>NC_138385.1:30494416-30765004 GCF_054177405.1 Leptonychotes weddellii
TTTAAAGATTTTATTTATTTATTTGAGAGAGAGAGACTGAGAGAGAGAGAGCATGAGAGGGGGGAGGGTCGGGAGGGTCAGAGGGAGAAGCAGACTCCCTGCCGAGCAGGGAGCCCGATGCGGGACTCGATCCCGGGACTCCAGGATCATGACCTGAGCCGAAGGCAGTCGCTTAACCAACTGAGCCACCCAGGCGCCCAAGTGTCTGACTCTTGATTTCGCCTCAGGTCATGATCTCAGGGTCGTGAGATCAAGTCCCATGTCGGGCTCTGTGCTCAGCGTGGAGTCTGCTTGGGACTCTCTCCCTCCCCCTTCTGCCCCTCCCCCTTGTTTTCTCTCTCTCTCTCAAATAAATAAATAAATCTTAAAAAAATATTTTTTTAAAGGGAACGAAGAGAAAAATGAGTCATAAAATAAGACCAGGGAATACACCCAATGCTCAGATCTTGGGTTCTAAGACCATAATTAGTGATCCTTAAAGAAATGACTGATTTTAGGCCTGGGGCAGAAAATACAGAAGTGAGCTTAAAGCATCTTTTGGTGCCAGAAAGTAAGTACTAACACATACACACACACACACACACACACACAGAGTCTGATCAGGTATGCCAAAGGGATATAGGAAGTTACTGAAAGAGCTCCCAATAATCAAAGCTGGAACAATTTGAGCAACAGAATAAAAACATTATGTTGGATTATAACCCAAAAATTAAATACAAATTCATGAGTCCATACTGATATAAATGAATGGGGAAGAGGAGACAAATCCCACATGCATAAGAATTCCAAATACTTTATGTAAATATTCTACTTTCAAGGAAATGGAGAAGCCCTACCCATTTTTTAAGGGTATATGGGCTATACACAGTGACTTCCTTCCAAAAACTGTAGTATAGAAATGGGGGGAGGGGTGCTGAGTCACCTCAACCAGGTGATTAACATCAACATTAACGTTGATGTTGACGTTATATACCATTGACATAATGTGAAGAGAATGGCATTTTACCTCTGTGATCTTTTTCCCTAAAACCCATAACCCCAGTCTAATCATGAGAAAAACATCAGACAAATCAAAATAGAGGCACATTCTACAAAATGCCTAACCCATACTCTTTAACACTTTTAAAGTCACCAAAAACAAAAGGACTAAGAACTTGTCACAGCCAAGAGGAGCTTAAGATATGACAACTAATTATAATTTAGTATCCTACATGAGATCCTGGAACAAAAAAAAACATTCAATTAAAAAAAGAACTAAGGTAATCTGACTAAAATCTGGACTTAGGTAATTATAATGTACCAATACTGGTTCATTAATTGTGACAAATGTACCAATTCTGTCATAAGACAGTAATAATAGGGGAAACTGGGTGTTGGGCATATGGGAACTCTGTGTTATCATCACAATTTTTCTGTAAATCTCAAATTTATAAAACTTTAAAGTTTACTTTATCTATTTTGAGAGAGATGTGGAACATCTTTTCATATGCTTCTTTGCCATCCATATATCTTCTTTGGTGAAGTATCTGTTAAGGGCTTTAGCCCATTTTTAAATCAGGTTGTTTTTTCCTTATTGTTGAACTTTAGGGTGTATATTTTTTGGATAACTGTCCTTTAATAAATATGTCTTATGCAAATATTTTCTCCTAGTCTGTGGCTTATCTTCTCATTCCCATGACAGTGTCTTTGACACAGCAAAAGTTTTCAATTTTAAGAAAGTCCAGCTTACCAATTATTTCTTTCATGGATCATACCTTTGGTCCCATAGGTAGTGCCTTTGGACAAATTGAATAGTCTCATTGTTGGATTCAATTTGCTTTGAAGTTGTATATAACAAGCTATCACAAACCCGAGGTCATCTAGGCTTTATCCTATGCTAATCTTGGAGTTTTATAGTTTTGCATTTTGCATGTAGCTCTACAATCCATTTTGAGTTAATTTTTGTAATGAGTGTAAAGTCTGTTTAGATTTGTATTTTTGCATGTAGATGTCCAGTTGATCTAGCACCTTTTGTTAAAAAGACTATTTTTCCTGCATTTATTGCTTTTGCTCCTTTGTCAAAGATCAATTGATTATATACATGTGAATCTATTTCTGGGCTCTCTACCTTTTTCCTGTTTTTGTTTATTCTTTTGCCAATACCACCTTTTCTTGATTGCTGTAACTTTATATTAACTCTTGAAATCAGGTAGTATCAGTCTTCCAACTTTGTTTTTGTACTACAATACTGTGTTGGCTATTTTGGAATTTTTGTTTCTCTATAAACTTCAGAATCAGTTTGTCAATATCCATAAAATGACTCAGTGGGATTTTGATTAGGATTGCATTAAATCTATAGATCAAGTTTGGAAGAACTCACATCTTGGCAATACTGAGTCTTCCATTACTTTTGAAGAATGGAATACATTCCATTGTAGGATACATAATTCTAAGTAGATGGGTTTTTTTTCTTTTTTTAAGATTTATTTATTTTTTTAGAGAGAGAGAGAGTGCACGCATGCACCCATTTGAGCGGAGACAGGGGCAGAGGGCAAGGGAGAGAGAGAATCTCAAGCAGACTCTCCACTGAGCACGGAGCCCGATGCAGGGCTCAATCCCATGACCCTGAGATCATGACCTGAGCTGAAATCAAGAGTCAGACTGAGCCACCCAGGGGCCCCTGTGTTTTTTTTTTTCTCTCAACACTTTAAATATTTCACTCCACTCTCTACTTGTATTGCTTCTGAGTAGTCAGATGTAAATTCTTACTTTGTTCTTCTATAGATAAGGTATTTTCCCCCCTCTGGCTTTTTTTTCAAGATTTTTTCTTTATCTTTGATTTTCTGCAGTTGAAATATAATATGCCTAGGTGTAGTTTTTTGGTTGTTGTTGTCCCTGTTATTTATCTTGCTTGATGTTCTTTGAGCTTCCTGGACCTGTGGTTTGGTGTCTGTGATTAATTTGGTGCAATTTTCAGTTATTATTGCTTCAAATATTTGTTTGGTTCCTTTCTTCTCTTTCTGGTATTCACTTTACACATATACACGGATATCCTACTCTTTTTTTTTTCACTATTTTTTTCTTTACTTTCCCATTTTTGGAGTTTCTATTAAGATATGTTCAAGCTCAGTGATTTATTCCTCAGCCATGTCCAGGCTACTACTGTGCCTATCAAAGGCATTCTTCATTTCTGTTACTGTGTTTTTTATCTCTAGCACTTATTTTCTATTCTGTCTTCGAATTTCATCTGTTTGCTTACATTACCACCTGTTCTTGTAGGCTATCTATTTTATCCACTAGAGCCTTTAGCATATTAATCATAGTTGTTTTAAATTCCCAGTCTAAGAAGTCTAATGTCCCTGTCATATCTGAGTCCTGTTGTGCTCCCTTGACATTTTCCTTGATAGCTGGACATGATGTACTGGGTAAAAGATGCTGCTCTAAATAAGCCTTTAGTAATGTGGTGGCAAGTTGTGGGGGAGGGGGAGTGCAAATGTTGTATAGCCCTATGATTAGATTTCTGTTTTTTTAGTGAGCCTAGGCCTCTGGACTGTGAACTTCACAAGTGCTTCTCCATTTATTTTACCCCGTTAGGTGGCACAGAACGGATACAGAGGGCTAGAATTGGGTCCTTCCCTTTTACCATGTGGAAGGCCAGAGAGGAGTTGCATTATTTCCCTTCCCTCTAGTTGGTTAATCTCGGAAAAACAAAACAAAGCAAAACAAAACCCAATAGTTTAGGCTCTGGTGAAATAATTTATCTTGAGGGAAGGCCTTATTAAGAAGAATAGAATGTTCTGGCTAATTTCAAATGGTTACTTCTCCCCTCCCCCTGCCAAAATCATAAGGGAAGTTTTCTCTGATTTTCACTGTTAAAACCAGGTCAAGCTCTTTGAGATAACATTCACAAAAGCATGGATCCCTCCCTATGCCTGGGTCCTCCTGGAGTTTTGAACTCTCTGATTTGTCTACATTAAGCATCCTGAAATTTGTCCATTATAATTCAGGGTTTCCTACCCCATCACTGGTTCTTGCAGAGGTTTCTGCTTGCGGGTTTCTGCTCTGATAAGATGTGATTATTTGTATTCACCTGTCTGTCTCTCCAATTTTGGGAGTAGCAGTTTGCCCTGTGACTCTACTTCTCTGATGGATCTAAGAAGAGTTGTTAATTTTTCAGTTTGTTCTACATTTCACTTGCTAGGATGTAGTGGCAACTTCTAAACTCCTTACACGCTG
Organism: Leptonychotes weddellii; assembly: GCF_054177405.1. Lineage (NCBI taxonomy): Eukaryota > Metazoa > Chordata > Mammalia > Carnivora > Phocidae > Leptonychotes > Leptonychotes weddellii. Next base: position 30,498,632 of record NC_138385.1, read on the forward strand.
GACTGGAAACCACATGTCTTAGTCCTTTTGGGCGGCTATAACAAAAATGCCATAGGCCGAGTGGTTTAAACAACATATGTTTCTCACAGTTCTGGAGTCTAGGAAATCCAAGATCAGGGTGTCTCAGGTTCTATGCCTGATGAAAGCCTCCTTTCTGGTTCATAGATGGCCATCCTTTTGCTCTGTCCCCACATGGTGGAAAGGGCAAAGGAGCTCTCTAGAGTTCCTTTGTTATCAGAGTACTAATCCCATTCATGAGGGCTCCTCCCTCATGACCTAATCACCTCCCAAAGTCCCCACCTCTTAATGCCATTGGGAATTGGGTTTCAACATTTGAATTTGGAGGAGACACATTCAGTCTATAGTACCAGATGTCCTAAATTTTTCAACATACTTGTAAATATACCTTAAAATAAATGATATTCCAATCTAGACAGCATGGTACTGTTTCCTCATACTATTACTAAGAGATTAATGGTTTGGCAAAGATTGTGTCCGTATATGACACCAACATCCCCAAGAAAACTATATCATCACTAATTCTAGCATTAAGGAAAGACAAAATGATACATTACTTAAAGGTAAAGTATCCTACAAGTCCATGACAAACTCAATACTCCTCATGTGTAGGTTCCCCAACACACTTTCCCTGAAGAAGAGATATTTTTTGTTTACTGTTCTGTTTTGCTTTTTGTTTGTTTGTTATTTTGTTAACAGGCCACATTGTTAAAAGTTTTCCACTGTTAGGCAGGTCATATGTAATACCCCTCAGACCCAGAGGCAGAGGACCTGATTTCAGGGGCCCTTCCGCACTGTTGAGCAGTGGGATGGCAGGATCCCTTTGCAGAAGGAAAAAGAGTACTTCTGAATGGGACGGTTTGGACTGGTAAAAAACCCAACGACTTCTCATTCTGAGTGCTCATAAAAACTCTTTTACTTTCTAGTTATTCAGTAGCCTAGTTTCCATTAAACTTGCCATGCCAGGTGAGACAATTGCTTTAGACGCAGTCCCCCAAAATACATAGCCCTCTGTGTCACGCTACCTTCATCCGCAGAACTGCTTCAGATATCTTGTAGAAGACATGTCTTTCTTCCAGCTAACTGATGGGAGTACTTCCTTTTGAGCCAGATGTTATATTAATTTGCTGGAAGACATACTGTTATTAGCAAGATGGGGTATGCAGCCTCTTCATGTTATTCCAGGGACAACAGGAAGGTGCCCTTTGCCAAAAATATCTCTCCAGCCTGTTCTATGAGGCTTGAAGTAATTTAATGAGGACTTTGCATTCTCTTTCAGAATTAGAGATAAAGATGATAAATCAGATACTCTTGGGAGACAGAGAGTTTGGGTTCCTACAGCATTTGGCTCATATCTCAGTAATAGAACTTAACTCTGTTGCTTTATAATTTATCTGTTTGCTTGTCTGTCTACCTCCATGAGGTTGTGAATTCCTTGAGGGCACGGACTATGCCTCACTCCTCTCTGACTCCTCAGGATTTCTACCAGTGCCTGGCAGAAAGCAAACACTCAGTGAACAAAATGACAGAGGAGTGAATTAATTAATGAGCAATTTTATATTTACTGTGATGTCTAAAATGACTGAGAAGAAGCCTTTTTCTGGGATGAGGGATAGAGGAGAAAACAGAAACACTATCAGATCCCAGTAGAGGTGTTGGGAGAGAATAATGACCATCCAGTCTTTTTTTTTTTTTTTTTTTTAAGATTTTATTTATTTGAGAAAGAGCACGAGTGGGGGAAGGGGCAGAGGAAGAGAATCTCAAGTGGACTCCTCCTGAGCATGGAGCCCAATGCAGGGCTCGATCTCACGACCCATGAGATCATGACTTGAGCCAAAACCAAGAGTTGGATGCTCAACCGACTGAGCCACCCAGGAGCACAGAGAATAATGACAGTTTTGACTAGAGAATGCCCATTGTTAAAGAGACTGTCATCTTTTCCTAATTCAGGGTTACTTCATCCATTTACTTTTCAAGGCACTATATCTGTGCTGACTGATCTAAGAAAAAAGTTAAACCACTGTCTAAACATTTCATTTCTCAAAAAGCCAGAAAGACATAGCTGAATTTGCCCCCAAGGACTGAGCTTTGCTGCTCCTTTAGAAAATTAGCTCTCACTGCAGGAAGTGATTTGTGAGCAGTTTGAGAGAAAACCAACGTTAAAGTCAAACTCTGTATGAAATGAAACCTTGTCCAAAGTCCAGATCTGGATTGGAAAAATTACAAATCCCAGCCTGGCTAGTTCATTCTTATGTTCTAAATGTCTTTGGAAAGACACATGTTGTTCAAATGATCCGATTGTAAAAATCAGGTAGGTTCATGATATTTTTATACAAATTGAAAATAAAAAGAAAAAAGAAAACTCTAACCATTACATTTTCAGCTCTTAAAAAATACCAAACAATTCATTTATCTTGCAAGTATTTATTGAGCACCTACCATGTGATAGGCTCTATGCTAAGTGCTGGGCATATAATAGTGAAAAAGACCAACAAGGTTATGTCCTGCCACAGACCGTCTTGCCACACTTCTGACTCCCACTCTCCATGTGTGAGCTTGATACCTCCTGAGACTGGGTAAGAAGGATGAAGTGGTGGATAGAAGAAGTGCCACAAATGTTTGCGGCATACGTTGCTTGTTAATTAAAACAACAACAACAACAAAAAAAACCCAGTATTTGGGGTATCTGGGTTGCTTAGCTGATTGAGCGTCTGAATCTTGCTATCAGCTCAGGTCATGATCTCCGAGTCCTGGGATTGAGCCATGCTTTGGGCTCTGCGCTTAGTGCATAAGTCTACCTGTCCCTCTCCCTCTGCTCCTCCCCCAGCCCGTTCTCTCTCTCTCTCTCCCTCAAATAAATAAATAAATATATTTAAAAATTTTTTTAAAAACAAATTAAAAAAAAAAAAACCTGTTCTTTTATCAAAATAGCTGCCACAAATTAGCTTTGTCATTATGAATCAGTTTTTGTTAGGAAGAGCACAGAGGTCTTTGACTCTTTAATCCAGGTGGAAGAACCTCTGGCTCTGTGCTAAAGGCCTAGATTCTAGTCCCGGCTCTATCATTACCTTCCTATGAGATAGATGTAAGGCAAATGAGTTAAATTTTATGTGTCCATTTCTTCAAAGGCAAGATAAGAATCATCTTCTCTGCTATTTCTATACTATAAGATGATTTTAATGATAAGATTTATATTTTTTATGATAAGATTTATATTAATAAATAACAATACTATTAGTGAACATTTGGGCACACTTAATGTGTACCAGACCTGCACTAAGCCCTTTTATATAGTCTAATGCTTTGAACTCTATAAGGTTATTGGTACTAGTTTCAATAGTTTACAGGTAGATAACACAGCACAGAGAGGCTAGGTAAGTTGCTGACAATCACACTCTGAGTGAGAGATGGAATTCAAGCTCAGAACTGTGTGATTCCAGAGTCTGACCTAGTTGTGAAAGTCTACGCATGATTAGGCTATTTAACACATTAGATTGGAGTTAGATATTATACCTTAGTATGAACTTACTTATTATATCCTGAGCTCTAGAACTCGAATGAAAAAAAAAATTAAGCTAATCATACTGTATGTGGTTTCTAAATCAATCCCTCATCCTTCAACTTACTCTAAGTTATCACTGAAAAAGATCTGATCACAAAATTCACACTAACACACTACTACCTGATAAATACTTCTCTGCGTTATCCTTCTAAGGATCGTTGAATTATAACAGGAGATGTGAGCCACAGGAATTGTGAAGAAGGCATTTTTAGATTTGAGAGTCTCTTTTAATACTCCGTGTATTACAATCATAGGCAATCACTTACTTCGCATATACACAGAACCAACATTACAAAGCTTCATAAAATTATTTGTGTAAACTGAGACAAAGACTATAGATGAGAATCTAGGAGCGTGGTTGGAGGTCTGCTATTCTAGAGCATTTGAGGGTCTGCTACTTGTGAGGCACTTTTAGAAGCACTATTTCATTTGATGCCCGATGAGATAGGTATTATTATGCCTAATTTTGTAGATATATTAACTGAGAATTAGAAAGGGTAGCTAATTTGTCCAAGGTAACACAGCTAATAAATGTACAAATCAAAATCATAAACACAGTGGCATATGGGGTTGGTTTCCTAGCCAACAGTCACTTCTCCCTCTTTTTTTCCTAACAGATCCCCAATATTGTTCTGGCAGCAATATGTCCAGATCTACGAGGTGAACCATAATGATTTAAGCCAGGAATGGCAACTCCACACCCCTTTGCCAGTGTCTATAAATTGTCTTTGGCTTCTGAAAAAATCATGGAAGCAGGAGGCTCTTTTGGTACCACGGTTACATCTTGCTTTGGATGCTATAATGTAACGATGTGGTACTTGGAACATCAGCAGCCATTTTCAAACTATGAGGGAAGACTTCACTGGCTCACTGAGGAAGGCAGCAGGAGGATCAAACTCCTTAATGACATTTTTAAGACGCCAGATCAATTCTGAGGCCACCTCCTTTTTTTTTTTTTTTAATTTTATTTATTTGACAGAGAGAGACAAGCGAGAGAGGGAACACAAGCAGGGGGAGTGGAGAGGGAGAAGCAGTCTTCCTGCAGAGCAGGGACCCCGATACAGGGCTCGACCCCAGGACCCTGGGATCATGATCTGAGCAGAAGGCAGACGCCCAAAGACTGAGCCACCCAGGTGCCCCTGGGCCACCTCCTTTTTGACAGCCCTATGGATCAGCTGCTATTAATTAGGCATTCTATTATTTGCAGCCAGAAGCATTTTTAAAAAGAGATTTATTTATTTATTTGAGAGTAAGAGAGAGCGAGAGAGAACAAGCACATGGGAATTGGGGGAGAGGCACAGGGAAAGGGAGAGAGAATTCCAAGCAGACTCCCCGCTGAACACGGAGCTAGACACTGGGCTCAATCTCACGCCCCCGATCGAGATCATGACCTGAGCTGAAATCAAGAGTGGGATGCTTACCCAACTGAGCCAACCACGCACCCCGGGCCAGAGGTATTTTTAACAACTACTAGAAAATAGAGTATATGATGAGAGTCAAATGAATGGTATACCAATTAAGTGCTAGTTGAGAGCAAGAAGAGGTCCTGAGGGTTGAGTTAATCAGAGAGAGGTACATACAGTAGGACGACTTGGAGTCGGGTCTTGAAGGATGGTGGACATGTTTAAAGATAGGAAGAACAAAAAGTATTTCAAGCCAGGACAACATTTGTCCTATTCACTCTCCTAACTCCAATTTCGAGTGCAGTTCATTGCACATAGCAGGCGCTCAAGACATATTTGTGAAATGAATTAATAAATGAGAAAAGAAGCAGGAACAAGAAACCATGGAGCATTTTAGGCAGATAATGGACAAGGAAAAGAATGTATGGGATGGGGAACGGTGGGAGCTAATGCAGGTGGCAGGCAGAGGATGAAGAGTTTAGGCTGTGTCTTGGGAGATTTGCCTCTTCCCTTGACCATTCCTTACCTCCCCAATTGTACAATCATAATAATTAAAATCTAACAGGGGATTTGACATGGTGACCTACAGTATATCAAGTGTACATTTGAGTCACAAAACAAACCAATTAAAAGTCATGGGTCAGGGGCGCCTGGGTGGCTGTCATTGGGCGTCTGCCTTCGGCTCAGGTCATGATCCCAGGTCCCAGGATGAAGCCCCGCATTGGGCTCCCTGCTCCACAGGAAGCCGGCTTCTCCCTCTCCCACTCCCTCTGTTTGTGTTCCCTCTCTCGCTGTGTCTCTCTCTCTGTCAAATAAATAAATAAAATCTTTAAAAAAATAAAATAAATAAAAGTCATGGGTTAGGAGCATTTCTGGGTGGCCTGAGAAATCCAAATATCATAGACGACAACATTAAAATAAAGAGTTCAGCACCTGAAAAGTACCTAATTCTGCCTGTCAGCCTAGACACTAAGCCCCAATCCCCCACCCCCCAACAGCTTTTCCTGGAGATAAGAAATATGCCAATCTTGAGAAAGGCTTTCTTTTGGCTTAAGTGATGTCTTCTTTTCTGACAGCAACTTCCTGGAAAATGAGCTCTGACACCCTTAACAGTACTCCTTTGCAGTTACCATTTTAAGTGCTCTGGTCTAAGAGATGAAATAATTTATCAGGAGTCATTACTGGCATAAAAATTAGAATTAGCATATCAAAGATATTTTCTTTCCCGATGCAGTCAAGAGAGCTAATTTTATCATGTAAAATAGACTTATAGATGGAGTACAATAAACATCATGTGGAATGAGATTTATCCAAACTGTGGGGAAAAAAAGTTAAGATTGAATTGGAATGCCATGAGATAGATTTAATCCTTAGCAAGTAAATTTTGTTCCCCATCATTTTCTAGCCCCTGACTCACCCACACTGTCTACTGTCTCTAGAATCCTGGCTCAGGAAAGAGGTTCAAACTTGCTCATGGCGAGAAATCAATGACTGACAATGATAACAGCTACCATTTATTGAGTACTTTCCACAGGCCAGGTACTATTCTGAGGGCTTTACCTACATTATCTTATTTAAAACTCACAACCCTAGGAGCACCTGGGTGGCACAGTTGGTTAAGTGTCGGACTCTTGGTTTTGGCTCAGGCCCTGATCTCAGGGTTGTGAGCTTGAACCCCACTTTGGGCTCCATGGTCAGCACAGAGTCTGCTTGGGTTTCTCTCTCCCTCTCCCTCTGCCCCTCTCCCCCGCTCTCTCTCTCTAAAAATAATAAATAAATCTTTTTAAAAGATAAATAAAACTCACAACCCTACGAGATAGGTGTAATTATAATCCCATTTTTTACAGGTGAGGAGAGAGGCTGAGAGAGGCAAAGCAACTAATTCAATGTCATTCAGCAAGTGGCAGGGCTTGTATTTGAAGCCAAGCATTCCAGCTGGTGCACCTGTTGGCTACCTCCATCCCACATTCATTTTCCTTTTTTTTAAGGTCAGAGATAAAACATTAGAATAGAGAAATAAAATCCCTTAGGATATTAGGATCCCTCAGCTATGGGGGCAGGTATCATTTGTTTGGTGTTCTAGCACCTTTCAGTCCATGTTGAGTATGCATTAACTCAAAATTCCCAGACTGAGGCCCCCATTTCAGTTTTTAAATTCTTTTTTAAATTCTTTTTAAGTAGGCTCCACGCCCAATGTGGGGCTTGAACTCACGACCCTGAGATTAAGAGTCACACGCTCTATTGACTGAGCCAGCCAGGTGCCCCACCATTTCAGCTTTGAGATATTTTTTCAAAAAGATCATGTGGCTCCTGAAATCAACTCTATTAATTTGATTTGTGTTGCTGTGATCCATATTCTCCTATAACCTATCAAATTGCTGATGTGTTGATAGGGTTTGAGTTCATGCTGATTTAACAAGAAAGTTTGCAGCCTAAGGTTATTTGTATGCTATATCCTCATATTTTCATGTTTATTTTTATTCTTCTTAAAGATCTTTTTTCTAACAACTTGATTCCTTGACTCTCTTTTTCAGTATTTGTCTAACACGTAGAGAGTATAACCTAGAAAGAAATAGGTCTTGGTATAATACCAGTGGACAAGAACTTCTAGCTTGTCTGCCCACTCTGGGGAAAAGAAATCCTGATTACAGTTATCAAAGGAGAACAGCAGTTTTCATACATCAGAAATAACAGACAAAATGCTTAAATCATGACCTACAGGTTGAAAACCCTACCCTATGTAATGACTATGTGTGTAATTTATTAAGCAGTTAACTTTATCATGAATATGTATAAACCAAATACAAATAATTTCAAGCATCACTAAAAGGGATTTGGCTATTGACTTACTTCCAGTCCTTTCTTAGGAATTCATGAAAACCTTAGCCAAAAGGCTCTGTGCTCTGGTTCTAGTCCAAGTCATCTTTATCTTTTGTTATCCTCTCTTCATCCGTGATCTGTGCCCTCATTTCCTTATATCAGGGCAAAAATGCAAATCTCAAATGATTTTCAATCTCTCTGTATGCAATTATTCAAGATCCAAACTTCTAATGCCATGATTCCCAAACCTGGCTGATCTTCAAATCTATTAAATCGGAATTTCTGGGTAGAGAAGCCTAAACTGTGTTTTTTTAAAGTGACCTAGCAGATGCAGCCAGGTTTGGGAATCATTGACCTAAGCACAGTTTTCATCAAATATATTTCTATAGCTCCTGATTTTTATTTCCTACTACAATGACTTTTATAAATGTTGAAAGAACTAAAAGTGGTGAGGCTTTCCAGTATGTGCTCTGTTGAATATTTTATCTCCAAAACTGAATTTATACTTTCTTCACTCTGTGCTGTGGTGGGGTAGGACCTCTGTAGGGCAGCATTTTTCCCAAACTGCTAGTCCACACATTACTAATGTCTGCCAGAATGTTAAGAAGTATTCCTCACTAACAATGAAAAAAAGATTGGTTGTCAAATGAGCTTGGGAAATCGTGGGTTAAAGAAAGGTAAACAAATTTCCCTATGGGAGTGATGCTCAACACTAATAATACACTAATATTCAAGAAAATACCTAGAGGAAGATTCAATGTATGCTATTTCCCACATTAATTTTTTTATTGTGGCAAAAAATACATCCTAAAATTTACCATCTAACTATTTTTAAGTGTAGAGTATAGTAGTGTTAACTATATGTACATTATTGTGCAATGGATCTCTTTTTCATCTTGCAAAACTGACACCGTACACCCACTGAGCCACAACCCCCCTTCCCCGCCTCCCCTCAGTCCATGGCAACTACCATTCTATTTTCTGTAAGAAATTGACTACTTTAGGGCTCTGGGATGGCTCAGTCAATAGAGCATGCAACTCTTGATAATGGGGTTGTGAGTTTGAGCCCCACGATGGGTGAAGAGATTACTTAAAAATAAAATATTTTTAAAAAGGAAATTGACTACTTTAGATACCTCATGTCAGTAGAATCATGCAGTCTTTGTCTTTTCACGACTGGCTCATTTCACTTAGCATAATGCCCTCAAGTTTCATCCATGTTGTAGCATATGACAAGATTTCCTTCTTTTTTATTTTTTTTTAAATTAGATTTTATTTATTTATTTATTTGACAGAGAGAGACACAGCGAGAGAGGGAACAGAAGCAGGGGGAGTGGAAGAGGGAGAAGCAGGCTTCCCGCCGAGCAGGGAGCCCGACGCGGGGCTCGATCCCACGACCCTGGGATCATGACCTGAGCTGAAGGCAGTCGCTTAACCAACTGAGCCACCCAGGTGCCCCGATTTCCTTCTTTTTTAAAGGCTGAATAATATTTTATTTTATGTATATAAAATTTTCATCCACTCATCCACTGATGGACATTTAGATTGTTTCCGTATCTTGACTACTGTGAATAGTCTTGCTATGAACATAGGAGTTCAGGTACCTCTTTGAGATCCTGATTTGGATAAACATCTAATAGTGGGATTGCTGGATAATATGGTAGTTCCATTTTTTTTTAATTTTTTTTGAGGGAACTCCATACTGTTTTCCATAGCAGGTACACATTTTTACATTCCTTTCCCAAATTAACTTTGAACATGGAAATGTTTTCTCTTGGAAACTTTGTTAACTTCTCATAGAAAACAAGAATACCAAAGAACATAGTTTGGGAGACAATATTATAAGGCACCCTGGATTTTAACAGAAAAAGAACAACTTCTAGGCTGAGTGCTACCTCAAAAAGTATTCTTCTATCATGTTAGATATATTCTATGTTTTGCTACCAGATGTCCTGTCCTTGAGAAGTTCACAATCGTTTAGAGGAGACAGAATCCATTCACATCTAACATTTAGAACAATAAAAGTATATGCTTAAGGCTTCAATTTAAAAGATAAGTACATTCCTTTTGATAATGAAATAGTACAGAAAAATTTTGCATTAAATAATCTCATTTAAAAGCTCTGAATTTGGAGCGCCTGGGTGGCTCAGTAGGTTAGGCATCTGCCTTCGGCTCAGCTCATGATCCCAGGGTCCTGGGATCAAACCCCGCACCAGTCTTTCTGCTCAGAGGGGAGTCTGCTTCTCCCTCTGCCATCTCTCTCACTTTTACTCTCTCTCAAATAAAAATAATAATAATAATAATAATAATAAAAGCTCTGAATTTGCTTTGGCTTGTAGGAAACACAAGAACAGGTGGTCTTCATTATCTGAGTATCCATTATCCAGGTCCCCAGATTTAAGAGGATATGAGGAGGGGGCGCCTGGGTGGCTGAGTTGGTTAATCAGCTGCCTTCAGCTCAGGTCATGATCTCAGGGTCCTGGGATCGAGCCTCGAGTTGGGCTCTCTGCTCAGCGGGGAGTCTGCTTCTCCCTCTCACTCTCACTTTGTGCTCTCCCTTATGCTGTCTCTCTCTCTCTAGTTAAGTAAAATCTCTAAAAAAAGAGAGGATATGAGGAGAAGGAAGAGTCATCATAATACAAATTATTCATGAATCAACTGACCACCTATAAAATTAGTCTCTACTCGAGCATCTCTTCCTGCCTAGTATGAACCTATGTTGACCATTGTCTGGCAGATTTTCTGATATTGTCAGACAATGCGAAGCAAACCAATTTCAGAGTGAAATTGCAAATCTTGAAAAACATTTAGGATTTCATGCAGTTGATAAAAGTGTTGCTGAAGAACTACTCTGATCATACGCAACACCATCGACAACTGAAGATCTGGTAGAGTAAGTCCAGTGAACAAAAGAAGAATGAAAAAGGGAAACTAAAGAGGATGATACCAAGAAAGACACATGGAAGAAAATGATTTGAATATCAAAAGTTTAAGAGAAGTCCTGGGAAAATTAAAGTCCTTGACTATTTCAGCCTTTTAAGCATTTTTTTCCAAAAATTGTGCAGAACGACAAGTTTTGCCCCAGTTTGGGTACATTTTGGTGAGAATAAACTTTACTTTTATTTTTTGTTTCCATTTTATGAAAATTGGAATACTTTGTCACTATCAATTTTTGACTCCTATAGCCATCATCACTAGTCAAACAGAACAGTCCTTTATTCTGCTTGGAAGATTAGCCAAACACATTGCATCTTCTCAGCTATTTTGAACAAGAATGGTTGCACTTGGAGGCTTCTTTATTTACTTCAGTTTGCAAATATTCTAGACATTTGCAAGTGCCAAATATCTGCGCTCTAAATAAACAGGGCAGCATTCTACTTCATTTATCTCCCTTTCCAGATGCAGTACCTGGCAGAGTACTGACAATTTAGTAGGTGCTTTAAAAATGATTAAATTAATTTGAATCCCTTCCCTGAAGATTCACAATCAAGAAAGTTTAAGACACTTTGATTTCCGAAGCTTGAGAAACAAGTCCCCAAACATTTAACAACTGTATACTTGTTCAACAAAGAACAGCTAGGCTCTCTCTCAAGATGCAGTCATTATAAGAACTTTGTGGATGTTGGGCACCTGGGTGGCTCAGTCGGTTAAGCGACTGCCTTTGGCTCAGATCATGATCCCAGGGTCCTGGTATCCAGCCCCACATGGGGCTCCCTGCTCAGCGGGGAGCCTGCTTCTCCCTCTGCCTCTGCCTGCCTGTCTGCCTACTTGTGATCTCTCTCTCTCTGTCAAATAAATAAATAAAATCTTTTTTAAAAAAAGAATTTTGTGGATGCTACAACCTGTATGGATGCAACCAGTGACTTCTAGGCAATATGACAATTTTAGTATGTAGATGAGGATACTCTGTTTCCTCAGATAGTTTCATCGAGGACCAAAGCATGTAATTTGTTAATTAAGATTAACATTATGTAGACATTATCTGAACTGGAAAGAAGCAAAGGGTTATAACTTTTATTTCTTTTCAGAAGAGTCCTTTTTTAACAAATACATGGTATTTAGATGTACTACCACTAAAGTAAACTATTTAGTATCATCCATAAAGTACAACAAATGTATTTATGTGTTTTTATTTAAAAATGAACTATGTTTATTTGATGAGCACTGAGAAATGTATAGAATTGTTGAATTCTTATGCGGTACATGTGAAAATGATGTAACACTGTATGTTAACTATACTTCAATTTTAAAAAGGACCAGCAAAAAAAAATGAAATATATTCAAATGTATTTTACTATTCTTGGTGAAATGTCTGAAAGGACATTTTTATTGGCAAACTTGGCACAGAGATTCATGACTACCATATTTACTTAAAAATTCCCCCTTTGGGGGCACCTGGGTGGCTCAGTCAGTTAAGTGTCCAACACCTGGTTTTGGCCAATTGGCCAATTTGGCCAAAACCAAGTGTTGGCTCAGGTCATAGTCTCAGGGTCATGAAATTGAGCCCGAATCCAAATCCAAATCTGAATATGGGCTCTGTGCTCAGCAGGGAGTCTGCTTGAGATTCTCTCTCTCTCTCTGCCCCTCCACCCACTCGTGCTCTCTCTCTCTTTCTCTCCCTCAAATAAATAAATAAAATCTTTAAAAAAAAGAAGTCCCCCTTTGAGGAGGCATTTTATCCATGATAAAGGACACTATGAAGATGAATCCTGAAATCACTGCTATTCCTAGAAGTGTAATTTCCTCCACAGATAAGTTTTTAAAGGCATAAATAAGGCAACTAAAGAGGCCTAAACAGTTATTAAGTTATCTTCCTTTTACATTCAGCAGAATTGTTTATACCTTCTCAACTGCTCTGACCAAGCTTTCAGGGGGTTACTCCAAGTAAACACTGCCTGCCCAGGAGGAAAATCAGACAAAATAATTCATTTATTTTTCTTCATCACCGGGGAAGAGAAATCATGAGGGAAGAGAATTTTTTGAGAAAACAAAGTAAGGATAAAAATTGTTTCTGCCTTCAATCAACAATTGATGATTCCCTTCACTAAATGTATGGAACCTTCAAGGATGTCCAGAAAACTTCAGGCTCTCTAAGATTTTCAAAGCTCTTATGGCACCCAGAAAGTTCTTAGAGGTATTTATTTCACAGGAGTTTCCTAATGCCTGATATTTTAGCTCCTGTTTCACTTATTCAGAAGACATCCAAAATAAATGCTAATTTGAAAAAAAAAGAGAGAATCATTGGACTCCTACCTCTTTTTGGCTTTGCTATAAAAATACAATCCTGAGAGGAATATATGTGCTCAGTGTGCCACGTGTTGAAGTAAAGGAACATTCGTCAAGCTCATTTCCTGCAGAGCAAACCCTCCCACATCATTTTGTCCAGCCACAACATCTGGATAATCGGTCCCAGCCTGGTGGGAGACCCCCCACCACCACCACACAGGATTTCTAGATAATTCTTGATCATTAGGCATACAAACTCTCCTCAGTACTCACCTTGAATGTCTTTTCTCCCTTCTGTCTTGTCTACAGTCTGTAGTTTCAGCTGCTCACCAACTATCAAAGCATCTGAAGAAATTAAAAATAATGCTGTTTGAAATAAGCTCTTGTTAATTTAAGAAAACTGTGAAAATCCAGAAGTGATATGAAGGTTTCTTTTCCTTATGGTGATGCAGATGATATTCTCTCTCCTTCATGGGCATTACTTGTAAGGGTTTAGTTAACTCGACTCTTCCCGTACAGCTCTCTGGGGTCCCAGAATGGAGAAAAAAAAAAACATTCTAAATCTTTCTCCTACTGATCTTATAAAAAGGAAAACCCAATGCTTATCACTGTTAGATTGTCCAAATCATTAAGATCAGAGTTTCCCATCAGCCCAGAGTATTTACTTTTCTAGATTTCAGAGGAAATTTAACATAGTTTCCAACCCTCGTATGATTATAGGAATAGCTTATAAAATTCCTTTAGCTCCTAGTCTTATTACAACCAGTATTTTACACAGTGTGTGGCACATAGTAAGTTTACAATAAGCATTTAATTAATTGGTTGATTGATTAATTAAATTCTGGCTTTATGTTTGTAAAATGCTTTAGGATTCATCTGGTAGAAATGTTATGGCCAAGGCTGATATTCAACTGATATGCACAATTACAGCCTTAAAAGTTTTCAGGACTTGTAGAGTCACCTTGACTGTTGGTATTCATTGTGTTCTGATGGTTAAATTTTTTTTTAATATTTTATTTATTTATTTGACAGAGAGAGACACAGCGAGAGAGGGAACATAAGCAGGGGGAGGGAGAAGCAGTCTTCCCGAGGAGCAGGGAGCCCGACGTAGGGCTTGATCCCAGGACCCCGGGATCACGACCTGAGCTGAAGGCAGCCGCTTAACCAACTGAGCCACACAGGTGCCCCTGTTAAATATTTTTAATATCTCTTAGCAACATGATGCACAAGAGAAATATATACATATATTTTATATATTTATTTCTTTTTCTTTTTTTACTTTAAATACGTTTTCATAAAGTTTTTAGGACCCAGGCCCTTCTCTCTAAATAACAGTGACTGGGTTTATCTGAGTTTCGAGGTGGTCGAGGATCAAGTAGAGAAGTGAAACTATCAGGAAACTATCAGGCATTGGGGCAGGGGTGAAATCATTTTATCATGGCTGGTTTTAAACATTGAGACTGGGATGTCAAGCTATGGTTTTCCAGAGGTGAAAGTTTCAGGGACACAGGAAGTCAAAGTTAAGATTGCTATTTATAGGTTAAGAATAAAGGAGGTCAGATATCTCCTCAAAATCCCGTTTCCATTTCCTTTGGATATATACCCAGAAGTGGAATTTCTGGATTGTATGGCATTTCTATTTTAAATTTTTTGAGGAACCTTCATATGGTTTTCCATAATGGTTACACCAATTTACATTCCCACCAACAGTGTATAAGGGTTCCCTCTTCACCACATCCTCTCTAGCACCTGTTGTCTCTTGTCTTCTTGATGATTGTAGCAGCTGTGAGGTGATATCTCACTGTGATTTTGATTTGCATTTTTCCCTGATGATTAGCGATGTTGAGCATCTTTTCATGTACCTGTTGGCCAGTTTGATGTCCTTTTTGGAAAAATGTCTATTTAGGTCTCCTGACCATTTTTTATCAGATTGTCGCATGCCCATCAATGGATGAATGGATAAAAAAAGATGTAAATATACACAAAGGAATATTATTCAGCCATCAGAAAGGAGGATACTGTGCCATTTGTAACACCATGATGGACCTTATGCACATTATGGTAAGTGATATAAGTTAAGACAGAGAGAGACAAGTATTGTATAATATCACTTATATGTGGAATATTAAAAAAAAGAAAAATCAAACCTGTAAAAAAAACCCAGAGAGTAAAATGGTTGCTACCAGGGGAGAGGGAGCACCGGGGGATAATACTGATGCTGTTTAAGGGCACTAACTTGCAATGAGTCCTAAATAAGCCATAGAGCACTAATGTACAGTGTAATAGTTATAGACTACAAAATTGTACTATAATTATGTAAGGTCATAAATATCACTATAATGGCAATATATTACAATATATAAATTTATCAAAGTAACAGGCTGTACACCTTCAATTTACACAATGTTACATGCAAAATTTATTCAATTTTAAGAAAGAACAAGGGAGTTCAGAAGGACAGGCAAAAACAAGATAGATCACAAGAGGCCCATCCTGTCTCCAGCAGAAAGCTCAGCTATGCTCTGACACCCAGCACCCACTCTTTATCAGCCTTGGTCAGGTTAACCACTTGTTGCCCCATCAGCCTACTCCCCGACCTGGGCCTAAATAACATCTCAAATCTCAACTGCCAGCTAAATAGAAACTTTCAGCCTGTTCCCTTCAGGAGCTCCTAAATTTTCCTCTTCTGGGAAGCAAGGCAATGTTTTTGTATAATGTGTGTGTGTTGTGGCGAAGCAATTCTGGTGCTAGATTAGTGTGGTAAGGTCAAATGTGCCAAGATATTCCATTTTGCCTTGAAATAGACTTTTAAAATGCTAGGCAGACTCATAAGGTGTTCTTGGCCATTTGTAGGTCACAAACGTGTGCCATTTTAATATCTCTCATCTTACTAACTTCATCGGAGATCAACCTACTGTATAAAATTGTCAAAGTACTAAAGAAGCACATTTCCAGCCTTAGATCAAAAATGTAAATACCAAAATCCTCATCAACAGCTCTCAGTGCTTACAACCCTGAGTAGCACCATCAGACTCAATATTGCTTGATGATTTCTTCAATAATATTCTGCAGAATCACCTTGTATATGGAGAACATGGTAACTCTTGCACTCTTGACTGGATTCAATTTAACATTTTTAATGGCCCAGAAAAAGCTTCTAGATGGTGAAATAGTATTGCTAAATGTCTCCTAAATCAAAAGGGCAGTTACCAATATTAATCCTGCTCAAAATATGCAGAGTTCTGACCAACTGAGTCAACAGAGCACAGATGGCACCTGGCCCCAAGATCTACAGGTCATTTCAAATATACCAACCTCTGTTCTGGCTCTGGAGGATTCGATTCAAGTTGTGCTTGCTGACTCGAGGTTATAGAATGCAGATTCTCAAAAAGGTAGGGCCATTCTTGGACTTTGCCTTTCAAAATCCATTTTTTTAAATGTCCTAGCAGTATCACATAATCTCCCGTTACCTTACTTCAGGTAAGCATTTATGCTTCAAGCTAACAAAAGACAGAAGTTGGAGCATATTCAGAGAGTTGACAGCAAGACATTTCTGAATATTACAATACTTACAGCGGTACTAAGCAGTGGCCATGAGTATAGATGGCATGGCCCTACCTTAAGGCACTTGCCACAACTCTGTTCCAAAGGCCCAATTCTCCAAAGTTATTGACCCTTCAGGAATAAAATAATAAAAGCCGATGTGGGTGGAAGCTTCCCCAGATATATGCAGTGTGGCTCCTCCACAGAGATGCTTGTACTTGTTACAGTAAGAATGGAACAGGAACCTCTTAGGAAGTGACCAGATAAACATATCCTTGGAAGTGCTGGTTTAGGAGGTGATAACAAATTTCCTAAAGTGTCTTCCAGAAAACTGGGAGGTTATAGGAAGTCCATGCTATAGACACCATTTATATGTATCTACTCATCACCCACCTCCTTCTGCCAAGGACTTGAAGTCATAAGCATATATAAAAGAAGAAAAAGCAAATAGTTTAAAGAAACAGGGCAAATGGAAAATAGTAAAAATCGAGGGGAAGATCAGCCACCAGAAATGTACACCTATGGTACATGAAGTTACTGAAAGTGGGCTTCAGATTTGGTTTTAAGTTTATCTATTGGTCCAAGTGAAGAAGGAAACTCGATCAGTTTTAAAACTTACTGTGGGCAGAAAAATAACTATCTGAATGCAGCCTTTGCATCTATATGCTTGAAAGTTAAAATTGTATCTTTACAATCTAATAAAATGTGGTAGCACCTGAATCTCAGGAACTCATACCCAAAGTATGTACTGAACACAAAGGACAGAGATGTTAAACAGTAATGAAATTTTTAAAGGATTATTTATTTATTTATCTGACAGAGAGAGAGAGCACGCACAAGCAGGCAGAGTGGCAGGCAAAGGGAGAGGGAGAAGCAGGCTCCCCACTGAGCAGGGAGCCAGACACGGACTGGGGCTCCATCCCAGGACCCTGGGATCAATCATGACCTGAACCAAAGGCAGATGCTTAACCGACTGAGCCAACCAGGCGCCCCTAAACGGTAACTTAAAATCCATGAAAAATAAGCCTGATAGTTGTTGAATGAGTTCTCAAAAATCAAAACATCTTGGGCGCCTGGGTGGCTCAGTTGGTTAGGCGACTGCCTTCGGCTCAGGTCATGATCCTGGAGTCCCTGGATCGAGTCCCGCATCGGGCTCCCTGCTCGGCGAGGAGCCTGCTTCTCCCTCTAAGCCTCCCCCCTCTCATGCTCTCTCTATCTCATTCTCTCTCTCAAATAAATAAATAAAATCTTTAAAAAAAAATCAAAACATCTTGCTGTAGTTATAAAAACAAAAAGTGAAAAACCTTGAAACTCCCAGCAACCGAAATTCAGATTTTAAACCACACATTGAAGTTTCTAAAGAGTTCTTTTGTTGCCAAAGAGCAGAATGGAAGGGAAAAATCATGAAGAACTGCAAGGGAAAAAAGAATCAGCTTTTGTTATAAACTGGCCAATTTAAAAGCTACAGGCTATCCCAGAATTGAAGGAAGCACAAAGTATTAAATTTGATCCAGATTTAAAATGGCGAAACTCACAAAAATTGCTCCATTGAAGCAAATGGAAAGAGATCTTGAGGATGAAATCTAGATGTTAAAAGCTGTGGAAGTAAAAACACCCAGAAATTCTAAGCAACCTCTTGTAACAGAAACATCCCCATACTGAGGGACTCTCCCTCCCATATACATACACTCTTGCTGATTATAAAATGGTGCTTTCGGGGCAGGATAAGTATTGTGTATTTTAGAACCCGAGTGTCATTTATTTGTATGCTAGAGGAGATGGGGACTACGTGCTTGTGCAGTTTTTAGCTGTAGCCAATTTCTATTGCTCAGCTTCTTCCTGTTACAAGAATCCCAAAACTCTAAGGAAAATGGACCAAATCAACTTGAAACTTTTGGCTCAGATTCAGTTTAGTTGCTCCCATGCAGACATACAGTGAATCCTTCTCTTCCGGGAAAAAAAAAAAATGATGAGGCAAAAAAAATTAAAGCACAAAAAAGAACTCACTAAAAAACTGTTTAACAGAGGCTGATTAAATTCAAACCCTGGAATCCACAGGGCTACAAATGTGATAGTGATTTTTTGCAAGGTGTGTGCCTATAAACCAGTAATTTATACATGTGAATTATTGTCATGAAAACACTAACACATCTCTTCTAGATTTAGAAATGTTATTGCCTTAGCATTGAGAGAGTAAATGAAATAAAATTAATTATGCTCTGCCAAAGTGACTGTTGATAATAACCAACATTCTTAGAACCCAACATGATTTTATACCATTTTATGAAAGTGTTGCTTGGTTCTTAAAATATTTATCTACATTTCTCCCAGCTTTAGTATTAATGACTTAAATTAATTACAAATCTACAAAATATTCTTCAGAAATAATTTCAGAACCCAAGGAATATGTGAAACCCTTAGCCAAAGGCTAAGGCCAGTGGGCCCACTCCTCGACACCATAGATCAGAGACAAAGCATTCTGTAGAGGTGTTCCCAATCTTTCTGGTTCAAATCCCTAGCCCCACCTATTCTCTCCAATACCAAGGATACTTAGACCACCTGACACAAGGTTTCTCATGGTTCCTCCCTTCTATCCCTGAACATCACCTCGGTCACACCTTTGTTTCCTAAATCACAGAGGATGAGGTTCTCCACTTATACTCTCTTCTTCCCAACCTATTTCTTATTCCATCATTCACCCCTTCTTTTGGGGCCTCTTCAATCTCTTCCTCTCTACTGCTGTCTTCTCTCTACATTAAAAACACACCCAGGTTGCCCACCCCCTCCATATTGTTTTTAAAAGGCCCTTTATTTACCCTGTGACTTCTTTCAGTTACTATCCTAATTCTCCCACCTGTGATATAACCATTTCCTCAACTGGCACCTCCCATCTTCTCATCATCCACTTACTCTTTACCTTTTGCAATCTGATTTCTGTCATGAAAACTCCAGGGAAATTCCCCTTTCTGATGTCCTTTCCATTCACTCATTTAACAAATATACATTGACCACTTACCATAAGCCAGGCACCATGCTGGGAAAATGAATGTAAATATTGAAAAAACTCAATCGCCATCAAGAAGCAATTGAACAGGGCGCCTGGGTGGCTCAGTTGGTTAAGCGACTGCCTTTGGCTCAGGTCATGATCCTGGAGTCCCAGGATCGAGTCCCGCATCGGGCTCCCTGCTCAGCAGGGGGTCTGCTTCTCTCTCTGACCCTCCTCTCTCTCATGTTCTCTCTCTCTCTCTCTCAATAAATAAATAAAAATCTTTAAATAAAAAAAAAGAAGCAATTGAACAAAAATGAATAGACTTCTCAACCTAATCATCCTTGTTTCCTCTGCAGATGTATTTGAAACGGTTGACTATCCCTTGTAAAAGATATCTCCTCCCTTGTGTTTTGTGTAGATATTCTAGTTCTTCTTCAGCCCTCCTCTATTGGCTTTGCTAGCTCCTTCTTTAACTCTAGTTTATGGGTTAGCTCCCAGGTTCAAGCCTGAGGTCCCTGTCTCTTTCTATACTCTATCTGCTAATAAAAATCTTTTAAAATAATAATAATGAAAAATAATAACAGAAAACACTTATTGAGCATTTTCTATGTATATATAATGATATACATTTAGCATCACACAAACCTCATCATAACCTTACAGAGCAGAGATTGTCATTATCATAATTTTATGGAAAAGGAAACTGAGACACCAAAAATTAAATAACTTGACCAAGTTAATAGTGAAGAAGGAAGGAAGGAAGGCAAACTTCAAACCCAAACACACTACACTACTAAACTACTAAGGACCAGTAAGCAAAAATCCAAGCAGTGGGAATTTAGATTTTCTAAAAAACTTAACGCTCTATAATGATTCATTTTCACACAGTCCATTTTGCTGAATGTCAAGGACATCATGACCCAGAAGCGGTTATAAGAAGTTGAGTGGAGAAAAGAAGGTTCCCATACTATTTTTTTTCTTTAATGAGTACCAGTGAGACATTTGAATATCTCCCTTACTGTACAATACAAATAATGTCTCTGAGTTCACTGATTCATTCATTTGCATACTACACATTTGTTAAGTAGCTCCTATGAGCCTAAACTGGACTAGAATTTGAGGACAATCTGCAATGTGCCATGAAAACACAGAGCAACAAACAATTGAGGGGGTGGGAGACTCTTATGAACATGGCACTTCTGAATTTTCATGACCAATAAACACTTTGGCATGGTAACTCAGTGACTCTGCTTGTACTCTTTGATCATAAGGGCATTAAAGACTCCCTTTTCATGTCAATACAAGTCGTGACATATGAACCTAACAAGAAATTTCTTCACATTATTCCTTTTCAAATGGGGAGGAAAAGAAATACATAGAGATTTATCCAATCTGTACATATCCCAAACCCATTCTGCACTCACAAAGGCCCCAAAGAAACAGACCAGGGCAAACAAACCTATCTCGACTCAGCTAAGGTGCACAATGATGATAATAATTCATATTTACGTTGACACTCCAAACTTCGAAATATGCTCACAAAGAGATATCATCTCATTTTATATGAAAGGAAACAAAAGCTTTGCTTTCAGCAGAATAATAAACTATACTCAGTCTATCTTTTAGGCATCTGTCCAGGCCCTCCAAGTTATACTCTCAAATCTACCCCACACCTTTCTGCCATGTTCTTCTCATTCTGCATATCCTCTGGACTTTTTTTCTGTCCCTATCACCAATCACCCAACTCAGAAGAATGGGTCTTTCAGGAAGAACATACTTCATTAATTCCTTCATTCAAAAAACATTTATTGAACTCCTACTATGTGCCAGGCACTATGCTAAGTGTTGGGAATAAAACTGCAGAAACATAGAGTGTCTTCCTTAATTGGGCCTTGTTCCACCACCAACAGAAAACACTTTAAGTTGCACAAAAGAGAAGTGTCCTGGCTCCATTTTATTTGTTCGTATATCAGATTTGTTCCTTCCAACTCTGGTTTTGTTTGCTCTTACTCAGAGATACAGTTTCTAAACCCAAGTATCAGGGTTTGGTTCAGCAGCAGATCTACTTTTAGACTATATCCAGTGTTTGGTACCCTATATCCCATCTATAATAATCACAGAATTTGCCAATCTGCCTTTGCTATTTCTACTTCAGTGGTAAGAGCTCAACTGGTTTGTAAGCCCATGATGGATACTAAGATCCCTGTCTCCTTTCTTTGAATTCCTGCTCTTACATCTCTTTTTTTGTTCAATTATCCTCTCATCTATATTGGTCTTATTTTCCCCTTCCATCCCTCTGGCTTCACCCTTTTTATCCTCTGGCCTGTACCCTTTAAAGCCCTGGTAATCTACACTGGTAATCTCCCAAGTCGCTCTTTGATAAAGCCTGAAAAGCCATCACACATTTCTTAATGGACTGTGCATATTTTCCAGACATCCTGGATACCAAGGCTGACATAGCAGACATGGAATCCAGCTTGCCCAATCAAAGAAACCTACTTCAGCGAAGTCCTCAGAGTCTCTCAAAGCCAACTGATCTTTTCTGAAATGTGGGAAGCTCTTCAGTAGTCAGCCTTCTTAAAAACATTGTCCTCTGGGTCATTTGCACTTCATGGTCATCATCATTGCTGGGCAAGGATCCCAGCTCCCTGTTTTGGTAGAGGTAAGGCTTTGGATTCTGGTCCTCTCCAGAGGTTTTGAAAACCTCCCAAATTCCGTGGCATAAGAAGATGCCCATATTGCCTCAGTGGAAGGCTGGACCCTAGTCCTCAAACACTCCCTGGGAACAATGTAATGCAGTAGAATGAATGTTATATTGGATATCAGAAAGTCTGGGTTGTCCTCCTCGCTATGCCACTGATTTACTTTGAGACTGTGGACAAGTCCTTTGTGGCAGGCTTCTGGTAACTCACATGCAGAATTGTAGACACCATTCTAAATCATTCTCTGTTGCCAGCTCATGATGTCCACAGATCTATTTCTATAGCCTCTATAACCAATAAGATAGATTTCTGTAGCCACTTTATTTGATTTGGAAAGCCACATGTTTATGGTTCCTAGACCACGTGGCTGCACTGGGAGGGGCTACATAAAAATAAACAAATGAACAAAAGAGTCAAGATAAAGCGTGGGCTGCAGGTGCTTCTGTTTTACATTCAGACATAACCAAATTCCAGAATAGCACAGTTCACAGTGGTCAGTGTCCTGGAAACCACCACCTGGGAGTGTTACAAGAACCACCAGTGAACCGAAAGCACCAGAGCTGGTGGAGGAGAGAAAAGTGGAGAGGCCAGAGTTTCTTCCTTTAATTGAACCACTCCGGTAGCAGGAACCAAACGACAACCCCCTTAGACATTTAAATGATGTTCGTATTTTAGCACTTGAGCATCAGCTCTGTGAATACCTAAAATGGGGCTAAGTGAACATTGGATAACATTTGTCTGACATCGTCATTGGTCTTTCTCTAATGTCAAAGATGGATTTGCATAATTATGCTGCAAGCTAGGGAAACTGCACACAGCAGGAGGTTTCCTGGCTGGTTTTAGGTTTTAGTCATGCTCCAGCTGTGACTCTCAAGATGAAGAAAATCTCCTTTCAGAAATGAACAGACAGAGCACACACTTTCTAAGACAGTAGAGTAACAGCTTAACGACAATTTAATTCGCATACTGATTTCCAAGGTATAATTAAGATAGGCCTGATAAGCAACTGATTGAACAACCTTTGCCTGGTATCAAGAGGGCTTCAGAGAAGAGAGAGACCAAGTGATGTTACCTCATAAACTTCTTCTTGATTAAAATTCTTTTTAAGCTGGCCAGATGCCTGATAGAAGCCAACTTCTAAAGATTGCCACTGTAACAGGTGTGTGAAATTGTGGAATCCTCTCTTTCCAAGGTCCTGCAGTCATAAAATGTATCTTTCGACTGTGTCTACAAGGGAAAAATGCTCAAGTAGGGGAGGCCTCTTTAGCCTCCAACTTATCCCCCTTCCACGGGGGCACCAAATAACCTCAGGCTCTCTGTCCTGGAATGCTTTTTCATGATCCACCCCTGCTCTCACAAAAGGATTCGAGGATCCTTCTCTTAGTCCCTGAGGACTAACCTAGAGGTTACTTCTCTTCGTCTGTCGCGAGGTTGTCTAATTTTGTTTGACTTTCGGTTGTAAACAACAGATCCCGTTTTTTAAAAAGTTTAAAGAATACACAAGCACTTGCAATATGTTGAGAAGAAAAATTAGGAGAAGAATAAAATTCTTAAGGTACTGGAATGAAGCTCCAACTAAAAGGGAACATTCAAATGCAGTCAACTAGTGGACAGACATCTGTCTGAAGGCAGCAGGCTCACCTGGCATCCGGGAAATCATAGCATTGGCATCAGCAGGAAGATGGGCTTTCCAAAGGAGTATTTTCACACAGACCTAACAATATACTGCATGCTGAGATGTCGTGGCTTACAAGGCCTTTTCATCTTTTCATACAATATAACATATTATATATTTTTCATTCTCCCATTGATTAAAAGAATTTCTACCCGAAGTCTGGATTTAACTCTGGAATTGATAAGGATCTAGGATTATTTCGTGGGGAAAAGCAAAAATGGCAAATAACCCCTTTTCATTCACTCACACTACTTAGTAGTTTCAAAACATGATTGTTTCTTTGCTTGGTTGTCCTGCTTCTAAGGCACAATCAAGAAGAATCTGTGTGCGTTGTTCTGCTCTGATCATTTTATCCTGTCCTGTATAGAAATAACTTTTACCAGACTTCAAATGCTGCGGAGCACACCTTCTAGCTTATTTCTGGTTTGAACCAGAGCTGCAGCTTGTACAATTTGCTAACCGGCAATTCACCCTGGAACAACCTCATAAACACAGAGTAGGCAGATAGATTGATTCAGAATTTCTTTTTTTAATTTTTTTTTAAAGGGCAAGAGGGCAAATGGCTAGCTTCTCTAAGGCAAAAAGGAGGGAAAATGACTAGCTTCTCTAAGGCAAAAATGTAGCAGCAGAAACCAAAGCCACATCCATTTCTTACCACATTATTATTATTATTATTATTAAAACACTGCACTTGTACAGGACTTTACAACTTCCAAAGCCTTTTTACAGCCATTATCTCCTTTTATACTCACACCAGCCCCATGGGACTGGGGCTCAGCAGGACAGGCACTTGACAGATGAAGAAATTCAGGCAGAAAAAGGTTAAGTGACTTACCCAAGGTTGCACTGTGAGTTGGTATGCATAAGAATCAGTTGCGTTTTGTGCTAGATAAATGAGGAATGGAGGTAACTGAAGAACTCACAATTCTGTCCCCTAAGAGTCCTGATTGAGAGGAAAATGCCACGGCGGTGTGTGGTATGCTCATCTTTATTTCCACTAGTGTTTTCAGTGTGTTAAACGTGCAGAAGCAGCAGACGTGCAGGCTAATGTTCAATAATGAGCGAATGCTCAACATCATGTGCCAAATAATCAATGTGCACTGTAACCTAAGCCCCACAAAACACCCTGATTAAGGTGTGGATTCGTTTGGATTTCGTGCTTGTTTATTTCCTGATAAACTCGGTAAATGAAAATCTACCCCTCTAGGAAGTCAGGGAGTAATTTCCTTATGGCTTGATTTTTACTAACCAGCAGCCAGACCACCTGACAAATGTCAAACATTAGCCTGTTGTTGAACATTTACGGTGACAGACACATCTCAAGACAGATACTCCACGAGATCTATTGGGATTAATTTCCAAGACCTAAAATAGCCATGTTCCCCAATCTCTCTGGAGTTTAACAAGAAATACCAATTAACGAGAACACGACAAAACCTTCGGCTCCCCTTCCTGCTGAATTTTTTTCCAAAAGGGAAAAAAAAATAAATGGAGGTTCTAGCATATTCTATGAAGGCAGGCTTTCAAAAATAAGAAATGGGAGGTTTGCAACCTTGGTACCAAACTTTCCTTTCCTTAGAGATGTTTTTAAGGTAACTCGATATTCTGTATTCTAAAGGCCACTTCTTGGGGGAAAATGAAGTTTATTCACCAAATTTTATTGTTGAAAAACAGCTACTAAGCCTGCTAATGGAAATGTGTTTATGTGAAAAGCTGCACTTTGAAGAAGGTAATTACTACTTTTATATGTTTCCATTGCCACTGCTCAATTCTCATTTTCATAGTTGAAAAAGAAAAACAGGTTTAAATAATGCAATGCTTATTAGTGTACGAATATGGACCTAATTGTCCCTTTTTGACTCTCAGAAGTAATTGGCAATGTCTTCTGTGTAAGTGGGTTAAGAAAGGTGCCACGGATGCAGTTATAACTAAAAACTTTCATTTAGAAAACTGCAACCTTATCTTCATTGTCTTTTAGAAGTGGTACAATAGCTCCCTGTCACTCTGCACTTTCCTTAGAGGATCTGTTCTAAGGATACGTGTAGAGCAGTAAAAACAAGTCTACCCAGTCGGAGTGCCCGGTAGAACTCTGGAATACCGCACATACTCAGGTTGCATTGAACAAAGCCAAAAGGAGAGTTGGAAAATAAAAGCAAAATGGTTATTTGGCATGAAGTCGAACTTGAGATAACACCCAGTTTTGTTTTGTTTTGTTTTGTTTTGTTTTGTTGTTGTTGTTTAATTGGATTCAGTTTCCTTTTCAACTGGACAAACCGATTCAGGAAGTAGCATGGCCTGACTGTTCTGGAATTTTCTCAGAAATCTTTTTAGTGAACTTTTCTAAGACTCAAAAAATGTTTCCACCTAACACTGCAAGTTTCTTTTTCCTACCAGCTTAGAAAATTCCTGTCGCATTTCAAAACATGTGCTAGAGATTGATGAGATTTTAGTTAAATTTGCTTGATGATTTAAACACTCATTTAAAAAACACTAGGTTCATTTCTATATATGATTGCTCTACCTGAGAAAGTCAAAAACTCAAAAAACCAGATTTCTTTTTTGTTGTGTATTGCCAAATACCAGTTTAGCTGATTATGTTTGTTTGTTTGGTTGGATTTTTATCCAGAATGACTAATCAAATTGCCATTTCATAGGCCCTCATATATATGAATTTCAAAATATCCCTGCTATGTATATTCCATGAAGCCAGTTTTCAGTACATTTGTTTTATGTTATACTGACATCTATGGACTCCATAAGAGAAATTCAGCTTTTTAGAAAAATTCTGTTGGCTGCTTATAAGCAACTTAAAATGTAACTCAACTGCATAGATGAAGAATCTCTAAATCTACTGTGAGTAAGCCACTGGCTAATCTTTCAACCTTATCACTTAGATCAAACTCATTACAAAGCTCTTCTACCTACCTTCAATCGAAACTTAAGGAACAGGCACTGAGGCTCCAAGTAAAGCATTAGCATCTCCTCTTTAATGAAGAGTGGTCCTTATTAGTGAGACAATAAGGGGGATCCTGTCAGTGCATACATATTTGTTTACTGTATTCTTACAATAATATCCATTACTGTAATTACTGTGTGCTGAACCCTGCACTAAACACTAGGGATATAATGATGCATAAAGAGACACTAGCCCTGCCCTTAAGGAACTCACAGTCTAATGGAGGAGATGGAGAAATAAGACAGGCAATTTACAATAGAGTATGATAAGTACTACGATAGGATATATTTGTCAGGATAGGTTACATGCTATAACAAATCTCCCGGTATCAGTGGCTTAACTCTTTAAAGGGATTTTTTTTTTTGCTGATCCAAGTCAAAGTCCAATGTAATCAGAAGGAAGTGGAGGGGGCTCTACTCTGGCCAGTCATTTAGGGACCCAGACTCCTTCAATCTTATAATAATACCACCACCTTCAACACATGGTTTCTAAAATCATTATGGAGAGGAAAGAAAGAGAGTGTGGGAGAAAACACATCCACTCTTACCTGTCTCTGCCCAGAAGAGACACATCACTTTTGCTCACATTGCACAGGGGAGAACCAGTCAGATGGCCCCACTTAGACAAAGGATAACTGGGAAAGGCAGTTCAGCAGTGTCCTAAGAGAAGGAAACAGGCTTGGTGAACAACTATTGATAAGTAGATGTAACTAGTGGCAACTAGAGAAAGCCAAGAAAGTAAAAAAAAAAGTCCTCTCAAATCTAACCTTGTATTTCTTGTTAGAATAAGTAAGAACTATAGAAAACAGGAAAAAATGGAGGAGAAAGTTAACTAGTAACTAGCTAAGAACTAGATAATGAATAACTTGAGTAAGCCAAGAGGCTTAGAATGATACTTTCAACTCTAAATTCTCATTTCTTGCTTGAATAACTATTGATAACTAGATGTAACTAGTGTTGACTACACAACCACTTAAGTGAAAATAACTAGAATAAGCAGAGTAAACCAAGAAGCTAAAAAACTCATTCTTCCCAAAACTAACTTCTTATTTTTTGTTAGAAGAGCAATTGAGAACTACAGAAAACTAGAGAAAAATTGTATGATTAGTTAACTAGTGACAAGATAACTAACAGCTACATACTACAGACAAGTAGAATAACTGGAATAAGCCAAGAGAATCAGAAACACATATTCCACTCAATACTAATGTCCCATTTCTTATTTGAATAACAATGGGTTACTAGATATTGCTGGCAGTAACTAGCTAAATAGTTGACTACAGAAACTAGAATAACTAGAGGACACCAAAAACCAAAAATCACATTCTTCTCAACTTTTTTTTTTTTTTTTTTTTTTATTTTGAGAGAGAGAATGAGAGACAGAGAGCATGAGAGGGAGGAGGGTCAGAGGGAGAAGCAGACTCCCTGCCGAGCAGGGAGCCCGATGCGGGACTCGATCCCGGGACTCCAGGATCATGACCTGAGCCGAAGGCAGTCGCTTAACCAACTGAGCCACCAGGCGCCCCATTCTTCTCAACTTTAACTTCTTATTTCACGCTCTGAGTATTGTCTAGCTCTGGATTTCCACATTATTGTAATATGTTCCCTATTAGGATGCCTCACCGTTTCATCGTAAACCCTATCTGCTCGCTCTTCACACTATCCTGATGTTGAAAACCAATTTCTTGACTGGATGTCTACTTCCAAAATGTCTGCTCCATTACAAGTTAGAGTCGAATACCGCTGGATTGTGCTCAGTGGTAGTGGGCCACAAAGAGCCAGGTATGGAGTGAGGTCCTGTTTACACAAAAGGAGAAGGAGTTGCTGGAACACAGAATATATCTGAAATATGGAGAGAGCCAGGCAACCAGATAGACAATGGCAGTTACAGCAAAGTACATTTGCAAATGACATAATCCCAAATCGAAGTCACTTGCAAAGAGAAGAGAAGAGAAGAGAAGAGAAGAGAAGAGAAAAGAAAAGAAAAGAAAAGAAAAGAAAAGAAAAGAAAATTATTGGCTCTAAATCGAAATCTAAAGTACATCTGAAACATCTGGACCAGACACTCAAGTGATACCACCAGGAATATCTCTGTCCATCTTTTGCCTTTGCTTTCCTTTGTTTGTTGGCCTCATTCTCTTCTAATAAGTTAGGTTTTTCCTTATGCAGGGATGATGACTCTTTCTAGATTTATGACATAGAAAGCAAGGCCATGTTTCTCTAGCTCAAAATTGAAAACCTCAAGGAAGGACTCAAATTGGCTAAGCTTAGTTACATGCTCAACCCAGAACAATCAGTGTGGTTAGAGGAATGAAGTTTTATATTTGGAGGGGCCTGGGTCAGAAGCCCACCCCTGTGACCAGTGAGGGCACTATGATTAGCAGCTACCTCACCAGAATCACTTGATTGGACAGGAGGAACATTTCCCCAAAGGAAATGGGGATGCTAGACAGAAAAACCAAGATATAACCAGCACAAGGTCCAAGAACCTATAATCTAATTTTCTGAGAAAAGTCAACACTTGGACCTCTACTCAGATATTATCCAGGGGTTTGACACAGATTGGAACTAAATTTGTTCTAGGATGTTGCTAGCTGAAGAATATTTGTAGTGTTAGAATCTTTATCAGGCAGTCATGTCTAATTAAGATAGCAGTGGGCATGGCTGGAATTGAAAGATATAAAGGTGAAGTCACATTTGGTGTAGCATGGAAGATTCTCAATCGATATGTAATCTGTAAGATATGTAATCTTCTAAGAAGTCCAGGGAAGGTTGTAAGGCAACCTGCATATTTTGCTATAACGGGTATAGAAATGGAGTCATTGCTCAAAAATCTGGAGATGATGTACAGAAGAGAAGTGTAATGTAATGAGTAAGGTGTCAAACATGAACCAGGCACCTGGGTGGCTCAGTCGTTAAAGTGCCTGCCTTCGGCAGGTCATGATCCCAGGGTCCTGGGATCCAGCCCCGCATTGGGCTCCCTGCTCTGAGGGAAGCCTGCTTCTCCCTCTCCCACTCCCCCTGCTTGTGTTCCCTCTCTCGTTGTGTCTCTCTCTGTCAAATAAATAAATAAAATCTAAAAAAAAAAAAATGAACCCTATAGATCAGGAGATGAATCTGGGCCATAATTGGAAATGTAATGGTCAAAGAAAGATAGGGAGCAGGATGTTTGCCCAAAGATGCATATATTTGCACATATTTTTGAGAGAATCCAGTTTCAAAACAATGGATGGCATCATAACTCCAAAGTTGTGACACACCCATAATCAAATTATGAAGGTCCATGCACAAAATAGTGTTAGATATACTAAATTATATAATGCATATGAAGTATTAACACAATGAGCACATATTAGGTATTCAGTCAATGGTTCTATTATTACTATTACTATGGGCATGGCATTATGCCCATACAATATGTACAATACGTGATGATAACCCTATTTAATAGGTATTTAAACAATTTGCAAAGATAACGGAAATGTTCTTTGCAGAGTTGGAATTTAAATCTAGCAGATCTGACTCCAAGGTGTGTGTTCTTACCATTATGCTACATCCCACAGAATGCTGATGATATCCCATGAAACCCATGATGACCAGGCAATTTATGGTCTATTTTTGATGTTTAGAGCATGGTGGAGACTTTGGTAGTTAGCACCTTTATCCCTTATAGGATGAGAAATCTGATGTTTAGAAGGCTGGCTTGACATTTCTGCCATTTTTCATAGAGTTAATGATGCCACTAGATCCGTCCAGAAGGAGGTGTTCTATTCACTCAAGCAAGGATATTAGAGTACATCATATTATTGGTGTATATCACATTATTGCTAAAGTAGACTGAAATCCCACACTGTTCTAGTGCATAATGAAATATCATGTTCATAAGTCTCTGGGAGACTTCAGGGTTGTTACACAGAGGAAAGTGATCTGGTATTCACATTGTCTACATTCAGTTGGAAAGTGGATTTCTCCTTACCTTCCTTCCAAATTCATATCAACTTGTTTGTCTTCCAGAAACCTAGGCAAAAGTAAATGTAGCCTAAGAGGTTTCAGTCCTCACCCTTGGACAGTGAAGGCACTGAAGCCTCAATAATAGTTATAAAACTAGAGTGGGAATGGGATGTGGTTAGGCTAGCTCTTTGTAAGCAGTTTTTAAAACCTTTGAACTTACGGATTTATAACTTAGCTAAACCTCTTGGCAGAAGTTATCACCCCAGGCATTTTGGCGATAGTCTAATCACACTTGAAGATATTGCCTTGGCGTCTTGCTTATTAAGCCCAGTTCTGATTCCTACATATCTGGGATGCTTCCTCAGGGCGGCCTCTGTCAATTCCTGGATAGTTGCTACCTACTCACTGTGCTTCTGGGCTCCATATAACACTAGGGTCCTACCACACATATATTGATGTTTCTAGGGAAAGAAGTAAAATAAAGTAAAATTAAAATAAAATAAAATAAAATAAAACTATGAGGTCAAAATGTTTGGGAAATAGTGGTTAAATTTTCCACAGGTTTATTATTCATTATGGGACATCTTAGAGGTATACGTTATGAATCTTTAGGAGAAGCATCTAGTAAGAACAGTGTTCCAAATGTATTTGACCAGGGTTTCGCTTGAAATAGTTTAAGGAATACTAGTCTAGGCTAGTGTTGCAATAATATGTATGACGTATACCCACTGTATCTACACAAGAGGATCAAGATGGTGGCAGAAGTTTCTGGAAGCCAATCTAAAAGTTCTCGAGTCAACCCAGAGACAGCTCCATATGAACACCATCCCCACCAGGCAACATGTCTGACTAGTCTTTCAAACTCAGAAGTCAGTGTATCTGAGGAGGGTCCTATGAGCTCCAGGCCCACCTGGGCTGTATACCATCCCCCTGCCTTGCTCTGCACTGTTCAGTGTTGAAGGCTGGGCTTTCTTAGTTCCAGGAGTATATTGCACTTTTCTCACTGTCAGGGAAGCTCTTCTCCACATCTCAGTCATTATGGCATTAACCCTGACTGTTTGCCTAGTTCTTGTCATCCCCCTCTCTGGCGACTATAGATGATTAAATGATTGACTCTGATGAGTAAATAAAATCACATATGTCTTTTTCTTAAGATTTTATTTATTTATTTGACAGAGAGAGACACAGCAAGAGAAGGAACACAAGCAGGGGGAGTGGGAGAGGGAGAAGCAGGCTCTCCGCCGAGCAGGGAGCCTGACAGGGGGCTCGATCCCAGGACTCCTGGATTTTGACCTGAGCCGAAGGCAGACGCTTAACAACTGAGCCACCCAGGCGCCCAAATCACATACGTCTTAAGAGCTAAATTAAATTACATATGTAAAGCACTGGAGACAGTGTCATATGGCATTCACTCAGCAAATGTTAGTTCCCAAATGGGTCTTGAAAATCTCTTTAACAAAATCTCTACCATCCATTCAATGCTTTTACTTTTCATTTGTGCACATTTTGATATTATTTGGACTTTTTTTAAAGCACAAACATGAATCACCTTTATTTTAAAAATTAAAACAACTACAGAAGCCAGTCCCCAAAACACAAGTACTGTATGATTCCATTTATATTAGGTACCTAGAGTAGTCAAATTCATAGAAAGAGAAAGTAGAAGGGTGGTGGCCAGGGGCTGTGGGGGAGGGGGGAATGGGGAGTTACTAATGGGTAGGGAGTTTCAGTTTGGGAAGATGAAAAATTTCTGGAGATTGATGGTGTTCACAACAGTGTGAATGTACTTAATGTCACTGAACTGTATACTTAAAAAATGGTTAAGATAGTAAATTTTGTGTTAGGTGCATTTTACCCCAATTTAATTTTTTCAATTAAAGTTAAAAATATAACTAAACAAAAATGTTTCTCCCTCTCCCTCTTCTCCTTAAAAGATCTCTGCCTCCTTTTAGTCTCCCATTCAACCAATTTTCCATACTGCCACTAGAACTGTGAGTCTGATCACAATCCTCCCTATTAACCACTATGAGATAAAATGCAGTCTTCAGCCTGACATGCAAGGCTCTTAGCCTAAAGCCCCTACTTAGCCTCATTTCCTAACACTGCCCTATTTTGTATCTCTGGTCAAACCATACCACTTTGCTCGTATTTTTCCAAATGTGGTACTTCATGACTTGTTGTCTGCCTAAATTGCCTTTTCAGGGGCGCCTGGGCGGCTCAGTCAATTGAGCGTCTGCCTTCGGCTCAGGTCGTGATCTCAGGGTCCTGGGATCGAGCCCCACGTTGTCGGGCTCCCTGCTCAGCAGGGAATCTGCTTCTCCCTCTCCCCCGCCCCCACTCATGTTCTCTCTCGCGCTCTCTCTCTCACTCTCTTTCTCAAATAAATAAAATCTTTAAAATAAAATAAAATAAAATGCCTTTTCAGACTCCCTTATCTGCCTGACAAACACCTCATCCTTCAAGGCAAGGTTTGGTGTCTGCTCCGTGGAGCCTTCTTTGACACCCCCCCGCCCCAGGCCAAGCAGAACACTACCTCTTTTGTGCTACCACTCTACCTAATATGGCACTCTAGCACTGCAGTGTTTATATGTCTGTGCCTGTCACTAGACTGGGAGGACCTCAAGGGCTCATTCATGTTCGTATCCCCAGGGTTTAGAGCTCAGTGCTTGCTACATAGGAATTGATTAATGCATTGTTGAGTGAGTGAATGAATAGAGAGAAGTGGCAGCACAGATCTGTTCATTTTTATCCCGGTTTCCACCATGACTATCAATAAAAATCCAAAAACACAACCCTTAAAGAGACTCTCTGTTGTCAGGGCAGCAGGTAGACCGATAGCCGGTGATGGAAAAGAAAAAGAGTAGCCAACCTCCAATGCCCAGAAGTCTCTGCCTTCTTTCTTCTTTTCTGCCCCTAAAGAAACCACATCAGGCTTGGAACCAAGACTGTTTCCCTTTCACACTGTCTGACTAATAAAGGAGTCATAGTTGGGGTAGGGAGCAGCACTGGAGGGGACTCCCTGAAGGGAAGGGAAATGTATTCTGGTTTTCCCACGTTGGAGCTGAACTCTGTGTTTCCGAGAAATGCTATTACAGATGATGTACCCACTACTTTACTTCAAGCATATTATGGGTTAAGTAGCCTTGGGTGAACTGGTTTGGGAGTATGCCCATAATTTATAACATTGTTTATATGGGAAAATTGTTTCTGAGTTCAAAAAAACAAACCTTTGGAACTTAAGTTGGTGACTTCCGGAATTCTTTTAGAAAGTACTGTGAGTATATCAATGGAAATCTAGAGATACATGAAAATGGAGGGTTTTAATCAGGAGAAAGCAATGATGGCTATATTTAATGGTCACATTACAGGTATTATGACTAGATTGTATACCAATTCTATTCTGTAGTTCTTGAATTACACGTTATTGCAACTAGTATCGTATTCCATAACAAGGTAATCGAAATAAAGCTGAAAAATGCAAGTTTCCTTGGGGCGCCTGGGTGGCTCAGTTGTTGAGCCTCTGCCTTCGGCTCAGGTCATGATCCCAGGGTCCTGGGATCAAGACCCTCATCAGGCTCCTTGCTCAGCGGGGAGCCTGCTTCTCCCTCTCCCACTCTCCCTGCTCGTGTTCCCTCTCTTGCTGTGTCTCTCTCTGTCAAATAAATAAATAAAATCTTTAAAAAAAAAAAAAAGAAAAATGCAAGTTTCCGTTTTAACCCCATCTCACAAAAGTCTACCATCCAACATAACCAATGAGTGTCCTATAAGATGCCTGCAACTTTGCTTCAGGACACAAGCAGGCTGCAAAAGTGACGCACCCTCTTTCAAGCATTTTTACAGCAAAATGTCAGGCCATGAAAATGACTCACTGACTTACAGTTTGTCATCAGGGTAAAATATTCCCTGAAATAAAACAGTCTTCTGTAGGGACCCTCTGTGCGTAAACAGATGCATTTGCAAGCCCTCATGACCTAACTGGTTATTTCTGGCCATTCTCCTTCCCACATCCAAATGTTTGTGATATATTACTATGCAGTTGAAGGCTGCAAGGCAATATGCATGATTTGAGAGGAAACAGTTCATTTACTGACACTACACAGAAAAGTTGAAGAAAGAGGCTTTCTTCTTTAAAAAAAAAAAAAATAGAAGCAGGAATTTAAAACTGCTTTTAAGAATCACCATTTTCCTGTTAGAAAAAACAATCATGGATATCTGTCAAATACTAATGACAGTCTGTCAATCACACCCCAACCCCACCCCTCCCTGTTTTCAAGAGCTTGTCTTCTTATTGTAAAACTAGCTTTTAACTATTTCCAAAGCAACAGAATTATATTGCTGCTATGTGTGACTGAAATGTGTGACAGGTTGTTTGGATTGCAATCCCAAGGCCCCAGTTATGACCCTACCAGGGAACACACTCTCCTCATT
This sequence comes from Leptonychotes weddellii, assembly GCF_054177405.1. NCBI lineage: Eukaryota > Metazoa > Chordata > Mammalia > Carnivora > Phocidae > Leptonychotes > Leptonychotes weddellii. The sequence continues at coordinate 30,533,904 of NC_138385.1, forward strand.
CAATAGAGCCTTGTGTCTACATAATGTCAAACAAATGGTAGGGCACTAAACAAATAATGAGCTGATTCAGTAACCTGTGGAGTGTCTCAGGTTGTGCCTACACCAGAGGTTGGCAACTTGAAATTCTTCTGAGAGGCACAGTCAGGCTTGTCCTGTGAAGTTGAGGAATTGTCTGGGCCACCCTCCCACATCTCATCTTGATACACGGTTCTGAACACGTAGAACACATTCATTCATTAAACACTTCAATGAATGAACCCTAAGGAAAGACTCTCAGATCTTTCTGAGATGTACTAAAATCACCTGATTTTGTCCTATTTTAACCATCTGATTCATACTCACTTAAAGGAACCATGTACTCAGACGTGCAATATTTTTAAAAAATGTTCTGCTGGGGACATCTTAGGCTAAGGCAAATTAAGGGGATTGATCTGCTTGCTTGTCTGTGGACTTAGGGCAAGGCTGATTTCAAAAGAAGCCATATATTAAGGATGGGTCCTATGGAGGGGAGGAGTAGGTAATGGGCTGAAGTGTTCAGGGAAGGTGACAGAAAAGATAGGGGTCCTACTTTTTCAGAGGGGTCAACTTGTTCTCTCTACCTCTGCTTTTATCTATCTCTGAATTCATCTTTTCATTCCTCTCTCTAACTTCAACACAAGTTGTATACTCAGTCATTGTCCAGGCTCAACCTTCCAGCCTTTCCTATGAACATTTTTAGTACTGAGTGTCACATTTAGCATGGACAGCTCTACTGACTAATAGAGCCAGTACCACAACTTGTCTACTTAACTGGATTATAATCTATCTGAAGAGAGGGACCTTGACTTCTACTTCTTAGGTTGGCTATGCAATGCTGGGCATCTCTTCTCTTCCTGCTTCTGGTAGATATTTTTTTAAAAGATTTTATTTATTTATTTGAGAGCAAGAGAGAGGGAGCACGAGATGGGGGAGGGTCAGAGGGAGAAGTGGGCTCGATCCTAGGACTCCGGGATCATGACCTGAGCCGAAGGCAGACGCTTAACCAACTGAGCCACCCAGGCACCCTTCCTGGTAGATATTTTACCTTGATCTTCTTTGCTTACCAACATGCACAGGATCCTCTGATTGGTAAAAACAACAAAAACATAGTAAGTCTGCCTTCTGTAAGGTTTTCTCTTCAATCTGCTGCTCTTCTTACTATATTCTTTTCCCTAGGTGATATCATCCAGTCTCAGGATTTCAACTATCAACCATGAAGATGATTTCTTACTGGTGGTCTCCAGCTCTGATTTTGCCTCAGAATTCTAATGCTACCTCTCAAAAGGGACTGATGACCTGGATGACTGGCTGTCATCTCATAACTTGGCCTGGGAACAAAATCCCCCTCTTCTTTGCAAACTGACTTTTCCTCCCTGACATACAGATTCCTGCTAATGGAGCATGAGTCTCCAATAAGTTCAGTAAGTTCATCTTATTTCAATAATTATTAATTGGGTGCCTACCATGAACAAGACATGGAGCCCAGCAATCATGTGGGCATCTTTAAATCTTCCCTCTCATTCCCTGTCTTCAGCCTATCCAGAGGCTCAGTCAGTTCTTCTTGTGAAATGTCACCCATATCCAAACCCTCTCTCTTCCCTTTGCCATCCACTCCAGCAGTCCCAGGACTCATGGTTTTAAGCTTGTATTATAATTGCCTCCTTGCCAGTTTCCATGCTAGTATCTCTCCTTCCTCCATGACAGAGGTTCTCAAATTTTGCTGCATATTAGTAATAGGTGGGGATCTTTTTAAAATCCTAAGGCCCAGGCTACATCTCACACCTTTAAGTCAGAATCTCTGGGGTTAGGACTCTGGTATCAGTATTTTTGTAAAGCTGCCGGTTGATTTTAATGTACATCCAATGCTGTGTGTGAATCAAAGCTTATTCCATTCCACTCACTACTGCCAGGAATTTTACCAACACTGCTTTCATTATGTAAGTTACTGGCTCAAAACCTTTAATCAGCCTCCACTGACCAACATCAAGGCTCCTCACAATCTGACTCAATTCAATCTCACGAAACCTATGCCTTCCCACCTCCATGACCATCTGCTGAACACCTCTTCTCTGCCTATCCAAATCTCACTCATCCTTCAAGGCCCTGTCCATCCAAGAAGAAGCTTTCCCTAAGGAATCCACACCACAGTGATTATCTACCCCCTGGGCACCTCTAGCAGTTTGGCCCATATCACCTTGTATTGGTTAACATTCTCTGCTTTTATGTCTCATTTTCCTACTTAGTTTCTAAGTCCTGAGGACATAGTCTCTATCTACATTACACCCCCCACTGTACTTAGTCCAGTGCTATGTACATTATGGACATTCAATAAATAAGCTGGCTGGTTTATGTCCAACCTATCATAAAAAAATGTTTCAATCAACATGGAACTAACTTTATATGTTTGTGCTGTGTTGTAATATTATAAAATTAAGCAGTATGCTTAATCTCTACTCTTGTCAGTAGACAGACTGACAAAAAACAGGACAACATTACTTTCAGATGGGACGGCTTATCTTGAATACCTCCTGGGTATATAGCTAAGGCATGTAGATATACTGTATATAATAAACCCAAGGGAGGCTATTAACAATTCAACATTTCCTGTTCCTGTGGGAATGCTAATTCCATTTATCAAACAAGGACAGAAACATTGTTTCTTTAGGCTGGGCCTCCCTTTCTGGCTCCTCAGGGTCCAAGGCTATAATCCCTATGGAGCCAGAGAAGGGAGAAAACCCTCCCACTGACCTCCTGACCACTGGGTTAGAAAGTTAAGCTGAAAATAGTTAAAGATTTCTATGTTCAGAAATGTTGAAATGGGCCATTTGTAGTTGGAGGTAGCTGTGGTGTAGTGTAAAAAGCACTAGACCTGGGGCCAGAGGAGCTGGGTTCACATCCCAGCTCTGTCGCATAATTGTCCTGTGATTTTAAGTTAAACGCTGGCCCTCTATGGACCTCAGTTTCTTCACCCATGAAAGAGGATTAGTAATAAATAGCATAGTGTTTGGGGGATTAATAAATAAGAAAATATGTGTAACTATCCCTAGCACACAGGAGGTACTCAATAAATGTTACCATATTTGAATAATAATGCTAAAATATGTTATTTGCTTATTGAGCATAAAATGCAAATACTTTAACAAAGGGGAGACATCCAGTTCCCCAGTTAATGTTCCATAGATTTTTTAACTGCTTTTTATTTGGTAATAATTTCTAATTGGGGTGCCTGGGTGGCTGAGTCGGTGAAGCGTCTGCCTTTGGCTCAGGTCATGATCCTGGGGTCCTGGGATCGAGCCCTGCTTCGGGCTTCCTGCTCAGCGGGGAGTCTGCTTCTCCCTCTCCCTCTACACCTCCCCCCAACTCGTGCTCTCTCTTTCACTCACTCTCCCTCTCAAATAAATAAATAAAATCTTTAAAAAAATTTCTAAGTTACAGAAGTTGCAAGAATAAAATGGCACAAAGAACACCCACATACCCTTTACCCAGATTCACCTATTATTAGCATTTTACCCCATTTTCTTTTATCTATCTATCCAATCTATCTATATTCTTGAATCATTTGAGGATAAGTTGCATGCATCATGACCTTTTGCCCCTAATGCTATGGTGTACATTTCCTAGGTATAAGGATATTGTCTGACATACCACAGTCCACTTAACAACTTCAGTGATAATAACATTGGCACGATATTTTATCCAAGCTTTGTCAATTGGCCCAATAAGGTCCTCTATAGCATGGGGTAGGACTGAAACATTTTCCATTTGCTTCATCAGTATCTCAGTTCTTCCTGCTTCCTCAAGAGCCCTCCTTTCCCCACCTCCAATATTTGCAAGCTAGAGAAAATAAACATATTGTCACACTGAAAGAATTTGAACAAAGAGCACTTTAAAAGAGAAAGTAAGCAAACCTAACACAATGGGGATGGGCATACCATTTGTTCAAGTAAATTAAGATATTAAAAGCATGGCCATTCAAAAAAGATTATACATATATTTTTCCCTGAAAAATAATGTTTGGGAGAGAGAGAGCTTGACCATGATGGAGATCAAGCCTAAAGCTAGGTTTGGAGAAAGACTATGTTCTCTAAACTTAATAACCAGGAAATGCTATTAGGAACCTGGGCTCATTTGGGCCCTGTTGTGGGTTGAACTCTGACCCCAAAAAGACATGTTGAAATCCCAGCCCACAGTACTTGTGAATGTAACCATTAGAAATAGGGTCTTTGCAGGGGTACCTGGCTGGCTCATATGTGACTCTTGATCTCGGGGTTGTGAATTCCAGCCCCATATTGGGTGTAGAGATTACTTAAATAAATGAAAATTTTTTAAAAATAAAAAAGAATAAGAAAGAAATAGGGTCTTTGCAGATCTAATCAAGTTAAGATAAAGCCATTAGGGTGTGCCCTAATCCAGTATGACCGATGTTCTTAAAGATTTTATTTATTTATTTATTTATTTATTTGAGTTGGGGGGTAGGAGCAGAAGGAGAGGGATGAGCAAACTCCACACTGAGCTCGGAGCCCCACATGGGGCTCCATCTCATGACCCTGAGATCATGACCTAAGCTGAAATCAAGAGTTGGACGCTTTAATGACCAAGTGATCCAGGCGCTCCAGACTGGTGTTCTTGCAAGAGGAAAAGGGACAGACACATACAGAGGAAAGCACTATGTGGAGATACAGAGACACATGGAAGAAAGATGGTCATGTGAAGATGGAGGCAGAGATTGGAGTTACTATGCTGCCAGAAGTCAAGTGACACCTGGGGTTCCCCTCACACCTTCAGAGGGAGCAGGGCCCTGTTAACACCTTGATTTTGGACTTCTGGTCTCCAGAACTGCGAGAGAATAAATTTCTGTTCTTTTAAGCCATTCAATTTGTGGCACTTTGTTACGGCAGCCCTAGGAAACTAATACACGCCCTTATTTGGGCATCAATGAGACATTTACTGAATAAGAACCATGTGCCAGGCACTGTGTTAGGCACCAGGGAACTGTTTTTTTGTCTTATTTGCTCATGTATGTACAGTACTTAAGTACTCTAAAAACCAGGTTTCTCCTGGCATTTTGGTGTATTCGATTTATCCAGGGACACAGTTACACAGCTCCCTCTCCTTGGGGTGGCCATGAGAGAAGAGTGGGGAAGGTTCTAGGACACCTTTCATTACATTTCCTGCCCGTATCTTTCCTGCTGTATCCATCTTCCCAATGACATTTCGTGTGCTCTAAAATGAGGAGCTCTTCACACATTTTATGAAACACTATGCAGGGACCACAATGTGGCACTGTTTCATTCTTAAAATTTAATAAAATACACAGTTCATTTTATGTGACAATATGAGGCCTTCACTTCAGGGTTTATGGTGTGGGGAGGGGAGAGTGCATATCTAAGACCAATTAAATGTCAATCTCAGTAACAGAGCCCAGGCCTTATCTCTTGAACCTTGGTGCTCCCATAGTAAGCCCTTGGCAAATTGATGAAGTGGGCAGTATTTGTTTTTATTTTACTCCGGTATTCATGGTTAGAGACCCCATTTTCCATAATGTTCCACCTTCTCTCCTCTGCCTACTCTCAGTAAGGTGCCCTGACTTGTGTCCTTGCCACATTCTTGCTTTCGCTGTCTTAATTTTGCCTGCTAAGGTAGTAACTGATAGCAAGGGGTCAGCTTGAGGTATGACCCCTCACAGAAGTATTTTATTCTTAAAGGGGCCTACCTTAGGGATCAAAAAGCTCTCAAAACGAAAAGAAATATAGCTTTAATGATGGACTGGCATGCAGTGGATCAATCCTTTGGGGCAGGAATCCTGTACTCTGTCATATTTTTTAAATTTTTGTATGTCTCCTGTGATTCTGCCTTGGGTAACTAGGCAATGAGGTAGACAGTGGTGTCACTCATGGAGATGAGGGATACAGGAAGAGGCAGATGAGAATGATGGATAGGGATGGAGGCAGAAGATATATTTGGTTTCATAGGATGCCTATGTAGCATTCAGGGGATTTCAGGAGGCAGTTTGATACGTGGATCGTATAAGAGATGTGGCAGGTGGTATTGATTCTGGAATCATCAGTCAACATGTTTCTTTGTTGTTCTGTGAGGTCATAATACGTCTTTGGCTTCTGAATCTTCAACAGCAGGTGGGTGAGACATTTTTAAAGGGATAGAAACTTCCAGGTATCCTTGAAACACTTTCATGGTCTTGGCCACTAGCTGGCCTGAGCTCTCCCAGCTCAATCTAGCTGCTTTTGACCCAGGATAGGTGTGTGGACTTTGGTTGTGAAGTGTGGCTTATGCAGTGGTTAAGATATTCTTCAGAGAGTGATAAGAGACCCTAGAAAGTCCAACATGGGGTCTGTCAGTCTTGTTTCCCTCACTAGATAGCATTTATGCATCAAGGAGAACTGGATAGAATGAATAAGGGGTTGGTACATTTTTGGCTTTGGCTTTCTTTGTTCTTAATGCTTTGTAAAGTCTTCCTGGCCTCCAGTTGGTATACCCTCCAAGCCATTCTGTATACCACCAGGTTACTGTTCATAAAACACCACTTTCATCAGTCCCCCAAACCTCCAAAAGAACAATTTCCAATTGTTCTAGTTCGCATTCAAGTTCCTCAAAATTCTGGTCCTACCTTACATAGCTGAACTAAACCTTTCCTAGCCTCTACACAAACTGTCTACTCACTTGTACTGAAAACAAACCAGAGATTTTCAGATTGTAAACCCTTGTTAATGCTATTATTCCATGAACTTGGAATACTGTCTACCAGCTTCTCTACCTACATTGACTCTTCATTGAACACATACTATGTACCTTCTTTGCCAATCAAAGTTCATTCTGCTCTCTCTCCCTTCTCCTCCCTTTTACAATGAGCATGGTTACAGCAACTATATATTCAGGATCAAATGACAATTTGGCAAATATATGTGTGCTCTGGGACAATCAAGGAGAGGCTATTTAAAATTGAGTCTATTCACTCATCTGAATTGTATCAGAGAACCCCTCACATTGTTATTTTAGCATTTTGTCTCTCCAGCTACCCTGGAGGTTTTGGAGGCTGAATACCAAGTTTGGACTTCTTTGTATCCCACATGGCACCAATCACATGGTAGGTATGTAATAGTTTTTCAGTAAGTATTTGTGTTAGGACTAGTCGCTGATGTTCTTTGTTTGAGTTTGGCAACATTCTTTAGGCGTGGCCCACCCGCTAGCTATGAAGGTAGTGCTCAAGGAAAACCAATGAGAGTAGGTTAAATTCGGCAGAAAATACATTTTAACAGAGGAGATTAGCCCTTCTGCTGAGTAAACTGAGCCCTAGTAAACTGATCCTGCCTCCTTCCAAAGAGCTACGGAAATAAATCACCTTGTGGGTGAAACAGAGTTAGTCTTCGTTTGCAGGGGGATTTTAAGTGTCTCCATGGTTTTAGTCCTCCAGAAAAATCTCCCCATATTTAACATCTGCTCCGTCTTCAAATTACCTCGGCATTTTTCTAAGACTCTGTGAAAATGAGCAAGGAGCTCTCACTTTCCAAAGTGTCCACCAAAGCCAAAGGGACATTAACTAGAGGCAGGAGGGGAGGGAGCAAGAAGCTGGTCTCACCGAAGGAAGTTAGTTTATTCCCTGGGAAAGAAATGAAATGGGAGTTCGGAAGGTAGAACAGAAACCCTTTAAACTCTTCACGGCTAGACTAGAAACCGAATGGAAGAGATAGATGAGATGGTAAAATGCGACAATAAATAAGTCAGAAATTTCCTGTAACCTTGGGAGAGAAGGCGATAGGGTCAAACTGCTTCACACTGTTTTTGGATATCCAAAGAAACTCTGGGAGTCAGCAAACGTTTTCTATAAAGGGCCAGATAGTAAATGTTTTAGGCTTTACAAGCTACAAACCGATAGTCTCAGTGGCACATGCTCCTTAGTTTCTCTTAACGACCCTTTAAAAAAAATGTAGCAGCCGTTTGTCCACCTTTGCTCTAAAAGATGGCATGTGTGTAAATTTCAATTAGATTTCAACTTGAAAAAGTATTTTCTTGTGGTAAGATTAACTGCAGAATCAGCAGTGGAAACCCTCTAGGGTAAACGTGAAGAGGATTTTGAATGAGGGAACCACTAAAACCCCAGGTTGTCTAATCAGGGATCCTCAGCCAGCAAATAGAGCACGTACTCTCAACATTGAGTGCTAGCTGGAGGACGGGAGCAGGTTTGGGTGAATCTAAGGGTCTGAAAAAAGCCATTCAAAGTGGGGGAAAAAAATCGGTGAGTGTGATTTGAGCAGGACACTGAGCATCTGGCCAAATTAAAGCTGGGGAACTCCCCCAGGAGCTTTCAGAACAGACCCAAACGCAGTCTGGAAGCTGGGGTCAAGGAGAGGCAAACGCTGAGGGTGTTTTTTTGACCACAAAGGCAGGGGGAAGTCCTGGGCTTTGTAATTACCAAGCCGCTGAGACTGCACTTTGGGAATAAGTGAAATTTCTGCATAATGTAACTTACCTGCCTGGGATCAGTCTAAAATACCTTACGGGGTACACCCTGATGGATGTAAAGAAATTATGCCTGAAAAATTGGAGTCTGGGGACACTGGGAGTTCTGGTGCAAGAGAGGAAGAGGTTAGAAATGTTCCCTTTCCCCTTCCCCCACAGGAACCACTTTTCACTAGGGAGCACAAAGCAGGCCAGAAGGTAGAAACTACAGGGTATCTGAAGCACACCTGACAAAAATGCTTTTGAGAAACCAAGGGAGGGGCTCCCCCCCCAACAAATGCTGACTGAAAAGGCCCAAGGGCAGCAAGTCTTAAACTGAGATCAACTTGTCAGGAAGATAGGAAGAACAATGCTTCCCCCACCCAGCTATAGCCCAGGGCTAGAGTGTTCAAGACTGAATAAATGTTCAGTGCCTAATTGGGAGGAGGAAGGGTTAGTGTGGGTGGTAACCACACTTACCACAGGTGTCCTAAAAATAACCATATATTTCAGTTTCCAAGGTGTTTTCACAACCGTTGTTTGATCTGAAGCTCACAAGCCAGTGTGATCCTAAGATGGGACAGAGATTATTTTCCCAAGTTTTACAAGGTAAAGAAACTGAGGCTCCAAAGGGTTGAGCTCCGTGCCCAATTTCGCACAGCTTTCAAGCAACAGCGACACACTCAAATCTCTCAAGATTCCAAATGCAATGCTCCCTTTTATAGTACTGCCCGTGTTCTTAGTGAGAAAACACCAAGGTGGGAAATGGCTGGCCAAGAAGTACATCCCTGGGAGAGGTGACCCACTTGGCAGCTGGAGAGGGTAGGATGGAAATGAACAATTAGAAGGTGAGGATGATATAGTTGTGTAGAAATGTAAGGCTTTCCGAAGGCTGGGAATTGAAAAGGCTCTTAAAGATTTATTTATTTATTTTAGAGAGAGAGTAAGAGAGAGTGCTTGCGCATGTGCACAAGAGCTGGGGGGAGGGGCAGTGGGAGAGGGAAAGAGGAAAATCTCAGGTAGACTCCCCGCTGAGCATGGAGACTGACACTGGGTTCCATCACAGGACCCTAAGATCATGACCTGAGCTGAAACCGAGTCCGATGCTCCACCCACTGAGCCACCCAGGCGCCCCTTTAAAGGCTTTTAAATGGAAACCATTCTGAAGCCAGAGTCTGCATTCCAAGGAAATGGGGAGATGAGTTTTTAAAATGTTGAGGGTAACCTGGGAAAGCCACAAAGATTGGCTTTCCCAGGGTTTTCACCTGGGGCAGAGGGTTACACTAGAGCAATGACTTTACCTGCTCGGTTGATCATAGATGCTGAGAAAAACAACTTTGATTTTGGATTTAAACACAAAGTAGGATGGGGGAATTGAAAAGGGTCATAAATGCTAGGTGTTGGGGATACAGCAGCGAATAAGACACTGTCCGTGACCTCAAGGGAACCTAAAGTCTAGCTGGGAATCCAGAGAATAAATAGCTACAAAACAATGTGATAAGTAATCTGATAGAGAGAGGAACTAGGATGAGACCTGAAGCCTAGGGTAAGGGGGAGGAAGTCCACTGTGCACCATGCTTCCCTAACACCCTGACCCAATGCCTGTCCCACGCCCGCGCAGGAGGGGAGCAGAAATGTGATAGTACGTGAAACATGACGCCTCGTGAAATGAACTACATAAATTGTGAAACCTAAGTCATGGTCCTATTGTTCTATAACAAGGTAAAAACTGCACTTTTTTATCAAGTTAGAAACTATGAACCATGAAAACCTATGAGCAGTATTCCATTCTTTTCCCCCTTCTGACACGATGCTTCTAGAAAGGAGGCTATGGGACTAGAAGGCTGGAACACCGAACTTTTTTGGTTGGTTAATGTCACCTGGGTAGGAGCACGACTGGAGTGCTTGTAGGGTAATGTTATGATCCCAGATTTATGCTCTTTGATCACCTGGAGGTAATGAAGAAGGAAAGTTTATTCAGCTGGAGGTTCAACCTACCGCTTAGGGCCACCCTAGGCTAAATTTTGCCACAAATGGAACTGCTGCTGAGGAAACCATGGTAGAAAAAATATTGCCACTTAGGACGGAAAAACTCATACAAGCCTCCTGCTATTACCATATTGCAAGAATCCCAAGTGCTTTGTTCAAGCCATCTATTTGTCTCTTATACAGAAACTACTTGGCTACACCTGAGTTTTCTTCTTTGTTTCTTTTTGACAATCCTTTGTATAGAAATTTAAGCTTGTGTAGAAATTACCTGTTTTCACAAGATGGTGATTGCTTTATTAAATAATAATAATAACTACCATTTATTGAGTACTCAACCATGTTCCAGGACTGTGTGGACAACATCATGAAGCTTCACAGATTTAAAGGTCTACCCACTCTTCCCACATCCCTGAAACGTAGTCTTTGTAAGGGCAGGCATTTGCCTGTTTTGTTTACCAGTGCATCCCAAGTGCTTAGAACAGTGTTGAAGACATAGTGGATTCTCAATACATAGCCAATAGATTATAAAATTGAGACTTGAGAAGTTAAGTGATTTATCCATGGTCACATAGCCAAATGAATGTGGCGATCTTAACCCACTTCTATCTGAATGAAAATCTCTTTGTTTCTTCCACTATACTAGGCTGCCTTTTGGTAAAATCTATTCCTGGTTTACGGTTGTGATGGGGGCATAGGAAGTGACACCGTCCATAAAGTCATCTGGAACCATCTTCTTGGCCATCAAAGGCACTGATGCCTTTCTAATTCATCTACTCTCCAGCACTCATGCCTATGCTGCCTTTCTTCTGATCTCGAAGCATTCATTTGCTAGGCACCAAATAAACATACCACCTTCTGCTGAAACAGTTCACACCTACATTTCCACACCACTCTTCAAAACTCCCCATTATACACCAAGATCAAGGCACTGGGAGGAAGGAGGATGTAGATGACACTTCTGATACAGCTCCTCACTCCAGCATTCAGAAAACTTGTCAGCGCTCTGACAACTGTCAGCAGTACAGAGTTGCAAGGAACCCCACACATCATCTAGTTCAATGTCCCCACCTAGAGCAGGAATAATTCTAAAAAACAACTAACTTGGGCCAGCCCATGAACATCACTAAGGGGGTAGGCAAAAGAGTACCAGGGTGTACACAAAACTCCAGGATAAGCCTGAGGCTTCTTCCTGGACCAATAATTTTCTAAATTGGGAGACAAAGCTGAATAATTCACCTACTGAATAAATATTATTTTTATGTTTAAGCCACTTCTGATATAGTTTATCGCAGGAAATACCTAATTCACATTAATGTTTAAAGATAAACAGGAGACTGAGGTAGAGGTGACTGCTCAGGGAATATTTCCCTGAAGAAGTGATATTTGAGTTGAGGCTTAATGAATAAGATTCAGTTAGCATCGGGAAGAGTGGGAAGAGAGTAGAGTGGAGGGAGGTGTGTGTAGTGTCCTTGGCAGGAAGAATAACATGTACAAGAAGAGTTCTAGGACAGAGAAAAAATGCAGGATTTGAAGAGCAGGAGGTCTGAGTGCCCCAGGCCCACACTCCACAGTGAGAATATTCAATTATCCCAGGATCTCTTGCAGCTCCTCCGAGGAGTCCCTTTTTGCTCACATCCTGCCCAAACACTGAAAATCTTAGGGGAGGAGGGCCAACAGCCTGGAACTGAGATGTCCACAGCTGCTCCAGCATCACCCCCAAATTCCTTAGCCGAGACCAGGAAGCCAGGAACACATAGCTATCATTGCTTAAGGATTTTCAACACGCTTGCTTAAAACCATCCACTGGTTTAGATTAGAAACTGCCTGGTATAAAAAGTAAACTAGTCAGCACATCGTATAAACTACAAATAACAAAATCAGCTAATATTTATATATTTGATCTTCACCACCACCTTTTGAAATAGGTGCTATTGTTACTCTTACTTTACGAATGAGGAAACAGGCTCCAAATGTACCCAAAGTCACACAGCTAGTGAGCAACAGAACAAAGACTATGACACTAGGTCCCTTTGGTGCTAAAGCCCATATACTTAGTACCACACTGTACTTCTGAGCAGGGTTCCTAGGGAAGAGTGATTATGAGGGCCTTAAGCAAACCTGTTGTCCTACCCCCTGGAATTCCCTAAGACTGAATGGAGGGGCATGAGGAACTAAACTGTGTTAACTAGCTACTAAATGCCAGGCATCATGATAGATAACCCTAAATGTGTTATTTCATTTAATCCTCACAGCAACTCCTCGTGGGGGAAAAAATATTATCCCCCATTTACACATGAGGGAACCGTGGCCCAGGGTGGTTAAGCTATTTACCTCTTCGGTAAGTACTGGGGCTGTGACCGGAATCCAGGCTCTAGTGACTCCACGAAGTCTATACCCTTTCCATCAGAGCACACCAAAGATGGCTTAATATTTAACCCTTCCCTGGTTACATATTTGCACTTTAACAAGGGTCTTTCCTGTGTGAATCTCACAGAACCATGGCGGACTGGGAAGGAAGGCTGATTGGTGACGGCAGGGTGGGCCTGCCTTAAATCACACCGGAATGGCATTGACCTACCTTCTTCCTGTAGTTCCTAAAGTGGGGCAGTGTGCCAGGGAAGATAAATCTCCACTCCTGTCCCAGGCTTCTTCTCCTCCAACTGGGATAACAGCTCTCAGACACTCTGGCAACTATAGAAACAGAGAGCCGAATCAATCAAGAGTTTATTTGTAAAGGGTAATGTCAGAGGACGGACTTCCTTTAAATCCTGCTAACTCTGTACAGTTAAAGAGCTTACTGGCTCAGGAAATTTGATTTCCCTCTGATTTGCTGTCAGGGATTTGTTTTTATCATTGACTAAATCATATTCTTTCTCTCATCCCACCACCTACCTTTTGGAGTGCAGACTTCGATGTGTGTTCCTAGGTCTTGCCACCTCCCTCTTGCTCCAGCTAACTTAGGGCTTTGCAAACAAACCCTACTGAGAAGTATGGACAGCCTGGGCCTTTCCAGAAACTCAAGCTGCTGAAGGAGATATGGTATTTAGTTAAGCTGAAGTGAAGCCCTGCATAAATCATAAAGAGGCGAACCCGGGTTACTCAAACAGGACCCTAGGAAGTGCTTGGGGAATAGTCTTGCAGGCAGCTTTATTTTTCTACAGCCGATTTACTTCCAAAATGCTGGGGCCCACAAGTACCCCAGGAGTAACTTGGCTCCCAGATGCTGGAGCAGGTCTTGGCCTTGGAGCACAGTTGTGGTGTTGTTTCCTGAATTCCCACATTGCTGTTTTCCACACATGGATCGGGCTTCAAACTTCCTGTGTCTGGACCGTTTGTGAGCATAGGCACGTGCGTGTGCATGCGCACGCACGCACTCGTGTGTGTGTGTGTGTGGTGTTTATATGCTTGCAAAGGGTGGAGAGGGGGGAGAAGGAATCCAAAACGAAGAGTTTATATTGTATATGTGTCCCTTTGTTCCTTTCCCGTTCAGATAAAGCTGTGCTATATTCTGATCAGCTGGCTTCTGCATGTGCAGGGCCAGTATCCTTGTGAATAAACAGGAGTGAGTTTAGGAGATGTCCTCAAGAAGGCTACTTTTCCTTTCCAGTGTTTGGCCAATGTATTTTGTAGGGTGCTTTTTTGGAGGGGGAGGGGAGAGTTATGTGGAGCCATAAATCCTTAGGATTTATTTTCCCTGGTGTACGTGCTTGCCTCTGCTTTTGTTTCTAAATGCATTTAAATGATTTAGTGGTTCACCAGGCAATTAGAGGAAGATGTGCTCATTTCACACTCCCAGTTGACTTGGTGGGTGGAGGAGAATGCCACTCAATACAAAGCACTATGGTTTTGTGGTCTTTTCCTCTAGAAGAACCTAGCCAGGGATTGAGGAATAGATTACAGTAAGCCACGTTCTCCTTCCTACTTTGCCTGTACGCTGGGCAAAATTTTGCATGCAAAGGGCAGATTTTTAAAAGTTTGAACATTTCTTAATTGCCAAAATTAAAAACCAGGAAATTTTACATTAAAACATTTCACTTCTGGTTTCTCTTTCAGAAGTCCTGGACACATTGGGCCTGCATTTCCCATGGTGTTAACCAAGCTGTCCCCTTTACATGCTCCCTTTGCTGCCAAGAAGAAGGTAGCCTCATCATCAGTCTTGTCTCCTGACACTTAGCCTGAGAGTTGTTACCTTTAAAAAAAAATTTTTATTGCAGTAAAATGCACATAAAATAAAATTTAACATTTTAGCCATTTTTAAGCATACAATTCAGTGGCATTAAATACATTCCAAATGTTGTACAACCATCACCACAATCTATTTCCAGAACTTTTTCATCATTCCAAACAGAAACTGTGGTCATTAAACAGTAACTCCCCATTCCACCCTCCCCTTGGGCCCTGATCACCACTATGCTACTTTCTGTCTCTATGAATTTGCCTATTCTAGGCACCTCATGTAAGTGGAACTGTACATTTGTCCCTTTGTGTCTGGCTTCTTTCACTTAGCATAATTTCTTTTAAGGGAGAAACTGATTTTTTAAGGTGCCTTTTTTTTTTTTTTAAGAGCATAGACACTGATTTTTATTGCATGTTAAAGGAGGAGTTTTATTTTGTTAGAGAAAAAAAGGCCAAACAGGACAAGTGGTTTTGTGTAGAGGCTCTTTATTTATAAGCTTAAAATGATCATTATATCCATTATTAATATATGGAGGGTCTTAATGTTCTTAGGCAACCCAGTGTCTTTACACAGGTGTTTTACAGTTAGTGGTTAATTCTTCTGGTATCCCCCAGAGGCCTCTCCATATTTTATAGTCAGGATATGAAGACACAGGGATGCTCTGGGGATTAGTTAAATGTGTGTGGCATACTTTGCTGTATAAACTCACTCTCTGGAACTAGTTTTCGCTCCCTGCTCTCAACTTCCACAGCTTTTACTGTCAATCCCATTCATTTAGCACTTAGCATATGCTTGTTAGTTGTCTTTTTCTGTATATACCCTTGAAGGCAGGAGCCAAGTCTCATCCCTCTTTGTTTTTTCAGTCCTGTCCATAATAGCAGCTTGATCAATGTTTGTTGATGTTGGCCTCCCCCTCCCCCTTCCTTTTAAGTAGAGCTGGCAAAGCATAACTTTAAATTCAAGCCCAGTTTAAACAAACTGAAGGGTTTTCAGGGTAAAAACAAAAGGAAGTCTTGCGTGGCGGGAGAGAAGGAACACCTAAGACGCTTGAAGACCTGGGCCAAGCCCAGGTACCACAAAACCTGTTGTTTGCCACAGGCCTGAGAAGTGACTCATGCACAGCCTGAATCCACCATTAAATTCAGAGCTCTTGATGACTCTACTCCATCAAAAGTCACATTTGGAGAAGAACAGCAATGCCCCAGGCGGGATCTGAGGAGGGGGTATTAAAGGATTTAAGTGTTTTAGGGGTTTCCATTGCATGAAGGCCCCTGTAGCTGTAGGGAAGACAGGCTGGAAAAGTCTTTTGAGGGCAACTTCAAAGCCAGGGACAGACAGCCGACAAAGAGCCACCATGCCTTTGCTACTAGGATTTGCTTCCCAGTGTTTTCTGTAACGGCAAAAGATGGGAACTAGCCTCAGCGGCCTCTCAATAGGGGAATGCATAAAGGAATTTTGGCACATTTGTGCAATGGAACACTGAGCTATCATGAAAAAGAATGAAGTAACGGAAGTTATCCTGAGATGGAAGAGTAGTAGGAGACATTGTTGAGTAAAGAAATGCAAGGTGTGCTGTGACTGATGATGCCAAAATGGAACATCTATAAGTAAATAATATATTTTGAAGATTGTACAAAGGCAGGGAGAGAAGGGGAAAAAGGGACTATGAGAACAGTGGCAGAGAGGAACTTTTTACTCCTTTCATTACAGTTTTGATTTTACCATGTGCATATGTTACTTTTTCCATTTTACCAGCATTGTTCATTTTAAAAAGTATCCTCTTGCCATTGTGATCAGTAGTAGTCTGCAGCATATACCCACCCAATCTAGCTCTGCTGTCCACCCCTCCAAATAAGGCTGGGATAATCTTCCCTTGCCTCACAAACCACGTGCCCATGTCTTGAACTCTCAAAATCTTACTTTCCCCATTGAAAATCACCCAAATAACTTCACCTCACCTGTAACCTGAATCACACCAAGAATCTACTTTGCACTTGTTCCTGCTTCTGAATCTTTGAGCAGCCCTAGCAGAGCAACCTGCACATCCAGGCTACCCCACAGCATGCCACCAGCCTATTACTCTTCCTGGACCCCGTTATATTCTGGGACCCCGTTCACAGTGAGATAGTGTTTCCTTGTGTGCCTTGATCCATGGCCTCTCAGAAGGCTCCCTTTGGGGGGGGAGGGGCTTGAATTGGATGTCACTTTTTTATTGGCATGAGATCATTATAATAGCTCTGCATTGTCAAGACCTTTACAATTAGACTCATTTCCACCTTGTAACGTTTTCTAGGAAATATGGATCTGTGGAGAATGGTGATTTCCATGGTAAGTGTTCCCTCATGTTTGTTTTCTCAAGTTCACTTCGGAGATACACAGCATGATTTCCTCTTTCAGTACCAGCAACCACAATAGACGTAGGTTACGGCGCCACTTCAGAACTGTTTAAAAGAGAAATCTCACCCACCCTGGTTAGAAAAGGGACAATTTATTATTCTAACTGCAGGGATCTGACTTCATATCCACCCTCAAAACTGTAGGAAAAGAGTTGACTTTTTAAAAATAAAGCCACCAAACCTACACACCTTGGATGTAGATGCTTAAAACACAGGAGCAGAATATTTGATTCCTGGACACATGCAAGACTCTCCACCATGGGACATATGCAAGGAGGAAGACACATATGTGTGGAGTGCTCTGTGGTTTACAGAGTTTTCACACACAATTCATTTTATTTTCATATATCAGTGTCAAGTTAATAGGGAATGTCTTACAGCCTTTATTTACAGATAGAAAGATCAAGGCTCAGAGAAGTTAAGCGACTCAACAAAAGTCGCACAACTAGCTGGTAAGTGCTACAGTCCAAAATGAGTTCTTCCTTTAGTTCCAAATTCCATGTTATTCTGCTATCCTTACACTGTTTTCTTTGTGCTTTTGTTCCCCAGATGTAAAATGGGAGATTTTCAGTGTCCCAGGATGCCGTTCTCAACCCTCTGTGTTCTCAGGCAGTATCATTTTTTTTGGCAGCCGGGAAACGTGAACACCACATTGACACTTCACGTACTTTTTCCCCCTCCTGGCCTAATGAATTAAGGGGGAAGAAAAGTTACCTATTCCCAGAGGGCCGGACAGTGCCACAAAGGTGTACGGGAGCCAGCCGACACACCGTCGCACTCTCTCAGGAGACTGAGAAACCAAGCGTCTCTTCTTTCTCTTCTCAGCAGTAGCTGGGGGAGAACGGAGAGCTAGACAATAGTCTCTTGTTCAGTTTTATTAATTTTCAGGGCGGGTGGGTCAAAAAGATCAGATCGACGACTCAAGTGACCAATCGCGAGCGAATCCGGGGCCAGGATTCGCCAACCGGTAGCAGGAAAAGATTGGTGGGTGGGACTTACTCTTCGCGGCCTGCTCCGCCCAGGCCAGCCCTCCCAGCCCGCCCAAGAGGCGGAGACTCCGCGAAGCTCCGCCCACGCCACCCCCACCCCCAGCGAGGCCCGCCAAAGGGAAGGGGGGCGGGGACGCGGGGGTGAGATGGAAGGGGGAGGCTAGGGGGAGCGGAGGAAGAAAGAAGGGTGTCGCGCAGAGCTGCGACCTGGGTGGGGGCCTGCTGGTAATAGGAAGCAAGAGGGGAAGGAAAAAGAAGGAGCGCTGCTCCTTCCTGCATTATTTTGAGCAGGCTTTGCGAGAAGCTGCTTTTCAGCATTTCTATTATTTGTGTTTCTTCCTCCCGCTGTTGGGCGGGGAGCGGCACGAGCTCTCCCACGCGCCTCCGCTCCGCTCATGTCGTAGATTATGATTGTAGTCTTTGCAGAACCCTTTCCTTCCCCCCAGCCAGTGCTTGCGTAGCCTCTCAGGACCGCAGTGAGCGCGTTAAGCCACGTTAGCGGGAGGACTAGAGCTAGGACCCCCCGCTTTCGCCAGAGTGGCTGGACCCCGCCGTTCAATTGTTTGAAACTTCCCCGCCCCCTGGCCCCGCCTCTCTTCCGCCCCCAACCCCCCCCCTCCCGCTCAGGGTCCAGGCCGGCTCCCTCCCTCCGTTCCCCGCCCTCTACTCCGCCCCACTCTCTAGTCCACCCCCCGCTCCGGGGCGGTCCTAGCCGCTCACCGCAAGAAGAAAAGCCACCCATTCGTCCCCCTCCCCTACCTCCCATCCTTTGCCCAGGAGCTGCCTTCATCGCAGTCACGCCCCTTCCTTCTGAGGAGCTTTCTGGCTGCCCAAGCTGGTAGACCCCCTGATTTATTCCTCCATCTCCGCTCTCTTTCGCCTCATCTTCGCTTAGTTCTCACCGCCCCCTCCACCCCCACCTCCAGCCTGTCTTGCCTCCGACCATCCGCTGCTCCACCCTCCGGCCCGGTATCCTGCCTGTCCACTGCCACCAAGGAGAGCCCGGACGGAGCGGCGAGGAGCGGAGCAGCGGGGAGTTGGGGCTTCCCCCTGCCCATCCCTGGCCTCCGGCCCGGGACTGAAGCCACTTGAGCGAGCAGAGAGTCGTCACCTTGTCTTCGGTGCCTTCAGGGGTAGGAGACGCATGGTTACTTTTCGCGGGGAACTGGGGCAGGAATCCATGGTGGCATGAACTTGATCGTGCCCTCGGCGTGAGTGAGTCGATCTAGATGCGTGTGGGGATGCCCGTGTGTTCTACTTTCTTTGCAGCTGGCCGTGAGTTTTCCGGGAGGAGCAGCAACTTAAATCGGTTAAAGAGTGTGCGCTCCTTTCCCGTCCTACAGAGATGCTAGTGGGTACCACTACTTGATGGTACTTCTACTTCCTTGCCTCCTGGGGTCCTTGTAGGTCTCTAGGTAATTAAGCACAAAAGGAGCGAGGGAACTTCAGGTCTACATTTACCTAGAAGGAATGTCTGCGCTTATCTCAGATTGCTAGATACGTTCCTCCTTGAATGCTTAGAGTTGGGGTGGGGGCTCACACTGCCCTCCCCCGGGGGCTGTGAATTCTTGAAGTCCTGAAGTCTGGGAGTAATCTACAATGCTACACTTTTTTTGGGTCTATGTGTGTGTGTATGTGGTGAGGACGGGATTGCCCAGTATCTGCTTTATAGATGTTAGTGACCAGTTTTGCAAGATCATGCAGGTGTCTTGAGGGTCCCAAGCCTGGGTCACTGTATACTGGTGCTTCAACAGCAAGATGGATTTTATCGATACATGAAAACAAAGAAAAGGAAAAGTGAGAGGGAGAGTGACAGTCTTTGTAGTCTGGTAAATTGCCACTAATAGTAGTGTAATAATAATCTGCAGCAAGGGACTAGATACAATTAAATGAGAGAGGAAAGGGGATGTTTGTGAGAAACAGCATTTTCAATCTCTAGCATGTAGTTTAGACTGGAGAGTTGTTTCTGATGTAGTTCTCCTAACCTCCTCCCGTCCCCCACCCCCACGTTAAGACTAGAAGTTGGGAGGCATTTAAAACTTTTTTTTTTAATATAACCCTCTTCTATTCAGAGAGGAAGATAATTAGTCACCATAATCTTCAATAATGGAGGGCTAAGGTTATTTAAGTCTCCTTGAACTAGGTTTTGTGAAAAGCCCTTTCTCGGGCCAGCCTTTGTGAAGCCTTCTCGGTTAGACCTTTCCGCACCCTCATTTAGTAGCTAAGAGTACTTTGCAATACCATTTTGGATGCGGGATAAATTTTCACCCATCTCCCCACCTATCTCCAACTGGGCGAGCATGGCAAAATGAGAAGGGTGGTGGTACTCAAAGACCTGTTATCAAGATGTCACCAACCCATTGCTTATTTGGGAACAAATTATTTACTTACATTTTTAAATAGTTGTGTTGGTTGATTTTAACGGGGGAAAGGAAAGCAGGAAGGGAGAGAAGGAACCGGCCAGGGCGACAATTTTAAAGGCTATCGTCTTTCAGATCAGCTGGGAGGGAAAAGTTGGCCTGACCAAACTACATTTTATAACTGGCCTGGGACATTTTAATAGCCAGGTGGTTGTAGAGTATTTACAGATGATAACTCAGGTTCCAGTTATTCTGTATGGGTATATCCGGTGTCATTTACAGACACTTTCTGTCACTACATCATACTTCATTTTAAGATACTTCTTTCTTTGGAAAACTGTGTGGCTCTGTAAAATTGAAAGTGCTTTTTCTAACTTCATGGTCTAGATATGCAGTAAAACCTCTGGCCATGCTTGTATGTAGAGTAACTTTTACGTGCAAGTTGTGGATCTGCTTACCTATTTTAAAAGATTTTAGAAGGAAATTTTAAAATTATTTTTCAATACTATTTTGGATTTGGAAATTGAAAGCTCATTTCTGGTTTGTGAAGTAGGAATTATTAGACAGATGCATACCCAAGGCATTTTGTGGAGTTGCTTTTTCTGAAGTTTTGTAAAGAGCGAATGAGACTCTTTCTAGAATGCCCTTAAAAACTTTCTATTCAGAACGCAGAGGGATGGATGCTATGACCTTGAGGTCCCATTGAGTGCCAGAATGCTAAGTGGGTACATCTGCTTCTGTGCCTATCCTAAGAGCCCTCTCCCAGGGCCTGTGCCTTCTTTAAAAGGGTGTCTTTGTAATTAAGCAGCCTGTCTCCCCCATCCCCCTTTCTTCCTTTGATCCAGCTTTTTAAGGCCTTTTTTTCCATTTGGAGACAAGAGGAGTTTCTCACACTCTTCTACGCCCCTCTTAAGGTTTCTTTTCCTTTACCCCCAAAAAGTCCCTCGAAGTTCTCAGGATGGTTAGAAGTTGTTTTGTTTTGTTGGGGTGGAGGGGATGTTACCAGTGAGGCGAAGTAGAGGATATATTCCCTCTTGGGAAATGCTTGTGACCAGGTAGCCTCCTCCATGGAGACTGAGCATTTGGAATGCATGAGAACAGTCTATTCTTAGGGACTGTCTGGAAGAAATTGTCCTTTGCACCCATTAAGTGCAGCTAAAACCCACTGAAAGGGGTGGAGAGAGGTGTGTGTGGTCGTGGCTGAGCCTTTTAAGATGGTAAATGGGTAAATGTTCCCCAATCTCCTATTACATCACCTCTTTCCCCCATGGATTCAGTGGGTTTGGAGATCTGCTTGACAAATTAATTAGCTTGGGACTAAACCAATTTGTTCAGAATTGTGCTCCATTGATTTCCTGTCCCCAGGAATTTTTGTTGGTGGTTTTCTATGACGTGTTGTCCTCAGTCTTGCTTACTTCTTCATTCCTTGCTGCCATTTGTGGACTTTGGTCCAAAATCTAGGGTCCCACCCCCAAGTCAAAGGTTAGAATTTGGTCCCAGGACCTAAGGGGGCATTAAAACAGGCTGCCCACCCTGCACCACTCTCCTCCATGGTCAGCTTCTGACCCCCTTGAACCCAGAGAAAGGAGGGAAGTTGCCCCTTCCTCACACAACACACAAAATCTGAACTGAAAAAAAAAAAGGAAAATAAGGAGGTCACTTGCTTTCTAAAAGAACCCACTACAGGTTTCTTTGGAAAAACTAGCTTTCCTAGTTCGTGCCTTTGAGCTATGACTTGATATATAAAAATTCACTATAACTGGGCCTTCTCAGAAACATATTTATTGCATAAAGGAAGACATTAGAATTTTGTTGTAATGATTATAGCTTGAATTAAGTGAGGCCATTATTTGGCCTTTGAAATCTTTTTGTTATATGGGATGGAGTTAATTGTCTAAATCATTCTGGCTTGTAATAATGCTGGCCACGTTTAGCTTCAGCCTACAACCACTTGTAGAAGGGAGCTAGTATGACTTTCTGGAGATAAATCAGACTTCACAGATTTCGATAAGTCTAAGGATGGGACTGTCTACCCCACATAGGTTACAAAATTTAATTCTAGTTATTGTATTTGAATAATCCCAGGATCCAGAAAATTGTTTCTGGTAAATAACAGCAACTAATGCCATTTTTAGTAGAAGAATCTATAATAAGCTTTCCTAGTGAGCCTATTATTGGTGAATGGGACCTGGGCTCTAGGCCCACCTCTAACTTAGTTTACCACCCTTGGCAGGTCCTCCTCTGTAAATTGTGAGAAATTGGACAGGGTGATTTTGAGAACCATTTCTCAAAAGTTTATGCTTCCCTTCCTAGACCTCTACTTGTGATGTGAATGTGAATGATTCCTACTAGAATGAGGTGCGACAATTGTTAGAAATACAATCATGTAATAATCTGGATGTTAAAAAAAAAAAAAAAGCCTAGAAAGATATATCAATATAAATGCATTGTGTTTTGTGTTTTAACAACATATCAAATTAAAAAGCTAGGATCCTGCCCAAAACTTCATCAAGAATCCCATCGTTCTAACGGATCACCCACTTTCATTTTTCCTAGTTCCTTTACATAGTTGGGGGTGGGTCACAGAAATTTACAAAGTTTCTTTTAACTAAGTGCTCACCTAAGACTTAGCTTTGTAAACCTGTGGGGAAGAATGAAATGAGAACCTGACTGAGTATGCATGAAGAATCATGTATGTATGTTCCTCGAATGCCAAGAGAGACTAATATTTAATTAGTCTCTAGATTTAGTAAGTAATCCCTAACCCTTTCTGTGATTTAAGGGTGTTCACGTATCTAGCAAGGCTGTTCAGTCCACTCCCTTGACCTCCTGTTACCCCTCCCCCATTCTATTTAAGCAAAAAAGAAAACTAGGTTCCACTGTTTACCTTGTCTAAACCATTAGCAATGGATTCTTAAATCACTGTATCATGATATCCCATCAAGAAAGTACAAGTTTGAGTAGACTATAAAATTTCCCCAATGAGAAAGGAAAAGCGGGAAAGCACAAATGTTCTGTTTCATGGCTTTGAAAATAATGTTGAAAATTAGACTAAAAAATAGTAAGGAAACTAAGGATTTGAGACAATTAAAGAGGTATAGGTGTGGCAGAATGACCCACACATAATGGGTTCTTCATTTGAGGCCTTCCCTGTACAGTGGGAGTTCAGTTACCCGGTCTTTTAATTTTCCTTTGAAAAAGAGAAGGTATAATATACATATGATCTCCATTTTGGATGAATTCATTCCTGGAAACCAGTGGCTCATCGTAAATTAGATTAAATTTCTTTAACCAGAATAGGAAAGTGAAGTATGGGTTTTTAGTCCTTAGAAAGCTCCAAGTTAAGTACATTTTTTATGATATGTATTCATGGGGAAAATGCAGATGGATATATTTGCTAATACCTCCGAAGCTAGTTTTTGAAAATCTCCTTTTTTTTTTTTTTTTTAACGCTATAGGCTGCTCTTGATGTTTGTAAAGTCACTTTCATTATTGCCCCAACTCCATGAAATATCGTTAGACTGTGTGACTTGAAGCCAGGATCTGGGTTTCTGTGCCCAACCCTCTTTGACTTGCCATGTGACCAAGCATAAATGAATTAGCT
The DNA here is from genome assembly GCF_054177405.1 of Leptonychotes weddellii. Classification (NCBI taxonomy): domain Eukaryota; kingdom Metazoa; phylum Chordata; class Mammalia; order Carnivora; family Phocidae; genus Leptonychotes; species Leptonychotes weddellii. Next base: position 30,557,891 of record NC_138385.1, read on the forward strand.
GCTCTGAGCTTCAGTTACCCTTCTGGGAAGCAGAGATATTAATACTTCACAGAGGTGGTTGGGCATGCTTCATATTGGACACATGCTTCGAGGTCATTGGATGAAAGGTGTTTGCATGATGGCAGAGCAGGTTTATTATAAGGTCCTGAGCAGGTGTTTGCTTTTAATGAGCTTTGCTCTCTTATAGCCTGCAGCGCCCTTTGGTGCCCCATTGCCTTACTGACTATAACTGATCATCCCAACATTTGTATTATTGACCCTCTTGGCTCTTAAAAAACAATTAAACATTTTCATTCTATGTGGTAAACTGAAGTTCTAATAAGAGGACTCTAGCATCTTCCAGGGTGATGAAAAATTGCTTCGAAAAGAGACATTAGTTGAAATGTGCCATAGAGATCAGTGAGTTCTTCAAAGCTCTTCCAAAAGATTAAAAAGAGTACAACAAATTTCTGCGTGTGTCTGTGTATGTGAATGTGTGTGTGTGTTTTAAGGGAGAAAGGTTTGAGTAATATTTGCTTGTGACACATACTGATGATAGCCAGTCACTGAAACCCAGCCGTTGTAGTGTTTTATACACAGCTGGTTTTTATTAATGATGGAATATTTATGCTTGCTGTACAATTCGTGGCTCATTTCCATGTGTATGTCAGAACTCAAATACCCCCCAAAGCAACATTAAGATAACATTAAATATACATGTGGCCAAGCTAGAAAGGGTGGATTTTGGGGGGTCTCCCTTATTCTTACTGGTGTTGCTTCAGATCACCATAACTGCCCCCCAACTTTAGGCATTGGTGCTGATCTTTTTTTTCCTTTATATATCCCATAGCAAACTTCACATTTTGATCTTTTTGATATGGACAAATGATCTCCCCCCCAATAATGCAGATGAAACTGATGTATGTGTTTTTTAAGAGCATATTTTCCCTGCACATGCTTCTCATTATCCGAGAGGCCTGGACTCAATCAGTAAAGGAGCAGAGAAACCACATAATTGAAAGGAGAATGACGGTGGTGCATACTTGGAATATTTGTGGGAAGGGGATTGCTGACATCAGAAAATGTAGTGGCCTGAGTGTTAACAGCATTGAAGAGAAATAAGCTTTCTGTGTTTCTGTGCATCAAGAATTATTTTTAAGGGGATAAAAATATGGGCCAGGTTTGACATCCTTTTATGAAGTTGCCCTGGAAACTTTGATGAAGGTTGTTATAGAATAGTTCAATTAAAACCTTCCCCATTAGGAAGCTAATTAGTACATCACTTACTCATTTTGGTTGTTTTCAAGGGGCAGGATTTGCATTGACTTAATGGCATTTCTTTCCATGTGACAGCAAACTAAGATAAAATTCACAGATGGGGAAAATTATTAGATAGCCTATTTTGAAGAAGTCTAATTTCCTCTTTATTACATTTAGGTTTTCACTTCAGAATTTTGTTTCACTCTGTTTATATACAGTGATCACATTTTAGTTTAGTAACCAGTTTTACTTTTGGGATCACCGGCTGTAAACCAAAGCTTATTAATTTGAGTCTTCCATATGAACTGGAAAAATATGATGAATGACAATAAGCCATTTTATTAAGGTAACATTTGGGTTTTTCTTTTCCTGCAATTAGTTTCTCTTTGCTCGTGTGTGTGTGTGTGTGTGTGTGTGTGTGTGTGTCTTTGGTGGGGGGCAAATTGTTTTTTTAAAAGCAAACAAGTTTTGCAGCTAAGGAAATTTGGATGACCCCCTCTATCCCCAAAGAGCATTCTTTCTGCCCCAGGCTCTCAGTTGGGCTTCCATGAGGGCAATGTGATGACTTTTTTGACCTGGTACTTTTTGTGACTAGGCTAAGTGGTTGTCTCTTGGCAGCCTGGAGGAGACTGGTCACGATGGCAACTGGAGTCCAGGATTCCTAGTGCGTTCTTTCTACTGTACTCTGTGTTTTTTAGAGGAATGAATACTTACACATGAGGTTTCAGGGCCATCTGCAATAGAATAAGTACTAAACACATAATATGGGCCTGCTGTGGTCCTCCTTTTCTCCATAGCTAGTAGGGAACAGTCATTCTGTACATATATCCCCTGATGCTATGCCTGCAGCATATGCCTACCCTAGTTTCAGAGAGTGGGAAAGTTGGCTGGGTTATAAGATTTGTACTTTAACTGATTTTACCCTAGGCCTTCCTGGGAAGGCAGAGTCTAGGTTTAGTTTTGCAATGGCAACTCGGTCAAGACAGGTTCCTGGGGCTTGCAAGTCAGTGTGAGGAGGAGGGGCTGCCTTTGGGGAGTGACTCAAGCCCTTTGGTATGAAGATATGAAACTCTGGCTCCCGTCCATGCACCTGCTGGATGCCACACCTGCAGTCAGCACCTGAGCCCCACTCAGACACAAAAACCAGACTGAAGGCAGATGGGGCTCCCTTCAAAAGGGGTAGAGCAGCACAGGGAACTCCCAATTATGTTAGCGCAGCATCACTGCAAATTACACCTCACCGCTCCAGTGTCGATACGGGAAAACGTCTTAGGTTTTTTCTTAAGGGTGCAGCGCACTGGCTTGCTCAAGATACGGTAGAGTCCTGAGAGAATTTCGCGTTCCTAACGAGTTTCTCTTGTGAACTGTCCTCTTAAAAAATGGAGAGTCAGGTCCACAGAGGTTTGTGTCTGGTAACCCTGCAGAGGGCAGGAAGTCATCAGACCTAGGTTCTGATCCTGGCCCCACAAGTAAGCCACGGTGAAACCTTGGTCAAATGAGTTATCATTAGCTATCTGTTCTGGGCTTAAAGCCTTCTCCAGTTGTGAAATGGAATCAATCACATCTGCCTTTATTTCCTCACAGAGCGGTGGAGAAGGACAAGTAGGATAACAGAAGTGAAAGAGGTTTTGTCTCCTTAGAAGAAAAGCTGAGAAACTAAAGGTAACAGAATTATTGTTCTTGCTATTCCATGTCTTTCATCCCTTGTCTTCTCTTTCTGTTGCTTCCAGCAAAGTCTTTGGGGAGTTGTGATTTACTCAATATGCAATATGCAGTTCTTCTGGGTATTCCAGGTGCCAGTTAATGTTGTAGGTGTTGGGAAGGATACAGAGGGAAATCATGCACCCAGCCGGTGATCTCTAAGATCTTCCATTTCTGGCTCAAACTATTAGAGCGATTTCTGCCTTGGTACTTAGAAGCTTAGGATACAAAATTAACTTCTCTCTTTCTCTCTCTCCGTCTTCCTCTCTGCATTGTAACTGCGGACTTCTGTCCCTGGAGCATGTATTCCAACATCTAGATTGAAGGTATGGGAGGCGGGGTGGGCAAGGCACTGGGGTAAATAAAGAAATTTCTCTCTCACTACCACATTTGCAAAGTACCTGACCCTTGAATGATGGTTTCTCCCGAGGGTCCGTCCTTAGTTTCATCCTTGGTTCTGTTCTGCTCCCGCCCTACATGTTCTAGCCCACTCTTTGACCTTACCTGTTATCCGTATGCTAATGACTCCCAAAGATCTATCTCATCCTATCTTAGGCTCCTCCCTTTCCAACTTCCCCAACATCAAGTTGGTTATCAGATGTCTCCTATTCAGCTTAATGGTCTTTTCCTCTGGGAAGCTTTGCTCAGGTGGCCCAGAGTTTTTGGCAGGGTCCTCTGCATTGCCAGAGCTTCCCATTGGATTGTCCCCACTCTGCTCGACTGGGAGCTTCATGAGGACTGGACTGTGGTTTATTTCTCTTTTTTATCCACCCTAGGGCCTAGCCAATGCCTGGCTACAGCAAACGGTCAGTAAAAGTTTGTGGAAACTACATCGTGTGTGTGACAGTCCTGCAGTCGAGCTGTGTACAAAGTCCAGTGGCAACACCAACAAGAGAGAATTAGTTTTCCATATTGGGCCGAGTTGGGGGCAGAGGGAAGATGGAGGAGGATTAGAGAAAAACCTTCAAGGGGAAGGTGGCATGTGGACCTGGCCTCTTCTGAGGGCTCTGACTAAGCAGCCCAGGAAAGAAATGCCTGTTGGGTCTGCTCTTGCTAAGCCAGGGCATCTCTGGCCCGTTGCCTTCTCTGCTTAGGACTGGATGACTTTTACAGCTGGGTCTGCAAATAAACCTCTGTCTATAACACATTGACCATTTCAGACAGGTGCCACTTAGTCATATAACATTAAACAGGGCTGACCTTAAATGTGCCACCTTACCTGTGGCTGAAAACAGAGGCTCATTGGTCATGTATGCTTAGTTCTAAACAGAAAGATACCCTTTAAGATATAGGGAAGATTGGTATCTGAAAACTAACAAATTTAATTCTCAGACTGTAGCATGCTGGGTCACTAGAACTGAATGTCTTCAAGCTGACTGTCAGATCTTTCCAAGGGCAAAAATGAAACATGATATAAGCCATTACAGGCCATGAACCTGTTCTCACCCACCTGATGCTTTTACTAATTAGCTTCTTGGCCGGGTGGCAATTTGGGGCAAGTGCATGCAAGCTGGATTCACAGGGGAGCCCACATTCCACTCTGCCATTTCACAAGTCGCTGGGATACTACACTGCTTCTCTTGGCTTTTTTCCCTCCCAGGAGTCCTGCTCTGCCCTGGTGGAAAAATGGGAGAGGAGAACTCTTCATTAAATGAAGGAGAGATTTCATGGGGCTTTGGTGTTTTGCTACTTTTATTTTTTTAGTGGGCCGTCTAAAAACATTCGTGCACCTTGACCCATTGATTTCACTTGTGGGATTCTATCATTAGGAAACAATCCAAAATATCGAAAAGGGCTAAGTCTTAAAGATGTTTTTGTAACATTATTTAGACTAGCACAAAATTGAAAGCAATTTAAATGTCTTAATAATTGGAGAATGGGTAAGTGAGTCTTGATACACTCCTGTCACGGACTATGACACAGTCATTGCAATGTTTGTTATGAAGTCTACACCACAGTCTATACCATGGAGAAAGTGCTTATGAGGAAGTGAAACATAGGATCCAAAATTGTACATATGTCAATATTTCATGGCTTTGTAAAAACACAAATACACATAGAAACAACTGAAGGAAATATTCTTTATTGGTAACAACGTTTAGGTTGAGGTGCTGGGACCTTGAGCGATTTTTTTCCTCTTCATTATAAATATTTGCACGTTGTGTTTATATTATTTGTAAAAGTAGAAACAAAAATAAAAGTGAGTAGTATGGCATCGAAGATAGGAAATTGGTAAAGCAGGCATCTTCTAGGTATATTCCTAAAGTTTTCTCAGGTTATGCTCAGTCTGATTTCATGGACTGCTTTTCCTTTTTCTGAGGTAAGGAGAAATGGGATGTCATGACATGCCCTCTTCCTCCCTTGGAATGGGTGTGTGTGGAGGGAGGTGGTGTGGTGGTGGCAACAGGATTCTTCTTGTTACTCAGTATGTCACTGTTCATGTACACTTCAGGGTTAATCACCTTTGTTGCCTATTAACATGTTCAAGTTAATTGCTTTAGAGTACAGAAAAGTAGAACTGGGATCCAGTTGGCCACACCTTTGAGTTAACCATCTCAGAAACAGGTACCTGACACTGATTGTCAGTAAGATTTGGAAATGCCAAGGCCTTGCTGTGGTTCTTAAAATAATCTTCCAACATAATCTAGATAGAGGTAGAGCTAGAAGCAAAGAGGTGGGACCAACTCAAAGCCTTTTCTTAGCACTGGACTTACATAAGGGCAAGTTCCAAGTTGGTTTGATGTTGGCAGGACCAAGAACATGGGCCTGGAGACATTGATCAGTGGAGGTTCATGTTACTCTCCATCCCACCTACAAATCTTGACCTAAAGAAGAAAGATTTTGCAAGGGCCTTCTGCCATGCTTCTACCTACACACATCTCTCTCTCTTACCTCTTTGAATTTTTCCTCCTGCTGTTAACATTTGACTTCTGATGGAATTGGAAAATTGGTGGTAACATTGAGCCAGGTTTATAGTCTATTAAAACCAGAGTCAGTTCAATTCAATAAATGTTTATTAAGCATCTTCTATGTTACACTAATATGCTAGATAATATATTAGAGTGGAAGGACTATTGCCCTGGGAGTCATAAAACCTGCATTCTGGCCCAGGCTCTGACCCTTGTTAAGCTCTTGTACCTTCATATACAGAAAGAGGGGGTTGGATCACTAGATGGTCTCCTTAGAGTCTTTCTAGTTCTGGCCTTCGCTGATCTGAGAACCCCTGCACAAAGACTGAGTTGTAGATAAAGGTTTTAAAGAAAACCTTAATTCATAAATTTGCTGTAGTCTTCTAGGGAAAAAAAAGCCACTTTGAAATAATAATATTAATAGATTTTATTGAGCCTTTACTTTGTGCCAGGCTCTGTGCTTAGCACTTTACATGAGTTACCTCCCTTAATCTTTATAACAACATTGTGAGGTATGGGCACTGCTATCCCTATCTTGAAAATGATGAAATGAGATTTAAGGAGGTCAGAAGAAATGTATGAGGCCAGCTAATAAGCCATAGATCCAGGATTTGAACTTAAGCAGTGTGAATCTAGGCCCAGGCCCTTAACCATAGCGTTTATACTCTCTGCCCATCATGCATTGAAAGGTTAGAGATAACCTGCAAAGGGATTATTATTTCTTACCTCCCAGAGGAAATGAATTAGTATCCTGGGTTGCAAGACTGTTGGGCAAGGTGTTCTCTAGGACACTTCAGGCCAAAACCTGGACCAACCTGAGGAGACACGAGAGAATTTAGAGGGCTTTTTTGCCTCTCTCTTTGTGTGGGAGGTTTTGCGTGTGTGTGTGTGTGTGCGCGCATGTGTGGTGTGTGTGTTTTCTGCACAAATATATGCACGTAGATATGTAGACATAGGGGAAACTTTGAACTGGCTCCTTTACATTTAGCTCAAAGTAGAACTGTCCAGAACAAGTTGACTGAGATTTAGCAGAGACACAGGTTTCCTAGACTTAGGTTCTTCATCTTGGTTGGTGGAGTGAAGGTTGGGGGAAGAATAGGGAGAGGAGGTGGAAGGGATAGAAAGAAAATCTTACAGGCATATTTCAAAATTTATTTGAAGGGTAGGAATTTGGTCTACCCTGGCCACCTTGTAATGTTGCTTTTTCTGGGACGTGGCTTGAGAAACATCTGGGCTCTCACTCATGTGTTTTGGTTCAACCAGAACTGGGTTTGACCGAGGTATACTGGGAGAGGCCAATGACTGCAGATACAGTAAGAATTTAGCTTGGCCTTGCTGCCCTGTTGTTGTTAACAGCAGAGTTGAATATATAGATTCAAATTGTATTTTTAAAGAGAGAACCATTGGAAAGCCTTTCTTCCCATATCAAATATCCTCGGGGACAGTCTGTTTGTCCAGGAGAAACAAAGTTATTTTATTGATTGAAGATGACGTCAGAACCCTGGCAGTGGCGTGATTAAAGCTGCGGGCAGATTGAAGGTTGCAGAGTTCATACTATTTTAGTTCTTGCGCATGAGACAAGGAATCTTTTCCCTTCCTTTCTCTAATAAATAAATGGAGTAGTGTTTTCCTTCTTATGTGACTCTTAACATGTAGACGAACATAAGTTCTTGAAGAAAAAAAAAATCAGTACACTGGAGAGGAATCAGCACAGCTTTTTTTCTTAGGCTGATTTCTTTTCCTCTTTTAGACAGAAACAAAAAAGGCCAGGGGGCGGGGTGGTGGGGAGGGACAATCTGTGTCCGGTTGACATAAAGTGATTTGGGTTTTGAAAAGGATATGGACGAGAGGGGACAAAATTAAGGGAAGAGAGTAAGATTTTGGACAAGGAAAGTTTTCTTTGTGAGAAGCTAGGTATGAGGAGCAAGCCAGTCAAAATCGGCATGAAGAATCGAAATCGTCCTGGAAAATAATTGTATGGTGCTTTCTCGCCAGGGGCTCAAGTTTAAAGGCCTCAGGCTGTTTTCTGCATGTTTTGGTTGAAAAAAAAAAAAAGAACTGTTTTGTTCAGAATCGCACAATAGAAGCACGGTGGTTATTTACCACACTCTGTTAATAGTTCAGCTTTGATTCCAACTAGAAGTTGTTCCTCTGCTTTGAAATTAGGGAAGACCCCCTAAAATAATTACCTTGCAGATTGGAGATGATTTTGCTTTTGATTGTGATTATATGTTGGGCCCAAACAAGATTGAAAGACAGATTTCCGTGTTTGCTCACTCTGTATCTCTTCACTTTATTTTTGGCAACATTGCAAGGAAATAATGTTAAATTAATCACTGTGTGGTTTTGTGGATTTTTTTTTAACTTGGATGTTTTGGACAGGCTCCCAAAATACAGAGACGCTGTGTGCTTCCTTTGCATTGCCTTGCTCTTCAAATGGCATCTCTGATGTGGATTAAAGCCTTTCTTTCAAGTGACATGAGTGAGTCATGGCTAGGCTGGGACAGAAAATAGGAATGTGGATCATGTGCATCTCACCTAAACACAAACTCCTCAGTTCATAATCATTTTGGTTGGCCCTGCAGGGCTCATCAGAGGGCCAACGCAGTAATTAGAAATGAGGACTATCGCAAATCCATACGTGGTGGGCATTTGCATCTAGCCCTTATAATGTGAGCCTAGGAGTTTACTTCTGGGGAGATGCCGGGGCCATGGAAGTGCTGAGAAAGCAAGTGGAGGGAGGCATCTTGTCCTTGGAGAAGAGTTGCTGCTGTGTGTTGAGAAGAGCGATCACCTTTGCTACTCCAGTAAGAATGGACCGGCCGGCAATCAGATTGTAAGCTCTGTGAGGGTAGGAACCAGATGTGTGTCTTTTGTATCCTTCCTTGTGTCTGGCACGAGGCTGGCGAACGTCTGGAATAGCCAGCATGCAATAACTACTTAATGATTTGGTGGAAAAGAAGTTTTGGTTTTCCTCTGCCCATCTGAGGCTGTGGCAGTTAAATTGGGAGCTTCATAGAGTATCCCCCCCTTTTTTTTTAATCAAAAACCTGCCTTCTGATGACTGCCTTCCCTCCTGGGATGTGGGGCCATGAGCCTCACTCATGTGCCCCCCTGCTGATAGCAGTTTCAAGGTCACACCCTACAGGTGACGTTGGGTCTGTCTTTTGTCCTCAGCCACCATTCCAACTCAGAGTGGAAGCAGCAGCTTTTGGGGGCCATGAGGCTAGAACAGAGCAATCTTTTCCAGTCCCAGACCTGAACATTTCCATCCTCTGGAAAATGGCTGATCTCCTGAACACAGCTGCTGGTAGTGAGGTTTCTTTTTGTCCTAATGGAGATGGATTCTGCCACTCACATAAAAGGCAAACATACGGGAGGAGAAGTCATTCCCTTGGAAGGACTGGTTTGGTGAACTTTTGGCCATTGGTGGCAAAATAGAAACGACGTTTTTATTTCTTCCTCCCTCCCCCTCCTGAACATTTCAGAGTGACCAGTGGTTGGACTCTTGGCGGCGCTTACCCTGAACCTGAGTGTTAGGGGAGAGGGAATCTGCCGTTGCGGTTTCTGGAGCTGCTCATAAGCAAGAATTCCCTATCCTGATCAAGGCTTTAAGCCTAAAAGAAAGCAGAAATAGGTATGCACCATCTGTGTGTGTGTGTGTGTGTGTGTGTGTGAGCGTGTGTGTGTGTGCGCGCGTGCACGCACACACACGTGCACGCCTGTGTGTGCGTGTGAGCGTATGTGTGTGTGCAGGGTGGGGCGGGTGTGGACTGGGAGGGGGTGGTGTACTTTCAGGGTCCGGGGCCGCTCAATGTCTGGGTTTCCCTGCCTGGTAGGATGGGTTTGCAAGTGATTTTGTTTAACCATACATGCTCCCGTTTCCATTTTCTGAGAGAGGAAAGGTAGTTTGGTAGTCATCTTCCCAGTTTAAAGGCACCAAAAGAGATTTACATGTTATGTTTGTCAGCCTATCAGAAAATCCCAGTCTGACAGTTTAAATCCAGGAGTCCCAGATGGTCACTGGGAGGGAGGGAGGGAAAGGGCAGGCTGCTCGGCCCTTTGGTGCACCCTTTCCCCAGAGAATATGATGAATGGCATTTAAAAAGGGCCTTTGGAAGGTTAACTGTGGGGTCAAACTGCTCCTTAGAACAATTGGAAACCAGGTAGCAGTAATCATGCAAGAAGTGCAAAAAAGAAGAGAAGATGACCATTTTCTATCCACCATACACATCTTCTGGCCATTCCCTGCACGACTAAAGGAAAGGGATCATGTTTCCAGAGAGATTGGAGGCTGTTTGATATCATAGAAATCAGAGCCCGGGAACCAGGATTCCAGAGTTCTCATCTAAGAACCTGAGGCTGGTTAGGTTGACCTTTACTGTGACTTTTTCTGTGACATCATGCCCATGCTCCAACACCACTTAAGATCCTTAGAGTGAAACTTTCATTACTGAACATGAGTGTTGAATTGCAGTACTTCACATGACAGATTCTGTCCAAAGAGTTTATGAGCCTCTGATGAATTTGTGTGTCCTATACCCTGCAGAGAGAGAGAGAGAGAAATAGAGATGTCACCTACTACTAGTTTCTCAGGTGAGAAAATAGAAGACAAGAAAAGAGGAATCAGTTGCTTAGGTTACCCTATAAATCCATTATCATGATTAGAATTTGAACCTTGAGTTGTCTTACTACCAATACCTGTTTCACTCAACCCATATTTCTTCCTTAAGAAGAATTAGTGGTGGTGGTGGTGGAGGGGGAGGGATACGGTAATCGTACCCTTTCTAGAAGGATGACCTTTTTTCTTTTTCAATTTCTAAATGCTGTCAGAGGCACACTTCAAATGAAAGAGGGCTTCCCATTTAAGCTCCTCCTAGCCAACAACAACACCAAAAAAAAAAAAACCAAAAAAAACCTCAATGACTATTCCTGGATGGCTGAAAGAGAAATTTTGTCAATAGCAGTTATCTCAAGCCCTTCTCTTATTAAGCCAAGGAGAATCCAAAATGGACAATACAAAAAGGATTTTTTTTTTTTTTAAGAAAAAGCTATGTTTTAGAGTTTTATGAGATCAGAGAAAACCATTTGCGTCAAGCGGGGATCATTTCTACTCAGTGCAAGCCAAGCTCTCTTCACCTCTTATTTATTTTAGTTATTATTTGGCATTCTGTAGCTCCCTTCACATGATGACCTGCTTTACAGATCCTGCCTGTGGGGTAAATTCTCCCTACTGGCCTGCCCCCAGTGTCACGGCCATAAGAGTTGGATTTTTCATTTAAATAGAATACAGAGAGATGAACCTTCTGAGTAAGGACCTAGGAGAATTGCCCTCTCTGGTCATCCTACCTGACTGTTCCAGGTCTCCCCAGTTCTTTTAGAAGTTAAGTCAAGATTGGATATTTAACCCATGCTAAAAGCGAAAGAGGAAACAGTGAGCTCTTATGCCCCCAAGTTCCTCATATCAATGCTAGAGCCAGGAGTCACCAACAATTAACCTATTAATTCTAGACTCAATTCTCTCCTTTGTCTCTGGAGTGGAATCCTCACCCCCAAATACCCATTTTCTTCCCCTTTAGAGGAATGATTTATCCATCAACTGGGTGTTAAGCTTCCTGTTTCCCCTTCCCAGGTCAAGGGCAGCCCAGGTGCCCAATTTCTCTCTCTCTTCACAAGGCACCACCAGCAATAGAGATGAGAAATTCTGAAGAACAGCCAAGTGGAGGAACCACAGTGTTGCAGCGTCTGCTACAAGAGCAGCTTCGCTATGGCAATCCTAATGAGAATCGCAACCTGCTTGCCATACACCAGCAAGCCACAGGGAATGGCCCTCCTTTCCCCAGTAGCAGTGGGAATCCAGGCCCTCAGAATGATGTGTTGAGTCCCCAAGACCACCACCAACAGCTTGTGGCTCATGCTGCTCGACAAGAACCCCAGGGGCAGGAAATCCAGGCAGAAAACATCATCATGGAGAAGCAGCTCTCCCCTAGAATGCAGAATAACGAAGAACTCCCAACTTATGAAGAAGCCAAGGTCCAATCCCAGTACTTTCGGGGCCAACAGCATGCCAGTGTTGGAGCTGCCTTCTATGTCACTGGAGTCACCAACCAGAAGATGAGGACCGAGGGACGCCCATCGGTGCAGCGGCTCAATCCTGGGAAGATGCACCAGGATGAAGGACTCAGAGACCTTAAGCAAGGACATGTCCGCTCCTTAAGTGAACGACTAATGCAGATGTCACTGGCCACCAGTGGAGTTAAGGCCCATCCACCTGTCACCAGCGCTCCCCTCTCCCCACCACAACCCAGTGACCTCTACAAGACTCCCACAAGTTCCAGTGAATTCTACAAGGCCCAGGGGCCACCTCCCAGCCAGCATAGCCTGAAGGGCATGGAACACCGAGGCCCCCCACCAGAGTATCCCTTCAAGGGCATGCCACCCCAGTCTGTAGTGTGCAAGCCCCAAGAGCCAGGGCACTTCTATAGTGAGCATCGTCTGAACCAGCCAGGGAGAACAGAGGGGCAACTGATGAGGTATCAGCATCCCCCTGAGTATGGAGCAGCCAGGTAAGAGAGTTCCCTTTCTGTCATTTCCTGGCCTCATACCCAACCAGCTTCTGCTGTGTGTTGGGAATCTGAAGGGAAGGAATGGGCAGGTGTTTGGTATAACAAACTCTGCAATGCATGGCTGGCCCCTGGCTTAGTAAATTTCCTGCCAACCTGAATTTCTAGCCTCTTCAGCCGTAATTAGTGCTGTATTAACATTCCCTTGACTTTATAGGTTGAGCATGGCCCCAAATGCCTAGTGGATGAACAGGAACTCAAGTCTTGATTTCTACAGCTACACGCTGTCCTGTCTCCTGGGATTGTGAAGGAAGGGTCAGTGTGCCTCTTCTTGTGAGTTATTAAGCCCTTCCTGGAGGAGCAGAAGCAAGTTTTCCTGGACTTTAATCTGGAGTAGCCTATCACTTTCAGTTATTCCCTTCCACAGAACTCTCATCACTTTTTTAGGAACGAATCTTGCTACAGAATTCCTATGATTCTTTTGGACACTAAAAATTAGACACCTAGATATTACTTTGGCGGGGGGGATATGTGCACGTTCAGAATGTCACTTGCCTTGGATGTCCTGGCAGTTCATGAACTCTGCACTGCTTCATCTTTCTTCTGCAGAGTGTTTGTTAGTTGCCTGTCACGTTTTTGAACCATCTAAGTTAAACTCACATCATGTCACATAGAACTTTCGGTCAGATGCTAAAATGCAGAAAGAATCATAGCCCCACGACTCCTTTACCATGTGTCATTAGTTCAGGAGGACTATTTCATATTGTCCAGTTACTCCTAAATGTACTTTTGCATTATTCAGAGGCCCGTTGTCCCACTGCTGTATCAACCGGACCTTATGATGCCATGATTCTCTTTGTTGTACCTATTGTTACTGTTGGGGCCATGTCTCTGATCGGTAGGAGTTCAGCATATGGGGCAGAGGGGAAGGTTTTGACCATGGCCAACAACGATGGCAATTTTGTGTGGCACTCCTGCCCTGTTACCATGGGTAATTATGGGTTACCGTGAGGTTTGAAGTCCCCGGACCTGGTGGGGAGCCTTTTCCCAGATTAGGCCTGTGATCTCTTCGATGCCTGACTCTTCACCTCCTGTCTCCTTCTCACTTATTTGGGAAAGAACCGCTTGGCTTGAAGTTCATTGGGTGACTCAGGAGAGAAGGCAGTCAGGGGGTGGAGTAGGGTGAAGGTAAGAGAACGCACCTGGCATTTCCTGGTATTTCGTTGTTGTTGTTTTTTCCCCCTCCAGGTCCTTTATTATAGCCAGAAGCAATTCACTTTGCGCTCCAGCCGTAACTTGGCCAGTTTAGGATTTTTTTTTCGCCTTAACCCAGGTTGATTTCCTAACCTTTTTCAACCTCTTCTATGCAGCTCTCAAAGGGCAGGAGCCTAAGTTCTGATAAGTGCCTTAGAACAGGATATGGGGTAACGGACAGGGCCCTTCCGGTTTAAATGAGAGCAAGAACCCGATTCCCATCTGCCCAATGAAACGGAAGACCCAGGGAGGGGTTGGTCAGTCGGACTGCTTAGCTTAGTGGAAACCCATCCAAGCCAGCAAAATGTCAGTGAAGCTGGGGATTTTTGTTTTGCGCTTGCCATCAGCATGGAAGAGTCTGTGGGACTCTGTCCCTTATGTGGATGGGCTGACGTCTGTTGCTTTGTGGGAGGGGAGCATGTTGGCTGGGGTGTGGAGCAGAATCCAAAGCCCCGCTTAGCACAAGGCCCGCCTTCCCAGGAAAGCTATTTTCAGAACTCATTCACCAGTATTGTTTGTGATCTGAAATGACTCCCACAGTGTTTGAAGCTAGATGGAAAAGCCCTTTGATCTGCCTAAATAAATAATAAGGAGCCCAAAGAGGGATTTTTTTTCTTCCCATACTGATTAAGCCACCAGAGAAATTTAGCTGCATATATTTTACAGGAAGATACTTGTAGTTTCTCTTTCCTCCTGTGTTATCTGTGGAGCTCTCTCCCTATCCCCAGAAGCAGTAGAGCCCATGCTGATCCCCCTCTCTTGAGCAGAATTTTAATACACAGGTTAGTTATATAGTTTTTTTTTCCCTCTATGGGAGAGGAACAAGGTACTTGATATGCTCGGTGAATAATCAAACCTAAAACGGTCCTCATCGGAAGATGCTCTGTGTGAAGTTTGGGTCTGCATTAGACAAATTCTGGCAATAAAATTTCTTCAGGGCCTGGGGTGAGGGAGTGGCACCTGTTGACAAATTACTGGCAAGGGGAGGTAGTCGAACCGCTTTCCAGAAATGGACTGCTTTTAGGTGGTGACACATTTTTCCTCCTTTATTTCCTTGAACCAACTTGCTAGACACTTTGTGAGTACCTTTCCAAGTAACTGCTGCTAGCACCAATTAGATGACAAAATTCTTAGTTCTTAATCCATAAATTACAGATCAAGAATGAACAGCAAGCTCTTTGAACAAATTGCTGTTCAGAAAACCTTTGTTTGCTTTTAGAGGTGCAGTGAAAGGCTAGAGATTGGCTGTTCGAATTAACAAAATGTTATAAACAATTTTTTTTATTACTTCATCTTCCCTGTGCCCTCCTCCCCACTTGAAAAATAAATATCCCGCATGCCCAGAACTCCAGATGGGAAACAAGGCCAAGCCATCTGAAGAATTAAAAAATTTCTGAATCTTTGTCTTTCTAAGTGCTGAGCCTTTTCTGCGTCTGGGGTTTACACATTTATCAAGTGCTTTTTTAAAAATGAAAACCTTTCTGTTTGTGAAGCAGCCACCTCCTTTCAATTGTTGAAATCATGCCCAGATCTGAGGTTTCTTGAAATCCTTGTTTAGTGGAATCTAAGGGTGACCTAACGCTGTAGTTCAGAGCAGAGCTGGTTGTGCAAGAGAAACAATCAAGAATCTGCAGGCCCCTCCAGGATTCACAGATCCACCGTCACAGAGCCTGGGAAAGGCAGTTTCTGTGGGGAGAATAAATTGGGTTCCAGGCTGTTGGTGGCACCTGCTCTGGTGAGAGTGAGCATGTGTGGGTTTGCACACGTGTGGGCTAGGAGTGGTGTGGTGTGTGGGTGTGTGGGGAGGAGGCATGTGTGTGTGTGTGTGTGTGTGTGTGTGTGTGTGTGTGTGTATGTGACTGAGGAGGGCGGGGGCTCCCAGTGAGGTGGCAGGGTGGAAGGTGCTGTGTCAGCTCCATGGACAGGCTTTTGCTTTCCCTTTGTGTCCTCAGAAGCCGTCTTCGGGAAGGAGTCCCCCCCCACCCCCACCCTGGCTTTGGGGAAGGATGCTGATTTTGGTCACTGGTCTCTGCCCTGTGTGTATGCCTCGTCCTCCCCTTTTCCACCGAGCCCCAGGGGCCCAGGTTGTCTTAGGAGAGAGCTGGATGAAGGGAGGGAAGGGGTAGGGAGGCAGGTCAGGGCTTCCACGGGATCATGTGATTCTATTGTCTGCCGGCAACTTGTTGTTCCTGGTTAATATGTCAGCGGGAAGCCATTCACACTGCTGTGCCTTAGAAGCACTTGGGGAGTGTGCTGGCCCAGCTGCCACCTGTATTATTACGGTCCTTACTATTACTCTTGTTATTTCATCCTGAATGTACTTTTGCTTCCTCTGACATCCCCCCCTCCCCCGGCCTCTTCCCCATCCCTGTCATGCCTCAGTCCCCTTCTCTCAGGGGGAACTTCACCGGAGTGTTAATACAGTCCTGTTTTTTTTTGTGGTGGGTGGATGCTGGAGCCCAGATGGAGTTCGTTGGCTGGAGGGCTTTCTCTCCTTTTGTGACTGCCCAAGCCTTGCTTCATGTTTGCAAACCTGCCAGGGACGGACTGCCTTGGTTTTCCCAACATCATGGTGCACTGAAATCTGCTTCCTTTTCCAGCCTGGGGAGCCTGAGAGGGGCAGCTACCTTGTCTCCGTTATTTCTAAGTAGAGCTCAGAGTCAAGGCCAGAGCCGTTGCTGTCCTGGGCTTATCTGACTCCAGAGACCTCTTTCCGGAGACCTTGTGGTCTCCTCCTTCCCGAGGCCCCTGGGAGGCCATGTACTGTCCAGGGCATGGAGGGGCCTTTCAGCCTCCAGGCAGGAGGGAGGCCAGTGGCCGGTCTGTTTGAGAAAGAGGCCTGGACTGCCGATGGGGCCCAGAGGAGCTGGGGGGAGGAAGCCCACTTCCGAACTGGGCATTCAGTCTTTAAAAGAGAACGCCTCCCAGGCCTGGGGTTTCCAAATCCTGGCAACAAGGATGAAGATTAATTTTGTCATTTTTCCCTTAAATTATGAGAGCTGGATTGGAGAACATGAAATTTAAGCCCCTCTCTTCTGCCCAGGAGATCCAAAAGCCCTAACAAATCCCAGTACATAATATTTTAACTCTAGGGATGTATAAAATTATAATAGCTCTTACTCAAAGAAGAGGGAGTGCACAGAGTCCATTTTACCCCTAAGGAGCCCGAAGATCCATGGTACAGAAAAGGGGAAAGACTCTTCCCCAAATAAATTTATAAATAGCTCCAAGGCTTTTGATAGGACGAGTGTTTTGAGCATTTCCAAAGAAAGGTAATGTACGGTAGCAACTTTCCAGGTGTAATAATGGGAACCATGTAAATTCTTCTGTCCACAAATAGGTTGCATTCCCTCTTCAGTATTCAGCAATTACTGATAGTGCCGTATGTATGGAATTGGAAGAACGTCAGTACAACAAGAGCATCGATGGGGCTGAGATACAGAACCCAGGGCTTGAGCAGGTTTGAGGGCTCTGGCAAGCATCTGGGTTATTGGGTATCCATTAGCAAGTGTTTGGAATGACTTTGCAGCCATAAAAAAGCCCTTACAGTGAGGATCTCTTGTAGGGATAGATACGTGAACAATAATGATAACTGAAATGTATGTGGGAGGGATGTGCTTTAGCATCTGGAATGCCAGTTAAAAGTTAATTGCTCCTAGTGATTTGTCCCAGTTCCAGCATGAATTTTATGCAATTTAGTGCAAAGATTAAATGGATATCCCATAAGTAAAATCCCTAACAGGGTCAACCTATCTCACTGGGAGGTAGATAAGAGACTCTTTGTAATTACTGTCGAGCTCAAAAATGAGAAGAGCCCAGTATTTTTGTAATTCATTTGTGACCTCAGGAACAAAACAGGCTCATGCAGATTAAGTAACATGAGCAAGGTTACACAGCCAGTAGGCAGTAGAAAAGGTCTCCAAATTCTGTTGGGATCCAAATCCCATGCTCTTAGCCATCTGTCTTCCCTGGATTGAGACATATCAACTGTAGGACAAGCATCCACAGGATGTGGGAGTATATGAGGTTAGTTGGGCATGGGCTGGGGGATGAACAAGCTTTTCATCTTCAGTGTATACTTACAGATATTCTTGCTGGTAGTGGAGATGGTGGAAGTGATCCATTTACATACTGTCCTTATTTCCCTTAATGGCTAACAGTCCGGTCGTAGGTACAAAAATGGGAGAGCCACATTAAACCATGTACCGAAGTTCTCTTTGTGGAACTTTCTATAAGAAATCGATCTGGGATCTGAACATCATTGTGTGGAAGTCAATGTATTATGGTAGTGGAAGGAGCAGAAAAAGGGAATTTGGACATAGGGGTTCTACCCTGGCACTACCAGTAAGTCATTCTGTAATATCTGACAGATTGCTTCCTCTCTCTTGGACTTCGGTTTCCCCGTCTGTCCAGTGACAGAGCGGATTAAATTATTTCTTGAAGGCTTTTCCAGTCCTTACATTTTGTGATTCAGTTCATCAAAAATAGTATGACAGTGTTGCCTGTCATCCCCTCCAAACCTTGGTATCATCGCTGCTAATGGGCCTCATTCAGTTATTAACTGTATCAACAATGATGATTTGGTGTCTCTAACATAATAAGGATCTACACATCCTCCAGTAATGTTTTGTGACTATAGGCATTAAGAGAGTTGCCAATAGCGAGAAGAGGACTGACTTTGACTGCAGTTTGCCATTTCCTTGTGGGCAAGTGGAACACATTTTCTGAATTTGACTCTTTACATGTGCTGACCACATAGAGAATGTCAGAGAAGGTTTCGTTTAAAATAATGACATGAAAATTACCTTCTGGAAGACTCACTTAAAATGCTTACATTTGAGCAAGAAGAGCACAGGTACACGTCACTTAGATTTTCACCAAGCGACCCTGGAGGTCACCTGGTTCCGTCCTCCATGGGATCACACCTCCGTCAGGCACTCACAGGTCAGGCCTGGAAAGGGCTGTGGAGCTCTGTGCCGAGATTTCTGGGTCTAACCCTGCCTGCTGCTCAGTTTGTGGGTCTCCTTGAGGGAGGGGGCACCGGAAGGCCCCTCATCTCACTTTCTCGCGCCCTTGTGCCCCAGTGCCGTGGGAGAAAGCTTAACCTGAGCGTGTAAACCATGTTTTCCAGGCCAGCGCAGGACATCTCATTGCCACTGTCGGCCCGGAGCTCACGGCCTCACAGTCCTACTTCTTCCCTCACATCTGGGGGTTCCTTGTCCTTGCTGCAGTCTCCGCCAGCCACGAGATTGTCTCCTGCCCAACACCCCCTGGTGCCAAGCCAAGGAGACCACTCAGCTCACCTGCCTAGGCCGCAGCAGCATTTCCTCCCGACCCCGGCTCACCAGAGCGATCATTACCGGCCACCTCAGCCCGGCCTGAGCCCGCCGCAGCCGCATCACCATCACCACCACCAGCAGCCCCAGCCGGGTGAAGCCTATTCAGCTATGCCCCGGGCTCAGCAGTCCTCCGCTTCCTATCAGCCAATGCCAGCGGACCCGTTTGCCATTGTTTCCAGAGCCCAGCAGATGGTTGAGATCCTGTCGGATGAGAACCGGAACTTGCGGCAGGAACTGGAAGGATGCTACGAGAAGGTGGCGAGACTGCAGAAGGTGAGGCGTCCGTTTCAGGGTAGCCGAGTCTTCCTTCGATCTCCTCATGTGTTAGGTGCGGGCCTTCTAGATTCTCGTATCTGAAGGGTAGATATGGACCCAACTTTGCAAAAAGCCTTCTGCCTGTCTTTCTAGGAGGAGTCACATTTGACACTTATGTGGGGAGAAAACAACATATTCGTACAGTTTTCCCAGATACCGTAGCCCTAATGAAAACTTAATTGATTGTTTTCGAATTCTGGAAGGCCGAGAAACTTCCTCATAACGTCAAGAACACTGGAGATGCCTGTATATGCCTAAAGACCTTGTGTCTTGAGTGTATTTTCCCAAATAACTGGATTTGGATCTTAAATGTAAAACCATAATTCCCACAAACATCTCACCACTGAAGTTAGATCGTGCCCTGCCTCATTCTGGAAGGGGCTTAGAACACTTTTCCGAGTGGGAGTTCTCATAGGAACTCTTTTTCAACACCTCGTCCTTTGCCTCCTCTTTGCTTTGGCTTTTCCCTGCAGCTCACATTCAACATCTGCTGGCTTTCTCTGGTGTGTGTGTTGGGGAAGGGGGGGCAGGAGGGGCTTAGCACCACAGCTGGGTGACAGGTGACAGCCCTAGGCTGAGGAAGTAGAAAAAGCAGTGTATGTCCCATAGAGTTCACATTCTTCCCTGGGCCCCTCCTGTCTCCTCCAGCTGGGACTTTAGCTCTCAAGTGCCCTAAGCTAAGAACCTTAGCTCTTGGCTTCCAGCAGCTGTCGGTGAATAGGGTTATACCTTTGGCAGCCTCTTTGCAGCTTTTGTCATTGTGGAGCTCATG
Source organism: Leptonychotes weddellii (assembly GCF_054177405.1). Lineage (NCBI taxonomy): Eukaryota > Metazoa > Chordata > Mammalia > Carnivora > Phocidae > Leptonychotes > Leptonychotes weddellii. Next base: position 30,577,983 of record NC_138385.1, read on the forward strand.
TGGTTTGATCTCCCGACAGTGTGAACTGTTCGGGGAGGTGAGGGTGAAGGTGTGGGAGGGAGGGGACATTGCCCGGTTTTGTTCAGCAACTCTGTCCTTAGGAGACACCCAGGAGTGGAAATTTTAGGGGCCTGAATGAAACTGAGAATTTGTAAACACCAGATCTGGGTCCTAAAGTAGAGGAGGGCTTACTGTCAGCTGAGTATTTTTATGTAACAGAAACACCCCCCTCACAGTGTCCCAAAATCTGGGTGGGGTTTGTTGGGGTTCAGTGAGAACTGTTTCTCCCTGACTTTGCCCCCAATTTTCCATTTTCTGCCTCCTCTCATTTAACTATACGCCAACCCCCGCCCCCCCAAATCATATCGGTGCAACAAATTAATCCTATTCACGCACTAAAAGCAGACTGGCCCTGTTTGGCTGATTGGGTTTAACTGTTGACACCCCTCCCCAAACTCTCTATTCAGGGTGGCCCCGGCCCCACCTTTGATGCAGTAATCGGGAAGGTGGGTGACAGGGAAGAGGAGCCAAATAGGATTTGTGGCATTGTTGTTTGCTTTTTCCCCAGCGAGGGGCAAGATGCCTCAACCAAGTGTAATTGAGTGCTGGGGGAAGTGAAGGCTGACCCGATGCTGCAGTGGATTAGAAGCCTAAGTGGGGTAGAAGAGGAAAAGGAAAGTGGGAAGAGTATGGGAGATATCAGCTGGTGCTAGAAAAAAATACAGAGGCCCGAGGCTCATGAGGGAAATAATGAGACAGAAACCCACCACCACCTCCCTCTTCCTTGCCCTCACCATCCCCAACCAAACCAGTGGGTCTGCCCTTCTGTGACTTCTTTCCTGGAAGGTCCTGTTGACGGATGTAAAACTCGCCCATTTGGAGTATCTACACGGGGCAAGGCAGGGGGAGGGGGGGAAGAGAAAGATTGGTACCAGATCTCGAAATAGTACTCTGAACAACGTGAGTAAAGGGCCTGCCTTCCAGGTGTGGCATTCTGTGGGGAACTGGAAAGCCTTGCCCTCTAAAGGCTGCCCAGTGCAGACTAAGACCAAGCCTGCTCTTTCAAATGGAAATGTTTATTTTCTGTACCCCGCACTTGAATTTCATGCAAAAGCTTGATCAGGCCCAGGCCTTGCAGATCTTGTCTCTAAATGCCATTCACCACCAGTTTTCACCTTCTGTGCTGCTATCTTGGTGCCATCTGCGAGGAGAAAAACATTCTGGAGCCTGCTCTTTTCTGTGGTGTAAGCCTCATTTGTTTGCAGGCAGTCCTGCCTCGGGCATAATTTTGGAGCTGGGGCAAGTGGAATCTGAGTTGTTTGGTAACCCCACCTTTCCCCCAGTATCCCACTGGGGACCTGATATTTCTCCCCATAAAATACCCTAAGCTTTGTTAAGGAGGATAGTGGGAAACTGAGAAGGAATGCAGAATGGTTGCAGGAGTCAAATTTAATTTGCAAATTGCCTCATAGGCCACGGGGTTTATTTATCTTATACAAATTATATGCAAATATCTCTGTGGTTATTTCATGTGCAATGAAGCTCTACTGGTTACAGAAAGACTCTGGAGTCTAATTTCTTAGTTTCTTCCCGATTTGCGCTGATTTGGGGCAAGACCCTTTCTCTTTGAGGTTTTGTGTGTATGGTTTCTTTTTTTTCCCCCCATTTTACAAGATTTGCAGTGGTGTCATAAAACATAACTCCGATCATGAATTTCTGTTCAAAAATCTGTACTGGTTTCCCACTGACTACGGGATAAAGTCCAAATACCTGGCATTTAAGCCCTTTTATGATCTGACTCCAGTCTATCTTTACAGCCAGATCTCACCAGCTTCCCTCCGTGTACCCCACAGTGTCCAGCCAAATGAGACTACTGGTCATTCTGGGAATGCATTCACTCACTCAGAATAGAACACCCTTCCCCTCACCTCTGCTCATTGAAATCTGACCTAGCTTTTAGGATCTGACTTGATATGCCACCGCCTGCCTGAAATTGGTCTCCTCTCCCTTCACCCCAATCAGGAATAACCTTTTCCTTTCCTGCGCTTTTGTAGCACTTACTTCTACTGCTCTGAATAAGGCATCCTTCTCTTTATTCTTTTATTTGATTACATCGAAAGCTCCTTGAAGGGAAACAATAATGTCCTCATTCATACCTACACACCCCACGGGTATTTTATTTTTTACTTTTATTTTCCTTTTTTTTTTTCTGATTATCTTTTTTTAAAATTTTTTTTATGAACATATAATGTATTATTTGTTTCAGGGGTACAGGTCTGTGATTCATCAGTCTTACACAGTTCACAGCGCTCACGATAGTACTTACCCTCCCCAATGTCCATCACCCAGCCACCCCATCCCTCCAACCCGCCTCCACTCCAGCAACCCTCAGTTTGTTTCCTGAGATTAAGAGTCTCTTATGGTTTGTCTCCCTCTCTGGTTTCGTCTTGTTTCATTTTTCCCTCCCTTCCTCTATGATCCTCTGTCTTATTTCTCTAATTCCTCATATCAGTGAGATCATAGGATACTTGTCGTTCTCTGATTGACTTATTTCGCTTAGCATAATACCTTCTAGTTCCATCCACATCCTTGCAAATGGCAAGATTTCATTTTTTGATGGCTGCATAATATTCCATTGTACATATATCTACCACATCTTCTTTCTCCATTCATCTGTTGATGGACATCTAGGCTCTTTCCATAGTTTGGCTATTGTGAACATTTTAAAGAGCTCTGTGACTATTTGGCCCATGGTGAACGTTTGTTAGAGTGAATTGAACTACTGCATAAGGGCTGAGGCTTAGAGTTTTTAGGATTCGACTCTGCCACTGACTTGATCTCAGAAAGGTCAATTTCACTTTTCCCTCTGCTACGACGGGAGAGAGGTGTCCTTGTAAAGGTGGATAGCAGCGCAAATAGAAATAAACATGTGAAAGTCCTTTGGACTCTCTGAAATAATGTTATCTACATACTATATACAGTGTCAATAGTACTTTCAAAATTAAGAAAATTCTTTTTTTAAAAAAAGATTTTATTTATCCATTTGACAGAGAGAGACACAGCAAGAGAGGGAACACAAGCAGGGGAGTGGGAGAGGGAGAAGCAGGCCTCCCGCAGAGCAGGGAACCTGATGCAGGGCTCGATCCCAGGACTCTAGGATCATGACCTGAGCCGAAGGCAGATGCCCAATGACTGAGCCACCCAGGCACGCCAAAATTAAGAAAATTCTTACACAGAAATGAAAATCATTTATAACTATACTTATGAAATTTATTCTCTCCTACCACCTTCTCTGAAGGCAGAAACTGTATTTGTTTTTAACCTGAGGGAATCTCATGACCCTGTGAATTAGTTGCTGAGCTGAACGTTGACTTTAGAAATCCTTCTGGGGGGCACTTGGGGGTTCAGTCGGTTAAGCGTCCGACTCTTGGTTTCGGCTCAGGTCGTGATCTCAGGGTTCTGGGATTGAGCCCCATGTAGGGCTCCGTGTTCAGTGCAGAGTCTCCTTGAGATTTATTCTCCCTCTCCCTCTGCCCCTCCCCCGACCCTGCCCATGCACTCCAGATCTCTCTCTCAAATAAATAAATCTTTTTTTTTTTTTTTTTAAGAAATCCTTCTGGGAAACTTTTCTTATCTGACTGTGTTATGCTGGCCTCCTAGCCATCTGTAAAGCCCTGGGAGAAGCTGTCACTAAGGATTTGCATATATGCTTTCAGACCATCTATCCCATTAAGCTCCTACCATCCCCACTATCTTTCCTCTTTTTTTTTTTTTTTTTTCAGGTGGAGACAGAAATCCAGCGTGTCTCAGAGGCATATGAGAACCTTGTAAAATCATCCTCCAAAAGAGAGGCCCTGGAGAAAGCCATGAGAAACAAGCTTGAGGGTGAAATTCGAAGGATGCATGACTTCAACAGGGATCTGAGAGGTGAGGGAGTCACTTCTGAAGCATTGGCCAAGATGGCGAAGGGAAGGGCTGAGGAGTATACATTGAGGCTCTCAGGGCTTGTCCAGCCCACTAGTATGGCCAGTAAATTGCAGGGCATAGACCGAGCTAGGTTTTGGGGACTGCAACAGAACTTGGTCCCAAGCTTGCTTAATCAGAGTGGGATGAGCTCAGGTGTTAATCAGACAGTATCCCCCCCGGGACTCCTGGACCCGCCTGGCCTGCCCCACAATCCATGCTGCCTTTCTCCTTTATAGGTTTTGCAGAGGTCTGTCTTTGGGCTGTGCAAGCTTGAGATAGTGATGTCCTCCATTGTTTCTGGGACTCCCTCCTTTTATTTTTACCTTAACACGATAACACTGAAGATGGGGAGAAATGACCACCTTCAACACCTTCAAAACTGATGACCTTGGGGATCTTATTTTCTGTCTTTGGACTTAGATTGTCTTACTGATAAAATGAGACAACTGAACTAGACACTGCCCATGGTCCCCTTCTAGCTTTGATGTTACATGATTTTAAAGACTTCATAATAACTTTGATGCTCTTTTTCCTGGCAAATGAAAGATGTCATATATTCAGGGATAGATTCCTTCATCGGAATTAAGAATTTGGCACTTCGGTTTTGTCAGGGAGGGGTGAAAGTGTTAAGTGCTCACCTCCTCCTTCCCAACCATGGTTTAGTTTTGTTTGGGGCTCCACATTTGTAAATCTATGTCTGTGTCACCTATTCCTGAGTAACAAGAAGAAGCAGGCTTGTTTTGCCCAAGATCAGTATTTAGAGGGCAAACACCATGGGCTTGGAAGTTTGTATATGAGGCCCTGTTGATTGTCTCTGAATTCCACAGAGCGTCTAGAGACTGCCAACAAGCAGCTTGCGGAGAAGGAATATGAGGGATCAGAGGATACCAGAAAAACCATCTCTCAGCTCTTTGCAAAAAGTAAGTCTGAAAGCTCCGGCAGCAGGTATTAATGTGTGGTTGGGAGCCAAATGTGTAAAAAGGTTACACAGTTCTGCATATCCTTCTAGAATAGCTGGGACAGAGCAAATGCCATCTAGGGATTCTTTTTCCTGTTCAAGCATAAAATTGGGATTCTTGTTCTTTTTTCCTTCGAGGCCACGAAGGCTGCTTGCCACATTTAGCCACATCAACATGGCTCCTTCTGTATTAGACCAGAGAAGCCCCTCAAAATCCCTGCTTTTGTCACGGCTAGCTGAAAAGGACCTTAGTGAACATGGGGTCTCTGCATGTTGGAGGGATTTATTGTTGAAGGCTCCATGGGCTGGCTGTGGTAGAGACAGGATTAACATGCGAAATCGATGATTAGCGTTTGGAATACCTAATCGGCACCTGTGGCTCCCTTAGTTAAACACCCCGTATTACATCATATCATTCCATATTGGCTGAGGGCAAAGGGAGCTAGAGGAGGACCACTGCCATGGCCTGAGCTACTGACTCTGGTCACAGAGTTGGAGGATGTGGGGGAGGGCAGAACTACATCTTCCTCATAATAGTGTTTCCTTTGTCTGGAAATACTCCGAGGACCGTGACAATGAACTAATCCTCTTCTTTATCGGTCCCTAATAGACTCCACCCAGCTAGACAATGCCTCATTCTTTCCAATTGCCACAATAAAACCAGCAATAAAAACTCTGCAGTGGGTTGAGCCCATAGGGGGAAACAGATGAACTACCCTCACTCTGCAGATGCCCGTGATTGGTGCTGCCTACCCCCTGCCCCCCTCCCTGCGGCTCCCAGCTGGAGTAGCGCACGGTGGGGACTTGTCAGGCCCCATCTTCACGGGGCCTCCACATGCCTCTTTCAAGTCATTCCATGCAGCTTCCAGTCAGCTTTTACAAGTTTGTTTGATCTTCACTTACAATATCCCCCTCCCTCCCTGGGTTGCTCTGTTGTGCACTGGCCTTAGAAGTGGGGCTTTTTTTCTTCCTCATTTCCCTGAGCCTCCTGTTCCTTTGTCAGTCTGTCTCAGAGGGAAGAATGCAGTTGTTCTGGTGTCCTCAGTACCTGGTGTAAATTGTTGCTTTTGGGGTGTCACGGTGACCCTGGAAGTAGGTTCCCTGGTGGAGAAGGTGGTGGCCCCCCAAAACAAAAGAGAAAATGTATGGGTTCTTGCCCCGGATCTGCTAGTTCATACTCCTTCCTCCCTATGTGGCGATGGTATTTCAGGGGTCCTGGGAGCTCGGCTACTGGTTTATAAAATGTGGGAACTTAATAGATAAAAAGTGTATTAACAGCAGGGGGAAAGGCTGTCTCATGGTTCTAGAAGGGAAAAATGGACTCCACTCAGCAAGCAGAGGCGAGGGCATGATTTGTGGCCTCTTAGTTCTTTTTGCCTTTGGACATCGACAGGGTGCTGCGTGGTTGGAACTGTGGCAAGCGGCAAGAAAGCCCTCTTGAAAAGCCTCCCTGGGGAATGTGTTCCACTTACCCTCGAGAGGCCAAACCTAACGCAACCCTAGGAGAAGGCAGTCTGGTTAGAAGGAGTTTAGAACAGCCTGGCCTTAAGTATGGGCTCCGCCGTGTACTCATTTACTAATTGTGAGACCTCGTACAAGTTACTCAAGCCCTCTGGGTCTCTGTCTTTTCATATACAAAATGGAGAAGAGAATAACACTTTTCCTTGCAGGGGAGTCCTTCTGAGGACTAAGTTAGCACAATACTTGGTAGGCAATAAGTATTCGACAGATGCTCATTTCTTTTCCAAGGTACAGCTGAATAGATAAGTAACATCAGAGTGGGAAGGAAGGCGAGGCTGCCCTATTAAAGTTTCTCTTACAAACTTAAGTATCATGGTCTCCAGAGGAAGGGCACTCTACCTCCAAATGAGAATCAGAACTGCTCCTTTGAGTTTCTGGCATGAGGGCTGTCCTAGGTAAAAGGGGAGGGTCCTAGAAAGGCCGAGGGGATGATTACACGTGTCTTGGTCTTCTGTACCTACAGTGCAATCCTGGACTTATTTCAGTTGGAAAATAATGTTAGTAAAGAATAGGATTTTGAGTTTTATACATTCTGTGAAATACCATTTTTAGATTGATTTAATATACTGTCACAAGATAAGAGGGTAAACTCTGGGGGACTCAGTGGCTCTTTTGTGAATACAAAACCACTTGAAGAAATAAAATTGAAGAGACAAACCTACCTGTTCTTCTGATGTGTGTGTATTCTTTGCATCATACTTTTCATCACACTCTTTACATCTACTTTCACATTGCTTCTGCACAACAACCATTGTTAAGTGACTTTTCTGAATTTACATAGCAAGTTGGTGGCAGAGCCAGCGAGAGAGTCCAGATCTTGGGTGTGCTGGTTCTTTTGGCTGTGTGTTAGACAATGTTTAATAATGGGTATGATTGTCAGTTTTACCCAGGTAAGGTTTTGAGCCAGCCCCAGAATGGCAGTAATGATGATTCATGTCTTGATAGATAAGGAAAGCCAGAGGGAGAAGGAGAAGCTGGAGGCCGAGCTGGCCACTGCCCGTTCTACCAATGAGGACCAACGGCGACACATCGAAATCCGAGACCAGGCCCTGAGCAATGCCCAGGCCAAGGTGGTCAAGCTGGAAGAAGAGGTATGTGTAGTTTCCTTAGGTATATGAGCCTGAGGTGGGGAAGGGCTGGGAAATCAAGGGATCAAGGGCACTGGGGACTCCCCAGTTTGGTGAACTGGCAGCTACACAATCCCCCAGTAGGAAGGTACCATCTGCTACTTTTTTTTTTTTTTTAAGATTTATTTATTTATTTGAGAGTGCAAGAGTGAGAACACAAGCGGAGGGAGGGGCAGAGGGAGAGAGAGAATCCCAAGCAGGCTCCCCGCGGGGCACGCAGCCTGACTTGTGGATCCATCTCACTACCTGAGCCAAAATCATGAGTCGGACACTTAAGTGACTGAGCCCCGCCCTCTGCTACTTCTAGTCATAGCTGCGCTGATGTGAGTGCACTTTGATTTCTTTTCTCTTCTCTGCAAGTTCCTTCCTTTGGTTCCCGAATAGAAAATCACCAAGGTCAAGGAGCAATTTCCATTTGCTCATTCATGTAATAAGCTAGCCACCCCCCTCCAAGTTCTTACTGTGGACCTAGCCCTGCCTTAAGCCTGTGACAGATATATACTTTTTAATTCCTGCCGTTATAGGGCTTTAAAGCTTTTTTTTTTTAGAAGGGCTAAAAAAATGATTCCAGATATTTTAAAGTACTCCAAGGATCTTAACATCAAAATGGTCCTTGTCTCCCCATACTCAGTGGGAAGTTGGTCCCCTTAGGTAAAAAACTAAACTAAAATAAATGAATCTTGATGGCTATGCCCCTTATCCTAGGATTTATTTTGCAGACTGGTTTTCAAATAGAAGCAGTCTTTTTTTAAAAAAAAAAAAAAAGATTTTATTTATTTATTTGACAGAGAGACACAGCGAGAGAGGGAACACAAGCAGGGGGAGTGAGAGAGGGAGAAGCAGGCTTCCCGCAGAGCAGGGAGCCCGATGCGGGGCTCGATCCCAGGACCCTGGGATCATGACCTGAGCCGACGACAGACGCTTAATGACTGAGCCACCCAGGCGCCCCTCAAATAGAAGCAATCTTGAACAGGATGGGACCCAGGGACAATTTACAGTTTGTGGCAGGCCGGGAGCTGTGCCCTGGCTCTTCCTGGCTAGCTTGTGGAATGGAGGTACGTGGTGGGGTGAAATGGTCACTTTTTTGTGTGTGCGAGTATAGAGTCTTTCTTTGACAAATACAGGGGCCCCCAAACTATTAAGCGTATGATAAATATGTATCTGATTAGTCTTGATGTAGATGTTACTCGATTGCAACACTGAACTGTGTTCATGTGAAATAGAGGGAATATTGCTGCTGGCCTGTCATTAATTAATCTTGCATACCAGTTGTCATTGTATTGAAGTACTACTAAGTCTTCAATGTTTTGTACTTCAGGGAATGGGTGTGTTCCAGCAAAAATTGATGCCAAAGTGTAACTTGGTGAAGAAAATTTCACATCTCACTAACTATTCTAAAATTTGAATTGTTTTAAGAGAAGAAATAGCCTCCATTGTAACATTGGAAGCTTTATAAACTTGAGACCAAAAAAAAAAGTGTTTAGTGACCAAGCCCTCAGCATTGTGGCTTTTGTATGTATGAGCTGTCTTTCCTACCTTCATTCATTGCCTGCTTCTTCTCCCTCAGTAAGAATGGTTCTATTTCCTAGAGATCTCTTGACTTCCAGATATCCTTTGCTTTTTGGGGTCGGGATTAAAATGCTTGTTGGAGGGGCGCCTAGGTGATTCAGTCAGCTAAGGGTCCGACTCCTGATTTTGGCTCAGGTCATGATCCTCAGGGGTTGTGAGATCGAGCCCTGAGTGGGCTCTACGCTCAGCGGGGAGTCTGCTTGAGATTCTCTCCATTTCCCTCTCCCTCTGGCCCTCCTCCTGCTTGCTCTCTCAAATAAATAAATCTTTAAAAAAAATGCTTGTGGGTTCATACATTTCCAGTAGATAATGTCACCTAACCTATGATGTCCTTGACCTGATTTGCTTAATCATTAAACATCAGGTTGCATAAAATCAAGCTAATGTCCAGCTTCATCAGTTGTCTACATCAGAAATACTGCTAAGTTGCTTTATTGAACATGAGGAATACTTGTATATGTCTGGTATCCAGACCTAAGGAGCACACCCTTTAACCTTTTGCTATACTTCATCTATGCTTTTCCTTCCCCTTTTTGTGAGGAAATCACAGACTAAATTACAGGACAAGGATAAGACTGTGTTCTTTTAGAGAAGGGAAAACTGAGAGACTGGCTGAGAAGTAGCTTGCTGGTGGTCACATGGCAAGTCTTGGGTAAAGCCAGGAATAAAACTGGAATCTCATGACTCTTCATTCCCTAAACCTTGCTGCCTGTCTCCCTGTCTGAATCATCCTTTGGTTCCATTCCCAAAGAGAAAATGTGGGCGCTTGTTCAAATTTAGTAACCCCTGCATCTTTTCATTTAAAAAAAAATGCTTCACTCGTTGGGCCCCTCTTTTTCAACAAGACCGTGAGAAGCTTGTCCAGAGTGATTTGAGATTGGAGTGTAGACACAGCCCTACTGCCCCTCCAGGAAGGGTGCCCATCCGGTAGGAGATAAATGGGGACAAAGACTCTGCAACTCTCTTGGTTTGCTGTGTCCTAGGGCTCAGTGGTAACTGGTTGTTAATCATGAAAATAATATACAATATACATCTAAGGAGAGGATGTTAATTTGTAGTTCCCACTGGGCAGCCCTCACTGCAACAGTTGCCTGAAATATATTTCTGGCTTCTGAGGCTTTTCTGGGCATTCGTTCCAGAGATTTTTAGTCATTTTCCAGGGCCCTGCCCCCGAAACACATAGGTTTACAATTTAAAAAAGAAGTTCTGAAAATTGGGCTAGGATTCAGTCATGGCATCTAGTGTCCAGGTATCTTAAATGAGTTCATCAATTATTGTTAATTTTTTAGTCCTCCTCCCACTTGTACTTCTGCTCAGAGTCTAGTTGTTGGGAGATTTGAGTTGCTGTTGCTAAAGGCGGTGGGATATTTGATGGAGAGAGCGGGCTGGGAGCCTTCTACCCAATGGCATCAAAAGACAGAGGTCATGTAATGTCTCCCAGACTCTCAAGCCCACGTAGGGGCTTGAAACCGTGTCTCAGGAAAAATCCACTGATTCTTCTTTTCTTTTCTGTCTTAGCAGCCTATCAGACCTGGGTTTGCTCCTGGGTGGTGTTTGCCTTATCTCCTTTATAATATTCAAAGGAAAACATTCCTTTTCTTTAGTCCCCAATACAAGAACAGATTATTGAAGTTTTCCTCGTCTGCTGCAACTCAACCCCCATTAGGCTCCTTCTGTCTGGGGTAAAATTTTTAAGTATGGAACATTACAGAAGGTAGCTCTGGAACTAAGGAGTCTTCAGTGTTCACAAAATTAGTGAACATCTCCAAATCAAGAAGGGTATTCATGAATAGAAAATGTAGTCCTCTATCTGTTGGGAGATAACTCACATAAAATCGTTTTTGAAGACAGAGGGATATGTCAGACATTTGCTATGTCTCGTATAAACAGAGAATTTAGTTATGGCTTACAAATGGTACCATGAATTTTCCTTAGAAGTTCTTCCACGGGAAACCTCTGTACTCTACTTAGCAAATGAGAATTAGGGAAACTTTCCCAAATTAAGTCGTTGGTCTAGGGAGTATTTTCTTAGCCTACTAAGTGCAATGTCAGGTCAATACATTTATCGAGTTATTATGTTGTTTACCTGAAACTGATATAATGTTATATGTCACATATATCTCATTTAAAAAGAAGATGGCCAGGGAAATATTATGACTAGTTTAATAGTCCGAGGACCCTTGCATGTATTTATGTCTTTCTCTGTACAAAGTCCTCATTTAGATGCTCTTCCTGAAATTCATCTCATTTTTCTAATCCCATTAAGTCTCTTGCCCATGATACTCTTCACTGTGCTCTAAGCTCTATACAGAAATGTGCCTCAGGCTTACAGAGAACTTTCTCCCGCAATCATAACTTCTTCCTCTTCCAAGCTCAGCAGAGATTCTCGGAGGGACCCTGCTCTGTTGACATCTGGGGAGGTATCTTGCTGGAAGGGGCTAGTACTTTTACTAAAGGAGAGACCTGGTTTTGTGGTGATTCACTATAATCAGGGTCTTGCCACAATCTGCAGCCTATGCAGCAAGTAGTAGCCAAGGTAAATGGTGCCTTTCCATCCTTGCCCTTATCTTTCGGGACACGTAGGTCGTGTTGAAGTGGAGGCTCATTAAACTCCAAGGCAAAAGAACTCTGTGTCCCACAGCAACCGTGGCATTCTCCCATGCAAAGGACCTCCCCCAATCCCCCCCCCACCCACTACCACTAATTTGACCTCACTGGAGAGTTTCGACAGATGCCTGGCATATCCACTCACAAGGCTCAAGGCAGCCCAGGCTTCTGGCTGGCTACTGTCTTATCATGATCCAGAGCTGAGCCACTGCTTGGGTAATTGTTTCACGCATGGTGGGAAAAAGGCCCTGGCAGGATCAAAGAGGGAAGATGCTGCGGGTGGGCTGCCTACTGAGCAGAGTGCACTGGACGGGAGAGAGCGGAATGTGGGAGGGCTGACAAAAAAAAGCCAGTGAGCCTCGTTCTTTGGCTTTAGGCTAGAATGACAGCCACAGAGATTCAGGGAAAAGGGGCCCAAGTGTTAACCTTTTCTGAACTGCAGTGGCTGGTGATGATTTAGACATCACAGTGATAACTCTTGAAGGCAGTGAATTTTCCAGTGTCCTTTTGCCACTCCACTCAGTTCTTCAAAACAAAATTCGTATGCTTTCCTCCCATTTCCACCATTATTCTTTTATGGCTGATAGTTTTTCTTATTTCTAATTCCCTTGCCACTTACTTGATTTGTCATTTTGCTTTTGGAGATGGACAGTTTTCTGCTGTCACACTTACCCACACAGTACCATAACTAGTCTCCTTTCCCAGTATTAGAGGAAGATGTGCTAGGCATAGACATTTATGTCTCATCCAAAATCATCTCCACACAATAGCATATTGTGTGAGTAGGTAAAACTCACACAATAGTTATGATGGATTATAAATGTGGTTGGAAGGTCTGAGGGTACTAATTATGTGCGCATTTAGAGTCTTGATAGGAATTCAGATAAAGTACGTTATCTACCCAGGAATCTTCCAAGGTGTTCTGCTGATGGATTATTGACTTATTTGAAGGGCATTTCATCTAAGGATAACATTCCCCATATTTGTGGCAGCATTTTTTTTTAGAGAGAGCCTGAGGGGGGTAGAGAGAGAGAATCTTAAGCAGGCTCCACTCTAGGCCCTTAACCTACTGAGCCACCGAGGCGCCCTGGCAACATATTTTTTTTTTGAAGTAGGTGTTACTCCACCCAATATGTTAAGAAATTCTGTCCCCACCCCAAAAAGAGATGGAGTGACCTCTCAGAGCTTGATTTTCTGTTTTTCCTGTGATTTTCACTTTTTAAATTCCCAAGTTGGAAGCCTTGTATAATTTCTTTAGCCTCCGTAACAGAATGAACTCTTTTGTCTTGGTAGCAAGTTTCTAGAGGTGGTTTCTACTCTTCAGTTCTTTTAATATCCACCAGTGGACCACAGCCTCTTGGCAATGGACAGAGGCAGCTTGCTAATACCAGGGTAGTGTTACCAAATTGCTTCAGAGGGAACTCTTACTTGGAGCCAGGGGCTCCTGAGTAAGACTAACTCAGATCACACAGAAATCACTGAAGGGTCAAGGCAGCAACATATGAACTAGTTGTATGAAGGAGAGGACCAAAGAAGGTACACTGGAACTGTGACATCTGGGACATAGTGAGTGGAGTTGTGGCAATGGAAAGGAAGATGAAAATCAAACACAGTGAAGGATGTCCTCTATGGCACTGGACTTAGCTCTGTATAACTAGTTTTAGTGTCTCATAGCCAGTGAAGTGTGTGCCTATGATGGTGTTCGTCCAGCCAGTAATAATAGCCTACCCCCCCACCTATCCATCTGCATATTTTTTATTTATTAAGACTTTACTTTTTCAGAGCAGTTTGAGGTTTCCAGGAAAAGAGAAGGTAAGGTATAGAGATTTTCCATCTACCCCCTGCTCCCACACCTGCATAGCCTCTGCCGTTATCAACACCCCCCACCAGAGAGGTCATATTTGTTACAACTGATGAGCTTATGTTCACACATCAGTGATCTGAAGTCCATAGTTTATATTAGAGTTCACTCTTGGTGTTTTACGTCTGTGGGTTTGGACAAATGTATAATGACATGTATCTACCATTATGGTATCATATAGAGTATTTCCACTCCCTAAAAATTCTGTGTTCTGCTTATTCATCCCTACCCCCTATGTAATTTTTTTTTTAACTTTTTGAGAACATTTCCAAATCTATTATTGTATCTCCCACCATGAACCTTGCACGTTTTGTCTTCTTTTAACCGATTAGGAAATTAAAGTGCGGACAGATTGTGATAAATCTAGGACAAAACCCAGATCTCTTAATTCCAAAACATCCTACCCTATGCTTTGTCCACCAGTGCATACATGGAAAAGGTCAATGATTAAATGACTTCCTTGCAAATGGCTGAGGTAAATGGGTAGCTTTAGGGGCCCTAGAAGTAATTTTGTATATAGCCATCTTTTAAAAAATAAATTTGAAAGACGTCCACAGTTGTTGGAGGGAGGGGAAGGGATGCCATCACGTGGTATTCATTTGCAGGGATCAGATTTTCCTGAGTCAGAAGGGGGTTAAGAGATCTGCCAAATGCTTGGGAATGGGTTCAAATTATTGCAGAAGAGCAATGGAAAAATATGATTGATTGAGCTCGAGAATATTTGCCTTATTCTTCATGGGATTGCCTTTCTGCTGTTCTTCCCACTTTATGATTCTCCTTTAAAAATTTATCTCTGGGGGCGCCTGGGTGGCTCAGTCGTTAAGCGTCTGCCTTCGGCTCAGGTCATGATCTCAGGGTCCTGGGATAGAGGCCCACATCAGGCTCCCTGCTCAGCGGGAAGCCTGTTTCTCTCTCTCCCACTTCCCCTGCTTGTGTTCCCTCTCTCCTATCTCTCTCTCTGTGTCAAATAAATAAATTTAATAAATAAATAAAAAATATGGGCGCCTGGGTGGCTCAGTTGGTTGAGCAACTGCCTTTGGCTCAGGTCATGGTCCTGGAGTCCCTGGATCGAGTCCCGCATCGGGCTCCCTGCACGGCGGGGAGTCTGCTTCTCCCTCTGACCCTCCCCCCTCTCATGTGCTCTCTCTCATTCTCTCTCTCTCAAATAAATAAATAAAATCTTTAAAAATAAATAAATAAATAAATAAAAAATAAATAAAAATTTATCTCTGATTCACAATGATTTGAAACCCTTGACTTGCCAGACAAAGTAAATACATTGATGAATGTATGTGTTTATTGTTCATATATTTGTAGTGTTATAGCTAAGATATGCTATGCTCATTTTTATTCTTCTATTTGACTGCTAATTAATATTAACTGGTTACCAAGAGGGTAGTGAACAATGAACTAGAACTAGAATCTCAGAGAGATGCAAAGGAGTGGAACGTCCCTGCTCTTATGGGGCTTATGGGATACTGCTCTCCAGTGGGGCAGGGACTTTGTCTTGCTTCCCATTATATCACTACTGCTCTCCTATGTAGAATAGGGTCTGACATATGATAAGCATTCAGTAAATATCTGTTGAATGAATGAATGAATCCACACATGAATAAAATCTTTTACAATGACTACTAGTAGAGTACACATTATGAGAGGCTTTTGAGAAAAGCAGCAATCAGGGTCAGATAAGATTAGTAAAGGAAAAACTCCTGGAGAGATTAGTGATATGGTGAGGAGGGATGAAAAAATGATCAGACGAAAGAAAAAGAAAGAAAGAAAGAAAGAAAGAAAGAAAGAAAGGAAGAAGTGATCAGATTACTACAAAGATTGAGTATTTGCAGGGTAGGCCTGGTTGAATTTTAAGGCAGTAGGAGGCAGCAACATTTTGATAAAAACATTTTTAAGAGCCATATCTAGACTGGACAGGGGACAGTGTGAGAGCAGACTGGAGATGAAATGAAAAGCATCAAGTAGCTTGAGATATGGATGAGAGAGAAGAGCTCTGACCTAACGAAGTGAGAGAGGAGGTATACAGGTGCCTTGGATATAGTAGGTACCTAATCAATACTACTGGAATGGATATGCTAGCAGCAGATTGCTTTGTTCTTAAATAAAGCAGTGCCATAATGTACTACTTGAAGAAGTCTATTACAGCCACCATATATAGGATGGATTGATTGTGCGTGTGTGTCTGTGTGTACATGTGCTTATGTGTAAATGGGAGAGGGCAACTGAAAGTAAGGAGATCTGTTAGGTTATTATTATAATAACTTAGTTGTGAAATTAGGACTTAAAACTGTGTAGGCCAAAGGGGCACCTGGGTGGCACAGTCAGTTGAGCATCTGACTCTTGGTTGCGGCTTGGGTCGTGGTCCCAGGGCCGTAGGATAAAGCCCGGCGTCAGGCTCCATGGTCAGCGTGGAGTCTGCATGAGATTCTCTCTCCCTCTCCTTCTGCCCCTCCCACTCGTGCTCTCTCTCTCTAAAGTAAATAAATAAATCTTTAAAGAAAAAAACTATGTAGGCCATGAAAATATAAGGGAACAAAAGAATATGAGATATGTTAAAATTAACACATAGTAATAGTGAGAGATTGGGTATGGTGGACAGAGGAAGGAGGGAAGAACAATAATTTCAAGATTTTGAGACTGAAAAATAGAGTAAGTGATGATAATGACTGAACTATCAAAAGGATAGCCTTTTGGAGAATGATGAAAGCAGTCTGGGACACATTAAGTGTCGGAGTGAGAAGTCTTGCACTCAGCTAGGGGTCTGTGACTAAAGAGAGCATGATAACATTAAAATGTGAATATAAGCAGTTGTTGAAAGTGTGGCATGAATGAGATCTCCAGTAGTCCTGAAGTGTAGATCAAGGATTCTCGATCTCAATATTATTGGCATTTGGGGCCAGATAATTCTTCACTGGTAGTAATAGAGGAGGCTGTCTTGTGCACTGTGGGATGTTTAGCAGTCTACCTGGTTTCTACCTACAAGAAGCTGGTAGCAACCTACCCCTAGCTGTAACAATCAAAAACGTTGCCACACATTGCTGCATGATCCCTGGGGGAGAAATAGCCCCCGGTTAAGAACCATTGGTATAGATGCAAAAGAATAAACTATCGTAGATTAGACCTTTGTGGTATAGCAAGAGGTAGGGATGGGGTTGGAAGGGAAGGTGGGTCTAAAGTATCAAGACAGAAAGTAAGAGTGATTTAAGGAACCATGTTAGGAGAACATGGAATTAAAAAAAAAAAAAAAGCAAGGGAAGGGAAGCTTTGACAAGTTTTTGAAAATTGACCTTTGGTAAGAAAACTTGAATGGATAGAATGATTTCCCCTATTCACTGAATATCTGGAGGGAATTTGGTTTAAATGATGGATTTACTTGGCTTCTTGTGGAGGTGCATGGGTACTCGTCTCTAGACCTGAGCCACCACCTTGGCTTTAGAAACTTTTCAAGTGAACTTTCACTTCCATGAATACTGAAGACATAGAAAAACAAATCATCTAGGATCCTATGGAGAGTACACACGTTATATGTTCTGTCTTTTACATGTACATACACACAAACTGAGGCACAACTTCTATTTTGTTTTTACCTCCAAGAATGTGCCCATACAGAATTCTAGGATTTCATTTTGCCTCCTATCTTAGTTATTGGTCAGTGTTGGAGGTGAAAAGGGGAAGAGCAGATCCATAAAATACCTGTGAATTGAAAGACTATCAGAGACCATCTGAGACTATCTAGCCTATGTAGCTTTTTTTTTTTTTAACTTCTTAAAACCTACTGGTCAGTGGTCCTCTCCTAAGAGAGAGAATGCCACACCCAAAGGCAATGAGGCGTGAAATGCCATGGGGTCCTCAGGAACCTTAAATTATTTAACCATGCTGAAGAGTTAAGTATGAAAGATGATGGAGTGAGGTAATATAGTATAAATGTAGTAATCTTTTTTGGAAATTAAATTTTACGCAGAACCCTAATATATAAAACACATAAAAGAGAAGCCATCTGATACAACGTACCCACCATAGTGGCCTCTGAAGCACCCCACAGAACAGTTTGAAAATCACTCCAGGGTCTGGCATTTTATCTACAAAGGACCAGATAGTAAATAGTTTCAGCTTTGTAGACCATAGGCCTGCTCAGCTCTGCCAATCTAGCCAGAAGGCATCTATAACCAGTATATACGTGGATGGGGATGAATGGATTTGGCCTGCTGCTGACCAGTTTGCTTGGCTGACTCCTAAAACCCTCCTCATTTTTTTTTTTTTTTTGACAGACAGTGAGAGAGGGAACACAAGCAGAGGGAGTGGGAGAGGGAGAAGCAGGCCTCCTGCTGAGCAGAGAGCCTGATGCGGGGCTCAATCCCAGGACCCTGGGATCATGACCTGAGCCGAAGGCAGACGCTTAACGACTGAGCCACCCAGGCACCCCAACCCTCCTCATTTTTAACAAATGGGGACTCTGAGGCCGAAAACAGGGAAGCAAATTACCATCAGTAGCACAGCTAGGGCTAGAATCCAAGTCTCCTGGTTACCACTTTGTTCCTTTACCTTTCATTTGATGTCAAGTAGAAATATCTGATGGTGTGCGTGCGTGCATGTGGTGGGGAATGAGCTCTGCCTATGGCTCTTTCAACAGTACCGTTGACCATAAGTAAAGTATTTATTTCTCATAAAGTGGAGGTGCCCCCAAAATCAGGTCATTTGGAGAAAAGATGGTGTCCTTGCAGCAACTTAGTGCTTGCTTTTAATTGTACCGCCAATGAATGGCCTTGTCCTATAAAGATATCTGAAGCTCTGTCATATGAAGTGTTTGAGGCTTATGAGTTTTTTTGTGTGGGGGGGGGCAAAGGGGGAGAGAGAGAATCTTAATCAGGCTCAGCACCCAGTGTGGAGCCCAACATGGGGCTCGATCTCACGACCATGAGATCATGACCCCAGCTAAAATCAACAGTCAGATGCTTAACTGACTGAGCCACCCAACTGCCCCAAGGCTTAGTTTTATACGTCTTCCTAGGGGAAAATGGCTGTATTTTTAATGTCTTTAAGTTTTTTTATCTTTAAGTATAGTTGACATATAATATTAGTTGGAGGTGTACAACACAGTGATTCAACAATTATGTACATGATAAAATGCTCACCATGATAAGTGTATTACAATATTATTGGCTACATTCTTTATGCCGTGCTTTTCATCCCCATGACTTACTTATTTTATAACTGGAAGTTTGTACCTCTTAATCCCCTTCACCCATTTTGCCCATTCCCTCACTCCTCTCCCTTTGGCAACCGCCAGTTTGTTCTCTGTATTTATCAATCTGTTTCTCTCTTTGTTGTTATTTGTCTGTTTGGTTTGTCTTAATTAGACACTAATGTGATAATGAGAGATTGAAATAATGAAAACCATATCAAGGCTATCTGGCATGAATGTTCCAAGTTGAAAGGATTAGAGCATGTGTGATTTGGCATTAACTTTTTCTTTAAAAAAAAGAACAGTACTTTTTGTCCTGGGTGGTCTACTAAGCACTTCATGTGTTATCTCATTTGATTTTTATAGAGATATATCACATCATCATCTCCATGTTGTTGATGAATGAATAAATGGAAGCTCAGAGAGATTGTGTCTTACCTAAGGTTGCAAAACTAGTGAGTGGGAGAACCAGGATTTGAACTCAGTCTGAGGCCAAAGCTCATAACCATAACCACTTTACTATGTGGCCTCTCTCTTTACCTAAGAAGGAACCACTGACATTTCTGATGACATTGGAAGGTGAAGCTGGGGACCCAGAATGTCCTCATTACCGATCTAACATTTGAGGAGCTTAGCACAGGAGATAAGTATACAGAGGCGAGTCAGAAAAGAAAAGGGGATTTATCATGAGGAAGGTAAAAGTGAAGCATATAATGATAGTAGAGGAATTAATAAACCATATAGACCTTTGGTCCTTTCTAAATATAGATGAGATCTAGGGGCATCTGGGTGGCTCAGTCAGTTGAGCATCCGACTCTTGATTTTGGCTCAGGTCATGATCTCAGGGTCATTAGATCGAGCCCTGTGTCGGGCTCCTCGCTGGGCATGGATCCTGCTTAACATTCTCTTTCTCCCTCTGCCCCTTCTCCTCCCTCTCTGAAAGAAAGAAAGAGAGAGAGAGAAAGAAAGAAAGAAAGAGAGAGAGAGAGAAGGAAGGAAGGAAGGAAGGAAGGAAGGAAGGAAGGAAGGAAGGAAGGAAGGAAGGAAGGAAGGAAGGAAGATGAGCTCTAGAAAACAGAGTACATAACTTAGAATATAGCTGACCTGTTGATTTCATCTATAGGGTCTCACATTGGTAACATCCTCGAGTTGTCCTTTTCTGTCATAAGTTATCTAGGGATTAAGCATTTACTAGGTGACCCTGGCATTTATGGGTGGGCTATCCTCGTTCTTCTTGTAAAAGACGTAGGAGGAGAATTATGCCAGCAGCAGTGGTCCTGGTACCTTATGTATAATCATCCCAGTGACAAAGCATAATTGGACTTCTCTCGGCCTGTTTTGTGGATGTTGTCTGACCTGCATGCCTATCTTCAGCCAACTCAGAAAAGTTCCTGGGCCTTTGCTGCTTTTCCCTTCCAGAGGGTTGGCTCAGTGACTCCTGCTGCTGGAGATGCTTTTGCTAAGATGTTAAGGTTTTCTTTCTCAAGAAAGGGAGGACATGGAGATATCCACCTAGCCCTGGACTGCTGCTTTTTCAGTTCTCTGTGCTTACACCAGAGTACTTTACCATCAAGGCAAGAACTGCATGCTCACTTTAATTGCCTTTAAGTATAACTGCTGTAAGCCTGAGTAATTATAGTTAACATCCTCTGCATTAACATTGCACTGCTCCCTTAGGATTTTCAGAGTGATTCACAAATAAATGCATTCACCTTTAAATAGCTCATGAGGATTATAGAACCTAAAAGGTGAAGATAGAGAATATTCCCTGCTCTCCAGTTATTCAAAGCTTAGCAAATAGGAAGGCAGAGACATCCATGGCCTAACAGTCTTCATTGCCCTAGTCAGTGTTGTTACAAATAGTCACCCATCCCAGGAAAGAAAAGTGTAAGCTTACTGAAAGAAAGAGAATGGTGATTATGGTTGATTTTATTTCCTAGGGAAAGGTCGAGTAGATAAAAACATGTAGACTTCCAACTCACCTCAACCGGTTTACAAGGCTAAATTGAACTAGGTCTTGGAATGAAAAAGTATAGGCAAAAAAAATTTTAAGTTTTCTTTTCTCAGTCACCTAGGCAAAGCATACCACAGGTCTGGTGGGAAAATATAAGATAGGTTTTCTGCAACCTAGATAAAGTTTAGCAATTCTGATTTGGGGAGAAGACAGATATAAGACAAGGACAGTTCAGCACAGGCTTTTGCTGTCTGACTGGACCTTCTAGACAGCAGTGATTTGGGCTCATTACCATTAAGAAGTTACCTGGTTTCTGCAATGGGGGAGTCGCGGGTTGGTCCTGCTGGCTTGGTCCCAGCTAAATAGGGGTGAGCAAGGCGGGAACATTGGGTAACGTCTAACATTGCAACTCTCTGCCTAGGTAGCTCAAGGGCTTGGGAATTTGTTGAAAAGTTAGAGTTGAGCTGAATTCTTCAATTTCCTTTTGACAAGGTTATCAATAATATTTTGATTTGGATCTTAATAGTGAAAGTATCCCTAACCTCAGCTTCCATGAAGATGATAGTGACAGATGTGACTGGCTTGGAGGAACTTCTGCTTGAGAAAGAGTCCATGGGTTGATTTTATTAGCAAGAGGCACCCCACAAATATGATGAAAAGCAGAACCTCTTTGTTGACTAACAAGCTGGGAAGGCTGCATTTAACCCTGTCTTCTTAAGTGTTGGGGCGGTGTACGCCTTCTGTAAAGAGCCCCGAGATCCTCCTCATTCCTCCATTCCAGTGGAGCGAGGATTTAGCTTATGAATTACAAGGATACAAAGAACTCAGTTTCTTGGTCCCAACCTGCTTCTCCCTTTGCTTTTAGTTATGGCTCATAGGCTTGGAAAGAGGAAGAATCGTGTTTGACTCATTTTGTCTTAGATTCGACTCATTAGTTCGAGTCTTTAGATATCTTTAAAGGTCCCAGAATAAAGTTGAGAAATTATGGCCCACTGTTACCCACTCAGGCTCATGACTGAGGCAGAAATTGCAAATAACCTGTGTTTTTTAAATAAATATCTAGTGGGACAGTGCTAGTCAATGAGGAGATTAAAAACTCTAAAACCATTGTATGGTAGCTTCACTTTTGAGAAGCAGAAACTGTCCAAGAGAGCAGCGATGCCCATATTGGGTAATTACAAGGACCACGGGCTTCAAAAAGACAATTCTGGCTTCCTTGTACCTTCAGCACCCATTCTCTGTCGCTTGGAGAGGAAACACCTATATGGTGGTGGGGGGGGGGTGCGGTTTCCTTCCATACCAAATTAAGGTTTTCTCCCTGGAGAGCCCCCATTTTATTTTTTTTAGAATTTCTCTACTCTAATGACCAAAATAAGATATCGCTGCCCCCAGAGTATTCCAGTTTAGAGTGAAGAAGAGCAGAGGTGAGGACCTTCCCATCAGGATTATTGTTTTAATAATTTTAAAAGCTTGCCATCTAAGACAGACTCCACTGATGGAAATAGGTCTGGGGAAGACAGAGAGGTGGGGAAAGAAGCAAAAATAAAAGGGAGCTCCTAATTCCTCTTCCTTGTCACATTCTCTGTACGCTAAATACAAGACAGCATACCACTCATCACGAAGGACCTTCTTGCCATTCATTCTTTTTTTTTTTTTTTGGAGCTGGACAGAAAGAGATCTAAACACAAGGCTGGATTTGGGGGCTGCATAACTGACCCCGTTGTTCTCTTTTGTTCCATCTTGCAACTCTCCCACCCTGGAATTTCAGCTGAAAAAGAAGCAGGTGTATGTGGATAAGGTGGAGAAGATGCAGCAAGCCCTTGTACAGCTCCAGGCAGCATGTGAAAAACGCGAGCAGTTGGAGCATCGTCTCCGGACACGGCTAGAGAGGGAACTGGAGTCCCTCAGGATTCAGCAGGTATGGAGAACTTAAGAAAATGAGATCGTTCCTGGTTTGGTTATGCTTCATTTGGTGTCTGACGTGAAGACAAAAACCACACTTTGGCTCATCTTTTCGGTCTTCCGTCCCACCCGACCTTACTTCCAGACTGCCTCCTCATGGTAAAGATGAAGTCGGCTTCCTTAGCTTCCTGTCCCAGCAAAATCCTTAATGCCTATTATCCCTTGCCTTTTATCGTCAGATGAGCAGTAGACCCTGTAAGAAGTGAAGATGCTGTGCAAATAGACTCTTAGACATTTTAGAATTGGATGTGGTCTTTAGAATCATCTGACCATGCCTGTCCTCATTTTTATTTATTTATTTATTTGTTTAAAAAGATTTTATTTATCTATTTGACAGAGAGAGCACAAGCAGGGGGAGCAGCAGGCAGAGGGAGAGGGAGAAGCAGACTCCCACTGAGCAGGGAGCCTGACGTGGGGCTCGATCCCAGGACCCTGGGATCATGACCTGATCCGAAGGTAGCCACTTAACCGACAGAGCCACCCAGGCACCCCGTACCCCTCCTCATTTTTAGATGGGAGAAAATCAAGACTCAGAAAAGGTTGCATGACTCACTTAAGGCTACACAACAAGTTAGGGGCAAGGTAGGGCCCAAATCCTAGATTTTTAATGTCCCTTTCTGTTGTGTACCATGCTGGCAGGCAGGGATAGCGATTTTTTTTTCAGCCACCGATCTGCTTTCTGAGCAGCATGACCATTGGATATGACAAGCTTCTTTCCTGATCAAAGGAGTCTCCTATTCAAGCCCAAAGTTGAGAGTCCCGGGCCTCAGGAGGAAATCTGAATTTCCTTTGCTTCTGAATCAGAATCCAAACTGAAGTGGCTGGGGCAGTAATCCTCTCCAAGAATGGGGGGCTCTTCGAAGGGGACTCGGCCACCACGCTTCTTGCACTAACCTGAGGGGTCTCCCTCATCTCCCCAACCAGCGCCAGGGCAACTCTCAGCCCACCAACGTTTCTGAATACAATGCCACAGCGTTGATGGAGCTCCTCCGTGAGAAGGAGGAGAGGATCCTGGCCCTGGAAGCCGATATGACTAAGTGGGAGCAGAAGTATTTGGAGGAGAACGTGATGAGACATTTCGCTCTAGATGCTGCCGCGACCGTAGCTGCTCAGAGGTAAGGAGCTGGCGGCCAGAGTCACTGCTTGAAGGGCCCAGGGGTAGGGGGAGGGGCGCGGGGGGGGGCAAAACAGAAAGGTGACTGATGAAAAGATTTTTCAGTGTTTTTTCTTGTTTTTCCTGTAATGCTCTTCCCCGCCCCCACCTCCCCAATTTCTGCTTAAATGTGTTTTCTTTCATCTGGTGAAGCAGGGACTGTGAGGGCAGAGGGTCAAGAATTTGAAAATTAATGTTGACTTATGAACTTACTGGAATCCTAGCTCGGCTTTCCTCGGGAGTCAGAAACATTGCAGGTGGGATCAACCGAACGTTCACGCACCTCTTTTCACCAGAGCCACGGCTTCTTGCAGCCACGTGTCTAGCTTTCTTTGTTGAGCCCCGGGACTGGAGTGGAGGCCTCGCCAGAGAAATGCCACTCAGAAATTAAATGTCACTCAGGAGTGGTGCCGCCATTTGATAGCTCTGGCTCACCCCAGGTATGCCAAAGGCTGTGGTCAACATGGATCCATCCTTGCCCTTTGAGCAGGTCTATATTTGAAGGCCACATTCTCTGCGGCCATGAGTGCATCACATGGAAACGGTCACATTCCATTTGGTCAGGGAGAGAAAGTGGCAGGAGGATTTTTTTTTTTTTTTTTTTTGCCTCCTTGCCCCTTTCATGTGAAAACATTAAACATTGGTCTTTGGAGGAAACTGTGCTCTTACCTTGTCTGGCTGTCTTGCCGCTGTTCAGAATCGAGAGTTGGAAAAGAAAGAAAGAAACAACAGCAAAAACTAAATTTGAATCAGGAGATGGCCTGGCTTGTTGGAGAGATGGACAGAGCCTGGGTCTGCAGTTGGGTATCTGAGAGAGGCCATAGAGTCTCTACGCAGAAAGTTATTAAGAACCACGGTGCTGTTTTTAATGTTCTCCTAAACATGGTAAGCTGGAGGAATCTGGAAACGCTTGCCAGAGTGCAGGCTGGGATGTGTGTGCTGTGCGGAGGGGGTGGCGAATACATTTTATCTGTGATTCCTTCTCATGCCAAATCAGAGGGAAGGCAGTGCTGAAGAGCTGGGCTGGTGGTTTGAAAACCTACTCCCAGTTCTCCAGGAAGACATCTTAAACGTTTCTCTAACACACTCCGCCCATCTCCAGGTATCCTCTATAAACCTTAAATGGATCAGAATCGCCTCTGCCCCGATTCTGAGGTCCTCATGGGCTTAAGCTGACCTGTCTTTGTTTTCTGCAAACGGTGTGCTCAGTACATGCCAGGGCGGTAGCAGAGTGTGCGGAAGCCCCAGCTGCTCTCGAAGATGGTCGGGAAGTTTGTAGGCAGATTAGAAGCACAATTAAGCGTCATTTTGGCTGCTACCTCCCAAGAGAAACACCTGTGGCCTGTGCTTATTTCACAAAGGTTATTCAGGCAACCCTAAATCTGTAAAGGAGATGCAGGACGATTTCTATTCTCATTGCACAGAAACCGAGACAGATACCGCTCGTGAAGGTGTGCCGTGTGAGAAAATGGTGGACAGCCAAGGTTCTCGGTGCTGGGACGTTCGACGCTAAAACGAACTCCAGAATAGACTTCAGGTCAGGAAAGGCAGGAAAGCTAGAATGTTGTCCCCGGGGTCCTTGTATAAAGAAACGACCCCCCCTTCCTTCCTCCCTGGAAAGTTTTGAGTGTTGGGGGAAAACCCCTTTCAGACAGATTTCTTTCCAGCATCTGTTGCCTTCCGTAAGGTAGATTTAAGTCAAATTCTTTTAAATCACCAGGTAGAAAGTTTCCATGGAATCACTGTTTTTAGTAAAATGTGCATGCTTATCATTTCATATGATAAAAAGCAGCGAGTTTCCACCTAGTAGAAATACCTTATGTTAGTTCCTCAGGCAAGCATCGTGTATCGGGACTGTATACTTTTTGCATGCCTATTAATCCAGCCCACAGGAGAAATTGAGAGATTGTGTTCAAATTCCTGCAAAATGAGAAAATTGGACTAGGCAATTCCTCTAGAACCTTCTATTTCCAGGACTATACTATTTTTTTCAAAGAATGCCTCTTATGCTTGGCCACAGAGACTAGTTTCCTTTTCCTCCTTCCTCAGTGAGATTTCAAATTTGGAAGGGAGCATTCAGAAAACTTTCTTTCAGAACCTGTGAGCTTTTCCACCTTCCCTTCCAACATCTCTTGCCATTCCTTTTCTGTCCATTCTGTCTCCTCTCAGCCCTAAAACTTTGACCAAGGTTCTGCTCTTTGCCCCCTTCTGTGGTAAAAGCTTTACATTGTTTTCTTTCTAAATAATTTTTAAGTGCCTAGGGTATTGGCTGAAGATAGAATGTGCTCAACATGTATTTGAGTAAGGAAGGAGAGAAAGAAGTAAAAAGGAAGGAAGGAGAAAAGAAGAAGTGAAAGAGAGGGAAATGATTGCTAACTCTATAACAAAATCCCTAAATCTAGTGCCACATTTTAATGACCTGCTTGGTTCCTGTGTATTCCGCTAGTATCTCAAACTTTAATATATTCTCAGTGTAATATCTCATAGGGAGATAACAGGTTGCACATTTAGGAGATGTTGCTTGGGTGGTATCAATGGTAGTTGTAGAATCTTTTCAATTAAGGTATTATTTACATACCAAGAAAACACCTAGTTCAAGTGTATGGGTTGATGCACGTTGGCAGATGTATACAATAATGGAGCCGCCACCAGAGTCAAGATAGAGGACACATTCTAAAGTGCTCTTGTGCCCCTTCAACTTGATCCCTTCCTCCCCCACCTGGCCCCAGACAACAGTTCATCTGTTTTTTGGTCATTATAGTTTTGCCTTTTCTAGAATGTTGTATAAAAGGACTCATATAGTGTATACTCTTTTTTTTTTTTTATGTATTTGACAGAGAGAGACACAGCAAGAGAGGGAACACAAGCAGGGGGAATGGGAGAGGGAGAAGCAGGCTTCCTGCTGAGCAGGGAGCCCGATGCGGGGTTCGATCCCAGGACCCTGGGATCATGACCTGAGCCGAAGGCAGACGCTTAATGACTGAGCCACCCAGGTGCCCCTAGTGTATACTCTTTATGTTTGATTTCCTTCACCTGGCATCATTATTTTGAGATTTGTACAAGCTGATGCATGTATCAGTATTTTATTTCTTTTCGCTGCTGAGTAGTGTTCCATAGTTTGGGTCATACCACAGGTGCTTATCCATTCACTTGATGATGGATATTTGGATTGTTTCCCTTTTTTGGCCATTGTGAATAATAAAATACAGATTTGAATATAATAACAGACAACTGTCTTTTCTCAGGTGAGAAAACCTATTAGGTGATCAATTTTTACCCCTGTTAGCACTTGAATTCTACGAAGCACCCCTTGTCAAAGGGAAAGTGGTCAATGCAAGAAATCACATGTAGTCTTTTCTTTTTTTTTTTTAAGATTTTATTTATTTATTTGAGAGAGAGAGTGAGAGAGAGCACAAGAGGGGGTAGGGTCAGAGGGAGAAGCAGACTCCCCACGGAGCAGGAAGCCCGATGTGGGACTCGATCACGGGACTCGGGGATCATGACCTGAGCCGAAGGCAGTCGCTTAACCAACTGAGCCACCCAGGTGCCCACATGTAGTCTTTTCTATATAAGGTACTCTGCTAAGTACTTTACAATTATTGCTTATCCTCACAATAATTCTTTGAGATAAGTATTATTATCTATTGTACAGATGAGGAAACTGAAGCAAAGACAGGTTAAATAATTTGTCCAAGATCACACACAGTTACTAAGAAGAAGAACTGGGATTGAAATGACATTTTGACACTTCCACCACTATCCTCTGCTGCTTCCCAGATAAGATGATTTCTTTTTTTTTTTTCCATTTTTTTTTTTAAAGATTTTATTTATTTGACAGAGAGAGAGACAGCGAGAGCAGGAACACAAGCAGGGGGAGTGGGAGAGGGAGAAGCAGACTTCCCAGCGAGCAAGGAGCCCAATACGGGGCTCGATCCCAGGACTCCGGGACCATGACCTGAGCCGAAGGCAGACGCTTAACATCTGAGCCACCCAGGCGCCCCAGATATGATGATTTCAAGATGGTGTAATAGGGATTATGAACTGTTCAAGAGGTACTATTTGAGGCTTATTATTTAGTCTCTTAAAAATACTATAAATAGGGGCGCCTGGGTGGCTCAGTTGGTTAAGCCATTGCCTTCAGCTCAGGTCATGATCCTGGAGTCCCAGGATCGAGTCCCACATCGGGCTTCCTGCTCCGCCGGGAGTCTGCTTCTCCCTCTGACCCTCCCCTCTCTCATGCTTTCTCTCTCTCTCAAATAAATAAGTAAATTTTTAAAAAAAATACTATAAATAATTACAATAATATGGCCCAGATTATAACTCCATGTTGTTGTGCTCCTAGAGATTCTCTAGATGCTTAATATAGATGAGGGAAATTATTACCGAGTAGTTCATCCTAGAAGAACGGATTTGTCAATGCAGATTGAAGTTCACAAATGGTGAATATATTTCTGAATAGCAGCAAAAGGATATAAAAAGGTAACAAACCCGATCAGCCATGCCATTTACAAGTTTGCATTTCCTGAAGTAGGTTGTTAACCTTCTTCAAACGTGCAGTGTTTTGTTTTTATTTTGGGTGATGTAAATCTGGGAAAGAAGGAAGGAAGGGGAAAGCAGAAGTTAGAAGCTGCTCACACACATTATACATGCCTACCTGTTCCTTCTTGGTAGGCTTTCCTCAGTTTCCGTCCTCAGCTGTCTCTTCGTTCTACCTTCTGTCTTAGTTATCTTGTTCTCTGTTACAGCTTCAAATAGTAAGTCTGACATCCCTTAGATTAAAGTTAGACTTGTCAACAACTTGGATATTGTCATATGTCTATTCATAAGACATGTTAACTCTGATGTAACTAAAATGAAGACCCATTATAATGCTTTCCCAAAGATCTCTCCTTACTTTCCTAGCACAGAAAATGAGTGGTGTGCCATCTTTTCTAGTCATTTGACTTAGAAACAACAAAGTTCTCATGCATTCTTCCCTCTCTCCAACAGCCACATTTAAACAGTCTCCAAATTGCCTCCTATGGCCTGTTCCATTCCCCTTGCTGTTGCATTGGTTCATGATTTCAGTATCTCTGGCTGGGATTGTTACAATAACCATTCTGACTGCTTTGCCCAAGTCCATCGTATTTTGGCCAGAGATAATGCTGTCTTTCTAAAGCACAGCTTGGATCATTTCACTCCCTTCAAAAAGCTCTAATGATTTTCAGTGCCTATTGGAATAAAATTCAGACTTGCTTCTGTAATAATTAATTATTTACCTGTCTTTTCTTTTTGTGTGTGTGCCTCGCCTTGCAAGTCTCCTGCCATCAGGGACTAGTCTTATGCATGTCTAGCCACTTTTTAGCATCGCAGTAACTTCAAACACAAGTGCTCCACTCACGGTCGAGTTCACATATTAAATAAACAAACAGATGCTACCGATAGGAAAAGATGGATTTGAAGTTTAAAAGTTTAAAACACTAGATGTTTTAATGAGGAAATCAGGGGTGACATTCGAGAAAGCAGTGTAAGCAGTGTGATGGGGATAACTTCATCGGACAAAGGAAGGAGAGAGATGACCAGAGGGGGAGAGTCGCCAGAAACTCCTTTACTTAAGAATTTAGATGTAGGATGTCAAATTCAGGGATCTACATTTTGGAGTACACAGGTGGTGTTTTCAAGTCAGCAGCTCACTCCAGATGTGCCTAAGGGTCATCTCGGAATATTGGAAGTTAGGTCAGGTTGCTCCTTCCAACACTGTGCTTGCTTGCTTTTGCCTGAGCCATTGGCTTAGTAGCCCCAGTCTTCTAGAAGGAAGATTGATGTTGAAGGCCGTCCTGGCAGCTCTGTAGGAATTCACTAAGCACCCCACATTTTCAGTCTCCATTCCTTAGGAGCTCACAGTGTCCGTATCAATTAGCTGGCAGGGCTCTGAGTCCCCGAAATGATCTTTTATGCAACGAAAGTGGCCCGGCTCCCCCCAGTGACAAACCGTATGCTCGTGTCCCCAGTGTCCCTAGACACCGTGCACTCTTTAGAGAGGCCTGGCTCTGAAGCAGCCATCCCCTTGGAACTGTGCACTGCAGGAATTGGCTCCACGATAGAATCCCTGAGCTGGAATTCTCTAAAGTCATCCTCTCTTGTTTATTACCCTCCTTCTACCTAGGTACTTTTCTTTCTTAAATAACAGGTAAATTTGTTGAGTGTTTTTACAGTGCCAGTGGCTGGCACTGTGTCTTTTACGTGCATACTTTGACATCATCCCCCCAGAATGCCATGAGATAAAGGTTATGATGATGATTTCTATCTTGCATATGAGGAGACTGAGCTTTAGAGGAGTTAACTGATTTCCTGAGCTCATAGCATTTGTTAGTGGCAGAGTACTTAGGAAAGTGGGATTTGACCCTGGTGTGGTCTATAGTCAGACATTACACAATGCCATTTCCCCTTGGGTACCTTGGAACACAAGAGCCATTCCTCGTAGGACCGGAAGCAGGTGAACTCACCAGAGTCAAGTGTGGAATTCTGAGATGCTAAAATATTTCGAATTCAGCAACTGATGAGAGCCACTGCAGTCCTCGTCCTTCTTGCTCTCCCAATTATTTCACCACTCAAATACATTGTTTCAGCCTTGCATATAAAAGTGCAAGCATTTGGGGAAACAGTAGTTTTGTAAAAACTCACCCGATTTCCCTAACTTTAATACCAATTCTCTGCCTCTTCATTCCCCTGCCCTTTCCTTCCCATCTGCACTGGTCACAATCTCTAAGCTAAGAGAACACAGCTAGCTGCCAGCAGAAAATTCTCCCACAGATCCTCGTTCTCAAAGGAAGTATAATGAAGCTGTGCCAGTTCATTGTTTTCTTGGTCTATTGTTGGCTTTCCTTGAAGACCCATATAATTACATCAATATTCTTCCTAATCCCTTTTTTTTCCCTCCAAGTGATTCAAGGAAGATCCAGTTTTCTTCATTCCTTTCCCTCTTTTTTCTACCGCTAGTTCTAAATAAACTAAAGAAAGATGCATGACCTCATTTATCAGGACGATATAGGATTCCCATATATCTTTGACTTGTGCTGTTTAGACATCAGCCACCCATGGGCTAGACCCTCTCCCCAGCACCACGTCCTCCTCCTCCTCTCCTTCTCCTTCTCTCTCTCTCTCTCTCACACACACACACACACACACACACACACACTTTACTACTTATTAATTAGTCTTTGAGTTAATGGCCTGAGACACTTTCAAATGAAACAGGATGGTGCCTCGTGCAGTTGGGACTCTGGCAAGAGAACAGTCGTGTAGTTGGGGAAGAGACTTTTCGATTTGGCACTAGAATGTTTCTGATGTAGGTCAGATAGGAATGAAGTGGCACTGATTCAAAGGCCCTGCTTCTCACTCAGCTCACGTGCTCTATCTGACCTTCGCTGTTGACGTGTCTATAGTTTGTGTCTAGCAGTCAGTGTAGTTGTTCTACATCTATAACAAGAGCTGTCTAGTAGTACATTCTCTGTCTTTCAGCAAAGTCTAGCCTTTTCCCGTTTATAACTGTCATGAGAATAAAGTGGAAATCGATACTATCTTATGTGTAATATAAATAATAATATAAAGTGGAAATATAAATATCTTCCTATTACCTGGCCATGATCTAAAACCTCGAAGGGACTCTGCCAGAAGGCTTTGGGAGGCCATCTGTCTAGTCCTGAAGGCAAGCCTGTGCACCTCTCGTAGAATCCCTCGTTGACTTTTGCAACTGTACTCATGCCAAAAACCTCTTCTAGCTCTGAAAGCTGCACCTTCCTATCTTGGAGGTTCTTTTTTTTTTTTAAAGATTTTATTTATTTATTTGATAGAGAGAGATATTGCCAGAGAGGGAACACAAGCAGGGGGAGAGGGAGAAGCAGACTCCCCGCTAAGCAGGGAGCCCAATGCAGGGCTCAATCCCAGGACCCTGGGATTATGACCCGAGCCGAAGGCAGACACCTAACGACTGAGCCACCCAGGCGCCCCTTGGAGGCTCTTTTCAATAAGTCGTCCAGAAACCAACCATTCCTAATGAGTTTGACTGTCTTCCAGCAATACCTTTGACTTGGGAGGGAGACGATAGGATTCGTTGGTTTTGCTGCCTTGTCATCATCATCACTGCCATCTTCCTTCCAGGGACACAACAGTAATCAGCCACTCTCCCAACACCAGCTATGACACGGCCCTGGAAGCTCGCATCCAGAAAGAGGAGGAAGAAATCTTGATGGCCAACAAGCGCTGCCTTGACATGGAGGGCAGGTAAAATACCGATCTGGACCCTGGTAGATCTGAGAAGAAGGTATCGAGACCAGATAGGTCAGAAGGGAAGGGCAGGCGGCATCTTCATTCACAACCGGGAAACCCGATAATGCAGCTTCCCCCGACCCCTGCACCCCTGCCAGCCTGTTACTTGGGATTTGAAATGCAATGACCTTTACCTTGCTTTCCCCATTGGCCTTGGTAATTGCTTTCCATCTTCCCTCTGCCAGAACTGTATTGCTGGCATTTGCACTCTGGGGTATTCTTTCTAGCATTGGACTTCAACCCTGTGATACAGCAGAGTGCACAGTAAGAGAATATCCATTCCAACTTGGACGTAGGGCCCCTGATACCTCTTATAAACTCATGATCATTTACTTATTAGCTGCAGTTGTGGCCCATTCGTAGTTCTCATCTTCTCACTAAATACATCGTTCCAATGACTCCGATTCCTCACTTCGGCACCCACTACATCAGTCTACTCTCTCATCTGCAGCCTTCTTTTCCACCATGACCTTACTTTGGCCTCCTGAGGTTTAAGCAACAACTCCTGGATGCTCTGCTCTACTCATCTGGGCGTGGAGAAAGGCATTTTAAGAAACGTAGCACACCGCCCCTTGCTTTACGCCCCAGAAATAAGTAAACCACTCCTCAGTCGAAAAGATACTGGAAGCTCAAGTCCAAGCAGGCCGTGAGACCAGAACATGGAGGTGGCGACAACGTTTTTATACGTTCTCTGTCTTTGGCTCCTAGGATTAAGACCCTCCATGCCCAGATCATTGAGAAGGATGCCATGATCAAAGTACTCCAGCAGCGTTCCCGGAAGGAGCCGAGTAAGACAGAGCAGCTGTCATCCATGCGACCTGCAAAGTCTCTGATGTCCATTTCCAACGCCGGGTCAGGCTTGCTCTCACATTCTTCTGCCCTGACCGGCACCCCCATCATGGAGGAGAAGCGGGATGACAAGAATTGGAAGGGGAGCCTAGGTAATGACAGTAAATAAAGAAGATGCGAGTGACGTGTTTAAAGGGAGCCCCGACTTAGATATGTGCCCACTCGGCAAGGAAAAGGAGTGAGGGTCCGGAATCTAGAGAGAGGATGATATACCAGGTTGGGTTTCTGTCCTCCTGAGAGGAGCTCCTCTACACTCTTGACGTCTCACTGAGAGAACACTGGTTGAAGCCAAGGCCTCAGAAGATAAGAATTCTGAGTTCTGTTTGGGTGGGAAGGAAGACAACTTCAGTTTCCTTTAAAAAAAATTCTCAGATCTGGCCTTGCCATGTGAGACCTTTTGTCTTTGTCCAGAGCCCACGTGACCTCCACGTCAGTCAAAATGTCAGACTTCCAGATTTTTCTCTGTTCTTTGCCCCCATAGAATAGGAGGACTCAGAGTTCTAGTTGAGCTGAATGGAGCTGGGTGGCAGGGTTTTGTTACCAGAATGTTCTGAGATGAGAACTGAGTGTACTTTTTCATTCCATTCCCGTCCATTCCTTCCCCTCGGATCAAAAGCCCAGAAATATCGTGGATATCACGAGGCGCATTTTTAGAGCCTGCGAGAGCCCCCTTTGTATTTTAATTTTAGGTCTTTTCGTTGCTTCGAATACCTTTCTTGGCCCTCTGACTTGCAGCGTCCTTTTGGGTAGAGGAGGTATTCTGGGGATCACGGTCCTGATTAGAACCTTAGGTTGCACGATTACCATGACACTCATCCGTGACCACAGACTTCTTCCCCCAATCCTTTCCAGCCATCCGGTAGCGGATGATGTTGGCAATAAGTGGAACCAAGTAGAAGCATTCTGAAAGCTCCTTGGAGGTCAGTCGCCATCGGAAAAAGGAGTCACAACAGATTCGCAGGACACTTCAAGGTTTCATAGCTTGTGCTCGGGTAGAGAACGAGGACCAGGAGGGACGGTGCCTGCCCAGCCGATTCCTGGGCTCTCTGGAGGCACAGGGGAAGTTTCTCCTGAACCTCCTGCAAGGAAGAAGAGGCAACCAGAGGTCTGCGTTTGAAGAGCCTGAACCTCTCTCACCTCTTTTCCCTCTTTGCCTCCTAGGTATTCTCCTGGGTGGAGACTACCGCGCTGAGTCTGTCCCTTCCACACCGTCGCCGGTGCCGCCGTCCACTCCCCTGCTCTCGGCTCACTCCAAGACAGGCAGCCGAGACTGCAGCACCCAAACGGAACGGGGAACCGAACCGAGCAAAACCGCAGCTGTCGCTCCAGTGTCGGTTCCCGCGCCGGCCGCTGCCGCCGCCATCACTGCCAACGCCGCCGCCAACAGCGCTGCCGCTGCCCCCAACAGCACCACCATGGGAGCCGCCGCT
The DNA here is from genome assembly GCF_054177405.1 of Leptonychotes weddellii. NCBI lineage: Eukaryota > Metazoa > Chordata > Mammalia > Carnivora > Phocidae > Leptonychotes > Leptonychotes weddellii. The sequence goes on from NC_138385.1 coordinate 30,612,441, forward strand.
CCAGCCGCCGCCGCCGCCGCCGCCCCATCTCCGGCAACTGCTGCTGCTGCTGCTGCTCTCGCTGCTGCCATTTCTCCAGCCGCCGCTGCTCAGCTTCCAGCCGCGGCCTCTGCGGTTGCCGCGGCGGCGGCTGCTGCTGTTGCTCCCGCCGCGGCTGTTCAGGTTGCTCCAGCTGCTCCGGCTCCGGCTCCGGCTCCGGCTCCGACAGCGTCTCAGGCTTCTGATCCGGCTCAGACTCAAGCGCCAAGTCCAGCTCCGGCTGCCGCTGCTCCTCCAGCTCCAGCTCCAGCTCCGGCTCCGGCTGTGGCTCCGGCTGAGGCTTCTGCAAGTCCAGCTGCCGGTTCTGGGTCGCGTCGTTTGTCTGTACCAAGTTTGACCTGCAGTCCGGATAAGACAGGTAATGATTCTCCATGCCGGGGCAGCTTTGGGCTCTGCCCTCAATTACAGGTTGTTTGTTGGCACCCTGCTGCGTAGACACTGTTGGTCATTTGGCCAGAGCTGGTCGTGTGCTAAAGGGGAGCCATCACTAGACACAAGGGCAGACAGAGTCTGTCAATGGCTCCTTGGGACACCAGGATGGGAACAGGGTTGAGCCAAGGCCATTCTTCCAGCAGAAGTAAATGCTCAGGTGAACAAGGGGAGGGGGTGGCAGGCGGGCAAGTCTCCATCCGCCATCGGCTTCATGGCTCCCAAGCTGTCGATTTCTAGGAATCTGCGTCTTTACCTTGTGCCTGAGTGCTTTCTAACCCCCTGTTTCCATTTAGATGGCCCTGTTTTCCACTCCAATACTCTGGAAAGAAAAGCTCCCATTCAGATCCTGGGACAAGAGCCTGATGCGGAGATGGTGGAATATCTCATCTAAACGGCGTGTTCGAGAGCTGCAGTTTATCAGCGAGAGTGCTTTTAATCATTTTTCCCTTTTGTTTGTTCTTATTTTGAGGGTGAGGACAAGGGTTGGGGGGGATGTTTTTTAAAGGGACTTTTTATTGAAACGATGTAGTACTTAAGTAATACCATACAAACTCCAGTCTACTCTGGTACACACTTAGAGAGTACCTCTAAAGACCGATTAATCAGAATGTGCTCTAAAGTTATTGTGTGGATTTATACAAATCCTTGGACTGTTGATAGCTGGATATACGTGAATGTTTTCAACATGCGTAATTTTATTTCGCATTTCCATATTCCAGATCATTTTGATTGAAGAGCACAGTACGTTTGGAAGACAGTGTGTAACATGTAGTTCAGAAGTGGGAAGTCGGAGAGAATTTGCACGTGTGCTGTTTTGTATACTTACCATCTAGACAAGCATCCAGAGAGAGAGAGCTCTCGTCTCGGGCTCACAAAAGGGAATAGTTTTGGGAGCTGTGTAAGCTGGAGAAAAGGCAGGGAATATTGGGGTGTGGAAGGGTGCTGGAGCTAATTTTCCTTCCCAATTTCCCAGCTGCCCTGTGCCAGGAGATTGTGTTTATCTTCATTTCAGTGGTGCTTTGGAAGTGGATTCTTTTGGTTCCCTTGTGGAGGTTCATACATTCATATATATACTCTGGAGTAATTTATGCATTTGGATAATTAATATATTGCTTTCAGATGCTAGGAGAGTAAATTAGCTGTGTGATGGACAACTTCCTCTTTCTTAGGGAGTTAGACCATCAGAGGCCTTGACGGAGAGTTGCATGAGGTGCTGTGTGTGGCCACGAACACAGCTCGCTTGCCTTTCCTGAGACCAATCTGCTTAGTGTTTATTTCTTCTCCAGCACAAACTCACTGGCTGTGTCACCAGTCTCAAATTTCCAATCGTTGGCAAAACGAGGAAGCATTTTCGGTGACGGGCCGAATGCTTTGACTTTCTGGTGACTACTTGGAAGTAACTCCTTTTGTTTTCCCCAATTCTTAGCATACGTCTTAAAAGGCATCGTTGACTATCACCTCCAAGGGAATAGCATCAGAAGCCCAAAGTACTATGCTGCAGCCGGCGGGGAGAGGGGCGCTGCAGGTGTACCCTTAGTTACCCCTTCTCGCTGCCAGTGACTCCATCTCGGAATACCTTTGGAGAGCAGCAGGAAATGCACATGTGGACAGGGACCAAGGAGGCCAGGGCTCCAAGCTTTGCCATGGGGCTGCCTCCAGGGACACAAAAGGACTGCTTTTTGCCACGGGTCCCTGCTCTGTGTCACCTCTCTGCCCTTCATTAAGGTGACAGATCCGCAGACAATGTCATTAAGATCAGGTTTCAGGGGTATGGGAGGGTGAGGGGAGTGGGGGGGGTGTTAGGTAAGGGTGGGGGGTAGAAGTTCGGGGATGTGTTAGTTAGAAACCAGATTAATAGAAGAGTAGGCCTGCTATATTACGTTGTGAGGCATAGTGGCTGGAAGGAGCTGTAGCAGTAGAGAACTACCCCCTCAGTTGAGTGATGAGGCATCTGAGACCCGGAGAGGTTACGGGACTTTTTCAAGATCACACAACACAGCTTTCCATTTTGCCGAATTACCATGCTTCTTTCAGGAAACCCTTATCTACAGCAAGCCTCATTTTAAGGAAAGGCATCTTCACGGACCAGGGCATACGGATTTTGTAAAACGTCCCTGGCTTGAGTAATAGTTTGTCCAGGGTTCTGATTTCCTACCTTGCCTCTCCTGCAGTGCCTTTTGCAAGGTCTTCCCTGTCCTGGTCCTCATTTCAACACTGAGTCACATGAAACTCCCCCCGAAGAAATCGACCTCTCTTCTTCTGTTGCTATGGGATTGGCTGCCTCAGATCATCTTACAGGGTTCCTCTGTGACCACAGGAATGGCGGCCTATTTAACAGTGTTTTTGCGCCATTCCTAATTCTCTTCCAGAGGGATCATTCGGTGGGGCAGAGGGAGAGACAAGAGGGAGAGTGATGTGATTTTCAGCCAGTCTTGCCATTTCAGTAATGAAGTGATCATCCTACGCATTAGTCTTCGGTCATCAAGTGAATCCCAAATAGAAGTTAAAAGCGCAGTTGTGTTCATCCTCGTTCATACTACCCTTTAGTCATAAGGGGGAAAGTCCTGAACTAGTAGAAGCCACAAGTAGCGAACTTCGGGACTGCTGCTTTCTAGCCAAATAAATAAATCCAAATAAATTGAAACCTTTCATCTACTCCTTTTGTGGTTATAACACATTGCCAGAATTTTTGCTAGCTCTGGGAGCCATGATTTTAATCACATTCTGTAAGGTGACAAATGTCATACATTCCACACTGTGTGGCAGCCATCTCTTTAGACTCATGTATTTTTGGGAAAGGAGGAAGTTCTTGGCTGAGTGCTACCTTGAACTTTCTGCCGCATCTCTGCCCCCTCACACCAGAGGCAGTCCTTTTTGGCTCAGTTTTTACTCCCAGGTAATTTGCTAAAGTAACAGCGTACATCTAAGGGATGGAAGAAGTCCATGTCAGTGTATTATGTTTACGAAGAAGGTAGATTCAGCCTTTTCAGAAAATCTCTACTAGGTGTCCTTTTAAAATTTCAGGTTTATGGGAGGAACGTCAAGTTAGTCACCTTTCCACAGTTGTGTGGATATGAAACATTTGGGGGATCTTTCTGGACTCCCACTTATCTATGCATTTTACCGGCACCTCAGGACAGGAGGGTGACCTTGTTGTCTTAAACGTGTACTGCCTGGTGGTCTCTGGGGACCTTTTAAGTCAGTTGTACCCCAATGTCCCATGTACAGAAAAACTTCATTAGAATGAACTTTACTTGATATAAAACTCCTATTAATGATTTTTTATTAAATAAAAGTAGCTTGAATATTCTTTTAAAATCATGTATCTGGATTGTTGTTTCAATGAAGGATTTATTTTCCATGCTGCTTTCGAGTTTCAGGATGACAGGATAGCAGGAACCTGAAATATCTGCCATCATCTGCCGTAGGAAACACCAAGTGTTCTCTTGTTACGCAGTTGGGTGGGTACAACAGTTGGAAAACGAACAAACTGACTGTGCAGACTACTTTTTATGAACAGCCTAAACACTCATAATGCGGCAGCTTAAAGTGCATACATATGGACTAACTTTTATAGATGATATTTTCATGTCTGTTAGCCATACAATCTCCTGTTATCTCAATTGCTCATTTCACATATGGAATGGGTTACTTCAAATGTGTGCATTCTTCCTGAACATATTTTCAAAGGAAGGCATCAGCTATGGGCTAATTGCCATCCATTTCAGCCCGCCATGATCCTTGGAAAGAGATCTCCCAAGTGTCAGTCATCATCAGTAGGACAAGTGGTGGGAGTTTGTTTATTTTTTCCCAGTAGCAACGATGGGTTACATGGAATCATCAAACCTCCTTCTGGCCTCCCTTGTGATTAATGGCATGTGTTTATAAAATGGATAGCTGGCGTTGGCAGATGGCTAGAGAAGAAGCACCTTCTGTTTGGAATGTATGTGGCTCCGTAATGATTGAGACCCCATTCTGTAATCGACTGAGCTAGTTCCAATAAAGTTAAGCAGGTTTGAATCCACTTTGTGCCTATCTTTTCACTGACAATAAAGTTAGCTATTTTAAAATGCAGTGCCGCGTGGAAAATGCTTTGGTGTTTACCCAACAGAGGCTTTATTTACACTGTATCGGTGATTACTTCAAATTTAGTATGCAGTGAAATTGCCTTTCAAGGGCAGCGCGCAAGACAATTTGCATTTGCTTAAAGTATGGAATGTGATTATAAAGTATTAAGACAACACCACAGGCCACATGCTCTAATTGGTTCCTTTCTATATTCAGGCAGCATATATTAAAAGCTTTGCATCTTTTTATCTCCTGTTTCCGAGGGATAAAATGATGGCCACCCAAAGCAGAGAATTCATCCTTTAGTTAGCAATTTGGAAGGCCCCCTTGATGTTTCTTTTGTACCCTTGTTCTTATGCCAATTCATCAGTTTTGGTTGAAGGAGCTTGTTATTAAAAGCAAATCAAAACCGCAAACAAGTTGGCTTTTTTTCACCGAAAATGTTAAAGCCGCCTTTACACTGCCCTCCCTGCACCTCCCGTTTACCACTGGGTCCCACCCTGACTGGGGAGGGTAAGAGCCCCCCACGGGCTTTGAAATGACACTTTTTACAGTGAAATTGGCTGGATGGGTGTTGCAAAATGGATGGGAAGAGGAGATAGACTTCATTAAACTCTTAAGTTTGATTTGTTATGATAAAGTCGGCCTACATTCCCTCCATATGTATGATGAGTGTGTTGGAAACTCACACGAGGTATGAAAGCCCACTCCTCTTTTTCAGGACGAAGATGGCATTAAGTCAACCACAGCTTTTTTTTAAGATTTTATTTATTTATTTATTTGAGAGAGAGGGGCGGTGGGGAGAGGGAGAAGCAGGCTGCCCGCGGAGCAGGGCAGCCGATGTGGGGCTAGATCCCAGGAGCCTGGGATCACGACCTGAGCGGAAGGCAGATGCTTAACCAACTGAGCCACGCAGGCGCCCTCAACCACACCTTACAAAGCTCTGTGAAGCATTTCTTTCAGAAGTATATTGTGCCCAGTTCTTAATGAACAGTCATTTATAGGGAGAGAAAAACAGTGTTCCTTCAAAAGTGACTGAGATTGCCTTGTATGAGCTTTGTAGCTATTAGCTGGTATTATAACCGATCTGATCATCTGTGTGAGCACTTCATCTCCCCTTGCGGTGGGCCTCCCCTACTGTGAGGCTATATGAGTTACACAGTTGCAAAAAAACAAAACAAAACAAAACAAAACACCTGCTGCTTCCCACCTTCTTCATCTCCCTCTTCTCCTGCAGGGAGGTTTTTATGGGAGGAAAAAAGTGTGTGGTTTAGATGGTGCCTGGGTGGCTCAGTCATTAAGCGTCTGCCTTCTGCTCAGGTCGTGGTTCCAGGGTCCTGGGATCGAGCCCTGCATCAGGCTCCCTGCTCCGCGGGAAGCCTGCTTCTCCCTCTCTCACTCCCCCTGCTTGTGTTTCCTCTCTCACTGTGTCTCTGTCAAATAAATAAACAAAATCTTAAAAAAAAAAAATGCGTGATTTAGTTTTAGAATACTTTCTACCTTGCTTGACAATCACCCTGATACTTGAGTGAAGACCCCCAGGGGACAGGACTTAGTTTCCCAAAAGAAAACGACACCAAAATTTCATACCACGTCACAAATACTCCTCAGATGCATGAACTGGCTAAATCCAGAGTATTTATTTAGTCCCCCGTGTTTTTTTCATTTGCTGAATGCCTCTACCAATGGTTTCAGGCATGCACGAGTTGTACATGATGTCCAGAATGATTGATGGGATGGCACAGAGTATGTGTGGGGGGGGCGGGGAAGACTAAGTTGAGGTTTGAGGGATGTATTGGCGTTAAACTGATGAACTAGGGGATGGGGATGAACATTCCATGCAGAAGGAATAGCATGTGCAAAGGCAATGTCCCTTTGGTGGACCTGCAATCAAATGAAGATCACTGTTTCTAAGATCAAAGGCCCGAGAGAATTACTCTGAATTTTAACACCTCTTAATGGAAACTTACAAGCTCCCTCGATTAGGTGGTAGAATGTACTGGTCCAGTAGTCAAAATAACATGGGAGTTCTAGTCCTAAATCTGCAGCTAAACAGATACTTACCTTTGGATAAGTCCCTTAACAGGATCAGAGAGGGTTATCAGTAAAATGGGGATAAGTATCTGTCCTTGTGGACCTCATGGAGAGGGAATAAGAGAGCTTCATAAAATGAGAACATAAAAGTGCCAGTCAAAAACAATGGGCCGAATCTATAAGGATGAGGTTTCTGTAACTTTTTATTAAAGAAAAATTCAAACACACACAAAACAGATAGGACAAGGCAGCTCCATGTGTCCATTACTGGGCTTTAGCGTTATCAATGCATGATGAATCTTGCTTCATTTATCACCTGTGCCCATCAGCCCTGTATTATGTTGAAGCACATCCCAGACGTCATAGCATTGCATCCATAAATATTTCAGTACGCGTAAAAATGAAATTTTTGATGATGAAAAGTGTAAAGTGCTACTCCTGGAACCAAAATATATAACCAAACAAGACGATAGCACATTTGTGTTTTGGCACTGACAAAGCTTCTTTGTTTGATCTCACAACTCCTGCCTTACACCAAAACCTACTTTCTCAAAAATGGAGGGGTTCATTCTCCCACAATCCAAATATCAAAGGGGAATACAGTGTCTTTAAAAGCTCCCCAGTGCAGGTTCTAAGCTATTACTTTTCCTCCACTCATATAGAAAGCTCCAGCTTCGTTAAAGTCCCTGTCATCCACCTGTTCCTTATTTATCATCATCTACTGATTTGGTCACTATCCCAAGCTCTCTGATGATTTTGGCCCCTAAGTCATAGTTGTCCTCTCCAGGCCCAAACTACCCAATCAGCATCCTGGCCTATTAGCTCACTGTCCTTTCCAACTCCACTGACCTCCACATCCCCTCCACCTCAGCCTGCTCTGCTCATGCCTAACCCAGACCTGGTCATCAAGTAGAACTGATCCACCATGGAAACTACATACACCAGTACCCCACCCTCTGTCCACAGGCTCCCATCCATCCTCCCAGTTCTCCTATTCTGACTCTATCTGCCCTTTCACTTCCAAGAGACCTGAAATCATTTGATGTCCCCATCTCTTCCTAGGCTTTTGGCCCCAACCTACTTAATCTGGACTTCATGTTCAATCACCTGAACCCTCAAATCATACATAGCCTTTAGAATCTCAACCATTCATTGCAAGCCAGAACCTCATGAGTCATCCTTGACACCTCTCTCTTCCTCATGGCTGATATCCAATCTATCATTAATCCTAACAAAATGAACAAAATCCATCCACTATCCAATTATAGTCAACAATCTATTTTAAGCTACCATTATCTCTTACCCAGCCTATTTCTTTTCTTTTTTTTTCAAGATGTATTCATTTATTTATTTGAGAGAGAGAGACAATGGGCCAGGGGAGGAGCAGAGGGAGAGGGAGAAGCAGACTCCCCACTGAGCAGGGAGCCTGAAGTGGGATGTGGGGGTTGATCCCAGGACCCTGGGATCGTGACCTGAGCCAAAGGCAGACACTTAACTGACTGAGCCACCCAGGCATCCCTCACCTAGCCTATTTTAATAGTGTACTAACTTATTTGCCATGTCCACTTTTGTTCTACTACTTTATTATATTTATTAAGCAACAAATATTTATATTTATACTTGTATTTGTGTTTATATTTATTCAGCAGCAAATATTCATATCATGTCATTCTCCTGTTTAAAATCTTTTGAAAGCTTCCCATTGCAAAGTGAATAAAATGGGGCCACAAAAGGTAAAACAACTAACCCAAAGTTTCACTGTTGACAGATTTAAAACTAAAACCCAGATATCTTGGACTCTTACTCCAGCAGGATCATCATCATGCTTTGTTCTGAGTATCTTCTGTTCTCATGCTTATAGGACACTACTGCCATGATGTCATTATTTTCTCTGATGTTAACCTAAAACAGTACATCTTGAAGTCATCTCCAAACCGTCTGTATTGGACTCACCTCAAGTGTTTATTCACTGCACACCCCGTGGTCTTACCCCCAGAGCAGTTTACCCTGTAGTTCTAGGATAAGCCCCTGGAATTTACATTATAACAAGCTTCCTGGGAGATTTTGACGTAGCTCATCCAGAGACTACATACTTGGACGAACACTGGCTGAGAATTTCCTGGCATATCTTACTTCCCTTCCCCTCTCCAGTCCCCCTGCTACATAATTGACACCCAGCTGCACATAGTTAAATGAATAAGTCCAGTTTGGACATTAGCTATCACACATAACCTTACTTTAATCGGCAGTCATTTTATTTTCTTCATTCACCCTTAATACTGATGGCAAAATGGCTGTCTTTTCTTCCCCAGATATGACTCTTAAGTAGGTGGATTTACTGCTCTGATCAAACAAGACATGTTGTTGGTTACTTTTGTTATGGGTTTACATGGTGTATAGTCTTTGAAACAACCACAACCATATTTATCATCTTGGCCAGCTCATTTAGCCCCAGTGACCGTTCTGTAATATGAGGTCACAGGATTATGATCTCTAATGTCCCTTCTGGCTCTTACATTCCTTGATTCCATGAGACTAAATACTACCTCTGAGGTCATAAATTCTTTCACATGCATCCAAAATTGGCTATGCGGCACAGATAAAAGACATTTTAAAATCTGAATATACTGAAAATATTCTACAGGCCTAAGATCTATTCACCAAGCTTCAATTTTTTCCCCACTGGTTGTGCCCACGCTTGACATTTTATTCAGTCTTGGCTATACCTACTCCATTCTCCTACTAGGCCTATCATTTTCCAAAGAAGACATGTCCACAAGAATAAATTTCCCAGGAAAATCTGAGATCAAAACAGGAGGAAAGCAGGGTACTTTACATTTCTTTTAAGCCATGAGTCAATGGTAATTTGCATTTATCCAGTTGTAGGAGACTGGGTGGCCCAAGCAAGGGAGGGTAGAAGGGAAGTAATCAAGGCATGTGTCACGTTGCAGTAGATGGCCAAGAAAACGATGACGGTTGCTGAGCCACCATTACATCCGTAAGACTAAGTGGGGCTAGGGAAAGGGAAATAACTTTTTTTGTAACCCGTTGGGTGTTAGAAACCAGCTGCGCAACAAACACATAAAATATGCATTCTTCCGGGGCACCTGGGTGGCTCAGTGGATGAGCGTCTGCCTTCAGCTCAGGTCATGATCTCAGGGTCCTGGGATCGAGCCCCACATCAGGCTCCCTGCTCAGCGGGGAGTCTGCTTCTCCCTCTACCCCCCCCCCCCCCGGTTTGTGCCCTCTCTCGCTATCTCTCGCTCTCAAATAAATAAATAAATCTAAAAGAAGTATGTATTCTTCCCAACGACCAAAGCTAAAAGATCCAAAAAATTAAAAGCATGTATTTTTTAAAACTCTTTTCTTCCTCTCACGCCCAGGGGGAGATCTAATCTGTGATTCTTGAAGTTTAGACAATTCGGAAGACCCTCTTAATAAAAAAGGACCTTAAAAAGTTATGCATACACGGGGCGCCTGGGTGGCTCAGTTGGTTGGGCGACTGCCTTCGGCTCAGGTCATGGTCCTGGAGTCCCTGGATCGAGTCCCGCATCGGGCTCCCTGCTCAGCAGGGAGTCTGCTTCTCACTCTGACCCTCCCCCCTCTCATGCTCTCTCTCTCTCTCTCATTCTCTCTCTCAAATAAATAAATAAAATCTTTAAAAAAATAAGTAAATAAAAAATAAATTAAAAAAAAAGTTATGCATACACTAGATACTAAAGTATTTATTTTGGAAGAGAAATCACAGCTAATTATAATTTTTAAAAGCTGACAAATATCACAAACATGATAATAAGAAAAACAACACGTTTTTTAAAAGTTTTTATTTAAATTTCAGTTAGTTAACAGAGTGTAATATTAGTTTCAGGTGTAGAATTTAGCGATTCAACACTTCCATACAACACCCAGTGGTCATCACAACAAGTGCCCTCCTTCATCCTCACCACCTGTTTCACCCATCCCCCCACCCACCTCCCCTCTGGTGACCATCAGTTTGTTCCCTAGAGTTAAGAGTCTGTTTCTTGGTTTGTCTCTCTTTCCCCCTATGATCGTTTGTTTTGTTTCTTAAATTCCACATATAAGTGAAATCATATGGTATTTGTCTTTCTCTGACTGACTTACTTCACTTAGCATAATAACCTCTGGTTGCATCCACATCCTTGCATCCTTTCATTCTTTTGATGGCTGAGTGATATTCCATTGTGTATATATACCCCCTCTTCTTTATCTATTCATCAGTTGATGACACTTTGGCTGTTTCCATAATATGTACTGTATGCAATTCCCATCACAGAATGAATAAAAGTACTACGCATAGCTGTATACACTACATTATTGAGTATATTCCTAACCGAAGAAAACTTCCTCTGTCTTTATACATTAGTGAGATCTGAATACTCTGCATCCCTTGCGATCAAAGGCATTTTCCATGGATCAGATTCTGGATCCATACATTTCAAACCTTACTTCGGTACCCACATATTTTCAGTGTCAAGGACCATAAGACACATTCTTATAGTGGTAAGACCTCTGGCTTTGCACCTTTGTATTACCATGCTGGATAGGTCAGCAGAGTGAGCAGTTGTGGGTATTTCTGGATGCTATTCTTTTACCAGGATGGTTTAGCAATGATATATCTATACACAGGACTGACTGTAAACCACTAAATACATGTCACTGAACACAAACTAAATCTATCTCCAACTGAACTTCCCCTTTGTTAGATCTCAAAGATGAGAGAGAATGTAATGGATGGAAATCAGGTGGAAAGAGACAGCAGTTATATTGGGGTTCTCCAGAGAAATGACAACAGTATACATATGTATATGTATATGTATATGTATATGTATATGTATATGTATATGTATACGGAGAGAGAGAGAGAGAGAAACTGGTAAGTCCAAAATATTGAGGCAGAATTGCTTTTACTCTGGGAAACCTCAGTCTTTGCTGTTAAGGCATTCAACTAATTGGATGGGGCCCACCCATATTATGAAGGGTAATCTGCTTTGTACAGGCTACTGATTTAAACGTTAATCGCATCTAAAAAATATCTTCATAGCAACACCTCCAGTGGTATTTGCCAAACAATTGGGCACCATAGCCTAGTGAAGTTGGCACACAGAGTTAACGATCACAGCAGAGACCCTCCCACGGCATTGGAATGGGCCCATGCAATTCACATCCCATATCCAATCCATCAGCAAATCTCATCAGTTCCACCTTCAAAATATACCCAGAATCTGATGATCCCACTGAGTTCTGCTGGTTTAGCCTTCTGTTGTATCACCATCTCTTCCAATTTCTTCATGTCTGCTTTGTATTGCCAAGCTGGCTACCTCACTATTTATTTAATTTTATGGAGGAATATTTGCATACAATTTTCATCTACTCGGTGGTATAATTTTTTATGGTGTTTTGTTTTTGTCGCGCTTTTCCACTTTTTAAAAGATAGTATACTTTTGTCAATACTGTGTCAGTTCCTTTTTTATTACCCATCCTTGAATGATTTGGATTATCTGGTCTCAGCTATTTGCAGAAGATTCTGGCTATGGAAAATGGGGCAGAGTAGTCTTCCATGCTTCACTATCCAAAAGCTCTATCCTCTGCAGGCAGAGAGGCAGATATCTTACTGCAAATGTGGCTCCTCTGTGTGGTTCTTTGGCTTGTCCCACGTCATCAGTCTCTCTGAGCCAAACCTAGTTCAGGAAGACATCTGCCCCTGCTCTACTCATCACAGTGCCTGGACCTGTTGCTGCAAACTAGGGACATAGCTTTTACAACTCAGGATGTACCAGTCAGTTACAGGAAGTATATTTTTGTTGAAGCTTCCTAAGATCTGCTATATGCTTGCTACATGCTCAGTTCTTCACTTCCCATCCCTTCTTCCTATTCCTCTATCTCAGATACTTTTGGAAGCTGTAATTTTATTTCTGAGCCTGTATATATCTGTCTTAGTGGATAGATGAAGCTTGTGAGGTTTCTTTTGTTCTCCTTGTTACCTTTGCATGATTTCCCAGGGAGTGAACAAGAAAATACTTACATGCCCTATTTTAATATTGTAAATGACCCTATTTTTGCTCATTATTATATCCTTAGAGCCTAGAATAGTGCCTGATTAAAAAGTAGGTGCTCACTGGGGTGCCTGGGTGGCTCAGTTGGTTGAGCATTTGACTCTTGATCTCAAGGTTGTGAGTTTGAACCGCCCCCCTCCACCGCATTGGCTGTGAAGCCTACTTAAAAAAAAAAAAAATGTAACTGCTCACTAACTTTTTTTTTTCAATCCAGCAAACTACATTCTCCACTCCTGTATCTAAGCTATTGTGGTTCCTGGAGAAAGATGAATAAATTGGTGCCACTACACATTCAGAGGCTTCAATTTCAGCTGGGAACTTCTATATTTGCCCTTGGCCAGTTTCTTGTTCCCTTCAGAAAGTATTCCACACATTTTAACAATATTTGTTCTTCTAGTCCATGAGCATGGAATGTTTTTCCACCTCTTTGTGTCTTCCTCAATTTCTTTCGTAAGTATTCTATAGTTTTCAGAGTACAGATCCTTTACCTCCTTGGCTAGGTTTATTCCTAGGTGTCTTATGGTTTCTGGTGCAACTGTAAATGGGATCGATTCCTTAATTTCTCTTTCTTCTATCTCATTGTTAGTGTATAGAAATGCAACTGATTTCTGTGTATTGATTTTATATCCTGCCACTTTGCTCAATTCCTGTATTAGTTCTAGCAATTGTGAGGTGGTCTTTTGGGTTTTCAACATAGACTATCATGTTATCCAGAGCAATCTACACATTCAATGAAATCCCTATCAAAATGCCATCCACTTTTTTCAAAGAAATGGAACAAATAATCCTAAAATTTGTGTGGAACCAGAAAAGACCTTGAATAGTCAAAGGAATGTTGAAAAAGAAAACCAAAGCTGTTGGCATCACGATTCCAGACTTCAAGCTCTATTACAAAGCTGTCATCATCAAGACAGTACGGTCCTGGCACAAAAACAGACACATAGATCGATGGAACAGAATAGAGAACCCAGAAATGGATCCTCAACTCCATGATCAACTAATCTTCGACAAAGCAGGAAAGAATATCCAATGGAAAAAAGACAGTCTCTTCAACAAATGGTGTTGGGCAAATTGGACAGCCACATGCAGAAGAATGAAACTGGACCATTTTCTTACACCATACACAAAAATAGACTCGAAATGGTTGAAAGACCTAAATGTGAGACACGAATCCATCAAAATTCTAGAGGGGAACTCAGGCAGCAACCTCTTTGACCTTGGACAGCAACTTCTTGCTAGACGGGTGTTCAAAGGCAAAGGAACTAAAAGAACAAGGAGAATGCCCTAATGTGGGGGGAGGGGGTGAGCTGTGATTGGAATTTGGAATGGAGGAGGCTGAGAGTGGCCACTTGAGCACCTCCTACCTCAAGCTTCACTTGCTCTGGAAATGGGCTGGACTCAGTCCTTGGGGTAGATCAGTAGGCCAAGCTGTGGGGAGCTGGGACAGGCAGAGGCAAAGACAGGGAAGCTGAAGAGGGGGTGGCTGATGAGGATAGTTGCCTTTGAATATTTGAAGGGTTGTCAAATGAAAAGGAAGATTTACATTCTGTGCCCCAAGGGCTAGATCTAGGAGCTAGAAGTGGCAGCAAAAGCGAGGAAGATTTAGGCAAGGTGAGGAAAATCTTTCTATCAGAAGTATCTGAAAATGGAATGAGCTGCTTAGAGGATGATTAGATCCTCATCATTGGAACAGTACAGTCCAGAGGCCAAATGATCACTTAACAGGAATTCATCAAACTGCATAATTATTCACAAGACTCCTTCAGGGCAGGGACACATAAGATTTATGTTTGTATTCTCAGCATTTGGCACAATGCCTGGTTCAATGCCTGCTACATAGTAGGTGCTCAATCAGTGTTAGTTATTAATGATAAAAATAATGGCAAGATCTCAGTTAATGTTTCATAAAATGAGCGCATTGTGAAAGAATGAAAATAATCATCAAGAGGATGAGGAGACAACATGACCTTCCCTAAAACACTATTCTGGTGGTTGCCATAAAAATGGAATAAAATAATATATGTGAAAGCACTTTGCAAGCTGTGAAGTACTATACCAACATTTAAGTATTTTTAGTGAGTTCATCCTCTTGGCCCAGCCCTGTGCTAGACCTCACGGGCAGTCCAATGATATAAAAACCTAGGTCCATGATTTTGAGAAGCTCACAATCTAAGGAGAATGAATAAATATATGTGAAATAATAGGAGAGGACTTCAGTACTAAATGTGTAGTGCTGTCTACATAACAGCACCTCTGCTGCTCAGGGAACCAGTGTGTCCCTATTTATTGATGACTACTGACATTCCTTAAGACTTCAGTATTGACTCTAACAGTAGCTTGGTTTGTGATCTTGGGCACTGTCATAGCTCATTTGTATCTCTATCCTCATCTGTCAAACGGGAACAAAAACTCCTGGTTTACTTTGAGGACCAAATGGGGTAATGGACTAAAATGCACTTAGTCAAAGTAAGACATGCTCTACAGATGCTATTGTAATCATCTCTGTACAAGCATTTCATGTCTTTGCTCTTATGCTACATAGTTAATATTTGTTTTTATTACTTATGCTGATCACTGGTACCCAATTTATCCAACTTCCCTTACCCCTTCTCCTTGGAGGGAGGAAAATTGAGCTGTAGGGAGCATAAATCTACTGTCTGGGGTCCCTTTTGAAATGTGGGTTAAAGCAGGCACTCCTTGGCAGAGCATACACATCCAACCATTGGAGATGGAAGCAGGGTGGGTGTGGGGGTGGAGGATGGGAGTTAGGGAGTGCTGATTGGCCTTTTGGGAGCTGTTTCTTTTGTCTGTGGTGTGCTTCTCTTGCTTGGGTTGGTCTTTCCAGAAGCTGTTTGCAAGCTGGGCTAAGTGTCTATTTTCTGTCTTCCTACATTTCCTTCTTGCTATTGTCTAAATCGTGGCCCCCCAGAATTCATATGGTGGAGCCCTCACCTCCAATGTGACTAAAAGGAGATGGGGCTAAAAGGAAGTAATTGTGGTAGAATGAAGTCATAAGGGTGGAGTCCTAATCTGATGGGATTTGTGGTTTTATAAGAAGAGGAAGAGAGATGTCTCTTTCTCTCCATGAGCAAGCCACGAGGAAAGGCCATGCAAACACAACACACCGAAGAGTAGGTGGCAGTTTGCAAGCCAGGATGAGAGCACTCACCAGAAGCCGAACCCTGCCAGACCTTGATCTTGGACTTCCCAGCCTCCAGAACAAGGGAAAATAAATACCTGTCGTTTAGGCCTGACAGTTGACAGTATTTGTCATGGCAGCCCTAGCTGACTAAGACACTTCTCATCACACTTTGGGCACATGCAGACTTGTACACAGAAGCAGTGGAGGAAAAGCCTACAAATCAAGAGGAATGGAAGCTCCACGCTGATTTGAGGTCCTTAAACATGGGGAGCAGTGGTGTGTGGTGTGTGAATGAGTGGTGCCTATATTCCCAGACAAGGATCACTGAAAGTCAGTGGTAGGTTTGTGGAATCAACAACTGTTTTCCAGCAGGGGGTCATTTGTGTTTTAAACTAAAGCCACATTTCTGAGCAAATTGCTGAAACCTTCTGTAGTAAGGCTGGCTCGACTGAACCATGAGAAGCTGAGTTGCTGAAGCAAGAAACAGTCTGTTTCTTTTTTTAGTGGTCAAGTTCTGTAGAGGCATTCTGTAGCAGATGGGATTATTTCTGTACCTTCTTCTGCTATGTTTTTTCCCCTGTTTCTTTAGAACTAGAAGTAAATTCAAAATTGAAGTCCATGTAGAAATTAAACTATTTTTCTTTTCTTTTTTTTTTTAAGTATTGCTATTGCCGCTTCTGATTCTGTGCTCCGTTTAACAGATCTGTTTATTTCCAGGCATCTAAAGCTAACAGTAGCTCCTTCAGACTATATCACCTTAGCAGTCAATGCATCAAGATGGAACAACAA
This sequence comes from Leptonychotes weddellii, assembly GCF_054177405.1. Lineage (NCBI taxonomy): Eukaryota > Metazoa > Chordata > Mammalia > Carnivora > Phocidae > Leptonychotes > Leptonychotes weddellii. The sequence continues at coordinate 30,629,019 of NC_138385.1, forward strand.
CAAAAAAAAAACCCCCACAAGCTTGAGGACTGCTTCCTGTAAAGGCTGCACCAAGTTTACTTCACCAAGATGCCCAGGAAAACATTTGGTTTCCAGATGCTATGTATGACAGGGCCCTTGTTCTCTCTCATGGTCTATGTGACCTAAGCTATGGATGCGTCCGGGATATGGTCAGAGCTACTTGGTATAGACCATTTTCTCAGTAAGTGTGTAAGGTTTAGGACAACAGGACAGGTGGGTGATGTAGGCTAGGAAGGATTCAGTGACATCTACTGGCCAATCTTGACTATCCGTAAGGCACTGCTTTAGAGTCATTGGGGCAGATTTCTCAAAACACAGGGTCCTAGAATCTGTTCCCAGAGGATATGGTTTGGTAGGTTGGTTACGAGACCTGGGTATCCACCTATTGAATAAACTCCCAAATTATTCTGATGCGTAGTCAGGATTGAAAACCCTTGCCTTTAGAGGGTCTCCAAAATTAAGAGGTGGACGTAACTGGAGAAGAGCCAACCTCAGCTTTCCTTAGGTAGATCAGTTCCAGACCCTCAGGCCACCATGGTTTGAAAAAACGCAGTTATTTCATGCTGATACTTGATATGTAAGGCAAGTGAATGATCTGTCGTGCTTACTTTCAAATGAAGAACTCTGAAGTAGCACATTGAGCTAAATGGAATGGGAATATGTCATGTGCATATTGCTATTTCAGTGTCATTTAGTAAATATTTAATAAATCCCCAGAGTGGGCAGGAAGGAATTTTCCATTCTACTGTTTGGTCAGAAAAATTGGTCCTACCTGCTAAGGTTATAACAGTTCCAGAACTTGAACCAAATTTTTCATTCTTTTGTGTATTTATTGGTGTTTTGATTGACACCCATTCATTCATTTATTCATTCATTCATCAAACCATGTCCCAGATACTGTGCTGGCTTTGGAGATACAATGAAGAAGTTAAGTATCTGCCTTTAAGGACATTAATGATGAAAAAAAGAAGCAGTAGCTGTCTGGCACAAATGTTACCAAAACAAAGTTGACTACAGGGTAGACCATACACATGGGTAGAAGAGACAAGAGCCTTAAAGAAATCTATTCACTGCCATAACCCAACAGTTATGTAGTACTTGCTAAGTACCAGGCACTGTTCTAAATGTTTTACATCTATTAATTCATTTCACCATCAAAATAATCCCAAGAAATAAGTACTATTATTATCCTCTTTTATAGATGAAGAAACTGAGACACAGAGAGATAAAGTAACTTGCCTAAGTTGTCAAGAAGCAGAGTTAAGGGTCAAAGTCGTTTTCTTAACCACTGTCTTATATTCCCTTCTCTTTGATATCTGGAATCTCCACCATCAGAGAGTCATTGTTTTCATTCACTATAACAGTCAACAATGGTAATGTTTATTAAAATCTTACTATGTATCAGGTACTGTACTAAGCATTTAACATATATGACTTTATCACTTAAACTTTACAACAACTATCTTCATTTCAGAAAGAGGAAGCTGAGAATCAAAGAGGTTAGTTCATTGCTCAAGGTTGCACAGTGAGCAAGTGACAAAGCTTTGATTTGAAACAAGTTCTGTCTGAAGAGCCCACATTCTTTTTTTAAAAAAAGATTTTATTTATTTTTTTGACAGTGGTGGTGGTGGGGAGAGAGCCAGCACAAGCAGGGGGAGCAGCAGAGGGAGAGGGAGAAGCAGACTCCCCGCTGAGCAGAGAGTCTGATTCAGGGCTTCATCCCAGGACCCCAGGCTCATGACCTGAGCTGATGGCAGATGCTTAACTGACTGAGGCACCCAGGTGACCCTAGAGCCCAGATTCTTAACTGCTATACTATACTGCCTTCCACAAAGTGGTAACACAAGGCAACATAATAACAAGAGACCTGGAGTTAAGAGCACACACCCTGGAACCAGAATGCCTGGGTTTAAATTTGCTCTACAACTTTCAAGCTGTTGTGACCCTGAATCATTGCTTTCATTTATAAAATGAGGATGTTAGTGGTATCTATCTCATAGAGCTATGATCAGGATTAAATGGATTAATATAAGAAAATACTTGGAAGAACGCCTGTTACATGATAAGCACCATGTAAGTATTGGCTGTAACTAGCATTGTTCTCTGACAAGAAGTAGCCACCAGACATTTCAGTATGAGTGTCTATGAGATATTAGCTAGCTTGTCAGCTAGCAAAGCTCTGATAAGCAGTGCTATCAGATTTGGAAGGGGTGGAGGTGGCATGGAGAAGGGTATTCTAGGCAAAGGCATGAAGGTCAGAAATAGCATGGTGTATTTGGAATTGAGGACTGCAAGGGTCTCAAGACAACTGGAGCAGGGCATATTTGAAGAAGAGTGTCCAAACAGAAGTTGTGTCATATAGTCTCACATGCCATGCACAAAGTTTTAGACTTGGCCCTTTGCAGAGGTACAGAAAGTTTTAAGCAGGAAAGGGACGTGACCAGCTTTGCATTTGGAAGAGCGTCACTCGGCAGCACCCTGGTGGATGGATTGTAAGGGGACAGACTTGAGGCACCTTGTTCCCATAGTTTTTTTTTTTTTTTTCCTTTTTCAATAGGTAATAATTAATGCCTAAACTAGGGTGACCAGAAGCAATGAGAATGGAGAGGAGGGATGGATGTCAGAGATAATTAGGAGGCGGCATTTACAGGACGTAGTGAGTAATTGAATGTGGTAGGGGAAAGTAGAGAGAGAATTTAAGATGACTCCCAGGTTTCTGGCCTGTGTGTCTTGGGGAATAGTGGGGCAATGCACTAGGAGTACACAGGAAGAGAAGAAAGTTTGAGGGGACGGAGTAGAGACAGTTGATTTAGTTTGGGACATGTTGAGTTTGAGGTGCCTTTGGGACATCCGAGATGAGATGACTAGTAGACAGATGAATATATGGATCTGAAGCTCAGGAGAGAGATGTAGACTGAAGATAAAGACTTTAGAATCATCAACTTGTATGTTGTATTTAAGACCACAGGATCAGTTGAGATTGTGTAGGATAGGTATACAGAGTGCAAAAAGAAAGGGGGCAGGGAAAGAACCCTGGCTCACAGCAGCATTTAAGGGGTGGGCACAAGAAGAGTGGTTAGCAATGGAGCCTGGGATGGAACAGTCAGAAAGGAAAGAAGAGAACAAAGAGGGAAGATTTCTGTTGGGATCTGGTGTGAAATTTTATGAGTATTTAGATGGCATTTGTCCACAGTACTTGGGCATGTTCAAATCCTTCACTGCCAATTAGGTCTTTGCCCTCATGAGATTCCCTAGGGAAAGATTTGCAAAGAACAGTAGCCAACTGGGGGACAAAGTATCACTTAATAGAAAAGCTGAAAACTCAGGGCATGGCTCTCTAGGAAAGTTGGGTTGGTGTACATAGCTTAGGTCACAGGCCTAAGTAGGGCTTCCATCTCCTTCTATCACTTTCTGGGTAGATCTGGAGGAAGCTGCAAGAACAACAGAGCCAAGGGAAAATTCTGGTGCCTGAAAGAGTGGCCATAGGGAAGAGAGGACCCCAGTTTAATCAAAGACAGAAAATAGATGAGAGCAGAAGAGGAGCCAGAGAAACAAAGAGTAAAACAAGCTAGAGAGGGAAGAGAAAAATCCCATAGTGTGGAGAGTTTCAAGAGAGTGGTGACTAGTGTGAAAAGCCACCAGAGAAGTCACCATAGCTAAGTCAGCAGAAGAAACTGACGGGCTTCTCTCCTCATTTTCATTTCTAGCTCATACTGCCAAGCACTGTGGCACTTGCAGTAGAACAGACTATCATAATGAGCTTACTTGTCCTTTGCTTGTACCCTTGGTTTGCAAAGATGGTGCAGTGTGGGGCTCTGACTTACAACCTGAACCGGCTCCTCACATGTTAGAAACTGTAGAGAAGGAGTTGTAAACTGGTAGTTGGCAGACATGATTTATTTGACCTGAACAGTGTTTGCCAACATAAAAACTCAGGAGAGTTCACATAAAAGTCTGGATTTTTGTCCTCTCTTGGAAAATAAGAAAATATGGCGAAGCTGAGCCTACACCATGAATGGTCACAGTCATGGTTGTCATCTTTAGATAGACGTGTGCTCTTTAGTTTGCCACATCCTTCCCTAGTGCTTTATATCCAGGCTGCTTCACTCATTTATGTCAATAGCCTGGCACTTCCCAAGTACAGGACTCTGGGAGAACACTAGCAATTAATAGATGAGCGTGCACTAGAGCAGGGACAGATAGTAAATACTATAGGCTTTGTGGGGCATGCAGTCTGTGTATCACCTACTCAACCCTGGCACTGTAGTGCAATAGCAGACAGACGTATCTGTAAACTACCAGGTTTGGCAAAACACTTTATATATGGACTCTGAAACTGGAATTTCATATAATTTCCATGGTCATGAAATATTACTCTTTTCATTTTTTAAACATTAAAAAATGTAAAAACTAAAAACATTCTCAGCTCATAGGCCCCCCAAATAGGCTGCTTGAGCAGATTTGACTGATAGGCTACAGTTGGCTAATTCTTGGCCTAGAGAATCCATATGTTTAACATGGTAGGTAGCATGTAGATCAGAGGCTCCCTTCCCCCAGTTAGGACATATGATCATGCATATAAGTTGGGAAAACATGGTTATGGCTATGATAAAGACAAGACTGGCTTGAGGACAAAATATTGGTTGGATACAGGTAGGATACTACATAGATCTGGCTTTATAAACAGCTTCCACCCTCTGTGCAAGTCCCAAAGACAAGGCAAGAATAAAGAACTCAGAAAAAAATACCCATCTGAAACCAATCAGGCAGAAGAGAGCTGGTGCCAAATAGTGACCCATATCAGGCAGACTCTCTGGTTAACCTCTTTGGATTTTGTCCTTCTGATATATGGTATGACTATTCCCCAGGTCTTAGGGGACTTCAAGTAGGCAAGCATCTGAAAGAGAAACCAGCCAACTCTTATGGAGACAATACCAAGAATGAAAAAGCTGTTAAAATGATCAAGTAGCCAACCTGACTGATCTGAATTAGAACGGGTCCAAAGGGTAGTTGTGTCTGGAGTTGGGGACAAGGAGAAAAGGGCTTTCTGAGGAAGGTAGTTCAAGTTGGGCTGGAGTTTATAAAATGGGTACATGACAGTGCACACCTTATGGGCGGCAATGCATCCTGGGGAACTTGTCAAAATCCACGAGGGTACCAAGTGGGGGAATGTATGAGCAAGTACCAAAAGATGTCCCCTTACTTTTATGTGGAGATGGAAATAAGAATCTTTTCTGCCATAGATTGAATGTTTGTATCCCCCGCCCCACCCCGACCAAATTCATATGTCAAAATCCTAACCCCCAAGATGATGGCATTAGGAGGTAAAACCTTTGTGAGCTGATTAGGTCCTGAGGGTGGAGCCTTCATGAATAGGATTCAAGACTTATAAAAGAGGACCCAGAGAGATCCCTCATCCCCTCCATTATGTGAGGACACAGAGAGAAGGTGCTATGAACTGGGAAATAGGCCCTCACCATACACTGACATCTACTGGTGCCTTGATCTTGGACTTCCCATCTTCCAGAACTGTGAGAAATAGATTTCTGTTGTTTATAAGCCACCCAATCTATGGTATTTTGTGAGAGCAGCTCAGATAGACTATGACACTTTCCTTCTAGCTAACTTAAAAAATCTGGGTCCCAATTATCAAAACAATACAACCTAGTGTGGAAATGTAATAAGCATAGTATAGGAAAGTGTAAAACAGCAGATAAAAGCATTATTACTTTCCACCTAGGTGCAGCCACTGTTCATGCTTTGGTCCACTTTTCTTCCAGCGCCTTTAAAACACCTCTATGTAGGGGCGCCTGGGTGGCTCAGTTGGTTAAGCGACTGCCTTCGGTTCAGGTCATGATCCTGGAGTCCCGGGATCGAGTCCCACATTGGGCTCCCTGCTCAGCAGGGAGTCTGCTTCTCCCTCTGATCCTTCTGTCTCTCATTCTCTCTGTCTCAAATAAATAAATAAAATCTTTAAAAAAAAAACAAAAAAAAAAACACCTCTATGTAGGTGAGAATTGTATATGTTATTTTTAGCTCATTTTCCCCACCCCCACTTGATCTTAAAGTTTTCTCCATATCATAAAAAAGTTTTGCAAACATGCACACTACACCCCAGCAGTGTTGAGCATTTAGGTATTCTCAAAAGTTTTGCTATTAGGAACGCTATTCCAACGGTTATTTTCGTTCTTAAATCTCTACATTTAAAATGATTTATTTAGGAAAAATACAGCTAGAAGTGGAACTACATGGTCAAATGTTATGATATTTTTAAGCTCTTGCTACATCTTTTTGTCTACAGAATAGACAAAATTTGTGCTACATATTTTAAGATCTACATGAAGATCTTCATGAGGGTTTTCATTACCTTCATATTTTTCATAATCTTCATTATTTTTAGTCACTTAACATTTACTACCACTTATTGTATGTCAAAACTCAGGTGGATACAAAGAATTTAAAGATACAAACTGTGTTCTTTGGAACTTGCTGTCTCTCCAAACACATAAAACATTACCAAATTCTACTGGTAAGAATTTCCCTTACAGGTAGACTTGCTAAAGTTCACCAGGAAGTATGAAGAAATATTCAGTGCAACTTTTGTAATAGTAAAACAAGCCAAAACACACCCAAACTACAAAAACCACAATGAAAAACCTGGAAATTACCCAAACATTCACCAGTAGGGGACTCGAGAAATAAATAAGTAAATAGGTAGATATTGGTACAGCCATACATCGGAATGTTGGGGGATAGCCTTGAAAAGAGTAAGTTAGAACCGTACGGGCTGATACAAAAAGATCTAGAATATATGTTTTTCAGGGGAAAGGGAAGCAAGGGTAGAACTGTGGGTGCAGTACTATACCCTCTTTGTGTGTGTGTGTGTGTGTGTGAGAGAGAGAAAGAGAACATTAATATAAAGACGATCCCTTATCCACTTTTCCTTAATCCCAAAAGCTCTGAAAACTGAACATTCCCCCCCCCCCAATCTGACCTAGATTCATTTGGGGGAAATCCTGGTATTAACTGACATGTGGCTATTTGTAATCTTCATTTATCCCAAGTAGTGTGAATTTTCACCTTGCTCCATAAATGTTAATGTGCTTGATTAATACTGAACATGTTTAATTTATGTCTTTGCTGTCCCAAACCCTGCTGAGGGAGTGACATACTAAATATCAAAGGTACTACATCACCATGTTAAAATCTTACAAACGTTGAATTCCAACATATTTCCGCCCTCAAGGGTTTAAGATAAGCAATTATGACCTGAATACAGATACACATATGTATGTCAGTATATATTACTTTCTTTTCTTTTCTGGATGATACCACCTGAAATATTTTATAGTGATCTTTGAGAAAGGGACTCCGGATGGCAGGGAAATGCTTTTGCTTTTCATTTGGTACCTTTCCATAGTTTGAATTTGCTCACCTTTAGATGTATTATTACTTTTTTTAAAAAGATTTTATTTATTTATTTATTTGAGAGACAGAGAGAGAGAGAACAAGAGCAAGAGCACAAGCAGGGGGAGCAGCAGAGGGAGAAGAAGACTCCCTGCTGAGCAGGGTGCCCGATGCGGGGCTCGATCCCAGGACCCCAGGGATCACGACCTGAGCTGAAGGCAGACGCTTAACTGACTGGGCCACCCAGGCACCCCTGTATTATTGCTTTTATATATAAAAAACCCCAATAGAGTTAGGAAGGGGAAGATTATGGCTCATTTTTGTTTCCTTCTTTGTATCTCTCCATATTGAAAATTAATATGAAACTCAGTAAGTAAATTTTGAAAAGAAATGCATTTACAGCAATAAAAATAAAAATAGCCCAAATAGGAGAGCTGTCTGTGGTAAGAATTAGGAGGAGCTCATCCCAAGAGCCCCACGCCTTCGGAAGCTGAGTGATCCCTGTAGCCTGAGAGAGCTACGGAGAGCTTGCATGGGGGTGCTGGGACTTACACTAGACTCTGCACACACATTGGATTTGGTTGGTAGAACTGATAGGGAGTTCAGATGGGGAAGTCGGTCCACTTAGAGGCCAGAAAGTGAGCATGAGCTCCTGTAATCGGGACCTTGGGAGACAAAGTGAAGTGAGGGATCCCACCTACCTAGAAGGTGCAAGCGACAGAAGAGTGAAGGGTGGCTCCATTTCCCACTTATATTTGACCCTGACGGTTTTTCCACCAAACTGGAGGGTATGACGTTACAGCTTATCTCCTGCTCCCAGCCACCCCTAACTCCCATTTATTCCCTTTTCCTCACTCCCTTCACGGGCTTTTTGTTAAATAGCCTCTTTTTAAAATCCTCAGGACGGGGTGACTGGGTGGCTCAGTCATTAAGCGTCTGCTTTCGGCTCAGGTCCTGATCCTGGGGTCCTGGAATCGAGTCCCGTATGGGGCTCCCTGCTCGGTGGGAAGCCTGCGTCTCCCTCTCCCACTCCCCCTGCTTGTGTTCCCACTCTCGCTGGCTCTCTCTGTCAAACAAATAAATAAAATCTTTAAAAAAAATAAAATTCTCAGGATCCCAGTTGATGCTCTAGCAACAGATACCACTGACATTTCTGTGTGCTTTTAAGATATGCACAGAATCATGTAGGGGGAGAGAAGAGCCCTTGGAAATCAGCTAGTCCACCCCTGCTATATACTAGAAAGGGAATGCGAGATCAGGAGAGGTGAAGCGTCTTGCTAGCTTGCATAGCTCTGATGCAGAGCTGCAAGTAAAACCGTCTTCCACCTCCCAGACCAGTTTTAGCCTCCTCTTCTTCCTTTTGTATTTACTGGTGGTACGATTGTTTCCCAGACTAGTCTGTGATCTGCTAAGACTCCAGAATGTGCCTGATATCCAGAAAAGAGGAAACAAACATAAAAGCTATGGAGCTGGGTGGTCACTAGAGAAGCATCATGCTTGTGTGGATCGGAGCCTGATGACTAGTGAGTTACCATGGCAACATCTGGGCATGCATTTCAGGCTCCAAGGAGAAGACAGAATTCTCACATACTGCCGGGCCTCTCATTCCTGTCAAGACGGGATTCATCACTCAAAGGGCCTGGACCTCCAACTGTCAAGTGGCGGGGGCGGGGGGGCAGGAAGAGGGTGATGGGAAGGTGGACACTCTTTTCTTCCTGTTTGCAATGTCCTCAGTTTTGAAGGTGAAGGGAGAGAGGAAAGGAAGGAAGGGAGAGAGGGAGGGAGGTTTGGAGGGAGGAAGAGAGGGAGGGAGAGAAGAAGGGAGGGAGGGAGGAAGGGGAGAGGCTTTTTTTTTCCCCCATTGGTATTTTGCTTGCAATATAAAAACACTGTGCTGCCATTAACCCTTTCTAACCTGGAAAAAAATTGTTTTGGCTCTATGTCCTTCCTTAGAAATCCAGCTCTCCCTACCTCTTCTCTCCCGATTTCATATACAATAGGATTCCACCAATGGTCTGACATGGCTGAGAGATTCTCAAGCTTTTGTAACAAAAATAAATGTTATATTTCCTAAAGGGCTCTCCCCACCTGGAGCAAAACCCAAGGGTCAGGGTCAGCAGTGAAACAAGAAATTTAAATGAGGACAAGTCTGGGGGTGTGACAAGGTTCTGTCTCGGATTTAAATTGCTTTGGGATCCTGAGGTAGGGAATGGATAAACTTCAGCTCAGAGCTCACGAGCCTCGCTCTCCTGACCCAGCCCACACACCTTGCCAAATCTCTGTGGGTTGCTAAGAAGGAGGGATTGTGGCCTTGGAAACAGAGGGTATACCACGTGGTCATTTTGGGGGGAGCCCAGAGGGATGATCTAGAAAGCATGATGATCTAAAGTGGATAGAGTAGGGCAGGAGAGCAAAAGGTTGCTGCAGGATCGGAGTGCTGAGTGGTGCTGTTCTACGGACAAGGCTCCATCCATGAGGTGAGGTTAGGGTTAGTGCGTTTCTCCATCACTGACCTCTGGAACAATCAGGACAGTGTACACCCTTTACTCCACGCACATTAGGCTCACTTTTCACCTCCCATTTCCATGGTTTCCTCTGCTTGAATTTCCCCCTCCTCTTCCCTTCTGCTTAGCCAAATTCTAGTACGTGATTCAAAATCAAAGTTCTATCTCCTCCCTAGAGCATCTCTTTCCTGCCCGAGCCCATGATAATTACTCCTTAGGCAAAGCTTACTTTGATTTTTCATTACATAGTTATTTAATTTCTCTGTGCCTTGATGGGGTAGATGAAGAAAACAACAGCATCCACCTCTTAGGTTTCCAGTGAGTATTCAATAAAAAAAATGCGCTTTGAGAGCATTTAACAGGGCAGGTCCCGAAACATAGTGAGTGCTCAAGAGTCCTACCTGTTATTATTATCATAGTGGGGCATTGCGTGGTCCCTAGTTAAACCATCACACATCGCTCTAGGTGGTACGTAGTAATGGCATTGAACGCAGCGGGTAAGGAATCCGCTTGTGCTATGGATACACGAAAGAATCCCTTGCCTTCCAGAATAGGTAAAAAAAAAAAAATGTCCACTGAGTGCTAACTATGAACCCGGCCAAGTTCAGGGCTATCATTCCTATCTCCAGTCTCCTGAGGAGGAAAGAGGCCCAGAGACGTTGGGTCACTGGCTGCAGGCCACACAATCCAGCTAGCAAGCAGTAGCCGAGCTGGATACGAACCTAGACAGTGTGGCTCCAGAGCCTGGACTCTTCAGCACTATGTTATGCCCTTGCAAATTCAAAGCAGAAACCCCGGGGCGGGGAGCCTCTGGGGAGCGAGGAGGCCATTTAGCCAAGTGAAGGGGATATAGCTGGAAAGTGTCCAGACTCTTAAGAGAATGCAGGTTTGGGGGTGGCCCCTATCTATGGAGAATGAGCAAGCCCCTGCGTGTGAACTGGTTGTACGCAAGCTCTCCTTGCTGTCTGTCCCAGAGGGGTTTCAGTTGCACTCAGGGAGCCCGGCCTGGGACTGTGGGGGCTGTCATAATGACTCACCGTGAGGAAGGGGATGGGAGAAATGGGGAAAGGGAGAGTAGCATTCCAAGGCTGCGGGCACCAGAAGGACCTCAGCAAGCACCGGGGCAGCGCCCGCGAAGCTGGAAGAGAGAAGTCTGCCCGTAGCTGTCTGGCCACTGGGGGCTATGAGCAGCTTTCAGAAACTCAACTTCATAAATCAAGCCTCGAGGTCTTATCTCTCGCTTCTTTCTTGGCTCCTTCTTGGCCACAGTCCTGTTGTTTATCTGGAAGGAATTTCAAGTGTTACACAAAGCTGAGAGGGAACATAAATACTTGGTTTCGATGAAATAGTGCTCAGAGGGGGATTGGAAAGCTCCTCAGAGCCAGGGCTGGGTGGGAGCTTTTGAAGAAAGGGAAACTGTTACAGCTCCCAGACCTTGAACCACAGGAGCTGGGTGGTTAGGTATCCTGACCTACCTCAAAGTTCACAATACTCACGGGTGAGCTTTTGTTACTTGCTTTGTTTTAGGCTCTTCTCAAATCTCTGGTGACTTCACAAATACTTGGAATATTAGGTTCCACCAGAGGAACTGCTACAGCCCCACGGGTCTTACCAGTAGGGCACTTACGTGGTTTTTTAGTTGTAGAGAATATTAGGGAGAGCCTCGTCCCTAAAATACCAGCTGCCACCATACCTGTCATCTCACTATTGACATTTAAAGTTTTCAAGGTTTGAAACTTGTTCTCCCCATCTTCAGGAATGCCCGTCTAAAAACTAGAAGGACATCTGAGATGCATCTGATCCAGCCCAGCTAATCTCTATTAAAGTGTGAACACTCTTTGATGCAGGTAGGATATAAATTAACGTGAGGATTGTGCATTCTCTGAATTCCCTGCAATTGTATGCAAAGTTTCATGCACCTGTGCATATGTGCATTTTTTAAAAAAAATTTTACCCCTTGTGAAGCTCTTATTGGGCCGGAGTGTAGTCCTCTGTGTTAATACTTGGGAGTCAGTGTGACACAGTGAAAGGAATAGGCTTTGGAGCCAGAAAGACCCGGCTTTGAATTCTGGCTACACCACTGAATAGCTGTGTGATCTTCAACAATGTATGTCACCACTCTGAGCATCATCTATCTATAAAATAGGGAAAATAATAGTGCCTAACTTGAGCTGGTATTGTGAGGTTGCAATGAAATAAGGTAGATCCAGTGCAGAACATAGTGCTCGGCACAAAGTAGGTGCTTACTAAATATTCATTTATTCAGGGGCACCTGGGTGGCTCAGTGAGTTAAGTGTCTGCCTTTGGCCCAGGTCATGATCCCTGGGTCCTGGGGCCGAGTCCCATGTCTGGCTCCCTGCTCAGTGGGGAGTCTGCTTCTCCCTCTGCCCCTCCCCCAGCTCATGCTCTCTCTCTTTCTCTCTCTAATAAATAAATAAATCTTAAAAAAATTCATTTATTCATTCAACAAATATGCCCACTCTGGGCCATTCATTCTTCTGTGTTCCAGAACTACAGCACTGAACAAAAGTCCTTGTCCTCGTGGGGTTATGTTAAAAAAAAAAGTCAAATAAGTAAAACAGCTAAAAAGATGATAAGCGCCATAAAAGAAGCCAACAATGGGAGCTGAGAAGAATAATGGCAATGGGGAGAGTAGACTCATTTTGAGTAGGATGGTCAGCACAGGACCCTCGGACGTGGTGACATTTCAGTTGAGATCCAAAAGATGTGGAGGAGATAACCATGAAATGGGAAGGATGATGTGTTAATACTTTATCGCTGTTAGAAGAAACTACCACAAACCTAGTCAGTGAAAGCAACACTGATTTATTGTCTCACAGTTTCCATGGGTCAGTTGTCCGGGCACAGTGTGGCCCAGCTAGGTTCTCTGCTCAAGGTCTCTCAAGGCCAAAATCAAGGTGGAGGCCAGACTGCATTCCTTAGTGGAGACTCTGGGAAAGAATCCACTTCTGGGCTCTTCTCCTTTTCAGGCTTTCCGCACGGCCCCCTCCCTTTTCAAGCCAGCAAGAGTCACTCGAGTCCTTCTCATGCTTCCAATCTCTTTGACTTCCTTTTTTCTGCATCTCTCGGCTTCCAAGGGCTCGTGAGATCACACTGGGCCCATCTGGATCATCCAGGATAACCTTTCAATCTTAAGGGGAGCTTTGCCAGTAATCATAATTACATTGGAATAATTCATTTTGCCCTGTAATGTTATATAACAATGAGTGTGACCCCAGGGAGTGAAGGTCATGGGTGCCCAAATTCTGCCTACCACACATAGAAAGGATATTCCGACCAGAAACCAGGAAAGAGGTTAAAGCCAGGAAATGACATGATCTGGTGGACATGTGAGAAAGATCATTCTTGCCACTGCATGGAGAATGAACTGGAACAGAGCAAAAATGAAAGGGAGAAAATTGTCATGCGGGATAAAGATTATGATCCCAATCCTTGATTCTGGTGCTTTTAAACCTGTTTCAGTGACACAGCACTGGAAATCACAGTGATATCATGAAATATTCATATTTGAACCATAAAATTTCTCTCTGTATAATTCCATGGTAACTCAGATGCTAACTTTTATGTTCTAGTATGGGCCCATGGAAGCCGGATGTCCACAGAATTTATGGGAACACTATCCATCAATGTTTTGCTTTTCCTTGAAAAATTTGGGGGGAAAGACCGCCATTTCATTGAAAGTTCAGTTTGTTTCATTTTTAGTGACAGAATACTCTGTTTTGTTTGCTTGTCTGGTTTTCATAGGACACAGCATTCTCTCAGAGGACAGTCTGAAAAACACTTAAGAGAAGAGCAGTTTAACGGGGCATGGATACTGATGTGAGCTAGACGCAAGAGCGGGCCCTCCCTGTGTCCTCTTGGCCTCTTCTGGTTCTCTTAGCCAGGAGTTTTGGGTCACCATTTGAAATGCATTATTGCAGTGGGAAAAAATGCAAGGTGCAAAGGAGAGAGAGCTAAGAAAAGTCCAGATGCAGTCTAGCTTAACTCATCAGCGGGAAGCAAGATCCTTGCGGCCTCATTTCTAGGTGGGTCCTTTGGTCCCAGGTGGAAACAGCTCGCACAGGCTCCCATGGCCTTGTATCCTGGAGTGCTTTGAGCACAAAGCCCCCAGCTGCAGGCAGTTTCCCACCCAGGCTCCTCCTCTCCTGCTCCCTGGCTTTCAAGAATTCTCTGATCTGTGCTCCTTGCAGACACTCAGACTTCTTTCTCCTACTTTCTCATGCTGTCCATCCATTTACACACCTCTCATTGAGTCCTTCAAATGTCCTATTTTTCTAAATAACCCCTGTGTTTCCTTTCATCATCTCTCGGTCCTCTCTTCCCAGCATTGCACATCTGGGGCTCTGATGGCACTTGTCCATTCCTGCCTCTCACATCGACTTTGTTCAGCTCACCCATGCTCAGAACATACATTTGCATGTCTAAAGTCCCATTAACATTATGATTATGCCTTCCCCATTCATCCTGCAGTTTTCTCAACATCACATACATTGAGAAGAGGGAAAACGTTTCTATAGGAGCCAGGATGCAGGTGTCAGAATTGTGAGTGAGGCATTAAAGGTGGCACTGTTGGATTCCTGAGAGCCTGGGCTGAAGTAGCTAGGAGTGGATTGAAGAGGCGCTGGAATGTCCACTTAAGGATTTGTGGCAGATTCTAGGATCTGAGAAACAAAAGCAATATTGTCATCCCTTTTGGGCAAGTCTATCCAGCTTCAAATGAAGCGAGGCCTGTGTACCGCCACATCTTTATATCTGTTTGGAGCATTGGGGGCTTCTTTGGTGATGGCGGGGGAGGAGGGGTGCGGGGAGAGAGGCAGAGAGCACAAGAGAGCGTGAGAGAGCTGGGGAGGGCACTAGGGCGGGAGAGAGACCCATAAAAGAAAAACCTTTTCAGGATTTTGAGAAAGCCTTTGAAAAAGCATGGAGGCTATGGGCTAGTCTGGTTCTGGTAATCCCGCTGAATGAGACAAGACACGTCGGCAAAATACGGCTCAGGTGGCACTTGTTTTGGTACCAAATTCTTATAGTCATGTCAAACACTTGTTGAGTGCCTATAAATGCGTTTTGGGCCCCGGGCCAGGCCCAAAACTTGTCCTTTACTTGTCCTAACTCATTTAATCCTCATGGTTACATGAAAGACAGAAGTTGGTATTCTATTTACACTACCTGTGAGAAAACAGAGGCACAGAGGATGGGCGCAACTAGCTCAAGGACACACATCTGGTACGTGGCAGAATCAGGATTCAAGCCCAGGTCTGGCTAACCTCGGTGCCCATATGCCTAATGACTATACTGACATCCTTGGCCACACAGGGAACCATTGTAGTGGCCAGGAAGCCCGTCCTCATCCTGCTGACCTCGGTTCTGAATCCCTCTCTCCTCCTCTGCTTCCATCCCCAGTGCTTCCAGTACTTGCTGAGAGGCCCAAAGCTCAGGGAATGGGAAAGACTTGGAGGAAGAGTATAGTCAGCTCACAGCAGACACAGCTCACAGTGTCTGCGCTCAGGCAAGCATCGGTGACTCAAGAATTATCACAAGCTATCTTCATGTGAGCCAAAGGCTTCTTTTGTAATTTTTTTTTTCCACAGAGGAAATTAAAATCCATACACCCTTCCATGTCTGCTCCAGGGTCAAGCATCTGCTGGATGTGTTAAAGCCCTAGACTCCCATCTGGATTTCTTCAATTCTCTGTCCTTCACCCTGCCTTCCTCCCCTCTGCCTCCCGGCTCTGTCTCCTGCCTCTCTGTTCCTTTATCGGATTTTGTCTCCCACTTCTCCGACTCCCTTTTCATCTTTACTTGCTAAGTCATAGCCAGAAAAGAGAGCTGTATTTTCTCCTCTCCAGGGTGATTTCCTGGCTGGTCACATTCTCCTCTACTGACCGCCTCTGATCATCGTATCCTCTCCTAGCCACCCATGTATAGGTTTAAGATTTAGGAAGTGAAGGGGGGCCTGTTCCTGTTCAGTGTGGACAAAGACGAAATCTCGTCTCTTCATTGAAAAAATGGTGTGACATACCAATAAATAGTAATAGGGCCACTTTGTGAAAAGGCTGCTTTCACTTTCTCAGAATGCTTTTTCAGTCTCTCATATTACAACGCATAGTTATTACATGGCCTATGGAACCAACTATAGAACTCTCTATTTGTACGACTCACTCTCTTTTAGGCTACAGCTCTGGGAGGCAGACTGGACAAGTATGATTAACCCCATATACCGACAGGCAAGTGACTTCCCCATGGTTATCCTGCAAGAGAAAAGCAAAGCCAGAGGTAGAACCTAGGTATCTCATCCTTAGCTCCAGAGATCTTTCCACAGTTCCATACCCAGTGGATATGCTCCTTCCCCAATGCGATCTGGATTTTAGGAGGGTGCAGTTGGAAGTAACTCCTGGATGGTGCTCTTGAGTGACAGGAGACATACACTAATAGCCCTAACATTTTCTAGAAGCTTTCCTGTGCTTTACATGCATTTTTTCCCACTTAACTCTCACAAAATCTGACGTCATAAGTACTATTATTGCCCCATTTTATAGATGAGAAAACAATTACAGAGAGGTCGGGGACTTCAGTACTTAGCGGAAGTATTCCTTGACCAGCTCAGGCTGACAGTACTGAGTCTAGAATGCCTGATGGGGGGGTGTCCTTTGCTTCAGTTATAACTTCAGAATTTGGGTCGTGGCATCAAATGCCCTTCTCTCAATTCCCACTCTCCAGACAGAAGTACCCCAGTCCTCATCTCTCAGAGTTGGTTAAGAACATCCTATTCCGATTGTACATTTGCTCCAGACAAAATATGAAAATGCAGAAGTGTACAATTTAGAGAGAATACCCCAAATCTCACCTTATATGATCAAGGAGTGGAAAGCTTTAGAAGTCAGTCAGAGCTGGATTCAAATGCCTCCAATTAATGGCTGTTTGACCTTAACAAGTCGACCTCAGTATAATCCAGTTTTCTCACCTATACAGGGGGACAATAAGAATAATAATCACGTTGAGTTTTGTGGGAATTAAAGGAGAAGATGCAGGTCAGCACAAGAAGGCTTCTAGAAAATGTTAGTGCCATTGTTATGGTGCTTTTCACCGTGTTTTCTTCCGGTACTTCTTTTGGAAGTCTCACTACCCATTCTGTGAGGTAGCAGCTGGGATGGAGAGCGAAATGATTCACTCAGGACCACTCAGAGTCCTGTATCCCCACCTGGCAGGGGTGGTGTTAGCCCTCACAGCAACACGAGCTCCACCTCAGGGGCTCTAGCTCCCAGCTGCCTGTGTGTACGGTTTAAAGGGACTCCATTGAAAACACATGTGCGATGGTCACCAACCCCCACCCATTTTCTCTTTTTCTTTTCTTTTTTCCCTTCAGGGAAGAGAAATGAAACCAGATGCTATAAGACCAGGGAAAAATCCCAGGAAAGTCTTGTTTTCAGTTAATTTTGTATATTTTATTGGCATAGTTTCTCTTCATCCCCTCTGCACCTCCATTGACTTCGCCCGGACTTGAAATGGCCCAGGCGAACAGAACAGTGCAGTCTGAAGACAATGCGGGAGGGAAGTCTCCTCTGGGTCTCCAGGTCTGGACTGGGATAAATTCCATGTCCTTGGAGAGCAGCTTCCTTTTCTGCAGGGCTTGGAAAGATCTCAGTCTCTTGGGCTTCACACAGTCTCGGGTTCTTTCCTTCAGATTCTCTAGGCCTCTGTTGGGAGCAAGGAACAGGCTGTCCCTGCCCACCCCCCACCCCCCACCCCCCGCTCTGGTCCCCTCTCCCCCTCCTCCAACACCCTCTTCCTTTATGGCAGCTGCAGCTGCTGGGTCAGCCTTGGGGCCCCAACCCCCTCCCCACACCCCTTTACCCCAGGTAAAAATAAATAAAATGTCAGTGAGCTGATTGCTTTTTGGATTGCACCTCACCTCTTTCTTCCTGTTTCGAGCTTTCTTGGTTTCTTAGTGGAAACTACAAACCTTGCCTTGACTCTGGTGTGGGTGTGATTTCCTTCTTCCTGGCTCCTGTCCCACTTTTCCCCCACTCCCTCCTGTCCTGGCTTAACTCTCTTATCTTTCTAATTGGGATTTCTCACCAGCAAAGGGTTTCCATCTTCTCCCAAATTAGTAAATGTCTGGAAAGGATGGTGAAACTAAGTTTTCAGGAACCCGGCAATTGGAGCCGAGAAGCGGAAACTTCTGTCTTTTACCCAAGACTCACTAGGTGACCGTGAGCCATTCTCAGTGACAGTGCATTTGGCTTGGGGAAGAGGCTATTAGTCACCCTCGAGTTACCCCAAATAAGCTTGCAAAAAGTGTGCTTGCTTGCTCTACAAATGCACCTTCAAGGCAAACCCCTTACTCTTCTGCAGCCTCCCCAAGCCCCTTCTCACATACAGAATGTGAACACAAACAGTAGAAGACATATGGGGACAGATGCCCGTATAGAAATTCTGGAGCTACTGCTGGCCATTCACTTTATAGGCTGTTCCCTTTTTCAAGACTGCTCAACAATACGAACTTTTAAACATCTTTGAGATAGATTACCATGGTTGTTGAATTTAGCTGGTGTATATAGAGCCCAGATTTTGGCCTGGACGTATCAGTCAGAATAGCAGCCTCTGTGGTGCATTTGCAGTTCTGTTTGTAATCATTATAAAACTATACTCAATAAAACAGTTAATGAGCATTGATTGAAATCCTTATGCAGCGTCGAACCCTATGTTATTCACCTGAAGTGCACTCGGGCTCCTCAGGTAGATCTGGAATGCATTAAGTGCATTGAGGCAGTGGGAGGGAGCAAAGCAGCTGCTGGAGACAGGCCTAGAGATGTAAAACACTTAAGAGATGTTTGAGGGCAATGCGGCTGAAGTGCAGGGGGCAAGTGAGGGAGCAGAGGCAAAGTGCTGGTTGTCTAAGCAGAGTTGAGGGCTGGCCACCAGCATCCGCATCTCCTCTTGAGAGCACACCAGAAAGAGTTAGAGACTGTGGGTCTGACATTTGGATGGAAGCAAAAGTATTCCTCTCCTGGAGGGGTTCCTCTCTTCTGAGGAGTCAGAATGAGAAAAGTGTACTCAGATGTATAATGGTTAAGAGCATGGCCCTGGTGCCAGGCCACATGAATTCAAGTAGATTTCCCGCTAACCAGCCAGCCATGTGACCTTAGGCAAGTCATTTCCCCCTCTGAGTCACTGTCCCCTCATTTGGAAAGTGGAGGCAGTAATTATATGTACCTCACGAGGACGATGAAATGAATTCACACAGGCTGAGAGCTCAACCCATGTCAGCTACTATGTATTCAGTGCTTATGACGTGCCAGGCTCTGTGTTTTGTGCTTTACATTACTTACTACAACTACTCTTTTACTTACTACAACTACTCTATGAAGTAGAAGTTATAATAATCTTCCCTTTTCCAGATGAGGAAACCGAGGCTGAGAGAAGTTAAAATGATGATTATAATTGAGTGTAGAAGGTGCTACAACAGACAGGTTCAATAGCAATACAAAGATGGACATGTCCAATCCTGCCTGGGGAGATCTAGGAAGGCGTCACAGAGGGTGGCACATCTAAGGTGGTCCATCAAGAGGGATGAAAGTATGCGGAGGCAGATGCATGGTAGTCGAGCATAGTTGGACTACAGACGTGAGCAGCATACATATTGCCAGGAAATAGACCTGGAGTTGGCCGAGGCCGGTTTGTGTATGCCACACTAAGGATTTTGGACTTTACCCTCTAGAGAATCATCAAGGCCATGGAAAGGCTGCATACAGGGAGAGAGTTCAAGCCAGCAACAGTGAGGGTCTGCGCTAACATAGCAGGCATGCCAATGGCGAGATAAGTCCAACTGCAATGCAGCCTCTACTCTAACCTCAAGGAGCTGACAATACAGTGCAGAAGACAGACCCCAAATCAAAGGCAAACCAACAGTTACAATACAATGTGGTACATTCAGTGACACACACACACACACACACAGGGTGTTGGAGAAGCACAGAGAAAGAACAATGCTTTGGGGGCAGGGGCTTCAGGAAAGTCTTCTCACAAGAGGGGCCTCTGGAATGAAGTCCTGAGGGGTGAAAAGAGTTATCCAAGCGAAGAAAAGGTCAGAATAGGGTTGTCACTCTAGTTGCAGGACTAACACAAGCAAAGATGCAGAGGTATGCAACAGCATGGAATGTGGGAGGAGCCACAAGTGCTTCAGTATTGATGGAGTAGAAAGTGCATCATCGAGGGTAAGGGGCAAGAGAGTGGTAGGAGATGGGGCTAGGGAGAAAGGCAAAGGCCAAGTTTAGGGGACTTTCTATGCCAGGCCACAGAGTTTGGATTCATTTAGTAGGTGAAGGGGAGTCACTGAAATCACCTAACCAGGGGCTTACCAGATGTACTGATGCACCCATTAGACTGGCAGTGGAGGGTGGGTTAGGAGGGAATGAAAGAGGCAAGAACAGAAGCAGGAAAACCTAGTAGGAAACTACTGTAATAGTTCACACTTGAGATGATGAGGGCCTTGACTAAGGCCAGGCAGCAGTGACAGAGAGGAGTGGAGTGATGGGGTGTAGGGGCGGGGGAATAAAGGTGGCAGGACTTGGTGACTGGTTTGATATGCTGGTTGAAGGGAAAAGAGTTGAGAAGGATTCCCAGATTTATGGTCTAAATGATGAGTGAACTTGGGTTTCACCAACCAAGATAAAGAATAGAGAATAGAATCTGGAAGAAAATGATGAGTTTAGTTTTGGTCATCCTGAGTTTCAGATGGTTTGGAGGCATCCAACTGGAGATGTTCACTGGACGTTTTTCAGTATATGAGTCTAGAGCTCCAGGGAGATGTCAAGATGGAAGATTTAGATTTGGAAAGGATCAGCAGATGGATGATGGTAAAAATCACCAGAGAGGATGAGATCACCTAGAGAGAAGATGTACAGTGAGAACAAAGGAGGGCCAAAGGTAAAAACTTGGAAGACTATCACAATTCGAGGGGAAGACAGAGAGGGTCCAGGAAAGTTGGTGCTTGTCTGGACTGTATATTGTAGGGACTGTGGGATTGGGTAAGAAACCCCAATATAGTAACCTCAATCTTTCCTTCTTGAAACTTTGTAAAAGTTTTGTAGCCTATATAATTGAGGATATTAACAAACTTTAGGACTGCCTATTTTCAACTTCTCATATAGTACCTTTTTCTGAATATTGTTGCAAATTGCTTTGCAACAATGTTCACAGTAAAGGTTTCTGAGCTCCTTACCTGAAAGCCTCTCTAAGCAGAAAATTGAATGTATTTTCTTTGTTTCATTGACCTAAAATGCTTTGAAGTGTCACATCCCTTTTGACCCAGTTAGAGTTTCCTCCTCTTTGTTTTAACCTACGCAAAGTACTCAGCACCAAACACAGTGCTTAGAAACATAGGAGGTGGCCAACACAATTCAAATGGCATTATCTGAATTCGTTTACCTAAATATGCACACTCTACCCTGTAGCTACAGACAAACATGCAAGTAAGTTAGGTCTTTCTGAAATAGTGATGGCTCAATTTAAATCTTGCCTTGCAGGGGCAACTGGGTGGCTCAGTCAGTTAAGCATCCAACTCTTGGTTTCAGCTCAGGTCATGATCTCAGGGTCCTTGGATCAAGCCCTGCGTCTGGCTCTGTGCCCAGCATGGAGTCTGCTTGAGATTCTCTCTTTCCCTCTCCCTCTGCCCCCCCCTACTTGTGCTCTCCATCTCTGTATCTCTCTCTAAAATAAATAAATAAAATCTTTAAAAAAAAATCTTGCCTTTCAGGTTTTTGTTTTAAAATTTTTTTTTGGCACTAAAGGGCAAATTAGTAAAAGAACAACAACAACAAAAAGGTATGTAGATTCCAAGGGCTGTTTCCCTTTAGATTATTACAGCATGTTAAAAATTGATCACAGTTGATATACAGCAGCTTGCCTGAGTCTATGCAACATGCCTCAAATGCAAAAATCCTTGGTGATGGACGACTGTGGGTAAAAACATACATGTATCAGATTTCTTCTCTGATAGCTTCCAGACCCCATTTTAGTGGGTTTGGCTCTCAAGGCAAACTCCGTTCGACAGCACAGGAGTAGCACTCAGTCATTTCCACCACACTTGGCCTCCATTCAGCAGGCGGGCCCGACTAGCTGCTTACATCCTCTCCCTCCTAAGGGAGAAGGGAAGTTAGAGAACTCCCTGGTGAGTACTGAGTTGCCATCTGTGCATAGGGTTTTATAGGAGAGAACCAAACTACTCTGCTTTCTTTCAACGTAGTTGTAATAAATCTCTGAAGATACTCCCTGGTTGGATTACGTTAGAGAGGGAGAGGGAGAGGGAGAGGGGGAGAGAGAGAGAGAGAGAGAGAGAGAGAAAGGGGGAGAGAGAAGAAGAAGAAGGAGAAGGAGAAGGAAAGGAGAGGAAAGGGGAGGGGGGAGGAGGAGGACAGGGAGAGAGAAAGGGGGAGGGATGAAGGGGGAGAGAGAGAGGGAGACAGAGAGAGGAGAGACACAGAGAGAGAAAAGAAGAAAAAGAAAAAGGGAAGAGGAGGAGGAGGGAAGGGGAGACAGAGAGGAGAGAATATGCATTGCCCCTGACATGCACTACTTTTCTGTGTGTGATTTGTATTGGTAATGGTTAATACCCAGATGTGTCCTAAATCCCACAAGGCTATTTCCTTCCCAGTGACTAGTAGTAACAATCCAATCCAAATGTAACCCTTGATTTTTTCATGAGAAGAGGATAGAATCCTTTGTTTCCTACATACCTTTTTTTTAGTACAGTTTTGAGTTAAAAAAAAAAAAAAAAAAAAGCCCAGCCCTAGTCAATGTTCCAATAGCCTGCTCCTCCCTGCCTCCCCTACAAAACTGCTGTTCTTTGCTGCTCCACGGGTCAGCTGTGCTCTCATCCAAGGCAAGACTTGCATTGATCAGTCGAAGTGGGCTTGTTAATCCCTTGTCAGGCTACAGCTACCACACCCAACACATCAGCCTTCACCATCACCAAGTCCTTGTCACTGCTGCCACTCTATTGACCTCTGTCTCCAGGAGGTGAGAAGAAGGGAGGTGTTTTTGCAGCCTTTGGCACAAAAAGAAAAGGCAAGTCAGGTAAGGTAAAGAAAGGAAAGAACAGGAAAGGAGAATGGAGTGGAAAGAAAGGAAAGGAAAAAGAGCAAAGCCCTGAAACAACTATCTCCAGGTTCCACACATAGCTCGTGTGGCTGTCCCCCCTTTGCTGCTCAGGACTTCATTAAACAAAGAATATTTCTTTGAGCTACAGCTTTTCCAGTCCTTACTGTGGGGTCAAGCAAAGTACATGATATGATGGAGGGAGGAGAGGCACTGGAATCAGATTGCCCTGGGTCCTCGCTCCAGGACCTAGCACAGTGTCTGACTCAAATCAACTCCCTTTCTTAAGAAGTTTCTATTGGAGTACCCCCTGCAGCAATGCCAACACTCCTGGGCTTTTTCTATCATTGCAGGGTGCCGGTAATCTTTCACTGGGAATCCACTGTTCTCACATGTGTTTGGCTATGAGGAAACCAGATTCCAATTGTCCAGCAAAGTAGGGTGTGGCTTAATGTACATACGGGAACACACACTTGCACCCACACAGTGTGTACATGGTAAACAATCCAAGCCTAACAAAAGGTATACAGCAAAAGCTCTACTCCTTGCACAGCAACCCTCAGTTCATCTTGCAAATGTAACCATTGCCAAACTACTGTTAACTTGTCCGATAGGTAAACTGTACCGTGGAGAGGAAGGTGGTCCAAGGTGCTCCTGGTTTGCTCAGGTGCTGAAATAGAGGGTCCTGGGGCCTTGGACTCTCATGAGGGATAATAGCCCTGAAAACAGGTGAGAGAAGAAGATGGGAAACATCACCTGCTTTATAATCTGGCCTCCCTCGTGGTATGACACTTACTTAGACCATGGATTAGAAAGGTCTCATCAGAGAAGGATCTAAAATCTGGTCCAGGAAAGGAAAGGCCAGTCCAAAGTTACACACACACACACACACACACACACACACACGCAGCCATTTAGAGGCAGAGTTGTGATGTTAGTCCCTAGGCCTCCAGCCTTCTAGAACAGTGTTTTTCCCTCAATTCCCCAGCACATCCACCAGTGGAACAAATGAGGCTAGGACCTCTGCTTCTGGCACCTTCCACTGCTATTCTATTCCCTGTGTCTGGACTCTTGAGTCTTAGAGATCTCCTGGGTCCCTAAAAGGGAGGTTTTTATCCCTCTTTTCTCCTTTTATTGGAGACGTGATAGTTTTGGGGCCCAGAGAGATAGTTTTCAAATTCCAAAGTGATCTGGTTCACCTGAGCTGATTGTTAAACATGTCAGTCTTGCCCAGCTGTTACTAAATTTCAATGAACCCTCTACCCCTTTGAGAAAGGCATACCACTCAATGGAATTTTTTGTGTTTACATGATGACTTTCCTTCCAATGCAGCTTTAAATCTAGAGAAAAAATAGTCTTGTTTTTTTTCTTTTTATCATAATGTTTCTGTTTGATTATAACATTAATACATATGGATTGGCAAAAATGAATATTATGGAAGAATATTAGGAAAATAAATATAAGCCAGCAGATGCTGTTCTTCAAACCTTTTCCTGAGCTGTCAAGGAAATGCCCATTCTGAACACAAGAGGGAGCTTTTAGCTAAAATGAAAATAAAGGCAATTTAATGTAGGCTCTGCCATCTTTATTTTCTTTTCATTAAAAATTGAACTTTGTTATCTTTGAAAACATACTAGTTAACTGATCATGGAATCATATAACGGTAGAGCCAACAGGCTCCTTAATCATGGTGACCTCTCTCCAGTGGTTGATATGTTTGCTTACTCCTTTCCTTAAAGGTTCTCCTTCCTTTGTTGCTGAAACACCACTCTGTCCCTGGCTCTGTCTGTAACTTTTAAACCATTTCTCGTCCTTTGCTCTCCCCTTCAGTGTGGGTGCTTTTCTGAGCCCCTCAGCCATCTTGTCTTCTCATTCTGCCAAATATACATACTTTCCTTGGCTGACCTCACTCATTCTCATGGCTTCAACTCCCATTATGTGCTGATGAATAAGTCACCATGCATACCTCCTGCTATAAGTCTAGTCTATGCTGAGGTACAGGTATGCACAATCGCTTAGCTACTGGACAAGCCCAAGAATACAAAAGCTGCCCAGAGGAAGATGAACTGGTCTGAACCAAGGGGTCATAAATTTGAAGACTACAGAACAGGTTGGTTAAGGGAGTCTCTAGGTTTTCAGGATCTACAGGGGATCACCCTGGATGACCATATGAACTGCGATATTGTTGAAACAGAAGAAAAAACAAAGCAACAACAACAAAACCCCTCTACACACTACGGCACAACAAACAGAGCCACTTAAGAGCTGAGCAGTGGCTAGTCACAAGTGGCTCCTGAGCACCTGACATGTGGCTGGTTTGAACTGAGATGTAAGCAGACATAAAATGCATATCAAATTTAAAAGAAAGCAAAGTATCTCATCAGTAATTTTATATTGATTCCAGAAGAGCTCCTGGTCCATGTGATGTGCTCAATACATGTTAGATGCTGTTATAAGACACTCACTTCTGGTCATTCCAAATTTCTTGATGTTATCAAAACTGACCAGGCACTTTGATGCTTCTCTACTTTTGTGAAGGCTGTTTCTCCCACTTAGAGTGCTCTACCTTAAGTTCTTCACCTATTAAGCTCCTCCTCATCCTTTAGGACTGAGCTTAAATATCACCTTCTGTTTGAAGCCTTCCTTATTACCAGGAGTCATTTTCTCTTCCGTGGCACTGTGTACATATTATTGCTATTATTACACAAATTGTAGTATAATTACACTGTAGCATACTTTGTTTCCTCCATTAGACTCTTAAAGTCAATAGGGATAGGGGCTTATCTTCCTCCTTGTATCTCCAGAGTCTGGCACAACATTTGCCACGTAATAGGCACTCAATAAATGTTTCCCAGACTGAAAATAATTATCTAATCAAACGAACTGAAGACATTGAATCTCAGGGAACTGATGGCACTTTTTGGACAAGATCACACTTTGGATCCCAGTGGACCAGGGTTTTTTTTTTTTCTTGCGCCTGGAAAGAATAGGCAAAAAGTGACCCCAGAATTCTACTATAACTGGAAGTAGAACTTAGATTAACCTAAATCCTTCAGTTTTTCCACTTTGTGTGAAAATATAATGAGAGTAAATCCCAAACCTGATACCAAATTAAACATATAACCTGTAACAAAACTTCCACTGATTTCTGATCTCAGGATGTTGGTTAATTTTTAAAAATTTATTATCCCTCGGGGCGCCTGGGTGGCTCAGTCGTTAAGCGTCTGCCTTCGGCTCAGGTCATGATCCCAGGGTCCTGGGATCGAGCCCTGCATCAGGCTCCCTGCTCAGCGGGGAGCCTGCTTCTCCCTCTCCCACTCCCCCTGCTTGTGTTCCCTCTCTCGCTGTGTCTCTCTGTCAAATAAAAAAAAAAAAATTATTATCCCTCTTTGGCTGGCTAGACAGCAGAACCTGCAAGTCTAATTGACCTCTGGAACCAGATCACCCTGGGTTCTCACTCCAGGACTTAGCACAGTGTCTGACTCAAATCAACTCCCTTTCTTAAGAAGTTTCTTTCCCAAAAGGGTCCAATATTGATGTGCCTTTGGTGGCAAGAATATGGAGTCAAATGCCCCATATGCTAATCCTAATTCTGATGCTAACTCTTAGTTAAGTTTCCTAAACTTTCAGCAACTATTTTCACATCTATACAATGAGGGTGTTGGATCAGATGATCTCCAAAGTCTAAGGAAATTGCCTGTGACTGTGACTATGACAGGATTCTTCATAGACAATGAGATTCTCTTATTTTTAGAGCTTTCTGGAGAACTCATGCATTTCTCTTAAGAATACCTTTAGTTTACTTACATCTCTGAGGTCAGCAAATCATCATGGAAATGATTGGAATAGTGTTTGTAGATTACAAATTATTTTCACATGCAATATTTCAGTTTGTAATACCTTTTTTTTAGAGAGGGAGGGGGACAGAATCTTAAGCAGGCTCCATGCCCAAAGTGGAGCCTGACGTGGGGCTTAATCTCACGACCATGAGATCATGACCTGAGCAGAAATCAAAAGTCAGAGATTAACCAACTGAGCCACCCAGGCACCCTTGTAATATCTTTTTGAGAAAAGCAGGCTGGTTGTTATACCAACTCTGCAGATAATGGTGGTGATGATGATTATGTTGATGAAAGCTAGTATTTTATTGAGTATGCCATGTATTGTTCTTAGAACCCTGCATGCACTACCATATTGAATTATTCTAGATGAGGATTCTAAAGTCTCATAAGATTAACTGACCAAGTTGGTAATGACAGAACCAGGATTTGGATCCATATTGGCTCTAATTTCTGTGTTCTATATCAATTGCTCATCTTCCTGCAATAGACTGTTTCACTGTTTTGTGCACCATTGAAGTAAAGAATGAATAAACACCATTTTTTATGATAACCCTTCACCACTGGAAGCTTCTGCTCTTTATCCTTTTAATTTGATCTTCTCTTCTGGATGGATTATATTTTTGGTCACAGAACTGGAGCCGATCACATCATTTTATCAGAGCTAATTCTGTATATCTCTCCCTTCACTGATTCAGTGATTCAGTGACATCACCTCGGTGACTTGATATAGGCCATAGTTGGAGATTTTTATACCACAGAAATACATAGATGCTACAAATCAAGACCCCTTTCCCCCTAGAGAGCTAGTGGTTACACATTTATCAGCATGTGTCTGGTTCTGGATGAAAGAGAGAAATGCCTGAACCTTATTCTGGAGTAAATATAGCAGTGTGTTTGAGCAAATGTAGCAATGTAGACCACAGCATCTTTCTTAGTCTGGAGAAAGAGAGGAGTTAGTCCTCCTTTGAGATGCCTTTGCTAATTTCCAGGTACACCTAGACTTGAAGAGAGCCTACAGAGCCAAGAATTTATTGATCCAAATTGCTACTATTCTCCTTTCTTTTGGATCCTGAAAACTGAAAAGGTCCAGACTCTGATCCATTGTTGGCAAAGATTTTTAAGTAACCTGCTTCAAGCAACTTATATTGGCTTAAGGTAACAACCTAGTGAATGGTAATGCCTGGGGTTCTGATGACTGGTTCATAGCTCTTGTCACCCATCAATGTACCTGTAAAAGGCATTATTTGGAAATATTTGCAACATGTACTGTCAGTCAGTGGTATATGAACAAACTTACATCTTATAAATAATCACTCTGAGCATGTTTACTGGATGTTCACACTGTTCAGCCATCAGAATCCCTGCAGATCCAGCTATTATATATGTTCACGTTTAAGGAGAACCTTGTGCCCCTTCTAATATTTTGGAACTGGAACAATCTCTGTCATTCTCTTGAGGAAAGAAATGGTTGAAGGTCTGATCTGATAGCACACAACATTGACCACAAGAGCACCTCATAAAGTCCAGCTGACTGAGTTATGTTCATTTTAGTGAAGTGGACTTCAGATTCTTTCAAAAGACTAGTCTATACCTACTCCCCAGGAAGCAAGAACCCTGGATCGCCCCAAGGTAGCCTCAATTCCAAAATCTCTGACTGGCACGAAGTCCTTATGCCCTAAAACATGCCTTATTTTTGCTTCATGAAAATACCATCACTGTACACACTGGGAATGGGACTATTTTGCTGGAAGAGGATAAAACCATTCATCATTATTTATAAATTTCATTAGGGTAGTATTTAAGAAGCTAGTGTATGGTCTGGATGAGTGGGCAGAACTCTTGAGCTGGACTGATGGGGAAATGAGGAAAAGCTGAAGAAAGTCACTAGAGCTCAGGCTTCAGGCATGCCTCTTCTCAGCAGCTCCCTCTGAGGAGCTGTATTCATGGCTCACTCCCCAGGACCTGCATATCTAGCCACATGTGTGTTCTGAGGGGAGGGCTGGCTGCATGTTGGTAGCAGGGCAGACAGTATCCACAAGGCCTCTTGCTCCAAACCAGCCCTCTGTTGCCATTGCTATAGCCCCTGAGAGAATGCCTTCAGGGCCTTGTCTGGGCCCAGGGCTCTGAAGGAGAGGCCAGACAAGGTGGACTATGGGACAAGGAAAAGACTGAGCAGGAGTGCTTGTGAGTGCTAGTTGAAAATATCACAGGTGGGCTCAGGATTGATTCAAGGAGAGCTGAGTAGGACTCCTTCCCAAGGAATTTCTGCAAGGGCAGAGATCCAAAGACACGCATTCTGGAAGAAGCAAATGGTGGGGTGTGAGGTCAGATGTGTTTGGTTGAGGAACCACTGCACTAAGCCCCCTCTCCTGGGTGTTTCTCTGAAGGTGGAAGAATGAAGGGAGAACTTTCTGGAAAAGAGCTATGTGATAAAAGGCAGAGCCTAGCAGAGGCTGTTTTTGGATAGGGAGACTGATCATGATATATGATCATGACTCTCAAGACTCTAAATAGACAGTGGACCAACTTCTTTTATTATGTAGCTTTTCTTTCTTTTATCAAAGCTGGCACTTTCTAGCTCTCTCTGATTATAAGTCACATTATGGGACCAGCTTCTTTGTATTAATCTTGATCTTCTTCTGCCCCTCCTTTCTCCCTCTTTATATCTTTAAATATGGACTCTGGATATCCAATTCCAGGGCTTGAGTATGTCAGCCTCAGACACTCCTTAAACCAGATAGCCATGTACTTTAGAGATGCCGAGTTGGAGAATCTTTTACTCTTGTGGGGAAGAAAAGTGACATACAGCGCTAAATAGTGTAAAAAGAATAGGAATAGTACTAGGAAAAGGGCAAGGCTTGAGGCTGGGACTGGGCAAAGAAGCTGAAAACATCCAGGGGAAATCTTAGGCTCTAGGTGAACACTGAAATGAATCCCACTGATGTTTGAGGCTGGCTGAGATAGTTGTGGGGTCTGGAGAATGTATTTAAATGATTATCAGAAGCAAGAGGGGGTAAAGAAGTCATTACCAAAATAACATCCAGCAATGTTTGTTTCTCTACTATGTTGTCTGATCCACAGAAGTAAATGCTTATTTGAAGGAGGAGGGGCAAAACTGTCACCACCAAAATCAATCCAAGTGATACAGGATTCTGGATGAATTAGTCATGGGGTCTAATCCATATAAGTAACCCCTCTCTGAAGAGGGAGAAAGAAAAAAGCCACTCCCCAAATTACATGAAGTGATGTTTGTTTCTAGATGAGTTATGTGTGTTGTCTAATCATTATAAGTAAATGCTTATGTGAAAGAGGAGGGAGACAAATGCTAATACCAAAAAGGGTTCCAGCGACCTAGGATCCTGGGAAAGTTAGTCATGGGGTCTGATCAATATAAGTGAATGCTGATTTGAAGAAAGAGGAGAAAAAGTGTCATCTCAAATTAATTGCAGTGATGTTTGTTTCTGGACTAGTTACTAGTTTTGCCTGATGCATATAAGTAAATCTTATCTAAAGAAAGAGGGGGGCAAAAGTCACCACCAAATACATGGCTAGATAAGCTGAATTATATGCCACTTATTTATCAAAAAGACTATGTGGATGTAACTGGCATTGGTTTTTATCCCAAAGTGTAATTTTGGTGAAGAAAAATAGGTAGGAGCATGAGAGAGTCTCCTAGCAAGAGGAAAACACCAGAACATGGTAGAAGCAAGCTATGATAGACATATCATGGTGGAAGTCTTATCTCAGAGTGGGCAGGGAACTCTAGAATAGTGGCAACATTGTCCTGGGTCATGGTAGAAAAGAAAGTGGACAGCTAACATGGGCAGGAAACTCCAGCTACAGTGGCAGCAGATGAGAAATCTGTCAATGGATAGGAAATTCCAACTACAGTAGAAAGCAAATCTGTTTTCTTAGTGGAAAGGAAAGTGGGCAACTGCACAGCCAGGGAATCCCGACTGTGGATGAACAGCCAGAAATATTACAGTGGAAAGGAACGTGGGCAAAGAGGAGAGGACAGAGAATCCCAGGTAGTCAGGAATCATTGATCAGGTCTTCAAGTGGATAGAGATGTGTGCAGAGAGTGGCCAGCCAACCATGATCTGCTAGGTCAGCAACATAGAAGCAGAGATCTTGGAGACTGGACTGCTGGACTTTTGAGAGAAGTGCCAGTGAGTTGTCGAACCTTCCACCCCCACTCCCAGTTAAGAGCAGCCACAGAAGGATCAGAATTGGAATTGAAAGCTGAAGCCTTAAACTGAGGGTTTTAGAGGGGATGGGTTAGCCTGGTGATGGGTATTAAGGAGGGCACGTACTGCATGGAGCACTGGGTGTTAGACGAAACAATGAATCGTGGATCCCACATCAAAAATTAATGATGTATTGCATGGCGACTAACATCACATAATAAAATTAAATTAAAACAACAACAACAAAAAAACGAAAGCTGAAGCCTTTCTCTACATGGGTAAGATATCAGAAAGTAATTTGACTTTATTACAATGATTTTAGTGAGTATTTGGAGGGGATTAGGAGCTGTGTCTCATTGTTCTGAGGAGCATGGTCCTATGACATGACAGTTGCAATGTGCTAAAGGACAACATTCAGAATGTGCTCAGTCATGCCATACTCTAGGCTTTTTTCGTGGTGGTAGGAGGATGGGTTTGGAGCACTAATAATCCCAACTAATGGTTAACAAGCATTTTCAATCCAAAGATTACTTTTCCTATCAGGAAGCATTTTTCACATTCAATATTTTTCTAGAAATGACAATGCTAACCATATTTTGAGTGTAAACATGATCATTTCCAGAGGTTAAGATCAGGGTAAAAATCTGGCTCTGAAATATATCTGAAACAGAATCCTGGTTTAAAGTGCTTCTTCTTTTTTATTTCCACACACTTCTTAGTTGAGTATTGCATTATATAGCCAGGCAATGCTTTTCCAGCTCTTTAGAGAAAAATCTCTCTTTGTATTTCCAAAATTATGCTAGAAAAAAAGTCTCAGGAATAGTAGCTCCTCAGAATACCAGCGATTGTATATTTAGCTAAAACTTATCTTTAAAATATTTCTTAAAGTGCTAATATAGCCTAACCTAATTTTTCTTAGAGCATTTTTCAACTAGAGTTAACTCGTTGGGAAGAGCTTTTAAGCGTTATTTTCTAGCTCCATAGAAAAATAGCACTACTCAAAATCAATTTGTTAAACAATTAAAGATACAGAGCTTCAAGGAAATTTTGGTATCACTCATCCTGTGAGGAGACAGGTTCAAAGTTTTAAGTGATTTCATCTAGAGCATATCTGGGGCTAGCCCAAATCTTGCTTCCAGGTAAATTCTCCTGTTATTCATATGGATGAATTGAACTTTAAAGTACAGCCCTTACAGTGCAAACTTAAAGTTTAGTAAGATATTACAAAATGTCCAGAGTTGTTGATTTTGTTGGCTTTGATCTTCCATAAGCACTGGTGGTAACTGGCAGTATAAGTACGACTATAACGTGGGAAATTTCAACTTGAGCAGAATATTAGGAGTTTTCTATGTATGGCTTTTGTTGGACTTGGTCTTCTGTAGGTAATGGCATCAACTGCCAACATTTGGTTAAGTCTTTGTGCATAAATGTTCTCTTAAACAATTCTATGTTGATTACTTTGTTGAAAGCATGAGGAAACACAACTTATAATAGAAATAATGGAAGTGATGATACTTCTCATGGACAAAAGCAGAGGAATGTATTTTATGATGTTTATCTCCTCTCCCTCCCTCCTTCCCTCTCCCTCTCCCTCCCTTTCCCTCTCTCTCCCTCTCTTTATCACCTCCTCCTTCTCTTCTTCTTCTTCTTCTACTACTACTACTACTACTACTACTACTTTTTCACTGCAGCAATCTGAATAAACCCTGAGTAGTTCTTTATTTCCTAAGCAACTAGACCATTCTAGACTTGCCCTACTATATAAAATTATGTGTATTTGGGGCTGGGTCTTAATGCCTCATTGCTATAAAATAAAAGGATAACCGATACAAAAGAACACATAGTATTTTCTAAAAAAATTTTTATTGTAAAATCTAACAGCTATAAGAAACCCCTTAAAAATTAATGTATAGATTAATCAGTTTTTATGAGGCAAACAGCTTTATACCACAAATGTAGGTTAAAAGAATTTTGCCGTCCACCTATCCTAATCACAAAGCCTTCTCTCTCCTCAAAAGTAATCACAGTACTGACCTTTATGGTAGTGAATTTTTAATTTTCTTTATAAACTTATCACTCAAATGTTCCTTCCTAAGCACTAGTTTAGTTATGCTTTCCCTTTCTCCATATATCTCTTTTAATCTAGAGACTATCCTGCTTGTCTTTGTAACTTATTTGTTGAAGAAATGGCATCTTGTCCTCTAGAGTTTCCCACAGTCTTGATTTTGCTTGGTGGTATCCTCTGTTGTAGTTTAATATGTTGCTCTGTCCTGAATTTCCTATAAATGGGTAGCTGGTTCTACAGGCTGATCTACAGGATCAGATTTGGGTTTATTTTTTTTTTTTTCTTTTGGCTTCATAGGTGGTAGTGTGTTCTATTTGGAGGCACGTAATGTTCGGTTGCCTTTTTTTCTGCTATTAATGATCAATGCCATCCGTCTTTAGGTTGATGAAATTTCTCCAGGTGTTTTGGTTGTTAGAAGCTCATTCTCTAAAATAAGGAGGGACTTGTGGGAACAGCATTCCCTGAATTCTCACATGTTGACAAATTTGTTTTGTGGCTTTTTATGTGAAAATCAGCCTAGGTATAAAATTTTTGGTTCACATGTTCTTTCCTTGAGTATTTTAAATATGCTATTCCATTTTCTGATGGCAGAATGTTTTGTTGTAATAGTCTGATGATAATGTAGTTTCCTTTCATTTATGAGTGATTTTGGTGCTGTTACTGAATTTTTTTCCCCTTAAAGTCTAGTAAGTTTACTAGAATATATCTCTGTGTTGGTTGCTTTGGCTAGGTCAATTTCCTTTTTTTTTTAATATGCAACTTTAAATCCTATTTCAGGGGCATTTTCATGAATTACACTTTTTCAAAATTGTTGTTTCCTTCCTTTGATTTTCTTCTTTGAGGATTGAGAGCCTATGAAAAGTGAAATCATTTTGAACAGCTGCTTGAGGGCCATCAAAATAGGGATGAATAAGGAATTGTCAATCAGTAATTAATGCTGAACTCAGATTAAATGGCATACATTTGCAGTGAAGGCAACTTTCTATTGCAGAACTCAGCAGAGACAAACAAAACAGATGTTTGGGTATGGTGGCAGGGTAGAGAGCAGGGAAAGGTGAGGAATTGAGGGATTCTAGGATGCTTGCTGAATATAGTTGAAATAGTTACCAACATATTAATTGCAAAAGTAAGTAAAAAATACACGCAGGTATTTCTGGAACAGTTTCAATTTTTTACTATTTTACTTTAAATAAAGAAGATGTAAATGTATGACTAAATGTGATTTAATTCTTATTCACTTGTAGGAATGTTTGTAATACATTAGAAAATCAGAAAAGAAAATCTTGATAAACCATTTGCCCCAATTTTTGGTTTGAAAAAATATATTCCATATCAATGTCCTATGGAGATGTCATCATCCAGTCCATAAAAATAGTTACACATGGATTTTTGTTATGCAGTAATAATGTCAATTAAAACTTCCTGGGAGTGAAGACACTTTAACTGGAAACTCCTCTTTACTGGTCACGTTGGCAGGTTTCAGATGTCTCAATAACATGATTTCTGCTAAATTTTAGGCCTGTGGAGCTCAGGGTACCACCCACATAGAAAATGAACAAAATTGATGTTTGTTTGCAGACTTCCTTTCTGAAATGGCAGTCCTTCAGTTTCTGGTATTTTCTATGTTTACACTAAGCTTAAGGTAATACTAGACAAGATTGTAACGTTAAAAACGTATAAAGTTTTATTGCTCCTTTTCTCATTCAAGTGGTAAATGTCCCTGTTGGTCAAATCCTTTTTACTCTACTTTAAATTTCCCACTGTTCCCCTTGTCACATCAGACACCATTGAAGCTTATTGATTGGTTGGTTTCCTTTACCACTTTCTCCTAGGTTCCTGTTAAGCAGGGGCAATGTAAGGAGCCAAGTACTGATGTTAGCCCAGAAAAAATATTTGTGTCCACATGGTCTTGTCTTGAATGGAGAAGGAGGGAAGGAGAAACTAGATACACATCAAATCTCATCCATAAATCTAAAGGAATTCTGTAGTCAACTTTGAGAATCTCATAGGAGTTTTATTCTTCTAGCCACTCACTCTTTCTTCCTGTAACTACAAAATCCATTCTTTCTTGGCCCCCTTCCTTGCCATTGTCCAGTCAGTAGCCTTGACTAGGATTGTGAAATGGGGTTAGAATGCATTGGGATCAGCCAAATAGCATCTGAACATAAGCTTCTTGACTAATTTACCCAGATTGTAGCCCTTGCAATAATCTCCTTCTAAAGATCTCAACCAATTTCTGTCCCTATCTACAATTAGGATGTCTCTTGTTGGTACTCTCTACAGATGACTTCAGGATGCTGAGGCTTCACCAGGAACACTAATGCCTAAACTCTTTATTGGACCAGGGCAACATTACTGATGCTGAATCCCTCCTTGTGACAATGCTGCAGATGCCTGCATGTAGAGTACTAACATTGCCTCAAAGATAGTACATTCTATTACTGCCAAAGCTGTTGGCACCAATGCTGCTGATTCTTTGGCTTTCAATGTCCTATGGAGATTTACTCTGTTTACTGCAGCCTCTTTGCTAAGGGATTCAGACTTAAGTCTCTGAGGTCTGGCCTAAAATACATTCTGATCTACACATGCTATACTTAAAGTCTACTTCCCCTCTGTCTTCAAACACTGGTCTATTTCTGTTGAATCAGATTTGCTCATCTTGGTTCTTCCCATACGATCCTTTCCCAGAAGAATCCTTAGATCCTAGTATAATATCCTTCCTAGCTCCACCAAGTATCCTGATAAGAAGAATAAGAATATGGCCTGCTATATTCTTCCCACTCCATTACCCTCAGTAAAAAGTTTGTTGTCTTATTAAGGGTCTACCCCCATAAAATAATCAGCTTAAGTAATGGATACTCCTTCAAGTAAGATCTTATCCAATATTAAGGCATTGGGAAGAGGGAAAGGTGGGGCCATCTGGTTCTTGTCTATTCATTCACACAAGTTGCCACACTGCCTTGTTGCTACTGCCTTGTCTGATGACTCATGGGACCCAGTAGAGAGCTGCTGTTCAATGCCTGCTCGGGACAAAGTAATTTTTCTATTGCTTCTGTTCCAAATTTGGAACATTGGTATATTTTACGAGGTTTCTTTTTGTCCTATCTTAGACACACATCCCATAGCCATTTCCCTTCTGGAGTCATGAGACCTCACTGCCCCACTGCCAAGAATCAGGATACAGGCCTTTGTTTTTGTTATCTGCGTACTTCTTTCTTTCCATTTCCACTGTCTCTTACTTAGAGCAATATCCAGACTGTGAGAAACACCCCAATCTCCCCACCATTCACTGCCCTTATGAATTAATTTAATTCAACAAACTTCTACCCCATAGCTCAGCTGGGGTGGGGGTGGGGTGAGGTTCACAGGAGCAGTTTAAATATGCTAGAAAACCTTAGAGTGGGTGTTTAGCAGCTGCTTGATGCTTTTTTTTTTAGAATATGTATGTGTGGAGAGGTAGCTCACTCTTACTATCTTCAGCTTTGGGATTTTTAACTGAAATTGTGACAAAAATGTCCCCACTGAAAAATCTGTAAATCTTCATCAATAAATGTCAATCTTCCCCCTAAGTATAGCAAAAGTGCATGTACTTCTTTAACTCTTACCTGTTGCCTTAGGAACATTACTCTTCCAAGCCTGGAGGGGGCCCTCTCTACCATCCTGAAATATAGCCATGTTTAACTGTGGGACTATTTCAAAGGGAGTGCTGGGCAGAGGTAATGAGGAGAATAAAATAAGGGGGTGTTTTAGTTATCGTTTAAAAAGACAAATCAAGTCTACGTGCTTAAGTTTCTCTTATGAACGTAGTCACCTGTTAGTGTAAGTAAGTCAGATGTTAGCAGAGAATTCCAGGGGAGAAAGCAAGATCCTGTGGGTCAGGGATAAAAACACCTTAATATCTTGGTAAGGATAGGTAAAGAGGGGCAGGAAACTGGCACTGTGAAGAGCACAGGCAATAGACTGCTTGGAGAGCAGCAGTTTACCTTGCTCACTAGAGGGCCATGTTACTAGATAGAGACAGTCCCCACTCAGTTCAACTTTCAGATGCTCTGAAGCACGAAGTTCATAGGAAATGTGGAAATTAACAGATTTGAAATGTATGGGGCAGACTTTATTGGCAAGCTCCAGTGACTGGGGTGTGTGTGTTTATGTGGCATACTGCATATTTTTGAAATTTTGTGAAAAGACAGGAGTGTCTGAAATACCACTCATAGAGGAGAGAGTTCACAGAGGTGTATTTTATCCAGTGTATGGTGAACATCACAATTCTGTTTTTCTTTTTTTTTTTGGTAGACTTCTCTTTTTCCTAGCACTACCTGAAGTCATGTGGTCACCCAGGTAGAGATTCCCTAACCAATGTCCACTTGTGCTACAACACTTGAATGAAAGTACCCTGTGGGTCTTGGACCCAGCTGACTGATTCTCCATTGGACAGTCCCCTCAGTTTTTGGTACAAGGCCAGAGGGAGCAAAGTCCCAGGGTCTCAAGGGAGCCCTTTGGGTACCATTCAGCCAGGAAGCCATACACCTCCAGATGCCACACATGTGATAATAGTCACAGCACTCAGGGCAAGGCCAAGGCCCTGATGGTTGAATTTTTTCTAACTGTGCTTATTCCCAGATGCTGGACTCTGGACAATGGAAATTGCTGCGCTGTCATCCTATGGAAGTCCAAACTTAGTAAAGAAGAAACCTGAGATAATTTCAGTTGGAATCATTTAACCACAGAGGTCCTGACAGAGCTAACAGCTGGATCAACTGTCCTTTTCCTCTGTGATTTCACAATATATTCAATAAAGTCTAGATTAATTGTGTGACAATTAATAAAGGGAAAGCTCACTAGAATGGACTCGGGAGCCTGGCAAAAGGAGCTCCGATGCCGTACCACTCACAGTCAATAGCAAAAACAACAGGAAGAGACTTACCTTCTAATGGGATACTGCTTTACTATCAGAGCAAGATAAAGGAAGATTTCTTCCTCCCCCAGCAACAGCCCAGCCAATGAGAGACAGTCAGAGCTCAGCCAATGACAAGCCACTATATTTCCAGCTCCCAGTTTACCCCGATGGACTTTTTGTTTACAACAGCCCCTTCCCAGCTCCCCCGTTTCCTCTATAAGAAGAGCGTTCCTTTCCTTTGTTCTTTGTTCTTTTCTTGTGTTCCTATCTGAAATTTCTCTTTCATTCTCTTACATTCCAGATCACACCTGAAAATTTTCTATGATCTATTTTGGTAACAGAAGCCTAGATTATTAAATATGTATTGGATATGGGGCACATTGCTTTTGCCTGGGAAATGTTTTCTGTGGGAGAGTAGGTACCTAAATTAAGCTATTGCTGTGGTCACATTGGTTATGATTGTGTTTCTGGTCTTTTGTGGATATAGGCATAGACTAACATTTCTATCTCCTAATGTTTAGCTGTAGCTTTTAAAATGGAATTGTGAAAGATTTGGCGTGGCAGTAATTCAACATCAGAGGTGGTTTAAAAGGCTCATGAGCTTACCCTAGACTTCAACATGTTACTTATCCTTCATCCCTCTGGGACAACGGGATGAGTAGAAAATGGGAGAGGATGACATTTCTTATACATTTTTTAGAAGGTATTCACTTTGTTTTATTTATTTATTTACTTAGACAATTAGTTGTGCGTTTTGATTATTAAGTTGACTTATCTTGGGGAGATTAATTTTGTTAGAACTTTAAATTTCAAACAAAAGATTGAGTTGACAAAGATACAGACTTTGTAATCTTACATTTTAGAGAGAAGGTAAATTTTGAAGTAGCACATCACTGGCAATGTGTGTGTTTCTTGCACATGTTAAACATAGCACTCTGATAAGTCTGGACAACATAGCTATGTATAATTTAATATAAGAAATAGAATTAAAGGATATCTTATAGCATATACTTTGGACTTGAGGTAAATCGTTTCCTGTGGCTTCTAGAGGTAATAAAATAATAGAAATATATGCATCCAATAAAGTCCAATTGAGTTGAATCTAGGATTTAATTATTCATTTTCCAGGTCATCTTTTCAACACATTTATTGAGCACATACTATGGGCCAGGCCTCTTGAGATCCATCTGTGAACAAAGGACAAACATTTCTGTTCTTGTCAGAATTATATTCTAGGTTCCAGGAAGATACATATAGCAAAAGAAAAGACTATAAATGCAGCTTCAAAATACACACAGGATTTTGATAATCCACTGATCTTCCTTGTTAGGAATAGCAACACCATTGTTTGAACATGGGATTGCTTATTGAGCCCTAAAATGTCAAGAAAGACAACAAGATGTTTAGAACAAATGTCAGTTATATTCTCTAAGCCCTGGAAGAAAAGGGGGTCTTAGGGCCTAAACATTTTCCTATAGTTGGCCCCTTAATGAATAAGAACTAAGGGCAAAATAATGGAATGTTTAAGGATAAAATACCCAACTATGGAGTAGATGGCGGTATACAGGAAAAAAGTTGAAAAGGTTAAAGTGCTTCTATTTAGTTCTCTTCAAATATATTGGATTATCTAAAAAAAAAAAAAGAGTAATGAAGCAAGGAGGCCTGGGGCTTTCTCTTGCTTCATAAGTGGAGTTTAAGGGATCAAAGCTGTGTTGTAGGCTGGTTAGGTAAAAGGAGCCCAGACAAACATACGCACTTGTCCCTATAGGAGAAGGTGAGAACCAAAATTCTAATTCATAATAAAGTGCATATCCTTCGAGTTTCTTCTGTGTATGCATCCTTTGTTATTCTCATAAGTCAAATATGGATGGTAGGGTCAGTGGCAAAGTGGAGGGTGTGCATGATGCATGACAAATCATGCCTGCAGGTCATGTTCAGCTCAACGGACCCATAGGTCATGGCCCTTGTGGACACCTTCATACTAGGATCTCATTTGTCTTCATCACAACTTGTAAAGTCTGCATTATATCCTCCTACAGATGAGGGTGCTGGAATTTAGAGATGCTAAGTACCTTGAGCTACCCGCTGTTTTGTGTCCAGGTTGGGGGATTAAGCCTGGACCAGTGTCTAGAAGACCCTGTTACCTGGAGATGCAGAAAATTCACTTTTATCTTATAACTGCTGACAAGTGGAGGATGGTCAAAGGGAAAGACTCAGTAAGACTAAGACTGTGGATAAATGTTATTTTGTTTTGCCATATTCCCAATACACACCTTTGATTTTTATTTAGAACATTAGAACAGAAAAAAAATCTTAAAGACCCTCCACTTCCATGATCTTTAAACTACCAGTCACTGTCCTTACTGAACTGTAAAGTCAGTTTCATGAGTACAACAAGCAGTATTTTTTAAAACAGTAAATAGAACAAAAACTATCAGAGTCCCTTGCCCACAAATAGTGATCGGTACCAGTCAGCAAAAAATGTTTAGTTCTCTACACAAAAAATTTGGTCTCCTTATAAAATCAATTTCTTTTATGTAGGTCATAGTCAGCAAAATTTAAAAGTCATTTCTCCAATCTAGAATCTCCGCTGATGAGGAAACTAGGTGGGGCAATGATTTGCCCAAGCTCACACCATTAATCATATTAAACAAATTAAAGTGCAGAATATTCAGCCAGTAGGAGGGAATCCCTAAAATAACAATGCATACAGACACATGCTTTAACTAACTACAAGACATTATTCATTAAAGATAGAAATTCCTTCCTGTCATGGTAAAAAGAAGGAAAAACAAGCAAGCTATCATAGAAAAGCTCCCTCTTCATTTATACCTTCATGTGATGAACATTTTATTTAATTCTCTGAGATCCTGATTATTTTTTTTTCTATTGAAGCAGGGTATTTGTAACTAGGCAGCCCAAGGTGTGAGGATGTACCTTCTACCTTGGACACCCCAAGAGACACTTGTGGGGGCAAATTGATTTCACTGTTTCCTCCCCTTGGTATAGAATTGGTGGCCCACACACTTTCTGCCTGGGAACTGGACGAAGAGTCTGACTCCAGTGCATAGCAGACAGTGTATAATGGTGAACAGTGTATAATTGTCCAGTAAAAGGAGACAGTTGTCATTGAAGTAAAGCTAAGAAGAAGGCTGAGTTCATTCAGACCCAGCACCAGAGAGTGAGAATTTGAGCAAAGGAAACAGGCCTTTAAATGAGGGAATGAAGGTCGCTGGCCTGGTGAGGGGAGACCTTGGTCCCAGACAACCTGTTCCCCCAGTGCGTTTGTGTTTTCTTTCGCATCTAGCATTACTGTGTCCCCCATACAGACATGGAACATATGGGGTCTCCTAATGTGAGGTGTGATTATTCTGTCCCTTCTCATGGCCTAGGTGCATCTTCCCCCAAGGACCATCCTTTTCTCTACCTGTTAGGGATCAGTTCCCTTCTAATTCCCCCACCTGTCTCTGCTGGGTCCGTGGGACAGGTGGGCCTCCTTAGTCAAAGAGGTGGGGCTCCCAGGTCCCTGAGAGACACATCTCAGCAACACTGCCTTTGTCTGCCTTTCCTGTGGGAATTGATCCTCTTGACACATCTACGTCTGTATCAGACTCTGCCATACCCTTGGGAAAGTGTGTCCTACTGCTCAGTGGCCACTCTCATTCTATGTTGCTCTCCAAACATGTTTTAAGGGGCTTCTTTAAGACAAGTATGCAAGTCCTGCTGCCTTCTGAAGGATAACACCCTCCTGTGTAGGCTTTCATCTCAGATCTGGTCACAGGAAGGGTCTGATCTGCTCATCCTTAATGAGGAGTTACTACACATTTGAGGAATGCAAGCAAAAATAGCCATGCCACATTAAAGGCTCAGAGAGGCTCCAGATTCTGTTTCAGTTCAGAGGCAGCCAAGGGCTTGGCCTTAAACGTTAGTATGTGTGACAGCCCTGGTGTGGGTCTTCTTGGTCAAATAGCACCCAAAGGGCCTCCTCTCGAGGCTCTGGGATTTTGCTCCCTCAGTTTTCCTCCAAAAACTGAGGAGGCTGTCCAGAGGAAGGTCAGTCAGCTGGACCCAAAGGTTGAAGTGCACAGTTATTAAAAGATTGCAGCACAGGTAGGCATTGGTTAAGGAGTCTCCATTCTGGGTGAGCATATGATGTCAGGTGATGCTAGAGAAAAAGAAAGTCTTCCAAAGAAAGCAAATCTAGTAGGCCAATTTTTAAAATACTTTAACATACTATAGGCAGCCCCCAGTCATTAATAGTGGCTTTGGGAAGCTAGAGGCAGGTGGGGATGGCAAAGAAAGAAGTAAGGCAAAAAGCTCATTTTTTGTCAATAGGAAACTGAAATGTTAATAGCTTTCTGCAAAGATAGGTTTCCAGTTAAGAGGGTCTATTGGTTTGACTCATGGTTTTGGGAAGCAGTGTTCTCAGATTAAAACATGTAAGGATGCAAAATTTGAAGCCATCTGAAAAACGAATGCTTTCTATTTTCTCTAGTTAACTGAAAAGTTATATCCTTTTTTTTACAAGATGAGAATTCATTCCTTTTACCATTAAAGGGCTTCCATAGGGCACCATCCCAGTTATACCTCCTAAGGAAGGGTCACCACTGCTTGATCTAGAGAGCCAACATACCCGTCTGTTATCTTTAAATATCTGATATCTTTAAATAAATAAGCTAAGGGAAAAAAAATCTCTCCCCATTTAAAAAAAAAAAAAACATAACAAGGGGGAAAATGTTTGGGATTTATGACAGTCAAACTTACCAGTCATTTATACCAACATCTTAATGAATATTTGTTTTTTGAAGATACTTTCTTCTAATACTTTTTGGGAAAAGCTTGAAATAAAAGCCTGGTATTGAGAAGAGAAAGAGTAAGAAGGTCTTGAGATAGAGGAAGGTCAGTTTTGCTGGACTGACGAAGACAGCATGTGCTGCTGTTTAAAGATTATAAAAAATGGAGATACCAGTGAGGACATCTCTAAAAAGGCAACAAGGAATAAAATGAATTTATAATGAAAAAAGTAACGAACCTCCCCCCACCAACTACACATTCCACATGGAGGAGAAAACACCCTAAAAGGCTCTCATATGCAGCCCTTATATACATGCATGTGAAAGACTTACAAATTTCTTAAGGACACATTGTGTATGTGTGTGTGTGTGCACGCACGTGTGCACACGCACGTGCAGGCATGCTGCTTTTGGCATAAAGCTGCAAGTAGGATCCAAGAAGACAGCAAGAGAAACAGGAAGGAAGAGTGAGAGAAGGCCATTGGCTAACGGCTCACTCTGGGGACACTCTGAGTACAACCCATCATTGTTAATTAAGTACAGAACTTCAAGACATTGGACAGGGAGTCTCCAAGCTGATGTGATGACCACTCGTTTTTTACTTTGGCTGACTACAAGATTTAAGGGCTTTTGTCTAAATAAGAGAAAACAAACACAAATTTCCAGAAGTGAAGACAACCATGAAGTATTCCTTTAATGAATAATGCTTGAGAATCACCACTCTTTCCTTTGGTGCCAGGATATTTAACAGAAGATTTTTTTGTTTAAGTAGCTCAAGGAAGGAAGCCTTGTGGGTTCATCAGGGATACTGATTCCTGCAGCAGTTGGTGAGAGTGTAAGAAAGGTCAGTCAAGAAACTGGTTTCTAGTGAATCACCAAGACTAATGCAAAGGGCCTTTTGGGAAGGCAAGCTCCCTGCTTAGGGGACCCATTGACTAGACCCAAAGTCAAGGGAACAGTGGGCTCTGATTAAAAAAGGGGCAGAATAAGTACCTATGTTTTCTCTCTAGCCAATTACCTGCTATTGTCCTCCATTAAAAGATACAAATTATTTCCTCTCACCAAGAAAGGAAAATAAGACTAAAATGAAAGTCAAGAAAAACAGGAGTCTACCACACCCAGCCATATCAGTCATCGATTCTTTCATTGACTGTTATAATTTCTGGAGGCTAAATTGATTTTTAGTTTTTGTTCAAAAGGGGCAAATCTCAGGGTAAGGTGCTGGCAATAGGCAAACCCAAAATGGGGGAGGCTGCTCAGAATAAGGTCAGCTTATGCATGCAGTGAACCACACTGAGCAACCACAGCACCTAAAGGGCACTCACTTAAATTGCAAAGAGGAAAATAAACAAACAGAAATAAATATAAAATAAATACAAAGGACAGAAAGAAGAAAGCATCTAGAAATATACTCTAAAAGTTTTTTTAAAGGCTGTACAAAATAGTAGATGTATTTGAGAAAGATAACACATGAAGTGCAACAACCCTGGGTGTGGTGAGGTGCCAGGGTATTCATTTATGGCTCAAGTGATTTAGGAGGCCTTGGAACAGTGTGTCAGTCAACATCACCAAATTTCCCACACCGGGCAGATGGGAAGCACATGGCATCTCCTAGCATGATGTATTCTTCCCCTTTTCATTGCCTCATGGGCTCCATTCCCCTGATGATTGTTTTCTCTTATATTTTTCAGCTATCGTTCCTCCTCAAAATTCCACATTAGACTCTGCCAGATCAGTTAGGCCTGATTTATATGAGTAAGATCAAGAAGATTATTATGTATCTGCTTCCCTCAATCAGAGGGGAAAAGGGAGCCAGTGGTGAAGGGTGGGGGTGGAGTGCTTCCTCCAATAAGTCCATGGGATGTCTTTTATGGCTGTCTCATTCTCTTTTTTCTCAATATGAAAAAGTCATGAGCCTCATTGTCT
The DNA here is from genome assembly GCF_054177405.1 of Leptonychotes weddellii. Classification (NCBI taxonomy): domain Eukaryota; kingdom Metazoa; phylum Chordata; class Mammalia; order Carnivora; family Phocidae; genus Leptonychotes; species Leptonychotes weddellii. The sequence goes on from NC_138385.1 coordinate 30,673,776, forward strand.
TTTCCTACCCTCTGTACCAAATCAGTTCTCCTGACAGACCACACTCATGCCACATTCTTCCAGCAACTTGGAACCTAGTCACTTCCCTACCAAAGAGGTGGGGATTTCTTCACCAACCAGTGTTGCCCTAGCAACCTCCAGGCCTCCCTCTCAGGTTCCTCTCAGCCTATGCTCAAGGAGAGGGATCTGATTTCCCATCTTCTCATAGAGGCTAAAGACTTCCTTTGAGATCTTGGGCTGGTGGAGAAGGAGAGCCAGTACAAATTGCCACTGAAGTACACAACCACCTCCTCTCTGACCTTGGCCTTCCAAAGCACTCTCACTGCAGCCTGGGCCTCAGGTACACCTCTTCTCAGCATCTCAGCTGATGAGCTGGGACCATGGTTCCTTGAAGCTCCTTGTATACTTACCTGGCAGGGGAGATACCATGATCACGAAGCTCCTGTATACTAACTACCAAGGACTTTCATGTCCAGCCACATGTGTGCCCGGATGGAAGTAGTGTCCAGAAACAGTCAGAAGGCTGGATACAGGGGGTAGCAATGCACTGTTATTTAAAGGTAACAAAACAGATGGACATTAACACGGTAGAAACTTTTAGGACAAACAGGGTTTCACTTTGACCAGCCACATGACTGAGGTTCTGCTGTTGAAACGGAAGTTAAAAGAACTCAAAAAATATAGTAACTATTAGTAGTATCCCTTTGTGGGATAACACCTGAAGGCCACCATTCCTTTGTGTGGTGTCAGGACATTTAAAATAAGACTTTAAGGCTTAAGTGGATAATGGAGTGAGAATACTGATTTTTGCGGTGGTGCTAGGCAAGAAGGATGCCAAAGGTCTGGCTTCCAGTCAATAATAAAAAAAAAAAAGCCAAAATGCAGAGAGCCTCCTAGAAGGGCAAACTCTTAGTTTTGAGGGTTCATCGGCTACACATGAAAGTAGGGTTCAAGAGGGAGAGGAATGCTCAGATTAAAACACTTAGGGCTCCAGAATATGCAGTTGTCCATGAGGCAATCTCTAGGCCTTCATGAGGAAATCTTTCTAATGTGTGCTGCACATTTGCTCTAGTTAACTACATGGTACTATTCTCTGTTTTAAAGATAAGAAATCCATTCCTTCACCAAAAAAGAAAAAAAAATGAGAAAAGGGAGGTCTACCATATTGAGCCCTCCCAGTTGTTCATACTTTAAATTACAAAGCCCAAGAGTGCCAAGTCTGCCCCAAGGAGAGTCCCTTGTCCTGGCCCAGTGGGTAGAATGTGCTATTACTTGAAGATTAAAGAACAGATAGACAATGTCTTTAAGTTTTTAGGACCCACAGGAGTTAGTCTTGGCTGATGAAACAAAGGAAATATTTTTTGTTTTTTTTGTTTGTTCTTTATTTTTTTATTTTTTTAAAGATTTTATTTATTTATTTGAGAGAGAGAGAATGAGAGACAGCATGAGAGGGAGGAGGGTCAGAGGGAGAAGCAGACTCCCTGCCGAGCAGGGAGCCCGACGTGGGACTCAATCCCGGGACTCCAGGATCATGACCTGAGCTGAAGGCAGTCGCTTAACCAACTGAGCCACCCAGGGGCCCCTGTTTTTTATTTTTTTTTCATGTGTTTATTTTATATTTGGATAACAACTGCGATTTTACCTTATTTTTTTTTAATTTTATTATGTTATGTTAATCACCATACATTACATCATTAGTTTTTAATGTAGTGTTCCATGATTCATTGTTTGTGGTAACACCCAGTGCTCCATTCAGTACATACCCTCTTTGATACCCATCACCAGGCTAACCCATCCCCCCACGCCCCTCCCCTGTAGAACCCTCAGTTTGTTTCTCAGAGTCCATAGTCTTTCATGGTTTGTCTCCCCTTCCGATTTCCCCCCCTTCATTTTTCCCTTCCTGCTATCTTCTTCTTTTTTTTTTTAACATATAATGTATTATTTGTTTCAGAGGTACAGGTCTGTGATTCAACAGTCTTACACAATTCACAGCGCTAACCATAGCACACACGCTTCCCAATGTCTATCACCCAGCCACCCCATCCCTCCCACCACCCACCACCCCAGCAACCCTCAGTTTGTTTCCTGAGATTAAGAATTCCTCCTATCAGTGAATAAAAGAAGAAAATAAACATTTTCAAAACTAAAAAAAAAAAAAAAATCAACAAAAAGCATTGATTCCAGGGAACTCACATGAAGGCCTCCAGTCCTTTGTGTGATGCCAGATCTGAAAAAGAAAACTTTACAGCTTGAGTGTCTTACATGGTGAGGTCTGAGGAGTTTCTCAGGAGTATTGATTCTTGTGTGTGTGGGGGTGGTGGGGGTAGGGGGTAAATGGAAGAAGTTAGTCAAGAAATTGTCAAAAGTCAAGACACAGAAGGCCTCCTGGTAAGGCCAACTCCCTATTAGAGGGTCCATTGGCTAGACCCAAGGACAGGGTGAGCAGCAGGCCCAGAATGGGCAGTCATTGGTGAGGAAGTCTCTTAACCTTTCTGATCTGTCCTGAATGATTGCTTTAGCAAAGCCAAAGTGGTCATCTTCTATCAAAATATAATAATAGCTTCCTCTCACTAAAAAAGGAAAATAAAGTAATTGAGAAAAAAACCCACTGCACACCAGTAAAAACTCACTAAATTGGAAGCTATCACATTGAAACCTACCAAGATGTTTTCATTTCCTGATGATGTCTTTTGTTTATTTGTCCCTTGTGGCAAGTGTACCAATAGTTTATTTTCAGTGATAGAATGTTTTTATTAAGGGCTTCCTTTATTCTGTAGGGGAAACACTGGAAAGCATTTTTCCTACCCTTGCCCAAAGGAAGAAAACAAAATAAACGACAGTAAGAAAAACTAGGGGGGAAACCAAGGGCTTATACACAAGTGGTTCAATAAGCCCTACACTTTGTATAAACTCTACATTTTGTATACTTTGATGTATAGTTTTAAAGGCAATTTTTAAAGAAATTGGAGTAAGAAAAAGCACCTGGAGATGGGACATTTGGGAATCCCACAAAGGGGAAAATCAGGTTATATGCATCAAGGATTAGCTGCCTTTTTGGGAAACATGAAGACAAACTGATGCAACCTCAGTTAAAGGTACAGTCCATTTTTGAGTCAAAAATTTGATTGTCATTTCTTATTCTGGGCCAAAATGGAAGCTCAAAAGAGGCAGCTGTTGTTTTGAGTAACAACCCACATTGTAATGATTTCTAGCCAAGCTCAGACCATCTGACCTTCAGGACAATCAGCCCATTAATCAGCAGAATGCCTCATGATTATTTGATGTGATTCAGCTCTCTATTTTCACACAAAACTCTATTATTAGCCTTATTTCTATCAAAGAGCCACAGGCACAAAGCCAGCTTTGGACAACCTGAATATTTGCATTTACAGGAAGATGTTGTTCTGCAAAGGATGGAAGTCAGTGAGAATTGAAGCTGGCTGTGGTATGCGGAGTTGAAAATGTGAATGTGTGCCATTGGTAGAGTCATAGCTGCTGTAGCTAGAGAGTGGTCTTCCCTACAGATGGTACTCTCAGAGATTACTTTGAAAGGTCCCACTCAATAGAAAGGTCCAAGAGCAGCCTTGGAACACAAGCACTCAGATATGGACAACAAGGTTCACGCTGAAAGCTGAGTGTTATGTTAGTTCAGAGGATCTGACTTGCAAAGAAGATGATTACAGATCTAGCATGAATCCTCATTTTATTCTTTCCCTTTTCTGACTTCACAGAAAAGACTTCAAAGGCCTCCATCAGTCTTGACCACTGCCCAGTCTGGATTTTAAGGTCACAGAGCACTCTTAGCAAAAGACAAGATGAAGGAGGTTTAAAAGGTTGAGAATTCTTTAAGCTCCATTCCATTCCAGTGGGAAGCAATATCAGAGACCCTTAGAAAAGGACTTGAGTTACTGAATCATCAACTCATTGGTCAGAGGTGGTTATGTAGGGGCAACGGGAGGTTTTAAAGAAGTGGCCCCATGAATGTGCAGGCAAGAGTGTCTGATATGCTACAGACCTTCTTCTCTGGGGTGGGGGGCAGCTACATCCATGAATGACCATAGAACTTGCTCATTAGTCCACTGGATTTACAGGAAAAATAATAAAATATCCTAGTAGCATACACCTAACTTCTAGAAGGAACTCAAGGCACCCTCTCTCACTCCACAGGAGGAAAACATTGAAGGTCTTGAAAAGAGGCCGTACAATGTTGAGAGCTAAAAGTAAGGACTATGATGCAAATAGTAAGTAAAAGAGAGCAGGGATAGCTATACTAGTATTTGAAAAAATAAACTCTAAGTAAAAAACTGTTACAAGAGACAAAGAAGACATTGTACAGTGAAAAAAAGGTCAGTTCACCAAGAAGATATACTGGTTATAAAGATTTATACACCAAACCTTAGAGCTCCTAAATAAATGAAGCAAACTTTGACAGCATTCAGGGTAGAAATAGGCAGCAACACAATAATAGTAGGAGATTTCAATATCCCACTTTCAAAAATGTATAGAAAAATCAGACAAAAGATGAATAAGGAAATAGATGACTTTAATAATGCCACAGACCATTTGGGTCTAATAGACATATACAGAATACTTCACCCAACAATACCAGAACACACATTCTTCTTAAGTACCCATGAAGCATTCTCCAAGACAGACCATATCTTAGGTCACAAAATAGGTCTTAACAACCAAGAAGTTTGAAATCATACAAAGTATCTTTTCTGATCACAATAGAATGAAACTAGAAATCAATATCAAAAGGAAAACTAGAAAAGCCACAAATATGTGGAAATTAAACAACACATTTTTAAACAACCAGTGGATCAAAGAATAAGTCACAGGGAAAATACCTTGAAACAAATGAAATAGAAACCCAACACACCAAAGCTTATGTGATGCAATGAAAGCAGGGAAGTTTAGAAATCTGTGTGTGTAAAAAAGAAAAGAAGAAGAAAAAAGATCTCAGATAAACAAAATAATTTTACACAGCAAGAAATTAGAAAAGGAAGAACAAACTAAACCCAAAGCTAATAGAAAGAAGAAAATAATAAAGATTAGAACAGAGGTAAATGAAATAGAAAATAGAAAAATAACGGGAAAAATCAACAAAATGAAGAGATTGTTTTTGAAAATATCAACAAAATTGGCAAGCCCTTGGCTAGATTAATTAAGAAACAAAGAGAGAAGATTCAAAAACTAAAATCAGAAATGAAAGAGGGAACATTATAAGTGATGCCAAAGAAATAATAAGGCTTATAAGAGAATAATGTGAACTATTATGTACCAAAAAATCAGTGAACCTAGAAGAAATAGATAAATTCCTAGAAACACACAACCTATCAAGACAATCATGAAGAAGTAGAAAATTTTAACATACCAATAACAAGTAAGGATGTGGAATCAGTAATGAAAAATTTCCCATCAAAGAAAAGCCTAGGACCAGATGGCTTCACTGCAGAACTCTACCAAACATTTAAAAAACAATTAACATCAGGGCACCTGGGTGGCTCAGTTGGTTAAGTATCTGCCTTTGGCTCAGGTCATGATCCCAGGGTCCTGGGATTGAGCCCAGCTCTGGGCTCCCTGCTCAGCAGAGAGTCTGCTTCTTCTTCTCCCTCTGCCTCTCCCTCGCTCATGCTCCCTGTCTCTCTCAAATTAATAAATAAAATCTCAAAAAATTAACATCAATCTTCCTGAAACTCTTCCAAAAAATTGAAGAGGAGGGAACATTTCTAAGCTCATTCTATGAGGCCACCATACACTGATACAAAATGATGAATATTGATGCAAGAATTCTCAACAAAATAGCAGCAAACTGAATTCAACAGCATGTTAAAAGTATTATACACCATAGTCAGGGGAAATATATTCCTGGAATATAAGGATGGTTCAATATAGACAAATCAAGAAATGTAATATAACACATTAGCATTATGAGGGACAAAACTCACATGATCATTTCAAAGGCTGCAGAAAAAAACATTTGACAAAAATCAACACCCTTTTATAATAAACACACTCAACAGCCTAGGAATAGAAGTAAACTACCTCAACATAATAAAAGCCATATTCAAAAAGCTTACCGCTAACATTATATTCAATGGTAAAAAACTGAAAGCTTTTCCTCTAAGATCAGGAACAAGGTAAGGATGTCCACTCTCACCACTCCTATCTGACATAGTACTGAAAATCCTAGCCATAGCAATTAAGCAATAAAAAAGTAAAGACATCTAAATAAGAAAAGAAGTAAAATTATTCCTGTTTGCAGATGAAATGATCTTATATGTAGAAAACCATAAAGATTCCATAAAAACTGTCAAAAATAATAAACAAATCCAGCAAAGTTTCAGGATACAGAATCAAGAAGCAAAAATATGTTGCATTTCTATATGCTAACAAACAATCTGAAAAGGAAATTAAAAAAAATTCCATTTGCATTAGCATCAAAATGAATAAAATACTTAAGAATAAACCTATCTGTAGAGGTGAAAGACCTATATACTGAAAATGACAAGACATTGTTAAAAGAAATTTAAAATGGTAAAAATAAATGGAAAGATATCTGTGTTCATGTATTGGAAAACTTAATATTGTTGAGATGTCCATACTACTCAAAGCAAGCTACAGATTCGATGCAATATCTTTCAAAATCCCAACAGCATTTTTTTTTTTCAGAAAAGGAGTTCATTATATATTATGGATATTAACACTTTCTTAGAAATATGACTTGCAAATATTTTCTCCCATTCTATAGGTTGCCTTTTCAGCCTGTTGATGTGTCCTTTGATGTATAAAAATTAAGTTTGATGTCCCAATTTTCTATTTTTGCATTTAAAATTATCCTAAATTCATATGGGATTTCAGAGGATCCCAAATAGCCACAACAATTTTGAAAAAGAAGAACAAAGTTGGAGGTCTCACACTTCTTGATTTCAAAACATATTACAAAGTTATAGCTATCAAAATGGTGTGTTATTGCCATAAAGACAAGCATATAGACAAATGGAATAGAATAAAGAGCCTAGTAATAAACCATCATGTGTATAGTGAAATTATCTTTGAGAAGTGTGCCAAGACCATTCAATGGGGAAAGGACAGACTCTTCAACAAATTGTATTAGGAAAACTGGATATCCATATACAAAAGAATGAAACAGGACCCTTATCTTACACTATATACAAAAATTAATTCAAAATGAATTAAAGACCTAAACACAAGACCCTAAACTATAAAACTCCTAGAATAAAACACAGGGAAAATATTCATGACATTGGATGTGGCAGTGATATTTTGGATATGACACTAAGAGCACAGACAACAAAAAGAAAAATAGACAACTGGGACTACATCAAACTTAACAACTTTTGAACATCAAAGGATGCAATCAACATACCCATAATATACAATGAACTCCTACAACTCCACAACAAAAAATCAAATAACCCAGTTAAAAATGGGCAAAGGACCTGAATGATGTTCCTCCAACAATGATATACAAATGGTCAACAAGCATATAAAAAGATGCTCAACATCTCTAATTTTCAAGGAAATGAAAATTAAACCACAGTGAGATATTACATCACCATAAAAATAAAAACAAACACAAAATAACAAGTGCTGGTGAAGATGTGGAGAAATATAAACCTTTGTTCACTGTTGGGATTGTAAAATGGTATAACTCACTAAGAAAACATTATGGAGTTTCTTCAAAAAATTAAAAATAGAACTACCACATGATTTAACAATCTCACTTTTGGGTATATATCCAAAAGAATTGAAAGCAGGGTCTTGAAGAGATATTTCCACACCCACGTTCATAGCACAATTTGTAGCCAGGAGGTGTAAGCAACCCAAATATCTACTGACAGATAAATGGTTAAACAAATGTGGTGTATACATTTCTACAGACTGAATGTTTCTGTCCCCTCAAAATTCATATGTTGGGGCGCCTGGGTGGCTCAGTTGGTTAAGCATCCAACTCTTGATTTTGGCTCAGGTTATGATCTCAGTGTCTTGAGACTGAGCCCTGTGTCAGACTCCATCCTGAGCAGGGAGTCTGCTGGACATTCTCTCTTTCTCTCCTTCTCCCACTGCCCGTCCCCTGGCTCCCTCTCTCTAAAATAAATAAATAAATAAGTCTTTTAAAAAAATTCATTTGTTAAATACTAACTCCCAGTGTGATGGTATTTGGAGGTGGAGACTTTAGGAGGTGATTAAATCATGAGGGTGGAACCATTATGAATGGGATTAGTGCCCTTGTAAAAAAGATCCTAAAGAACTTCCTTGCCCTTTCTACTATGTGAGGACACAGCAAGAAGATGGCCATCTGTGAACCAGAAAGAAGGCCCTAACCAAAGACTGTGTCTGGCAGCACCTTGATCTCAGACTTCTGAGCCTCCAGAACTGTGAGAAATAAATTTCTATTGTTTCAGCCATCCAGTCTATGGTTATTTTGTCATAGAAGCCTGAACAGACGAAGGCATACATACAAGTGGAATATTATTCAGCCATAAAAAGAAGGAAATCCTATCACATGTTAAAACATGGATGAACCTTGAAGACATTATGTCATGTGAAATAAGCCAGTCACAAAAAAAAGACAAATACTGTATGACTCCACTTACACAAGGTATCTAAACTAGTCAAATTCATAGGAACAGAAAATAGAGTGATGGATAACAGGAGCTAGGGGGAGGAGGAAACTCAAGTTTTTGTTTAATTGGTATAGAACTTCAGTTTTGTGAGATGAAAAAGTTCTGGAGATCTTTTGCACAATAATGTACATATAATTAACACTGCTGAACTATACACTTAAAAATGGTTAAGGTGGCAAATTTTATGTGCTTTTTTTTTACCACAATAAAAAAATGTTTTAGAGAAACAAGGGATCTGAGATCTGACTGACTGAAAGTGACCATTGCCTTCAGTACTTTTATGAGCTAAGAGATCTAGGACAATTTTGTTATAGTTATGTTTCAGTTTTTCCAATTATAAAAATAGGATGATAACATAGTACCTATTACACAAAATTGTTATCAGGATCAAATGAGATAATCTATGTAAAAGCACTTACCACAGTGCTTACGACTTGGTAAGTGCTTAGTATTTGTTAGCAATGATTGCTAGCCTAGGACAACTTCAGGCTGTAATTCTAGAGTAAAGGTTTTCAAAGATGAGGGAAACAAAGCTTGAACTCTGATGACCAACCCATTCTTCCTTTCTTTTCTCACAGACCACAGGTGGGTCAGAGAAGCAGCATCAGGAAGGTGTACAGCCAGGACATTTCTGATGCCCTATTTCCTTTAAGGTAGCCAGCTACATCCCTAATTGATCAAAGTTTTGTCTATTTATCCCACTAAATTCACCAGAGAAAGAATAAAAGGTTTAGAAGCATACTCCTAACTTCTACAAGGATCTCAGAGTTTCCTCTCTTAACTCCACGGAAGAGAAACACTCATGGGGGTTAAGGGGACAGAATAGTATGATGTGGAGCTTAAGAGCAAGTTTAGATTGACAGAACTTGGGTATGCCTTCTTATTATCTGTGAAGTCTTAGACAAGGTTTTTTTTTTTAAAGATTTTATTTATTTTTGAGAGAGTGAGAGAGAGAACAAGCAGGCATAGGGCAGAGGGAGAAGGAGAAAGAGAATCTCAAGCAGACTCCATGCTGAGTGTGAGCCTGATGTGGGGCTCAATCTCACGACCCTGAGATCATAACCTAGCTGAAATCAAGAGTCAGCCACTTAACCAACTGAGCCACCCAGGTGCCCCTTAGACAAGGTTTTGACACAGAGGTACTTCACTTTCTTCAGTTGTAGAATTGGGGATACAAATGTGAAAAATCTTCACTGGGTTGTTGTGTGGATCAAATGAGATAACCAATACAATCTCACCTAGCATAATGCCTGGCACAGAGTAATCATTTAATAAAATATAGTTGTTAATGTTAGCCAAGGTGATCCTTGGGCCATAGTTTTGGAAGGTAGAGCTTTTGATGTCATGCAGGGAGCCATTAAACCTTCATGTCCTTGGAACAAGCTTATTATAACTTCTCCCCTTTGCTCCTTTGATTCATTTGATGTCTCTGGAGTGTTTAGTGAGGGTTGAGAGGAAGTTCCCACCCTGAATAGGACTAGGGAGAGTAATTGGATTACCTCTGCTCTAGATACAGAGACAAATATCCTCTTTCTCCCCTAGGGTTCTGTGGTCTTTGATTTTAGAGGCTAATTTTTGAAAGGAAAGATAAAGCCTTTGGCCTAGCACAAAAAGGCCAAGGAAGCTGCTCAACATATATGTTTAGCATTATGAGACTTAGATCTGCATGGGGCCTTAGGAGGATGGTATCCTTAGACAATTTCCAACTCTGCCCCTTCTTTCACTTTCCCTCACTATTCTCTGATAACATTAGCATGCTTTTTTTGGGATAACATCTTTATTGAGATATAACTCAGTTACCATTCATTCATCTATTTAAAATGATTCTTAGTATAACCACAGAGTTGTGAAACCTTCACCATTATCTAGTTCAGAATATTTTCATTACCCCTAAAAGAAACCCTGTATCCAATGAGCATTTATTTCCCCATTCCCTCTCCAGAGCCCCTAGCAACCACTAAACCACTTTCAATCTCTATAAATTTACCTATTCTGCACAATTCATATAAATTAAATCATATATGATCATTTGTGTCTGGCTTATTTCACTTAACATAATGTTTTCAAGATTCATCCATGATGTAGCATATGTCAGAATTTCCTTCCTTTGGAAAAGGTAAAAGATGGCAGAGTATGAGGACCCTAAGCTCACCTCATCCCACGGATAAAACTAGATAACACTCCCATTAGTGTAAATAACCCAGAAAATGACCCAAACACTGGAAAAACAAACTCCACAACTAAAGGTAGAGAAAAAGCCACATTGAAGAGGGTAGGAAGGGCAGAGACTGGATGGGGAACTAAATAGATCTGCAAGACTGTCCTTGAGGGAGGGACCTACAGGCATAGAAAGGGGAAAGAAACAGACCATCACACCAGGGAGCCCACTTGCGGAAAATGAATTCCCATAACATTTGGCTTTGAAAACCAGAGGGACCAAATTTTGTGAGTTCTTACACCAGCAGTACTTAAAACCCAGAATTTTAAAAATCAGTGGGCTTGGCTCTGGGAGAGCTGGGAGAGTGAGAGGAAACTGAGTCCCTGCCCTTAAGGGGACAGCACAAAAAATAGCCTACAGAGATACAGCATAAAAGCAGTAAATTGAAAAACATCTGGGGCATACAGGAGGGAGAATTGTTTACTCATCTCAGAACATGTCCTGGAGGGACAGAGATCATTGGGGGACTCCTCCAGGAACAAAAAAGCTGGCAGAGTCTGTTTCCCTCCTCCACAACCCACCCCTGCCCGACAAGCATAAACACATGGCCACCTGCAGGAACCAGCACAGCACTGATACTCCCTACTTGACATGCTAACACCACTGCTCCACCCACCTCTCCCTGTGTTTTGGCAGATTGACCCCCTCCAGCCAGTCCTGCCTCAGTCCTGTTGCTGCAAGTCCCATCCTGCAGAGGACCAGCATAAACCTTGCCAACACCACACCTCCTGTCCCCTGTGTACTTTGCACACCCACCCCTCCAACCTGGTCAGCCTTGGTTCTGTAGCAGGTCACCTCTCACAGAGAACTGGTGCACAAACCATGCAAACACTGCACCATCCTGCCCCCATGCATTTGCAGATCCACCCCCTCCAATACACTCTTGGTGCTATTGCATCTTGCAAAAGTCAGGTCTGACTTAAATCAAGCCCAAGGTGGCCCCATACTGGCCCACTAATACCACAGGGATGAAACACTGCCACAAAGAAAAAAATAAAGACACGGCAGATGACTGGACTGAAGGAAAAAGTGGCTCAGCCACAACAGCATGGCACACTCAACACATATAGAAGACACCCACAAAATGCCACATCCCAATGAACAGGGGACATTGTACTGCAGGGCACTACAGGACTTCTTCTTCATAAGGCCACTGCTTTCAAAAGTAGGAGATGTAACTGACTTTCCTAACACAGAGAAACAGAGAAAGTTAGACAAAATGAGGAGACAGAAGAATATGTCCCAAATGAAAGAGCAGGACAAAATTGTAGCAAGAGACCTAAGTGAAGGAGATAAGTAATATGCCTAATAGAGAATTTGAAATAATGATCATAAAAATACCCACTGGACTTGAGAAAAGAGTGAAGGATATCAGTAAGACCCTTAAGAAAGAGATAAAAAAGAACCAATCAGAGATGAGGGACAAAATAAATGAAATTAAGAATACACTAGATGGAATAAATAGAAGAAGAGAGGAATCAGAAGAATGAACCAGCAACCTGGAGAACAGAATAATGGAAAGTAATCAAGCTGAGCAGGTGAGAGAGAAAAAAATTATACAAAATGAGAATAGACTTAAGGAACTCAACAACTCCATCAAGTGTAATAAAATTTACATTATAGGGACCACAAAAGGAGAGAGAGAGAAAAGAGGGCAGAAAATTTATTTGAAGAAATGATAGCTGAAAAATTCCTGCATCTGGGGAGGGAAACAGAAATCCACATCCAGGAGGCTCAGAAATCCCCCAGCAAAATCAACGCAATGAAGTCCACACAAAGACACATAGTAATTAAAATGGCAAAGAGTAGTGATAGAGAATTTTTTTTTTTAAAGATTTTATTTATTTATTTGACAGAGAGAGAGACAGCGAGAGCAGGAACACAAGAGGGGGAGTGGGAGAGGGAGAAGCAGGCTTCCTGCCGAGCAGGGAGCCTGATGTGGGACTCAATCCCAGGACCCTGGGATCATGACCTGAGCCGAAGGCAGACGCTTAACGACTGAGCCACCCAGGCGCCCTAAAGAGAGAAATTTTAAAAGCAGCAAGAGATGGGGCACCTGGGTGGCTCAGATGGTTGAGCGTCTGCCTTCGCTTGGGTCATGATCCCAGGGTCCTGGGATCGAGCCCCACATCCGGCTCCTGGTTCAGCGGGGAGCCTGCTTCTCCCTCTGCCTCTCCCCCTGCTCGTGCTCTCTCTCTCTGTATCTCTGTGTCTTGAATGAATAAATAAAATCTTTCAAATAAAATAAAATAAAATAAAAGCAGCAAGAGAGAGACACCTTGGTGGCTCAGTCAGTTGAGTGTCTGACTCTTGGTTAAGGCTTAGGTCATGATCTCAGGGTCCTAGGATTGAGCCCTGCACCGAGCTCTGTGCTCAGCGTGGAGCCTCTTTGTCCCTCCCCCTCTGCTCTTCCCCCTGCTCTCTCTCTCTCTGGAATAAATAAATAAAATCTTTTTAAAAAAGCAGCAAGAGAAAAGAAAGCAGTTTCATATAAGGGAAACCCTATAAGGCTATCAGGTTGTTTTTCAGCAGAAACTTTGCAGGCCAGAAGAGAGTGGCATGATATATTCAATGTGATGAAAGGAAAAAATCTGCAGCCAAGAATATGCTATCCAACAAGGCTGTCATTCAGAATAGAAGAAGACATAAAAAGATTCCCAGACAAAAAAAGTTAAAGGGGACTTTATGAGTAGAAAAGAAAGATATTATGTAAGAGTAAGAAAAGTAGGAAGCACAAAAACAGTAAAAAATAAGTATATCTGTAAAAAGCAGCCAAGGGACACACAAAATAAAAGGGTGCAAGGTAATGACACCATGTACCTAAAATGTGGGGTGGGAGAGGACTAAACAATGGGGTCAAAATTAGGGATACCTGGGAGTCTCTGTCAGTTGTCTACCTAGCTCAGGTCACAATCACAGGGTCCTGGGATCGAGTCCCATGTTGGGGTCCCTGCTCAGTGGTGAGCCTGCTTCTCTCTTTCCCTATGCCCCTCCCCCCCACTCATCCTCTCTTGCTATCTCTCTCTCTCTCTCTCAAATAAATAAACATCTTAAAAAAAAGAATGGGTCTAAAATTAAGCTATCATCAACTTAATATAGAGTGCTATATGCAGAAAACATTATATACAAACCAAATGGTAACCATAAATCAAAAACTAGTAACAGATACGCAAAATATAAAGAGAAAGGAATCAAAGTATATCACTAAAGAAAGTCAACTCATAATGAAAGAACAAAACAAGGGAAGAAAGGAACAGAACTACAAAAGCAACCATAAAACAAGTAACAAAGTGGCAATAAAATTATACTTATCAATAATTAGTTTGAATGTAAATGGACTAAATGCTCCAATAAAAAGATATAGGGTGATGGAATGGATAAAAAAACAAGACCCAGGACATCTGGGTGGCTCAGTCAGCTATGTGTCCAACTCTAGATTTCAGCTCAGGTCATGATCTCAGGGTTGTGAGATCAAGCCCTACAACGGGTTCCATGCTGGGCATGGAGCTGCTTGAGATTCTCTCTCTTCCTCTCCCTCTGCCCCTCCCCTCATTCTCTCTCTCTTTTGCTCTCTCTCTAAAAAAAAAAAAAAAGAACAAAAAAACAAGACCCATCTATACTATGTGCTACCTACAAGAGACTCATTTCAGACCTAAAAGACACGTGCAGATTGAAAGTGAAAAAATGGAAAGACATTTATCATGCAAATGGATGTGAAAAGAAACCTGGTGTAGTGATACTTACATCAGACAAAATACACTTTAAAACAAAGACTGAAACAAGAGACAAAGAACACTACGTAATCATAAACAGAATAATCCAACAAGAAGACACAACAATTGTAAATATTTGTGCACCCAACACGGGAGCACTCAAATACATAAAGCAGTTAATTACAAACATAAAGGAGCTAATCAATACTAATCAAATAATATTAGGATACATTAACATTGTACTTATATCAATGGAGAGATCAGCCAAATAAAAAATCAATAAGGAAACAGTGGCTTTGAATGACATATTGGACAGATGGATTTAACAGATATATTCAGAACATCTCTTCCTAAAACAGCAGAATAGGGACGCCTGGGTAGTTCATTTGGTTAAGCATCTGACTCTTGATTTCAGCTCAGGTCATGATCTCAGGATCATGAGATCAAGCCCCACATCAGGCTCCATGCTCAGTGGGGAGTCTGCTTGATATTCTCTCTCTCCTTCTCCCTCTACCCCTTCGCTCTGCACATTCTCTCTCTCTAAAAAAATAATAAATAAGTAAATCTTAAAAAAAAAAATAAAACAGCAGAATACACCTTCTTTTCAAGTGCATATGGAACATTCTCCAAAATAGATCACATATTGGGACACAAAACAAGTCTCCATAAATTCAAAAAGATCAAAGTCATACCATGCATTTTTTCTGGTCACAGCAATATGAAACTAGAAATCAATCACAAGAAAAAATCTGGAAGGAGCACAAATATACGGAGGTTAAATAACATGCTACTAAACAATGAAAGAATCAACTAAGAAATCAAAGAGGAAATTAAAAAAAAACACATGGAGACAAATGAAAATGAAAACACAGCATTCTAAAATATTTGGGATGCAGCAAACGTGGTTCTAAGAGGGAAGTTTATAGCAATACAGGTGTACCTCAAAAAGCAAGAAAAATCTCAAATAAACAACCTAACCTTTCACATAAAGGGGCTAGAAAAAAAAGAACACACAAAAAAAAACAGAACCAATAAAAGGAAGGAAATAATAAAGATTAGAGCAGAAATAAAATAAATTAAAAAAAATAGAATAGATCAATGAAATGAGGGACTGGTTCTTTGAAAAAATCAATAAATTTGCTAAACCTTTAGCTAGACTCATCAAGAAAAAAAGAGAAAGGACTCAAATAGACAAAATTACGAATGAGAGAGGAGAAATAACAACCAACACCACAGAAAGACAAACAATTATAAGAGAATATTATGAAAAACTATATGCCAACAAATTGCACAACCTAGAAGAAATGGGTAAATTCCTAGAAGCATACCAAAACTGAAACAGGAGGAAATAGAAAATTTGAACAGAATGGTAACCAGCAAAGAAATTCAATCAGTAATCAAAAAACTGCCAACAAACAAAAGTCCAGGACTAGACAGCTTCACAGATAAATTCTACCAAACATTTGAAGAAGGCTTATACCTATTCTCAAACTATTCCAAAAAATAGAAGAGAAAGGAAAACTTCTAAATTCATTCCATGAGGCCAGCATTACCCTGATACCAAAACCAGATAAAGACAGGACCAAAAAAAAAGAGAATTACAAGCTAATAACTCTGATGAATATAGATGCAAAAATCCTCAACATAACATTAGTAAACTGGATCCAACAATACATTAAAAAAATCATTCACCACATCAAGTGGGATTTATTCCTGGGTTGCAAGGATGGTTCAATAGTTGCAAATAAATCAATGTAATACACCACATTAAAAGAAAGAAAGGATAAGAATCATATGATCATTTCATTAGATGCAGCAAAAGCATTTGAAAAAGTACAACATGCATTCATGATAAAAACCCTCAGCAAAGTAGGTTTAGAGGGCATATACCTCAACATAATAAGGGCCATATATGAAAAACCCACAGCTAACATCACATGCAATGGTAAAACACTGAAAGCTTTTTCCCTAAGATCAAGAACAAGACAAAGATGTCCACTCTCACCATTTTTTTTTTTGACATAGTACTGGAAGTCCTAGCCACAGCAATCAGACAAGAAAAAGAAGTAAAAGGGGGCATCCAAGTTGTTAAGGGGATAATAAAACTTTCACTATTTGCAGATGATGTGATACTATACGTAGAAAAACTGAAAGACTCCACCAGAAAACTACTAGAACTGACAAATGAATTTAGTAAAGTTGCAGGATATAAAATCACTGTACAGAAATCCATTGCATTTCTTTACTTTCTTTTTTTTAAGATTTATTTATTTATTTGAGAGAAAGAGAGATTGAGGCAAGTGAGCAGGAGGAAGGGCAGAGGAAGAGGGAGAGGGAGAGAATCTCAAGCAGACTCTCCACTGAGTGCAGAGCCTGATGTGGGGCTCAAACCCATGACCCTGAGATCATGACCTGAGCCAAAATTAAGAGTTGGGCACTTAACTGACTGAGTCACCCAGGAGCCTCATTGCATTTCTACACACAAATAATGAGGTAGTAGAAAGAGAAATTTAAAAAAATCCCATTTACAATTTCACCAAAAAATAAAATACCTACAAATAAGCTTAACTAAAGAAAAGACCTATACTCTGAGAACTATAAAACATCAATGAAAGAAATTGCAGATGACACAAATAAATGGAAGGATATTCCATCCTCATGAATTGGAAGAACAAGTGTTGTTAAAATGTCCAATCCACCCAAAGCTATCTACAGATTTAATGCAATCTCTATCAAAATACCAATATCATTTTTCATAGAAATAGAACAATTCTAAAATTTGTATGGAAGCAAAAAAGACCCTGAATAGTCAAAGCAATCTTGAAAAAGAAAAACAGAGCTTGAGGTATGACAATTCCAGATTTCAATTTATACTACAAAGCTGTAGCAATCAAGACAGTATGGTACTGGCACAAAAATAGACACATAGAACAATGGAACAGAATAGAAAACCTGAAATAAACCCAGAATTTTATAGTCACTTAATCTTTGACAAAGGAGGCAAGAATATGCAATGGGAAAAAGACAGTTTCTTCAACAAATGGTGTTGGGAAAACTGGACAGCTACATGCAAAAGAATGAAACTGGACCACTTTCTTACACCATACACAGAAATAAAATCAAATGGATTAAGAACCTAAATGTGAGACCTGAAACCATAAAAATCCTAGAGGAGAGCACAAACAGTAATTTTTCTGCTATTTGCCATAACTATATATTTCTAAATATGTCTCCTGAGGCAAGGGAAATAAAAGCAAAAATAAGCTACTGGGACTACATCAAAATAAAAGCTCCTGCACAGCAAAGAAAACTATCAACAAAACTAAAAGACAACCTACAGCATGGGAGAAGATATTTGCAAATGACATATCTGATAAAGGGTTAGTATCCAAAATATATAAAGAACTCACTGAACTCAACAGTCAAAAAACAAATAACCTAATAAAGAAATTGGCAGAAGGCGTGAAAAGACATTTCTCCAAAGAGGACATCCAGATGGTCAACAGACACATGAAAAGATGCTAAACATCACTCATCATCAGGAAAATGCAAATCAAAACCACAGTAGAATATTATTCAACCCTAACAAAGAATGAAATCTTGGAATTTGCAACAACATGGATGGATCTAGAAAGTATAATGCTAAGTGAAATTAGTCAGTCAAAGAAAAACAAATACCATATGATTTCATTCATATGTGAAATTTAAGAAACAAAAGAAACAAACATGGGGGAGAAAGAGACAAACCAAAAAACAGAGTCTTAACTATTGAGAACTATCAGATGGTTACCAGAGGTGAAGTGAATGGGGAGATTGGTGAAATAGGTGAAGGGGTTTAAGAGTACACTTATCTTGATGAGCACTGAATAATACATAGAATTGTTGAATAGGTATATTGTACACTTGAAACTAATACTGTATATTAATTAATTGGAGTTAAAATAAAAATATAAAATTAAAGTTTAAAAAAAAGACAAGAATTTCCTTCTTTTTATGAATGATTAATATTCCATTGTATGGATATACCACAATCTCTTTATCTATACATCAGTTGATGGACATTTAAGTATTTTCAACCTTTTGGCAATTGTGAAATATGCAGCTATTGATATTCATGCACAAGTTTTTGTTGGGATACCTGTTTTCAGGGGGTTATTTTTGGTATACACCTAGAAATAGAATTGCTGCATCATATGGTAACTGTATGTTTAACTTTTTTCAGGAATTGCCAAGCTGTTTTTTATGGCAGTTGCATGATTTTACATTCCCACCAGCAAAGTACAAGGGTTCCAAAATTTCCACTTCTTCTCCAACACTTGATATTTTCCATGTTTATTATTATCATTGTTAATATTATAGCCATCCTACTGAATGTAAAATGGTATTGAATTGTGGTTTGGGTTTGCATTTTCCTAATTACTAATGATGGTTGAGCATCTTTCTTATGTTTATTGGCCATTTACGTATCTTCTTTGGAGAAATACTTACTCAAGTCCTTTGCCCATTTTAAAATTAGGTTGTTTGTCTTTTTGAGTTGTAAGTGTTCTTTTTTTTTTTTAAAGATTTATTTATTTATTTGGGAGAAAGAGAGAGCATGGATGGGAGGGGCAGAGGGAGAGGGAAAGAATTTCAAGCAGACTCTCTGCTGAGCACAGAGCCAGATGTGGGGCTCCATCTCATGACCCTGATATCATGACCTGAGCTGAAACCAAGAGTTGGACACTTAACCAACTGAGCCACCCAGGCACCCCAGAGTTGTAAGTGTTCTTTGCATATTCTGGATACTAGGTCCTTATCAGAGATATAATTTTCAATGCCCCCCTTTGTAGGTTGTTTTTCACTCTCTTGATAGTATTGTTTGATGCACAAATGTTTTTAATTTCAATGAAGTCTAATTTGTTAGTTTCCATTTTGTTGCTTGTGCTTTTGGTGTTATATCTAAAACACTTTGCCTAATCCAAGGTCATGAAGATTTATGCTTGGATATTTTTCCATGAGTTTTATGGTTTTAGCTCTTGTATTTGGGTATTTGATCCATTTGGCATTCATTTTTGTATATGGTGTGAGATGAAGTAGCAGTTTAGCTTCTCTTTTTTGCATGTGGACATCCAGTTTTCCTTAGCCTGGATTTACTTTCTTAAACACTCTATGCATTTTTATGACTTGAGGGCTCTTAATTTTGTTTCTTCTGCCTGAAAGTTTCTTATTTTGGCTCTTTGCATGCTTGGCTTCTGATCTTTTAGGTCTCATATCATATATCACCTCAGAGCCTTCCTACCTACCCCATCTAATCTAAGGTTGCCTTTATTCCCGCCCTAACATCTTATCTTACAACCAAATTCTATTTTGTTCTAGAACTTATTACTCTATTTTATTAATTGCTCACTTGTTTATTGACTTTCTTCCTTACTAGAATGTGAGCTGTGTGAGAGCAGGGACCTTGTCTATCCTGTTTTATCACTGAATCTCCAGTGCCTGATACATAATAGGCAGTCAACGAACATTGTAGAATGAACATAGTGGTCCCATCAGTAGTATAACACTGACAACAATGTCCTCCAAGTCATCTTTCAACTTAATGTATGATATGTCCCCATAGAATATGAGAATAGTTTTAAATTTTCTAAAATTTTTCCCTAGATAGGAAAATTAAGTTCTGGGAAGGGTAAAAGTGACTCTACAAGGTCAAACAGAAAGGACTTGTGGAGTGATTCCCACAGCATTAATTTAGCTTGTGGCATCCCACAAGAGTAAAGGAGAAAGACACAGGAGACTGTTCAAGGCCAAATCCAAGGTGCTTGAACCTGCTTTCAGCCTCCCTGCCATTCCTTGAAATTTCTTTAAATTCAAGAAAGTAAATCAGGTAGTGCTAGTGTTGATGGTACTTTGCCAGTGCAGGAAATGTCAGCTACTGAGTGGTCCCTTAAAATGCATTAAAAATGAAAGAGACTTGTTAAACAAGCTGGAAGTACAATTGCATTTCTGAGTGAGACTGGTTTCTCACAGCTCATCCTTGGTTACCTCCGGACAATGGTTGGTCGATAAAGCACTTAACACTGAAGGATTTTTAACCACTCTACCCCCACCCCCAACCTCCATGTTCCCACATCCTTCCTGAGCCAGTTCTTCCTGAGCCAGCTCTTATTCTTGAGAGGCTGTGGTGTGTGGGAAACAGGATGGCAAGAGGAGGACTAAGCAATCTTTGTCTCCTTCACAGATCCTTGCCTCTTTACCTATCCTTTAAATGTGGATGTTTATCAGGGTTTTTTTTTTTTTTTCTGTCCTTCACCCACATATTTGATAAGCACCTTGGTCACATCATCTACTCTTAGGGCTTATGCCTTTCACACTTGAACTTTCAGCCCAGAATTTTCCTCTGAGTTCCAGACACACATAACTATGTGTGTACTATACACTAGGATGTTCCAGAGATGCTTCTCACCTAATAGCCAAGTTGAACACAATTATTTACTGCTCTTCACTGTCCATCATCAAAGAGAAGGGGTGTGGGGAGGTCACACTGCAATCTACCTATATTCTTATGTTAATGAAGGGTATCTCCATGCACCCCAGTTCTCAAAGCAGAAATGTAGGAGTCATACTACATCTCTCCCTCTCCCTCAAACTCCTTTTGGCCCCTCCCCACTGTTTCCCATCCAGCCTGTCTGTCTTCTGTCTTCAAGTCCTTTTCTGAATCCATCACTTAGTAGACCTATGAGCTCTGTGGCTTTGGGAAAGTCATATAACCTTTCTAAGTCTCAGTTTCTGCCCAGAAAATGGAGGTAATGCTTACTTCATAAGGCTGTTGTGAGGATCAAATTTACAATTCAAATTTAAGGGACAGTTACTTGGTAAAAAGCAAGTCCTGATAGCAAAGATTAGGCTATATTTGCTCACAATTCCCAGCAAATATCTATGATGACAGCCTCCTGGGCAGGTCTTCTAGATTGAAGGCATTTTAGAATCACTGATGGGCCTACACTGTCACCAGAAAGTAGAATCACATCCCAGAAAGAGAGAGAACAAAGTTCTTTGGCTGCCAATTGTATTTTACTCACAGCTGTCAAGAAAATATGGTGCATACTGCAGGTCATTAGGCAAATGCCCAAATGTGCCCTGGGGTTGTCTTACCCCAGCACCCAAATACTCAGAGAACAAAGCTGAGGTTCATAGAGCAGGGCTTTTCCTATTGTGTGATCCTTGCTTCCTGCAGCTGTTGCTTCCTGGGATTTGGTGGGCAAGTAGTCTGGCTCATAGCACTGTCTCCACTGGCCAGCCACTGGCCCTATCAGATTGCTCCTGTGGAAAATGCTGTTGTATATTTCCTGAGCCCTACTGAGCATATTTTGGTTATCCTGTAATCCTCACTTTTCCTTCAGTCTCTTAGCCAGTACCAAGATGGCAGGAGACACACTCATCCTTTCAGCTCTTTTAATGTCCTTCTGCAGTGTAGTTGCCCAGGTCTTTTCAAGCAGCTGGACAGGCTTCACCATTCAGCAAAGCCAGTAAAGTGTAGTAATGCTGTGATAACCAACTGGATGCCTAGAAACCAGTCTTTGTGAATGAGGTTCCTAAATTGACAAAGCTCCGTGACTTGCTTCAGGATGCAGAAGCAAGGATAATAAGGATTTCTTGGTTCTGGAATGCTGCTTCTCTTGTTTCATGGAAACTCTTCTAATCAGGGTGGTTTAGAAAATCAGTTAGGCCACCAGTGGTCACTCCTCCAAATTGTTTGGCTAGTTGAGAAGACAGGGGTGTTAGTGCTAGAAAGGCTTCAAAAGACATTGATGGCTTTGTGGTGGGAGAGGTGGAATGGGGAAGAATGACAGAGGAGATACTGTTCAGAGACTGTGGAAGAGACCATTTGTTCTTTCAGCTGTCTGGACCATCATTTAAGACACTGCCCTAGGAATAGAATTCTAGTCAAACCTTGATTAACTGGAGCATGAGAGAGTGAATCTTCTGTTCCTAGGCAAATCAATCTCATAATTAGTTCAGCACCAGGGTACCTTGAATGCAGGGGCCAAAAGGGAAATGAAAAGTGAAGTTTGCAGGTTATAAATGGAAGATAATTTCTGAAAGAATAAGAAAGATTTGAGAATAACCTGGGACCTGGAAATACCAATGTTACAAATTTCTATATTTTACAAGAAGACGGTTTTCAAATACGAAGCAGATAATGCTTTAAATCAGGCAGTGGCTTCCTGTTGCTACGATGTAGGCTGAACTAGAATGTAAACTTCATAAGGGTAAGGACACTGTCTATCTTCTTAACCCTTGTGCTTCTTGTACCTAACACAGTGCCTGACGCATGTTGGCAATTTGTAATTGTTGGCAGGTTGCCTTTCTCCAAAAGGGCAACAATCAGCATGGATGATGAATCCTCCTCATCTGGTATATCAGACTTTTCAAGAGTTTTATTTAACATGTTAATGAAAACTTTATTTTTTTCAAAAGTTTATTCATATTCAATATAAATATGCTTACAGAATGATACTCATAGTTGTTAATATAATGCAATTTAGCTTAACTTCCATTGAACGTGTACTGAAAATATGGTAAATTTAAGTTAAAAAGGGGGGATTTGCAACCTGGTTTATTTTTCATCTGTTATAAATTTAATAGTCTCTCTCAAAAGCTGTTAAAGCAGGCAGCAATGAATCTTTTAAGACATTGCCCTAGGGATGAAATTCTAGTCATTCTATATTCACAAACAATTTACCTTTGGTTTACATCTGTATAATATACAAATTATACTCTAAAAGCTTAAAAGTTGGTACAGCAAAAAAAATTTGGAATGTTTTAGTGCCAGCTAACGGTGTATAGTGGGTAGACATCTATGTGTAATGTATGAAACAACTATGAAAACTATCCTATTTTGGTTCATATTGTGTGTAGCTTATAAATCTATACAAACTAAGACTGAAATAATTCCTTAAATCTGAGTTCCAGTGTTGTGCTGGAATTGGCTTGTACCAGCTCATGAGAGTAGATTGTGTATATATCTTCCTAACTCCACTTTTACTGACTTCAAGTTGGTAGCTTGCAATTGGCCACGGTAGGAGTATTTACACCATGGGAATAAGCAAATGCCACAAATCAGGGCTCTCTTGCTCCCCTGCCACCCAAATCCAGTTGTTAAATATTTATGAGCACACCACATCATTAGTTAACACTATCGGTTCATCCTCTGAGGACAGTAAAAAAACTCAACAAAATAGTTGTCAGTTCTGATGTTTATAGAAAAATAAATATAAGTTTCATCTCTAGGTTTTCAGTCTAGAACTGAAACTACAGCATAGGCAAGGTGTACCTTTCATACTCAACCTGCATGGGTGAGAGGCCATGGAGTCTATGCGGTTTTAAATTTGCAAGCACTTATATGCAAACTCTCCAAAGTTCAAGGGTAATGGTGCTCTAGAAATGCCTCTAGAAATAAATGGCCCTTTCTTATAGACTAGAAAAGAATATGCACCCCATAGTAAAAAGAAACTTTGTTTTAAAAAAAACCAAGGAGCCCCCAAAGAAGAAGCAGCTCTGACAAAAGAGCAAGAAGAACTTAAAGTACACGCTAATGAGTATGAGGTTTGTTTTGGGGTTAATGAAAATGTTCTAGAATTAGATTGTGGTGATGGGTCGCACAATTTTGGGAGCATACTAAAAAAACCTGATTTCCACACTTTAAAAGGGTGAATATTATGGTATGTGACTTAGATCTCAATGAAGTTGTCAGTAAAAAAAAAAAAAAAGTTAAGATATATTGGCGAATAACATAAATACAGGTTCAAAGGATAGTTAACGGAGAAATACATTTTCATGAGCTTATTGAATACCTAGTGTGTTGTTAACGTCACAGATTCTAAAAATCTGGTGAGGGTTGGTTGGCACCTTAACAAAGATGAAAGCAAGCAGCATTTTTTAAAAATTTCACTCCACTCCCCTTCCTTTTCAACTCCTTTCTCCTAACAATTGACATAATGTCTTTATCATTGTGGGTTTAACCAGGGGTCAGCATCATTTTTTTTTTTTCTACAAAGAGCCGGATAGTAAACATAAGATCCTTGTCACAACTCAAATCTGCAACTGTAGCCTGAAAACAGCCATAGATGATACATAAATGAACACGTTGTGGCTGTGTGCCAATAAAACTACAAAAACAGGCAGCCTATTGGATTTGGTGCATAACACAGTCTCTGGTTTGCTGACCCCTTGTCTAGACTGCAAAAGTTTGTGGGAGTATTGATTTTGCTTGAGGAATTCTATTGCATAGAGCAATGGTTTGCAAACTAGGGAGGGGGGCAGGATATATATCAGAATCATCTATCACCATATCTTGTCTTTGCAGGATCTCTTATCCCACACTGACCAAAGGCAAAATTTAGGTGTCCCCTGGGTCCCTGACCAATACCCATTTTCACATTATTAAAAATATTATATACCATCTTATCCTCTAAATAAATTACAAGAAGTGTTCCCTTCTCAATCCTTCCCCTGCAGTCTTATGAAAGTAGGGCTGAAGAGCACATTTCACTTACTTTTTTATTTTTATTTTTGTTGTACTTTTTAAAATTTAAATTCAATTAATTAACATATAACATATTATTGGTTTCAGAGGTAGAGTTCAGTGATTCATCAGTCTTATATAACACCCAGTGCTCATTACATCATGTGCCCTCCTTAATGTCCATCACCCAGTTACCCCATCCCTCCACCCCCTTCCCCTCCAACCACCCTCATTTTGTTTCCTATGATTAAGAGTCTCTTATGGTTTGTCTCCCTCTCTGATTTCGTGAAGAGCACATTTTAAATGAAAAATTATCTAGAGTCACAAGATATAAATGATTTTTTTTCCTGAGAGAATTATTAACTGTTAAACTAAGAACAGGAAACAAAACTTTACCCAATAAATTAGATCATTATTTAGTATACATTTAAGTTTTCATATTATTCCACTTAAAGGAACTGGGAACATAGGGAAAAAAGGATAAAAAGAGCTAAGTAAAAATGATCTCTACTTATGATGATCAGTTCTCCAAATGATAGGTGTAGCCATTAAGCAAAGGGTAATATTTATTGGTGCATAGAGTGGAATCAACTATTTTTCTTATGTCAAAATCAGCCATATCATACACAGTTATTATGTGTATGCTAATATTGACTTATTTTTAATGACAGAGGGTCTAGCACTTCCCTTTATACAGCCTTATAAATGAAGCAGTGATTCTTAAAGGGACACCAACTGGGAGACAGTAAAACTTATCTCAGAACTCACACTGCCAAAAATCTGACATTTCACCTACTAGGTCATCTGTCCCTCCCCCAGAAACTGCCTTAGAAAGCCATTATTACAGATGGGAATGTGGTTTATCAGTGTGTTGGGGCAGGAAAAAAAAAATGATTGAAAACTGCTGATGGAAATTAGCAAGATAGACCAATGCATGCATGCATGAATATAAGGTTGTATCACTGATAAAAGACAGGATGCCCACTTGTATCCACAGCAGGCGGGAAAAACTTTTAACTTCATTAAATAATTGGGGTACAATAAATCTGTCAAACTGCTAGTTCATTTACTCTCCCCTTTTAAATTATTGCCGCAGAATGCTAGAAAATAGGCCTGATTACTTTTATAGCATTTTAGGCAGGCAAATAGGACATTATAGAAGTAAAGATACTTTGGACCAGTCTAGAGCATTCTATTAAGTTAAACTGGTTACCATTCCTCCTTCTAACTCATTTTGTTTAGCAAAGTTCCCTATTCACAAGGCATCTGGGAGGGGAAATGAGACACATATGCGAAAAACTAACACAGGGTAGAAGGTTATAAGTTTCCCAAAATAAGTATGGAGTGCCAGGGACATTCACAGGTGGGAGAGATGTCATCAGGTTGGAGCAAAGCATCAGGCAGAACTCCATTAATCTCCAGACTTGTCAGTTATCTTCCCAAGCACAAAAGCAGTTTTTGGTGCTTTGGGATAAGTTAGACACTGGCTTTTGGTAGTACTGTTATTTTTAAAGAGGCATTATGTAAGCTTTTTCAGTGTGTGATTTCAAGTTTCTTAAATGTAGTCATTACATCTTGGAGCCATAGATTGCGCTGTTGGAGCACCAGACAATGGAAATCAGTTCGGGGGAAAAAGGTTATTCTGTCTTACTTCATTCAGGCATGTGTTTTCTGTCGTTTCCAGCCACTTAGGTCTGCTACCTAATATATATGGTGGAGATTATTTAGGGCTTTTGAGGAAAGTTAGGGAGAACCTCTATTCCTCGGCAGACATGTGAGCAGCAGATGAGGAAGTGAGACAGATACGCAGTTGCAGCGACGCACACGCGCACGCACACACACACACACACACACACACAGCTGACTTGGCAGCTGTGAGGATGGAGGTGGGGAACTCTGTGCCAGCTAAGCTACTTCAAGTGCCTGCATGTCTGAGGCTGGATTTGAAGGCTCCAGCGTGTTTGGAGTTAATTCCCATTAGGTTGGACTCCGCCCCTCTCTCCCAAAGGTAAAGCAAGGTTTCCAGGCATCACTGCAAAGAGCCGCTGGGATTCCCATTCTCTTCTGACAAGTTGTGAGGAGAAGTTGTTTCTCAGATCTGAGTCTGAAGAGAGGGAACAAGTCAATCAGCTTTCGTGGTCAGAAGGTAAATTTGCAACTTGGGCCAAATGCACTGGAAACAGCTGGATAAGAAACTGTTTTTGCTCTCCCGGTGCTCAGCCCCTCTTCTCCCTTTCCTTTCTCAGGCTTCCTGTACTTTCATCTCACAGCTCAGAGAAGCTGTTTTCTTCCCAAAGAGGGCCTGGTGCATTTTTCCTTCCTCATAGCCTGTTGTTTGCACAGAGGGTAAGAGGAATCCGGGCTGGATTCCTATTTCATATTGACAGGGCTTGAGGACCTAAGGGTTAACGGTCAGCTGGTTTTCCTAGGAGAGTTGGTAACTTGAGGAGAGGAAGTGCATGTCTCTGGGAGTGGAGAGAGGGCTTTTGCTTGGACCTGTCTGTAGAAGGAAGTGTGGATCCGGTTTGCTGGTGTGCTGGGTTGATCTCTTAGAATTGCCTAAATTGGGACTACGGGACCGAAATAGGGTGATGGGGTTAAACTGAAATGCAGATGTTGAAGTCATTCAGTCCGGCTGGAAACAAAAGATTGTATTCACTCTGTAAATATTTATGAGTTCCTACTATGTGCCAAGCATGATGATTTACAGAAAAACCTGAAATTGTTTGACATAAATCCATTCTCGAAAAGAACATGGGACACAGTGGTTCCATTTTGTGGTGAGAAACTGAACACAGAAAGAAGCTGAGAGATAAGAAGTCACTGGAAGAGTGGCTGGAGGGGAGAGAGAGGGGAGAGGAGGGATGTTCTACTTCTTGAGAGACCTCAAGTCTTCTCTGTTACTTACGGTGGAATGTTATCTTTTCCAGTAGAGGGGAGAATAATGGGCACCTATCCTGGTGTTAGATTTACCACAGATATCATTTCACTTGAACTATGTTTAATCATCTTCATTTTATAGATAAAACTGAAACTGTGAGGTTTTAAGTGATCCTCTCAAGTTCATGTAACCTGTAACGGGAAGACCTCAGGACCCTATCTCAAATCTGATTCCAAAATCTGGACCCTTTTCCACTAAAATGGTATTTCTCAATCATTAGTTTCCAACAGAATCAACTGAGAATTTTTTAAAAACGCAAATCTCATAAATTGTAATTCAGTGGCTCTGAGAAGGAGTGTCACAGTCTGCATTTCAAACAAGCACTGAGGGTGATTCTAATGCAGACGGTTTGGGGCCACCATTTTGAGAAATGCTCTTAATGTGCCACACTGCCTCTCATGTCTGCCGAAGTGGTTGGTGAAGCATCCAGCTCACCTTCTTCCTATACTGGCCAGGTTCACTGAATGGAGGTGATCAGCTGGGGTGGCATTCTATTCCCTTTTGAGGCCACAGGTGGAGGGTCTACTGGGTAACAGTAGCAGGGCTGGGACCATGAACCTAATGGTGTGGGGAGATGCAGTACCAGTTAGCCCACTGTTGATAGGGCTTAACAGTGTCTTGCCAAAGCAGGCTGGTAGGAATGGTTTCTAACTGGTGAATGGGACTCCTAGCTGACCAACTGATCACTGAAGGTGGTGGCATCTGTCCAGCCACAATAAGAACTGGGATGAAGAGCTCTAACTGGCACCTCAGTTTTCAAAGCAGAAGACAAATGGGGAGCTCAGTGAGCACCATTTTTTTGCAGGGAAGGGAGAAGTTCATATGAAATTTAGGGAAATCATTTTCCAATTCCTACCTTTCCAACCTCAAACTCTGGAGAAAGGGACCAGGACCTGACATGGAGTTTCTTTGTAAGGGCTTTCGCTATCTCTGCATGGCCAACTTGATTACTTAGAGATGGTTGTCAGTGACTCAGTTGGTTATCTGTCTCCACATACTCTCTAACTTCCAGCCTCCAACTGTCTTACCTGCCTGTGAACATCTCAGACACAAATAATAAGTAAAGCCAACATAGCTAGTTTTGCTATTCTTTCTATTCCAGAATAAAAGAGGAGGGAAGAAGAGAGAAGGCTTAGAAAGAGGATCAGCAAGCATGGCAGCTGAAGAATTTGAAAGACAAGGCTTAGGTCAAAAGTGAGATATTAAGCAGAGTAGAATAGTGGTGCCAGGGACTGGTGGGGAGGCGGGTATAGGGACTTGTTGCTCAATGTGTATAAAGTTTCAGATGCTAGATGAGTAAATTCGAGAGATCCTCCATATAACTTTGTGCCTAAAGTTAACAGTACAGTGTTGTGCACTTTGAAAGAAATTAAAAGGATAGATCTCACATTATATTCTTAACATACACACACAAAACCAATACAAGGAACTTTTTGAAGTTTATGAATATGTTTTAGTACCTTGATTGTGGTGATGGTGGTACAAATATAAGCATATGTCCAAACTCATTGAGATGTATGCACTAAATGTGTGCATTTTTTTTGTATATCAATTACACAAATGGGAAATAAAGCCCTTGGAGTAACTACATCCTATGATGATTTCAGGCATAGGAGAACTCGGAGTAACTCCCATTGTAGAGATATACAGGGGAAGAATAACTCCTGAAGGACTCAGGTGGCAGAAAATGAGGAGAGAAATGCTTGGGGCTGTGTCTGAAGTAGAAAGATCTAGAATGTTCAAAGATTTAGAATGTTCAGGTTCAGGCTGCTTATATACCCAACTTGATATAAGGAACCACATTGGGCAAATACATTTCTTTGGAGCGTCACTCTATTTACCACTGGAAACATATGCCTGTGTATCTTGCTCATTTCCTACAAAAGTCTCAACACTGAGTATGATGTGTTTGTAGCAGGGTTGGCAGGTAGGCAATGCACACCATCTGGGGGGGCATGAGGAGAAAGGCCTGTTCATATTCCTTTGCCAACACCAGTGCCAACAAAGCTGCTCCTCACAGACCAGTCTGAAACCTGTAGTCTTGCAGCCATGTTTTCCTTAGCAGCTGCAAGTCAGAGACGCCCATTCTGACCACTTCATTCTGGTAATTAACTCCCTGGCTGCTTTGCCTGGACCCCGTTACCTTTGGTAAGGTAGTGCTTTCCTTAACTCCAAAGTTGTATGACAAGCTCAAGTGGGGACAAAAGTATTTGAGATTTTGTCTGTGGGGACTGGGGAGAAAGTGAGATAAAGGAAGGATTTGGTTTCTTTTCCTCCCACCTAGAAAAAAATAAGAGCAGTTTTTCTAGTTTCATTGATACTAAGTGCTTATGTATGAGTATGTACACAGGAGAATGAAAAGGTGAGAACAAATAATTAAAGACTTGGCAATGAGACACCACAGAGAGAGGTAGAGTGCTCATTTTGGGGGGAAGGGGGCTAAAGGTAAGCTCCCAGCAATCTGAGTTGATTAAGGGCTCTCCTCTGGAAGACCAACCAAGCTCTTCTCTTTTCCCTCTGATGATGCGACCAAAGAATTCGGCCTTATGTTACAGCAGAAAAAGTTTCAAATGAGACATAATGAATGATTTATTGACAGTGAGAGTTGTTAAGCTACTGAGAAAAATCAGAGAGTCCCCTTCTCTAGAGTTCTTTAAAAGTAATCTAGATAACCATTTGATGTGTACGGCTTAGGTGGGTTTCCTGCCTCAAAAGGTTGAAGTGATTCCTACCCATGAGTCTGCATTAGAATCATGACCATTTATCTCTTAAAGATTAGTGAGCATTAGCCTTCAGTAAGGACAGTAAATGCAGAACACATTTTGTGCTTCCACCCTGGTTGTCACAACTTTCTGGCCACACTCACTGTATCCTACACAACCACTCTCAGAAACAGGCACGTGACCCATTTAGGAGATGGAGAAACTAAGGGATGAGGGACCATGTGACAACTAAAGAGAGAGTGTCAGTAAGAATCCTATCAATGTCTTGTTACTGGACAAATTAGCAGGTATGCTGGGGTTGAGTTCTTGTTTTCTGAAATCCAGTGTAGCTGTGTGGCTAGAATTCCAGGTCAGGGAAACAAAGCCATTGCATACATGACATATACAGGAAGAACAAAGATAGAAGGAAGTATAGCACTGTACATGATTTTTATTTATGTGAGTGCAAAGAGACTTGGCTAGTTCCTGGGAATGAACTTGGACTGCTTTGGAGGACTGTCATGGAGGGACATCCACTGCAGGCCATACAGGAACTAAAAGCATTTGCCTGAATGTACTTCCCCATCTGGCACATGTGAACACATAGCAAAGTGCCTACGTAGACACCAAAGCCAATGCCTCCCTGTCCAGCCACAGGTGAAGCTGGGTTGGGGTTTATTCTATGCTCAGAAAACACTGAGCAATTGGATCTCTGGGCTCTCTTCCTTGACTGCATGAGGTCACATCTATGATTCAGAAAGGTTTACATTCAAAATACATAGGCTTCATCTCGCCATTGTTTAATGCCATGGTTACCTTTAACTTCACATTGTTTGAGTCCTGGAGAGAGAACATTAGAGAATTATCTGTGGCAGTGATTCTCAGCTTGCTGTCCACAGAGAGTGCTGGCTCACCACACCTCTAGTCCTAAAAAGGGTGACTAACTTTCCTAGTTTTGTCGCTGTAAGTCCCACATCCCAGGAAATCCCTCAGTCCCGGAGAACTGGCCTGACTGGTCATCCTAGTCCTCAGTGAAATAAGGACAATGAGTTTTTCCTGAAGTTAAAAGTATTTAAATTCTGAAAGCCGATGAGTTTCTCTAAAGCTAAGCATATGTAATTTAAACTGGATTTTGTGATTCTGCCTTCTTACATCTTGGCTTCAAAATTCCATTTAAAAATAAAATTATAGTGACAGTGGTTGGTAGTATTGTAGTTTTTTAAACAGCCTGATTTGTCAAAGATGATGATAATCTTTTTTTTAACAATTTAAAAAAATAAATAAAAGATTTTATTTATTGGGGCGCCTCAGTGGCTCAGTCAGTTAAGTATCCGACTCTTGGTTTCAGCTCAGGTCATGATCTTGGGGTCGAGAGATTGAGCCCTGCATCCAGCTCCACGCTCAGCATAGAGTCTGCTTGAGATTCTCTCTCCCTCTTCCTCTGCCACTCACGCGCCCCCTGCCATGCTTGCACACTCGAGAGAGAGAGAGAGAGAGTACGCACGCACACATGTACACACGCGAGTGGGGGAGGGGTGGGGGGGAGAGAGAGAATCTCCAGCAGACTGTGCACTGAGCATGGAGCTGGGTGTGGGGCTTGATCTCACCACCCTGAGATCATGACCTGAGCCAAAATCAAGAGTCTGATACACAACTGACTGAGCCACCCAGGCACCCCCAGATGATGATAATCTTATGTCAGAACCCCACCTCTTATTTCTAGTATAATCTAGGTACCACTCACTGATACAGTTTCTTTCTCTGCCTTAAATTCTCTGCCCTTCTACTGGTTGTCATACCGGGAATTTTGATCTCAATGTGATGATATTTATGGGCAACATATGGAGTTGGTTCTTTTTTTTTTAAGATTTTATTTATTTGACAGAGAGAGACACAGCGAGAGAGGGGACACAAGCAGGGGGAGTGGGAGAGGGAGAAGAAGGCTTCCTGCCGAACAGTGAGCCCGATTCGGGGCTCAATCCCAGGACCCCGGGATCATGACCTGAGCCGAAGGCAGATGCCCAACAACTGAGCCACCCAGGCGCCCTGTATGGGGTTGGTTCTGACTAGAGCTGCTGAACTTGAAACAGCTAATGCTCTTGTTCCACTGGTTTACACACTGCTTAGAGAAAGTGGCCTTCCTCCTACCTTCCCAGTCTGCCTCTCTAAGTCTTTCCCCATTCTTAAACATTTTTTGAAATCCTAGCTGGGAAACCATGGAGGCTTTTAATTGTAATACTACTGGGGTGATAACGGAGAAAATGGCGGCGGGGAAGGTGGTGGGTGAATGAGAAGTGAGAAGTCATGGCTGTGCCAATAAATTACTGTGCAACCTTGGACGAGTCACTTAGCTTTCTAACCCTCGCTGTGCTCATTTGTAAATTGGAGGTGACACCTTTCTTACCAAACAGAGAAGGTTGTTGGGCAGAGGTCATGACATAATGGCTTTGGAAAGGAATATGATGATGCAGCCCTAAGTGTTTGTCAGCTGGTTTCCTCTCATCCTCCCGCCTGAGCTTCTTCACCAGGAAGTGAGACCATAACAGAGGGCTGCTTGCACTTTTCATAATCTTACAAACTCTAATATCACAAGCAGAGGCATTACCTCATTGCAGCCAAGCATACCTGTTTCCTAAGAACAATTACTTAAAACTAGTTCCACTTCTCCTCCCATTGGCTTTCCATTCCTCATCACATCTTCTTCTCACCCCGCCCCCCTCAGGCATAAATCCTCATTCCCAGGGGCCCAGCTCAGGGCACTTTCTTCCCAAGCTCTAGCATTCCAAAGTAAGCACCTGCAATTTATGATCTCTTCTCCCTTCCTGCACAAAACACATAGCACACAATACATATGTTTCAGGAGGGGAATTGTGGTGGACTGAAAACAGAGCGTTATGCTAAGAATCAAATAACTGGGCTCTGGTCTGGCCAGTGTACCTCACTAGTCCTTTACCCTTGGGTAAAATTACTTCCTCTTCCGATTCCAGTGTGCAATGGGGGGAGGGGTGTTAGTACTATGTGGTAGAAAAGTACTGGCCCAGGAATCTGCAGATCGGCTTTCTTATTCCGGTGTTGCTGCTTGCTAACTTACTCTGTGACTTGGGGGAAAGGATTCCCCCCCCAATTACTGGGCCATGCTCCCCCATATGTAAAACAAGAAGGTTGAATTAGGTGATTCATTAAGGTCCCTGCCAGCCTGGAAATTGGCTGCTTCTATGCAATGGGTTTCATTAGACAAACATGAGTTAATGGTGCTTGTGAAAAGACCCACAGCTGGGCCTAGTCCCTGAGACCCTGAGTACAACTGCTGCTTTTTCCTGACAATGTCCCAAATTGGCGGTATGCTAGCCCCATATAGCCAGTGCCTGTACTCCCCTTATCTTCGGTCCCCCATTGCTGGACCCCTCTCCTCTCCCACCACCTGTAGTTTTATGCAATGGTGATGAATCATGGAGAAGTTTCTGAAATATACTCCACCATCTTCCTGCTGGAGACATTCACAGTGCGGTCATCAAGCTGCAGTGTGGTCTCTGCCCTAAATGAGGCCAGAAAGCAAAGGCAGAGTAATGGAGTTGGGAGGGAAGTGGTTGATTTTTGACAGAAGGGTCTGTGAAAGCCATTTGTGAGCTGAGCTGAGGAGATTAGATCTGAAAAAAAAACTCTCAGTGTCTTGAATCTGAGATTACTTGTTACAGAGGGCACCTTGAAAGGTCCTTACAGCTATATATGCATGTTCCTACTGCCAGGCAGGGGCTACCTGATCCATTTCAGAGAGAGGAGAAGCTTTCCTGACTATATTGGGCAAAGGATGAGGCAGGTTTTCTTAGTAGCCTGTCTAAAGTTAAACAACCTTCACTGGTTGGAAAGTTGCCTCCCATATTGTTTTTGGGAAAAAGTGACTAAACAGTGCTCACTCAGTGACAAGCAAGGGGTATAAGACAGGCACCCCTTGTTTTATTCTACACATTTCAACCCCGTGAACAGCTCATACTGAGGCACTATTGGACATCCTACATAGGTCACATGAGCACATCCTATAACTCCATAGTGAGCTCTCCTTCCCTCTTCTCCCTTGTAGAAGGGGCAGCCCCGTGAGTTGTCTTCCTTCTTCCTTCCTTCTTTCTTCATTCTCTGAAAACGACTTGGTTTCTGACCCTCTTGAGATATCATCTCCTCCCAGGCCCCCAGGCCAGCAAGGCCATTCCACTGGAAGCTGAGGATTCTCTGGGCCGCCTTGGTTTCATTCCAGCTTCAGCTCCAGCCACTTGTTTCATGCTAGATGTCAAGAGTTGAAAGCTGTCTGATTAGGCTGCATTTGAGTTGGTAGAACAGTCACTAATTCAGTTCTATGGTTCTTCCATTGCAGCCTAGAGACCCTAGAACTCTGAATCAGGTGGGAGGAAGGGAAGATGGGAAAAGTGCTGGAAAGCAGAATCCCAGAAGGACCCAAATGGGCCTCAATAGAATAATCTTATCTAAAGGCAAGGGCCAAGTTGTCCATAAATGAGCCCTAGGACTGGCCAGCCAGATGAAAAATAGGCCAATGGAGCCTACGTGCTAACTTTCTGCATTTGGTGCTATGACCCAACTCATCTCCCCATTCCTGCAGAGAAACCTGGGACCATGAGGAGCAGCCTGACACTGGTGGGGACCCTCTGGGCCTTCCTGTCTCTTGTTACTGCTGTGGCCAGTTCTACCAGTTACTTCCTGCCTTACTGGCTCTTTGGATCCCAGCTGGGGAAGCCAGTGTCATTCAGCACATTCCGGAGGTGCAACTACCCTGTGCGGGGAGAGGGGCACAGTCTGATCATGGTGGAAGAGTGCGGGCGCTATGCCAGCTTCAGTGCCATTCCAAGCCTGGCCTGGCAGATGTGCACGGTGGTGACAGGTGCCGGTTGTGCTCTGCTGCTCCTCGTGGCACTAGCTGCTGTCCTGGGCTGCTGCATGGAGGAGCTCATCTCCAGAATGACGGGACGTTGCATGGGAGCAGCACAGTTCGTGGGAGGTAAGACTGTTGCTGGGGTTGGGTAGGTCTTGGAGCTTGGCAGTGGGGGTGGGAAGTGTTTCTTCATGGAGAAATCCACTCTCAGCCCCTTCCCTTTATCCAACTCAAAGGCTACGAATGGAGACTCCTTTGAAACACCCAGCCTAGGACTCCCCAAAGTGCCATCTATACCAGGGCTTTATTCGCAGCAAAATTGGCTAGCAGCAAAGTTGATATCTGGTTTGTTAGTCCTCCATTTTCATCACCTTCTTCTGTCTGAACAGTGCTCATTTAATGATATTATCCAGGTCCACTTTCTAGGGACAGCAATGTATACTCTAAATACACTTGATCTCTAAGAGCCTTGATCTCTGGTAGTTATCTCAGAGGACAGTGATCTGATAAACATATAGGCACAAGTCCTCATCACTAACAAGTTTGATGTACAATCCTCACCAAAGAAATACACCTCTAAAAGTGAAATGCTAGGTACCAGACAGACTATAGGTGACTGCTTATTTGGCCTCTATCTAAGGCTAGCCCTGTCTGGTAGCCATTAGCAGTCTATCCCGATTTCTTAGGGCCCTGACCCACCCTACTTATTTTTCCCTCATTCAGCCTCCCTCTAAATTTAGTGCAGAACGCCTGGGAGGCTGGTGATGCATAGATGGGCCAGGAAAGGGCCAAATGCAAAAATGGCAGACTGCAGGAAGTCAATGGGGGCAGTTTAATTGGAACTTTATGAGAAGAAAAAGCAAGTTTAGACAGACAGGCAAATCTGTGGGTGAATATGTGAATTATATTTTATACCTGGATGGCACACTGGGAAAAAGTGCTG
This sequence comes from Leptonychotes weddellii, assembly GCF_054177405.1. NCBI lineage: Eukaryota > Metazoa > Chordata > Mammalia > Carnivora > Phocidae > Leptonychotes > Leptonychotes weddellii. The sequence continues at coordinate 30,710,330 of NC_138385.1, forward strand.
GTAGAACCTATTGCTGAAGTGGTGGTTGTTGCTCGTGAAGTTTTAGAATCATTACTCAATTCATTATCATTATCATCTCCATTAGCAGTACAGTGTGGGTGACTGGAGCCAGGAAACTTGGATCCCACTTCTGGCTCTTGCCCTGAGTTGCCCTGCGGTCATGGGCAAATGACAGTGACCTTTCCTGGTGCTCATCTGCCTTCCTTCCTTGAATTTGTTCACTGGCAAGATAGTGCAGATCCTGATTTTCTTTCTTCTCTCTAATGACTGTATTCAGGTGGCCATAGAGTGAGGTGGTAGTGGTGAACAAAGACAGCAGTTCTCAACAGGGGCTGATTCCCACCCCACCCTGGACATTTGGTAATCTCTTTGAGACACTTTTGATTATCACAACTTGAGAAGTATGCTATTGACATCCAGTGGGTAAAGGTGAGGGAATAAGAACAAGACAGCTTCCCACTTCCAATGACAAAGAAGTACCCAGCACAAAATGTCAATAGGGCCAAGGTCGAGAAACCCTGAGCTAAGATATCATGGTTTCCTGACCTGCTTATTAAAAAACACTGATTCTTTTGGTTGTGCCAGTTAAGGTGATATTTTCTGGTCCCCTCTTTCCTCAGACTCAGTGTAAAAGTTTTAAATATGAATGAACATTCTAGCCTCCCTTATCTCTGAATTTTTCTACTCTTTAGCTACTAATGATTTCCTGGCCACATTGGAAAGTCATTAGATTAGCTTCTTTCTTCCCCCTTGAGAACCATGGTACAGAACCAATTACTAAGGCTGGTCTAAGCCAATGACTTTGTCTCCCTTTGGGGGCTCTATGGATATCACAAATGAACCTTAAACGGGCTCACTTTTCACCTGAATTCTTAGGCATGCTATAGATAGCTTAGCACTTTTATGGACACATTATTTCAGGAAATGACACTTAGCTGGCAGAAGAAAGAGATGGTCTTTTCAACCCATATTTATAGTCTCAGGTCCCAGTTCATTGCCTGGCACAGAGCAGGTGTCCAGTAACTGTAAAGAAATGAATGCAGAGCTAAGACAATGTTTAGTGTATATTGGGATAAGTTGGACATGTGAGAGCTGGGTTCATTCACATCCTATCCTTTTTTTTACCAGGCTTCCATTCAGGGGGGTTAGCACCCTGAGTCCTTTTCTCTTCTGATTTGAGAGTGGCAACTTAGCTTCACTTGAATTTCTAATAGTTGCCAGCAGAGAGTGAGGAGGGGCCAATGGGTAGGAATCAGAAGGCCAGTAGCAACAGCTTCCGTCGGACTCCAACCATTAACAGTGGCTCCTGTTCCCAGCTTGCTTGGGCTTGACTGAGACTTTAAGAAACCCTTGTGGTTCTCCATATGATACATTTAATTGATCCTACTTCCTAGGTCGAGAAACTCAAAGGAAATTCTTGAGATATGTGGATAGATCATGGAGCTTTAGACACTCATAGACTGAGTGGGGAAGAACTTTGGCTGAGTGGCAGGTGTCATACAGAGGAAATCAAAACATCAGTACCCTTTTCATCTCATATGATTCCCCATATAGAATGATTCCCCATTGACCCATGCTCGTAGGAACATGGTCAAAGTATTTATACTTAAAGGAGGGATTTTAAAGTTCAAGAATAAAACACCATTTGACAGTAGGCATGGAAGGAGTCAAGACCCAAGGCATGGTAGTACAAGGTTTATCCCTGGATATGTGAAAGATATTGGATATGTTGCTAAATTTCAACACCTTCCCCATCTGTAACACCAGCCAAATAAGGGTCATTCCTACCACCTTTTTAGGAACTGGTGCCTGTCAAGGTTACATCAGATGTGAGAGAATGGTGAAGACTGCTTGGATGTATCATATTTTCTAGGAGCCCCTTGGCACATGACCATTACCCAAGGGTCTTCAGAGACCTTGGATCTGACCTCTTAGAGATACGCTCTGCCAGTGTCAGGAAGCCAAACCTGAACAGCATGTTCAGCAGCATGGATAAAAGACACAAGAGAAAGAGCTGTGGGGGTTAAGTTTAAGCTTGTTGTTCAGCTGAAGGGAATTGATTTTGTTGCTCCAGGCCTGGCTTCTCGGCAGCTAGTGCATTAACTGAAATACATCAGGGGGTGGAGCCAATTTGTTTTAGGTCTGGTTTATCTCTGCCAGACCCCAAACCACTGAAGAGATGGAGTATCCATTAAGAACAACCCCCTCCCCCTCTTGACTCTTGTTCCCCAGTTTGGCAGCTGCCCACAGAGATGAACGGTGGGAAGTGGGAGAGACAGGAAGGAATAAAGAGCTGCTGGCCTGAGTCAGACTTAGCAAGGTGACCTGATGGGGCCCTTGGGTCCCATTTGCTCCACCTGCAACTGATCCAGCTGGACAAGCCTAGGGTCCAGAGAGCCTTCCACTGGGACCTTCATGCCCTGCTCCAACCGGTGAAGGAAACATCTGGCCAGGAGATTATTTCAACCCTGGGGATCCTGAGGTTTCCAACCAGCTGGCCCCCAGTCCCTGAGAACAAGGTCATTATTCACATTCCCCTGTGTATACATATGCAAGATGCTTGTGAATTGTTCTCTATCTTCAGTGAGAGCTAAACAAAGAAGAAATAGTTGAGAAGTAAATATAAGGAACTTCTTGGCAGGAAAAAGTGTAAGATCTTGGATCGGGTTACTTGAGGGAGGCCAAGAATCTTTCTAGAGCAGGGAATGTATCAGGATCACCTGGAGCGCTTAAAAAATGTGGACTCCCCATCTCTCCTATCCTCTTTCCCATTCTGATATACATAGCAACAGGTGGAAGTCTGGTGTTTTGAAAAATCTCCCCAGTGACTCGATGTGTATGCTGTGTTCCCTTTCCCCAACTCAAGTAAGAACCATCACCCTGGACATTTTTTTTTTCTTTAAGGAGATATAATTCAACATACCCAGACAGGCACCAGTGTTTTTTTCCATGTAAAGTCTTAATGCTACATGCTTCAAGCTCAATGAAAATTGCCACTGAAGGCAGATCCCTGAGAACCTGAATCAAGGAAAGAGAGCTACTTTTCTTTCTTTTCTTTCTTTCTTCTTTTTTTTTTTTTTTTTTGAGAGCTACTTTTCTAAAAACCATTATGTTCTCTGGAAACCATGCATTTCCTGGAAAATCCTTCAGAGTTTCACTGGCATCATTTAATTTATACTTACCATGCTGAACAAGGATAAAAGTGGCTTTCTGTTTGAGAAAATAGTATTTAAAGAAGTTAATACTTATGTAGCAAATTGGAGCAGAGCAGAGAATATGGGTCAGAGCTCCTGACTCTCACCCCTGGGCTTTATGCACTGGTGCTATTGATTTTTCCTTTTCCTCTTGAAGATGAAATGCTATCACAATGCTTTTCAGAGTGGCCCATGAACCACTTGCATTAAGAATTACCTGGGGTGCTTGTTAGGGTCATTCTAAGCATATTGAATCAGAACTGATGCCCTCCACTCTATATTTTACACAGCCTCTCAGACTGATTTATTTTTTTAAATATAGTATAAAATAGTTCAGATGTATGCACCACTCAGCTTAAGAAATAGAATATTACCAATACAGTTATAGTATCCTTCATATCGTGATCATATTCCCTTGTTCCTATAGGAAAGGTAACTACTGTCTTTGATTTGTTTTTATCATTCTCCAGCATGATTCCAGTACACGCTAAAATTTGAGAACCTCTGCTCAGTTTCATTCATAGTGTTGCTTTTTTCTAGAATTCCCTTTTTTTCCATCTCTGTCTGTAAACATCTGCCTATTTCTCAAAGTTCATGTCAAATGCAGCCTCTGTGTGAAGTCTCCCCTGATCTATTTTAAATGTCTCTCACAGAAGTAAATTGTCTTATAACTCCAAGAGAGAATATGGGGTCAAATGAATGGGACAGTTTAGTGGGGAGCTCCCTGGGAAGGGAAAGCTGAGATTATAGCTGGAGGGCAGACTTATACATTTTCTACTGTGTTTGAGTTGAAGTTGTTCTAAGAGCAATAAATGAGCAAATAACAAATTAACCCATACTAGACTTCTGCTCAGGTAGTAAATTCAAACTACCTAATAACCATATTTGGACAGATATTTGGGGATCGGGTTGGGTGTGTAATAAAATGATTGCACACTCAATATTTGTACTTGTGAATGGCTGTGGAGGAAGCAAAGGGGGTTGGTTAACACCCAGGGAGGGGGCTTTCTCTGCGCAGAGACAAAGATTTGGCATCTGCCTAACGGAGAATGTGCGGTTAGGAGGAGGCTATACAACTGTTGGGATATGGAGAAGTAGTAATTCTGGCATCAGGGGAAGGTTGACTGTAGCTGGGAAGTAGCTGCAAGGAGGGTTCCAAGTTCTGTCCAAGAAGGTGTGTCTGAGGTTTTGTATGGGAGTTGAGGTTGCCTGCCACAAGGGCTGAAACAGAGTAAAGTGTTTAACGCCAGGCCTCTGCTTGGTCAGAGAAGTGAATTCAAACCATAGCAACCATGTTTGGGGAGGACATTTGGTACATTTTGCATTAGGGGATTCTTGTGGAAAGAAAAGCTGAGGAAGGGAAACAAGATGGCAGCCCTACTGGTCACTGTATAGTAGGGAAGTAAGGATAGTAACATATTCTAAAGAGCTTTTTTTTCCCCTTTCTAGAGGCAGATGAGAATAAGAAAGTACCCAGCTGAACCAAGGGACATATGTGGTTGGAGGGGTAATAAAACCAGGAGTTAGCTATAGCACTTAGAGAAGGCGGAATGCATATTCCTAGGCTACAGTTACCGAATCAAGTATCTCTGACTAAGGCCTAAGAATCTACATGTTTTAATAAGCCCACTCTTCCAGAAGGTGGCAAGACCTGACATTGGCAAATGACTTTTGCATTTCTGTTTGAAGCTCATCTTCAAAATCCTAAATTTATGAGAACTGTTGGAAACAAATATAATTGAGGATAAATTACCCTGTGACTTCATTTTTAAAATAAGTCTCCCAGGACACATCTTTCTCCAGCTATGAGCAAATGTGATGGAATCAGCTGTCAGTTACAAGTCAAACATCTCCATGAAGCATGTGTACAACCTACTGCGCTCATCTGTCTAAAAGGCAGGAGGGAGGATAGGGGATAAGAGGAGTAGGAGGGCTGGTTGGGTAGAGCGTGGGGCCACAAGCACTGGGGCAGAACACATGCCTGGCCGAGATTTCTAGTCTCTGGCTTGGTGCCTGCAAAAAATTGCAAGATAACAACTCCAACCAGGAAGATTTGAATTGAGCCCTGTTGAGCAATTTGACTTTTCAGCTGTATTTTTTATGAGGACAAAGAGGTGAGGAAGAAATTAGCATGGAGAATATAGGTGGAAAATGAGAGAGGAGTCATAGGGAGAGGCTGTTGTTCAATAAAAATAATTTTTTGTTGAACACTTTCTATATGCTAGGCACTCTATAAGCATTATTTCTTGAAACAGCCCTATAGGATGGAGTACTATTATTCTCATTTTAAAGGCAAGATAACTGAAGCACAGAGAGATTAAGTGTCTTGCCTAAAGTCACACAGACTCCAGGTGGCAGAGCTGGAATTTGAACTTAGATCTAGACTGACTACAGAACGCTTTCTCTCTTTTTTCCCATATTATTAAAATATAATTGACATATAACACTGTGTAAGTTTAAGGTATACAACGTGACGATTGGATATACATGTATATTGTGAAATGTTAACCATAATAAGGTTAGATAACACATCCATCACCTCACATCATTCTGGTTTTGTGTGTGTGTGTGTGTGTGTGGTGAGAACATTTAAGATCAACTTTCAAGTATATAATACAGTATTGTTCTCTGAAGCCATTGTGTTGTGCTGTCTCTGGATCTAATGCCTATAAGATTCCTAGTACTTGCTATAGATATTGTTGTCAAAAGGTGGTCATTTCTGGATACCTGTCTTTAGAACAGCAGAGCTTCTAAGGGGTTGATGATTGCTCTGATTAGTGGGAAAAGTGTTGCCAGTAACTGGCTGTGTGACCATAGGTAAATAGCTTTCCCTCTTTGAGTCTCAATATCCACATCTGTAATGGGGATGGATTGGAGTAGGTAATCTCCAGAGGCCTTTCCCTCTCTAAGATTCTATGGCTGTATCAGTTGTCTAGGATGATTTCCCATCCCCGCTATGAAGATCCCTTCAGAAGGCTTCCCCATTGGGTAGCATGGGCAAAGGAAGCTGTCTGTCAAGTACCCAGAGTATACTCTGAAACAGATGCATTTATTGGGCACTTATTATGTACCAGTTACCAAGGGTTCCTCCCTTCCAGGAACACACACTTTAGTGAGGGAAGCAGACCTCAATCAGTTGTGAAGCATATATTATCACAGGATATTTTAATCACAGGAATAAGCACAGGGTGCTGTGGGAACACAGAGAAGGAATATGTAACTTAGCCTGGGGGTGGGACCTTGGGGATAGTGAGAAAGGCTTCCTGGAGGAGGTGATTCCTGACCTGAGCTCCTCAACATGGTAAGGTCTGAGGAACAAGAGGGGGCTGAGGAGAGTAGAAGGTTCCCCCTGCCATGTTGAGACACACACTTGGCCAGCACTGATACCTGCTTGAGAAATCAGAGTTCATGCCAGTCTCAGGGTTCTGAATTTGGAGGTTTGAAAGCAGAACTGCTGTTCTTTTATGAACTTATGTTCTTTTCTTCCTAGTTTGTGTGGAAAAGCTCACTTTTTAGTAACTCCTCCCTCAAAGGATATATATACTAGAAGCAGGAAAAGGCTAGGATTTCATTTCCAATTTTGTCCTTAACCCATTGTGCATACTCTGGGTTCCATATTCTGGCTCATACTTCCTCATCTCGTAGGATTTCAGTTTATCTGTGGTACAAACAAAGAAAACAGAGGAACCCCTAAACAAATAGGAGTGTTGTTCCATTGCCACTGGATAAATTCCAGAGCCTAGAAAAGTCTTTGAGTGACCAGTTTCATTTCCTTTAAGACTATGAGACAGATAAGAATGCCTTCTAATTTTAAGCATTCCACTGAAGGGAATTTCTAGCCTTAATTGGTCATTCTTTTAGTTTCTAAACCCTCTCTCACTGTCAGAAAGTTATCACTGTTTTCCTATTTAAACCTTTCTTTTTTAAAAAAGATTTTTATTTATTTATTTGAGAGAGAGAGGAAGAGAGCACAAGCGGGGGAGGGGGCAGAGGGAGAGAGAGAAGCAGGCTCCCTGCTCAGATGCGGGGCTTGATCCCAGGACCCCAGGATCATGACCTGAGCTGAAGGCAGACACTTAACTAACTGAGCCACCCAGGCACCCCTATTTAAACCTTTCTTGCTATTTCTTAAGGCCCTCATCTTTTTCTCTGGACTCACTGAATATTGAGAAAAGCTGGTTGCCATGTTGTAGACAAGCTTAGAGTACTTTGTGATCTCTTCCAAAAGGATTCATCTTAAGACAAAGTGGGCTTATTAGCTTCTCAGAGTGTATCTGGAATCTTCCTCAGTGGGGAAAGAGAGGTGTAGGTGAGGCCAGTAGTCCCTGGAGTAGTCTGCCTTTCACTGTCCAGCTGAGCCCTGGAGCTCTGGAACCTCTAACTGTGCCATTCATTCATCACTGATCAAACACCTGCTCTGTGGAGGTTTTGTGTTATGTGCAGTGTCAGCAAGCAGACCCAGATTTGTACCTCTTGTTGGAAGAGTAAGGTTATCACTAAGATCCCACAGTTACTTTGTAGTGACCAAATAACCTAAATAAAATGGACATGAAGACAAAGGTTTAGTGAAAGGTATTGGAAGCCAAATAAAGGAGAAATTCTTATCATAAAATTGGAATGATATCTCAGAATAAGAAAGTATTTCTGGAAGAGGGATTGTGGTGCCCTCCTCAACAGGAGAAGCCTATCCAACGTGTATGCTTTCTCTAGATCTCAGTCTGGCAGCTGAATCCACGTGATAGAAATCATGACCTACCTTCAACTAACAGGGACCTATTTGACTCTTAGAAAAGGCTGAATTTTAGGAAAGAGTAGCAGTCTCTACATTATTATTCTTTGAAAATCAGACCAAGGTAGAAAAGGAGTCTGACTGGGGAGTCCAACTTAGTGTTGTAAGCCATTGTCATAAACATTTGGGCTGTAAAAAGTACACTGGCCTGTCTCAATTTCTAACACTGCCCTTTCTTTGTAAGTTGTTCCCTCTACTATCTACCTCAACTCACTGCCTATGGCATGGCAAAGAAATCCTGTTGAGTTGGTAGTGTCATAGACATTTAGGGTTAAAGGGGAAAGGTAAACTCTGAACAGAAGAGGCAGAAGTTGAGCCAAGCTAATACAGAGAGAAATTTTGGGTGACAGAAGACCTGTTATATTTTTTTCTACCTATGTGTATGCTTTTCTTTCCAGGGCTGCTGATAAGCTCCGGCTGTGCATTATACCCCTTAGGATGGAATAGCCCGGAGATAATGCAAACATGTGGGAATGTCTCCAATCAATTTCGGTTAGGTAAGGTGGCCTGGGCAGGATGGCAGTGATGGTTTTTTTGGGAATCTAGTTTTCAAAGTGCTTTACCTCTTACAGGGGACTCTGCTTGCTAGTGGTGCTTGTCTGAGTCTCTGTCATTATGTTGGCTTGTGGTAAGTGGTCACTTGTCCAGATTCATTTGGCCTTGCTAACTCACAAAGGACTTAAACTCCTCTTTTTAAATTATATCTCTCCACATCCTTTACACACTTTTACCCAGAGTCCTATGACCAGTTTGGGGAAACCCTATCTACAGGGGGATTTCAAATGCTTAGAGACTGATGATCGGTCATTCTCTGGAAAATTCCTAGTTCCTATTACTATTTCTTTCCGAGGCACTGTTTTCCCACTATAAATCGACAGTATCTCTTCTCACGCTCTACCAAGGATGTAGCAAGGGGTCATTTGGTTTACACCACACATTAGGAACCTAGATTAAATATGGGGAATTGTTACTGGCATTGTTACATGGTTACTGGTATGTTAATGGCAAGAGCTGTCAAATATTAGAATGGGTGACAGAAGTAGCTCTGGACTCTTCTATGGTTGCCAATCCTCACTGAGAATGGCTTAAGTTCACTAGTGTAAACTGGGAATAGATTAGTCTCCAACTGAAAGACTTCAAAATATTTTCCCAACTTACTATGATGGAAGGGAGTAGAAGGGGAAATGTCTAGGTTTCCTTGAGTGTTCTCAATTGTAGGAGAGGATTTTGAAACAATGAAGCCCCCTGTTCCCTATAGCTTATGCCCCAATACTTCCCTTTCTCTCTGTTGCCTCAGACTGTTTTTTTGAGTCTCACTTGACTCATTTTTAGAGAAAGGAGTTGTTCACTATAGAAATATAACATGAGGGAAGGGCTATATAGAAGATGTGATAAATGTGGACCCTAGAATGCCCAGTGTTACTGGCTCAGGGCATAGCTGACTGGCACCTTCTGCCATAGGTGAAGGAATGAGTAAATATTTGGGGGCAGGTTCTGAAGAAAAAGGAAGCAGGCCACTGGTCCAGCTAGTCAGGATAGAGAAAATTGAAGATTTAGCACATCTCTCCTACTTGGTTGTTAGACATATAATTCTCCTTTTTAAAATAGCAGCTTTATTGATATACAATTCACATACCATAAAAGCTGCCCTTTTAAAGTGTACAATTAGTGGTTTTCAGTAGATTCACAAAGTTGTGCAATCATCACTACTATGCAACTCCAAATATTCCAAAAGAAACCCCTTACCCCTAAGCAGTCACTCCTTATTCCCCTCTGCATCCAGGACCCAGCAACCACTGTCAATATAGATTTGCCTATTCTAGAAATTTCACATAAATGGAATCAAATAATATGTGGTTTTTATGTCTGCTTCTTTTACTTAGCATATTGTTTTCAAAGTTCATCCATTTGTAGCATGTATCAGTACTTCTGCTTTTCATGGCTGAATAATATTCCATTTTATGGCTATAACATATTTTATCTACTCACCAGTTGATGCATACTTGGGTTTTTCCACTTTTAGGCTATTATGAATAATACTGCTATGAATATTTGTGTACACATTCTTGTATGGACATATATTTTCATTTCTCTTGGGTATATTTCTAGAAGCAGGATTGCTAGGTCAAATGTGAATCTATGTTTAAGCCTTTTGAGGAACTGCCAGGCTGTCTTCCAAAGTGACTGCATCATTTTACATTTCAACCGGCAATGTGCAAGGGTTCCAATTTCCCAGCATCTTTACCAATAGTTATTTTTCATTTTTTAAAATTATAGCCATCCCTGCGGTATGAAGTGGTATCTCAATGTGATTTTAATTTGCATATCTCTGATAACTGATGATGTTGAGCTTCTTTTCATCTACTTATTGGACCTACCCTTCCTATATCTTCCTTGGAGAAATGTTTATTCAAATTCTTTATCTATTTTTAACTGGTTATTTGCCTTTATTTTTTTTATTGTTGTTGAGTTGTAAGAATTCTTTATGTATTCTGGATACTAGACCCTTTTCAGACATATGATTTGCAAGTAGTTTTTTCCCATTCTGTGGGTCATATTTTACTTTCTTGATGATATCCTTTGAAGCACGAACTTATTTCATTTTGGTGAAATCCAATTTTGTCTATTTTGCTTTTGTTTATTGTGCCTTTGGTGTCATATCTAAGAATATATTGCCAAACCCAAGGTCATGAAAACTGTTTAGCTATTCTGGAACTCTTGCATTTCCATGTAAATTTTAGGTTCAACTTGTCAATTTCTGCATGGAAGCCAGCTGGGATTTTGATAGGGATTGTGTTGAATCTGTACATAAGTTTGGAAAGTATTGCTACTTTCACAATATTAAATTTTCCAATCCAAGAACACAAGATGACATTCCACTGAGTTAGACCGTCTTTAATTTCTTTCAATGATATTTTGTAGTTTTCAGTATACAAGTCTCACACTTCTTTTGTGAAATATATTCCTAAGTATTGTTTTTTTAAGATTTATATATTTACGAGAGAGAGAGTGGAGGAGGGGCAGAGGGAGAGAATCTTCAAGCCGACTCCCCACTGAGCATGGAGCCCAGTGTGGGGCTTGATCCCACAACCCATGAGATCATGACCTGAGACGAAATCAAGAGTCAGATGCTTAAACGACTGAGCCACCTAGGCCCCTGTATTGTTTTTGACAATATTATAAATGGAACTGTTCTCTTAATTTTATATTTTGATTGTTCATTGTTAGCGTATAGAAATACAAATGGTTTTTCTATATTGGCCTTGTATCCTGCAAGCTTGCTGAACTCCTTTATTAATTCTAATGATATTTTGGGGTAGATTTCTTAAGATTTTCTATATACAAGGTCATGTAATCTGAGAATAGAGAGTTTTAGTTCTTCATTTCCAATCTAGATATCTTTTATTTCTTTTCATTATCTCATTGCCCTGGCTAGAACCTCCACAACAATGTTGAATAGAACTGGTGAGAGCAAACATCCTTACCTTATCCCAGACCTTAGGAGTAAAGCATCCAGTTTTTCACCATTAAGTATTGATGCTAACCATGTTTTTTTTTTTTTTTTATACGTGGCTTTCATTAGGTTGAGAAAGTTCCCTTTTATCTATTTCTAGTGTGTTAAGCGCATTCATCATAAAAGGGTGATGGATTTTGTCAAATACTTTTTCTTCAACTACTGAGATGATCACATGCATTTTATTGATTGCTCTTCATATGTTAAACCAGCCTTGCATTTCAGGGATAAACCACAGTTAGCCATGGTATATAATCCATTTTATATGTTGCTTCGTTTGGTTTGTTAACATTTTATTGAGGATTTTTGCATCTATATTCACTAGGAATATTCATCTATAGATTTCTTTCTTGTGATGTGTTTGTTGGATGTTGGTATGAAGGTAACATTGGCCTCATAGAATGAGTTGCTACTTTCATTAATAAAAAAAAAAATGCCAAAGTAAAAAATTGGAGACATGATTTGTACATAGTCATTTGGCAGTTTTCTGCACTAATCACCACACCCAAGGGGCTAGTTCACAAATGGGCAATTTTGTGTGCGGTTGTTTTTGTTTCAAGTTGATGGCCATCAATTGTGTTTACCACAGGATCATTATTTTTCTCTTTCTTTTCACTCAATATTTTGTATTGTTTCTTTCTCCATTGCATTCTCCTCCTTTATTTACCTTTCTCTCCTGCACCGTATGTCTTCCCAAGGGCTCTGGCTCCCCTCTCCTCAGTGCACTGAATACTGTTGTTCTGTGAGTCATTAGGGATGAAGGGATTGCTGAATCCTGCTCGAGTCAAGCCCTCCCAGTTCCTTTTTTGAATCACTCTTTCAAATTCTTCCAACTGCCTAAGTGTCTCTCATCCATGAGCCACATTTCCTGCCATATTCTTCAATTACAGGCCTCCGTATTAGCACTTTTCTGGCTAATGCTGAAAAGAAGAGACAGCCTGTGCCATCCTTGATCCTCTTCTGGTCAGCTGCCCAAACATACATGACAGTGCCAACTGTATTAGCAGCTGTTCCCTTGTAATACAGAGGTGCCAGGAGCAGCAGCAAAACATGTAGTAGAACTAAAAAATATATTTTATGATATGTTGTGGATACCAAGGTTTGGAAATTCCAGTGCTAGAAGTACAGCCTTTCTCTTTAGACCTTTCTTTAATGCTCTGGAGCTTCTGGTAGCGTGGAAGCACCCTCGGCACACGTTAGACATTGTGTGGATGGATGAATGAAGTAGGAGAAAAGTACCCTTGGTATCCAGTATACAGACTTTTGTTTCTTTTTCCTTGAGAGGCAGATGGTAGATTGAAAGATTATAGGCTTTTGAGTCAAAGATCTCAGTTGCTATCCAGGCTCTGCCACCTATGTATTTGTTATGGAGGTAAAGTCACTTAACGTCTGTGTCTCACCTTCCTTCTCTGTAAAGTGGGGATAATAATAATACCTGTCCCCAAAAATCTTCTCCAGATGAGAATTTTCACACTTTACCCAGTGGTTCTTCTACTCTCTTGCTTGTGTATTTTGAAGAACAAAATTTAATAATTATAATAATAAAACATGAATCTTTTCCATTTAAAAAACCTGTCCCAGTGTTGTTACAATGAAATAATAAAAGATATATTAAAGTACCTAGCGCAGCATTTGACTTAAAGTGGGTGGTGGCCTTTAAAAGATAGCAGAGCAGAATGTGCTGGAGGGTAGACTATCAGTCAGTGGCATTACTTTGATTCTGCTGTAGGCTCTATACTCTACTATGCACTCCGTATTTTGGATAGGAAGTTTCACAAAGTCAAGAAAGACATGAGCCCTACCCAAGGAACAAAGCTTCTTACCCTGACTTGCTTGAGAGAGATGAAGGGAATGTGGAGGACAATGGAAGCAGGCATTATTAGTCTGCCAAGGTGATTCTGAGAGTAAGTAAAATAGAAATTCTACTCTGAGACTCTGAATGGCCTCCTTCACTTTCCAGTAGAAGGAGTCATACTCGTGTCTTTAGCTCTTCTTTACCCGAGTTTCCATTCAAGTTATCCTGAACCATCCACAGTTATGATTTTTGTCCTAACCTGAATTATCAAAGATATAACTTGTATTAAATAGGCAGCAATCTTGATGTCTGTGTTGGATTAAAGATGGCCACAAATTCTTTGATGCTCTTCCCATAGCAAACCTGGGTCTATCTCTACCACTTATCCCCTAAATCTGGGCTGGCCTATAACTGTTTTAACCAATAGACTGTGGCATAGTGACATAAAGCTCATTCTGGGCCTAGCCTCTAAAGAACTTGTAATTTCCATGTTGGTTTCTTGGATCTCTGAGCCATCATATGAAATATTTGACTACTCTGCTGGAGGGACCAAATGGAAAGTCCCAGAGATGCTTGGAAACAGAGGCCCACCTGAGTCCAAACTTCCAGCCATTCCTTCCAAGGCACCAGACATGTGAGTAAAGCAGTCCTAGGTCTTCCATTCAAGCCATCTGAATACCACTGAATGGCTCTAGTTAAAGCCAATTGCAGTGGAGATAGCGCTCAGCTGAGCCCTGACCAAATTTTGACCAATAGATTCATGAGATATAATAAAATGGATGTTGTTTTAAGCTACTATGCCCTGGGGTTAGTTTGTTATACAATAATGGTTGTGTATTTTGAAGATACAATAATGGTTGTATAACAAACTAACCAGAAAAATGCCAAATCATATACATATAAATTTAAGATTATTATTTTTAATCAAAAGTAATTTATGTATGTGATAAAACAGTACATAAATGTATAAAATGCAAAGTCAGAGTCTTTCTCCTAACCCCGACTCCATTCCCCAAAGGGACCATTAAGTTTTTTTGTATGTCTCCAGAATTTTTAATAAATATAAAAATATGAGCATATCTTTATTTTGTTTAACCAAGATCATATTATGTATCTATCTGGCTATATAACTAACTATACCATTCTGAACCTTGCATTTTTCACTTACCAATATCTCTTGGAGAGCTATCAATGTTTATAGATCTCCCCGCTACATTTTAGGCATGCCATATTTTCCCATTGTAGGGATAGAAGGCAGGGATTTTTTTTTTCTGTGAGATTAAGTAACTTGCCTAAGGTCACTCAGCTGATAAATCGGCAGAGCTGGGATTCGAATTCTAGATGTCTGGTTCTAGCTAGCACCATCCAATAGAAGTTCCTGCAATGAGGGAAATGTTCTGTGTCTTCCTATCCAATGTGTTAGCCTTTAGCCACATGCCATTGTTGAACAATTGAAATGTTAGGTTGATGGGACTGAATGTTTAATTTAATTTAATAAATATGTAATCTTGTTAATTAATTAAATTTAATTTATTTAATTTTATTAATTTAAATGTAATAGCTACAATGTGACTAGTGGCTACCATATTGGAAAGCACGGCTTGAGCATCTGTGTTCTTAAACTGTTATGCTCCTCTACAGAGAAGAAAGAGCCTACTAAGGAGACTCAGAAAGAATACCCAGAGACATATAAAAGAAAAATAAGAATTCCCGGTCACAACAGGCAATTGTGTTTAATACTGATTCAAGTTGCTAGATGAGGATAGAGAAGTGACCATTGGAGTCTGCCAGACAAAGGTGACCTAGAGGAGCAGTTTTGCAGTTATAGTTACTGGAGTAATTTTGAGGTGAAGAAAATGAAAGCAGCATGTATAAACAATTCTTTCAAAAAGTTTTGCTACAAGGGAAAGAAGAGAAACTGAGCAATAGCTGGAGGAGAATGTAGGATTAAGAGAGGCTTTTTCTAAATTGGCCAAATACTTTAGTCATGATGATAATGATTCTGTAGTGGAGACAGACTGATGCAGAAAAGCAAAGTCCTTGAGAATGTGAAGGTACAATGAAGAGGACCCTTGAATGGAGACTTCATTTCAGCTGGTTTCCAAATACATGTATTTTAGCTTCACTGTGATCTTCAAAATCCTCTTAGACCCACAAAACTACTAGGGAATTCCTTCATACCCAATGGCCTATCACCCAAATAAGTCCCACTGAAAATTTCAAGAAGCTAAATGGGACATAGCTGTTTTAAAGCTAGCTTATAAAACTACACAGTAGCACTTAATTCTAAGGTAAGGACTGTACCTCCTATCAATGGATCACATTTGCAAGATGTTCTCATGAATATTATCTAATCTGATTTTCAAAAGTGCATGGACAGGGCGCCTGGGTGGCTCAGTTGGTTAAGCGACTGCCTTCGGCTCAGATCATGATCCCAAAGTCCCGGGATCGAGTCCCACATCGGGCTCCCTGCTCGGCGGGGAGTCTGCTTCTCCCTCTAACCCTACCCCCTCTTGCGCTCTCTCTCTCACTTTCTCTCTCTAATAAATAAATTAAAAAAATCTTTAAAAAAAAAAGTGCATGGACAGCAGATGGTAATATGCCCATTTTATAATGAGGAAACCCGGAGGTAGGAATAGGTAAAGTAATTTGTGTAAGGTCATACAGCAAGTGAAAGGCAGAACTGTGAATGGAGCTTATCTCCTAATTCACTGTTCTGTGTATGACTACAATGACTTTTCCCCTCTCCACTGGTGAGGGTATGCCTTGAGTCATTTGAGAATTTCTCCTCAAGATAGGCTTTAGCTCTATTGTTTTCAAAAACAAATGTCTGAAACATCGTGGAAAGTACCTAGTATTGCATCTTGTCTCCTTCACTCCCACCGTCAGCCTAAGTCCCCTGTTGATCTTTTAGTATAATCAGGGTACAAATACAGAAGGTGGCAGCTGAACCTGATGGGATTCTGGAAGAGGTTGTAAGTGGAACGGACGTGTGTGGGAAATTTTAAAGTGCCTCTAGATTTGACTTGCATTAATAAAGACACCTACATTGTCTTGCTAAACTTGATCATAGGAGAAAGATATACAAAAGTTTTTTTTTTCATATGCTCTAAGATCATATACAATCTTCCTAGGGTCACTCTTTGGTCTTCCAGCATATCTACTCCTTACGGTACTACTTACCTTAGTCTCTCTTCTTGAAAGAAAGAGATTGGGTGGGGCAAAAAAGGGAAAATAGAAGATCAGAGGGCGTTAGAGAAGACAAGGCTCTCCAGACAAAAACACAGTTGTATAAGGAATCCCCAAACTCTGGCACCCCAAAAGTTTGACTATCACCAGCTAGACCCCAAGACCTTGCCTTCACTGCCCACCTGCTTGTACTCACCGACCTTTGTCCCACATTTTTCCTTAAGCTCTTCTTTCCAGCTTCTCTCTTAGGCAAATGGAAAGTGAAACTGCCCCTCGAGCAATAGTGACTGCCCTGACAAGACCTCCAGCCTGCCCAGACTATCCAGACAAGTTTTAACTTAAGCCCCGACTCAAGTCTGCACAGATGGACCATGGAGTGACCTCTAGAATGACCGATGACTATCTTTATTATAATGCTAAAATCTCCACCCAAGGTGGAGCCTCAGCCTCATTTACATAACATACAACGGTATGTATAGGCATGGTTCCTTAAGGCACATTGTGACCTTATGCCTGCCTCTGCATACAATGACAAGACTTCCCTATCTAAATATTCATCCTCACCCTAAATAAAAGGAACCCATCCACCCTTGCTTGGGGACTCATGGCTTTGGAAGCTATTCCCCATGACTTCCTTATTTGCTGCAAATAAAGTTTACTTTTATGCAACAACTCAACCTAGTGTAGTTTCTGACTTACTAAGGAGCGAACTCATGTTGGTTGGGTTACATGACCACCTTCCTCCCACTGCCTTTTCTGTTTCTAGGATCTTCTCTCATGTCTCCCAGTCTATCTTCCAGGTCCCCTGTTGTCCCTATCCTCCCTCAGTGCCTGTTCTTACACCCTGGAAACATACCTTACCTGGCTCTCACCCACCAGAGTCATCAATTGAGCAGTTTGAGGAATTGACTCCCTTTCTTCTTTTTAGCCATTTAAAGAAGAAATTAACTTGTATGAAACCATAAGAGACCCCCGAATAGCCAAAACAGTCTTGAGAAAGAAGAACAAAGCTGGAGGTATCATGTTTCCTGATTTCAAGCTATAATACAAGTCTATAGTAGTCAAAACAGTATGGTATGGACATAAAAGCAGACACACAGATTAATGGAACAGACTAGAGAGCTCAGAAATAAACCCACACAAATATGTCAATTAGTTTATGACAAAGGAACTGAGACTCTACAATGGGAAAAGGAAATTCTCTTCAAGGGGCGCCTGGGTGGCTCAGTCAGTTAAACATTTGCCTTCGGCTCAGGTCATGATCTCAGGGTCCTGGGATCGAGCCCCGCATTGGGCTCCCTGCTCAGCAGGGAGTCTGCTTCTTCCTCTCCCTCTGCTCCTCCGCTCGTGCTCTCTCTCTCTCAAAAATAAATAAAATCTTTAAAAAAGAAAAAGGAAAATTCTCTTCAATAAATGGTGTTTGGAAAACTGAACAATCATATGCAAAAGAATGAAGCTGGGCCACTATCTTACACCATACACAAAAATTTACTCAAAATGGATTAAAGACTTAAATATAAGACCTGAAACCAAAAACCTCCTAGAAGAAAACATAGGAAGTATGGAAGTAAGCTCCTTTACATTGGTCTTGCCAATCACTTTTTGGATTTGACACAAAAAGCAAAGGCAACACAATTAAAAATAAACAAGTGGGTCTATGTAAAACTAAAAAGCTTCTGCATAGCAAAGGAAACCATCAACAAAATGCAAAGGCAACCTACCAAATAGGAAAAAAATATATGCAAATCATATATCTGATAAGGGGTTAATCTCCAAAGTGTATAAAGAACATATACAACTCAATAGCAATCCCCCCAAACAACCCAATTTAAAAAATGGGCAGAGGATCTAAATAGGCATTTTTTCAAAGAAGACATACAGATGGCCAACAGGTACATGAAGAGGTGCTCAACACCACTAATCACCAGGGAAATGCAAATCAAAATCACAGTGAGATATCCCCTCACACTTGTTAGAATGGCTACTATCACAAAGACAAAAAATAACAAGTGTTGGTGAGGATGTGGAAAAAAGGGAACTCTTGTGCACTGTTGGTCGGAGTGTAAATTGGTTGGTACAGCCACTGTGGAAAACAGTGTGGAAGTTCTTCAAAAAATTAAAAACTATATGATCCAGGAATTTCATTTCTTGGTATTTATCTGAAGGCAATGAAAACACTATCTCAAAAAGATATAGTCACTCCCCTATTGATTGCAGCATTATTTACAGTAACCAAGATATGGAAGCAAACTATGTATCCATTGATGGATGAATGGATAAAGAAAATGTGGAATATGTATACAATGAACTATTATTCAAGGATAAAAAAAGAAGGAAATCTCGACATTTGCAACAACATGGATGGACCTTGAGGGCATTCTGCTCTGTGAAATAAGTCAGATAAAGACAAATACTGTATGATCTATAAAGCCAACCAAACCAACCAACCAACCAACCAAAGTCATGGATACAGAGAACTAATTGGTTATTGCCAGAGGCAGGGGGTGGGGGTGGGTGAAATGGGTGAAGAGGGTCAAAAGGTTCAAATTTCCAATTATAAAATTAGTAAGTCTTGGGGATATAATGTACAGCATGGTGACTATAGTTAATAATACTGTATTATATATTTGAAAGTTGCTAAGAGTAGATTTTTAAAGTTATCATAAGAAAAATATTGTAACTATGTATGGTGATGGATGTTAACTAGACTTACTGTGATGATTATTTCACAATATGTGCAAATATTGAATCATTGTGTTGTACACCTGAAATGAATATAACATTGTATGTTAATTATATCTCAATAAAAAATAAATAAGAAAATAACAATCAAATATTTAAAACAGGGAAAAAAAACCCTAAACACTAGTCAGGAGCTTGCACTGACACCTACAAAAGGAGGGACCTCGCAGATTAGTCAGTGGGCTTATTTATAATTAGTGAGACCCAATAGGGGCAGGTGACTTTTTCAAGGCCCACAACAAGGGACTTGGGACTAGCTTCCTGACTCTCAGGCATATTGTAGGTGCCGCTCAATGGCAATCCCATACCTGTTTGTTGAATGAATCACTCATTCAGTAAGAAGGGGAAAGTCAGACAAAGGCGCTTAGCAACAGCCCTGTTAAGTGCAAACTTTCCCACGCTTTAATTTGATTAAGTAAATGAAAGATTTAAGCTGAGAAAGGTGTTTTGATGGTTGTTAATTAAACTCTGGCCATCACATAGAGATTTCAACAACTTGATCCCACACAAATGAATCCTCAGTCCAACATTAAATTAATGCATTTCACTCCTCCTCTTGTTGTCCTTCATCAAGCCTCTAATTGGCATCAACAACAGTGGGAGCCAGGGAAGAAACCCAAGGGAAGATTGCCTAGTGGTAAGAGTGGGCTTTAGCGCAGAGGCATCCTTAGCTCTGTGACCTTGGGCCGGTTTTTCAGCATGTGGGAGCTTATTGCTACCTCCTGGGGTCGTTGTAAGGATTAAATGAGATCACACATGCAAAACACCTAGTACAGTGTTTGGCATAGAGTTACCAGTCAACAGTTGTCGTCTGGTATCATCATCATCATTATAATAATACTAATTGTTGAAATGGAAATGTTCCCAGTACTTTTCAGTAGTTTCCGGAAAAAGGACCTATTACAGCAAGGAGCCATTAGTTATAGCATGATGGCTTAAAAACACAGGTTAATAGTAGAAAGATCTGCATTCAAATCTGAGCCCTGCCACTTACTGGTTGTGCATTTTGGGGCATGCCATTTAACCTCACTGTGTCTCCATTAATGGGGATTGATAAAAGTAGTTTTCCCCATAAGTTATTGAGAAGATTAAGTGAGGTAATACGTGCATACAAAGCATTTAGCGCAGTAGGCTGCACTAAATGTAACATGTGTTAGTAGGTAGTCGGCCCAGTTCTCAAGAGCCTCCTTAGGGAGCATGCCCCAGGCTTGGCTACTGGGAAGGAGGGAGAGACCCACTCCACTCGACAAAGGCCTGCAACAGAGGCTCCCCAAAGGCCTTGTGTGGGCTCCCTGTGTTTCCTCTCTCAGAGGCCCATTTCCTTTGCTCTCTCATCATTTCCTCTCATTCTTGCCAGTTCAAAGCCTTTTACGGTGACTCGGGGTTTGGACTTTATGGGTTCGGTTTCCAGGCATTTCCTGTTGCCTTTCCTCTCTATCAGTTTCCTTCTTTGTGGACGGTCTGTTTTCTTGTGCTCAGCAGAGCACAATGAGGCAGCATATCCACAGAGGGGCAGCAGAGTGTGGTAGCAACAGTTCTGGCCTGGGTCAGCTGTGTTTTAATTTTCCGAAATTTGCTTGGGCATGTCACTTCCTCACCCTGAGCCTTGGTTTCCCTGTTTTAATAGAGAGAACATTGAATTAGACTGATGAGCAACCAGAGGCCCCAGACACCTACTTAGATCCTTGCTGTGACCTACCTTTGTGGTGAGGCCTTTGATCAAATTTCGTATTTATCTATTGTGTTCTTAAAAAACCAGAAGGATAGGGGTGCCTGGGTGGCTCAGTTGGTTAAGCGTCTGCCTTCAGCTCAGGTCATGATCTTAGGGTCCTGGGATTTAGCCCAAGGTCATAGGACTCCCTGCTCAGCGGGGAGTCTGCTTTTCCCTTTTCCTCTGCCCTTCCCCGTCCCACTCATGTGCAATCTCTCTCCCTCTCTTTCTCAAGTAAATAAACAAAAATTAAAAAAAAAAAACAAAAAAAACAGAAGGATAAACCAGTCTACTTAAGGCCATCCTAGAGGAGAGGAACCTTTTAGTGTCACTCACCCATGGGAGTGAGGGCCAAGGATTGACCCAGGGGATTGGGAAAAGCACCTCATTCATTGGGCAGCAACAGATAGAATGCTCTGCGGAGCCTGTCCTTCTGGAAAACTCATGGCTCAGGTGTTGCTTAAGGTTTTTCAGTTGCCCTCCTGGTTCACACAAAGAGGAGTTTCCACCCAGAGAAGCTGGGCTAACTAAGCTGGAACAGGCAGGAAACAGTGAGTCAGGGAGCAATGTAATTCAACAGCATATCCCTGGTGCCTGGCACACGCTTTGCACTCTCTAAATGTTGCACTGAGTGGAATGAACAAATTGCAAGGTGGCTCTGTTGCCATCTTACTGTGTGACCATAGCCAGGTTATTTCAGCCCCTTATATTTTTGTGCTTTTTATTGAAATATATTTGACCTATAACATTGTGTAAATTTAAGGTGTACAACATGTTAAAATGATAGATTTCTATATGGTAATATGATTGCCATTGTAGTGATATTTAGCACCTCTATCTTATTACATCATTATTTCTTTGTAGAGGTTAGAATAATTAAGTTCGAGTCTCTTAGCACGTTTGACGATTATAATACAATGCTATTATCTACATTCACTATACTGTGCATTAGACCTCTAAGGTTTACTGACTACTTGTTGCAAGTTTGTACCTTTAAACAACATCTATCCTATCTCCCCACCCCTCTCCAGCCCCTGGTAACCACCGTTTTACTCTCTGTTTTGGACCACTTTGGCTTTTTTTAGATTTCTCATATACATTTCACTTCTTTAAACCTGGCTCCCGGAGACTACAGTGAGGATTATTTTATCTACCTTTAGGGATTGTTTTGGCCATGAAATTACAAAGTGCATGTAAATGTGCTTCATGAACACAATGCCCTACAGGTCTAAGGGGTAGAAGATGAGAAAGCGTATCTACTGTTAGATTTCTCCTCCCTATAATTTTAGCGACTAAACTTCAGTGCCAGTTTTCTCACTGACCATCTTCTTTTAAAAATAGTGAAGAACAGCAAGTAATGAGACTCGGTACATCCCATGGGATGCTAAGCTATTTTCATTTTGAATAGAAAAAAAAAAAAATGACGGTGCTTATAAACATTCTGCCTTTCCTGAAAATAGCCTGCATGAAGAAAAGGGTGTTTATCCTGCAATAGTCGATCCCGAAGGAGACTTCCAGCCTGGTGACTCCAGAAGACTTAGAAAAAGACCTCAAAGGGCGGGTTCTCTGTTTTATTTGGCCTTATTTCCCCACTTAGTGCCTTGCAGAGGGTCTAGCAGGCTCCCTGACTGAAACAGTGAATGCACAATTGTGAACTGGTTGTCTGATCATCAGACCACCGCGAGATGGCGGTAAAGTCAGGTGAATTCATTCTGTTCTCTGCTGCTTTCTCAGTCCCGCCTCTGGTCCTCAGGTCAAAGAATCTAATTCATGCTTCATCTCCTTGCTTCCGTTTCCTCCACTCAAATTTCCTTCTATAAACCTCAGTAACAGTCTTCTTTGTTCCCCTCACTTTTAGTGTCTTTCCCTGGCTACTCTGGAATGATACACTATCCTAAACCTTTGTTTAAAAACAGAAACCAGTTTTAAATAGGGGTGTTAGTACCGTAGTGCCCATTTCATGGGGCTCTTGTGAGGATGGAATGAAGTGACGTACCTAAAACTTAGTACAGGGCATGAACTCAATAAATGTCAACAAGAACTGCCATTATTATTATTGTTATTCTTATAGGTTAGACTGACCCAGGTTATTTAATAAGTGAAATTTATTTTCACTTATTATATAAGCAGGAACCAGAGGGAAAACCGGGGATAGTTCTTGCACATTCTCGGGGCAGTTCTCTGGCAAAGTTAGAGTTACATATTAGGGGTGGACATATATGTCCATCCGCTGTGTTGCATGACTTTTTCAAACCATCTTTACTTTATCTTTTGGGAGAAATTGCATATAAATATGTCTTTCAAGAGAAATCCCGTAACATTGCATCAAGCGTACTGTAGGTTATTTGTTTGGTTTTTTTTAAGATTTATTTATTTATTTGAGAGAGAGAGAGCATAGAAGGCAGGGGCAGAGGGACAGAGAGTCCTAAGCAGACTCCGTGCTGAGTGCAGAGTCCAATGCCGGCTAGATCTCAGGACCGTGAGATCACGACCTGAGCTGAAACCAACAGCTGGTTACTTAAACAACTGAGCCACCCAGGCTCCCCTGCCCCGCTGTAGGTTCTTAATTCAAGTTTGACTTTTCATCTAAAACTTGGACGAGTTTGAGCTAATGATATGGTCTCATTCAGGTGGTTCCCCACTGGACTGTGCATTGCAATCATCTGGGCCCTCTCCCCAGAGATCATAATTCTATAGATCTGGAGCAGGGCCTAGAAATATGTATGTTAAAGCTTTCTCCAGACATTTGTGGAAACTAGTGGACCAGTTGAAAAATGGGTTAGGTTGAGAGGAGAAGGGGCCCAGAAGTATTGATCATTCTAGGTGCTGTTCTGAGTGCTTTATATGTATCATATCATTTGACCTTCACAGCCGCTCTGTGGTGTCACTTCTATTGTGCCCATGGGAGAGCTGAAACTCAGAAATGTTAAATGACTAGCCCACAGGTTCAGTTTGTAAATGACAGGTCATGGTTACAAACACCATTCTCTGTCATCCTCATTTAGGACCTTGTTCGTGCACCACATGAGTTCCTGAGCACACATGGGCCTGGCCCGGTCTCTACTCTCTGGCTACGTGGCGAACTTTATCAAATACTTATCTGTCTGGGCGCCTGGGTGGCTCAGTTGGTTAAGCGACTGCCTTCGGCTCAGGTCATGATCCTGGAGTCCCGGGATCGAGTCCCGCATCGGGCTCCCTGCTCGGCAAGGAGTCTGCTTCTCCCTCTCCCGCTCCCCCCTCTTGTGCTCTCTCTCTCTCAAATAAATAAATAAAATCTTTCAAAAAAAAATACTTATCTGTCTGCTCAATGGCTTTCTCTATAAAGACATTCCTGCCTCTAGCTGGGACTTGATGAATGAATAAAACAAATACAAGAGGATTAAATGAAATAATGAACAGGAAAAGTGCCTCATAAATTGTAAAGTGCTCTACACATATTGGGTGGTATTATTTGTGGCATTGGTTGTTACCCAGAGATACTGGGCCCAAGGAGAGCCTTTAGGGTCTCTATCTATTGGCCAGTGGAGCATGGATAGAAATAACTGATGTTCAAACCTAGCCTTGCAGGTATGGGGCTAAGTCAACAGCTGGAATGAGGGTGCACTTGCTGCTGAGTCCTGAGCTTTGTAGGCTTTCCCGGTCTGGCATTCTAGCATTCATAGGTGTTTGAAGATCCTGTCAAAAGTATATCACAGTAGAGCAGTGATATGGCACACTGCAGGTGGTGAGGATGTGTGCGCCATCGCGCCTTCCTCTTTCTGGACTCCATCTTTGCAGTAGAGGTTGCATTGGCTGCCGTTCAGTCTTGCTGGAGGGCATCGCTCCAGAAGATCAAGTCTTGATCCTGGCAGGCACACCCCTAGAGAATGAGGCTGCCCTGGGTCAGTCCGGCTCTAATTGCCCTGGAAGTAGCCAGCCACACGCTTGGAGGTGAAGTCCGTGGTTCCCTGGCCCGTGTTGGGAAAGTAAGAGGGCAGACTCCCAAGGTGGCCAAACAGGAGAAACGGAAGAAGATAGGCTGAGCCAAGCAGTGGATGAGTACAACTAGCACTTTTTCAATGTTGCGCCCACCTTTGGCAGGAAGAAGGGCCTCAATGCCAACTCTTAAATCCATTGTAACCCTGGCCTTCCCCAATAAAGCCACTTAGTCCAGTCAGAAAAAAACAAAAGTATATAACAGTCACTCAGTAAGCATATGATAGACACTTACTGTATATGAGATACTGAATGAGACACTGTGCATAGTCTTCAAGAAGCTTTGAGGAGACATTATATATATATATATATATATATACACACACATACACACACATATATATATACATATATAGATGCCTGTCAAATACAACCATAATAATATCAGTCCTAAACCATAGTGATATCATCAGAAGGAATAAATACTGCTAAGGCACATGAGAACTCCAGAACCTATCTTCTTTCTCTTAGTATCAGTTTTCATCTATATTATAGAAAACAATCCGTGACTCTCTCCATATTCCTGAAGATACTGCACACCACTCTCTTGATATGTCTCACATTCTGTGGCTAAAGTGATATTTCAAAAATGCAAATCTGATGTCATTCACATTCTTTAACAATAGTTCCCCATTGCCTGCAGGATAAAGACTCCTTAAGCATGGCCTATAGGGACCTTGGCCATCACTTCCATCAACACTCAAGCTCCTCCTCCTGCCCAGCCACCCTGAAATACCATGTTCTTTCAAACCTTTGCAACCTTGCATGTGTTCTTCCCATAGTTAGGAATACCCTTCTTCCCTTCCTCAGCTAGGTAACTCCCTACTTTTTCTTGAAAACTCCTTGCCCCCTTTGAACTGCACTTGCTGTCCCTCATCTATGTCGTTGTATTGCTCTATGTCGTAGCACTTGTCACACTAATAGTCTGTTTACTTGTTCCACTTCTGTCTCTGGCTCCCTTTCACTCAATCTAGTTTGTTGATCTTACCTATGCAAGAACAACGTATTTAAAGAGCTTACCACAGTGACTTTATTAGCTGAAAAAGTTCAAGTGGATGCAATCAGAAATCTATTGAGCAGATGCTAGAGGAGAGGGGCCAGTTTCTTAGAGGCCAAGTATCTTACAGAGCTCATGCTGAGTCAAGCAGGTCCAGCACTTGGTTTTTGACTAGTCCTTTGGGGAGAGTACCTGTCTTAGTTCATTTGCACTGCTGTGAGAGATGCCAAAGACCTGATGGCTTATAAACGACAGAAATATTTTTCTCACAGTTCTGGAGGCTAAGAAGTCCAAGATCAGGGTGCCAGCAGATTTAGCATCTGGCGAGTTCTTTCTTCCTGATTCATATGTGGCAGTCTCCTCGCTGTGTCCTCACATGGCAGAAGGGGGCAAGGGAGCTCATTGGGGTCTCTTTTATAAGGGCACTAATCCCATTTATTAAGGCTCTGCCCTCATGACCTAATCACCTCCCAAGGGCTCTACCTCCAAATACCATCACATTGAGCATTAGGATTTAACATATGAGTTTTGGGGGACACAAACATCCAGTCTATAGCAATTCCCAAAGCTCTTCTGAAATGCTACTTCAAGCATAGTTTGATGGGCTATATAAAGAACAACGCAGAGTGACAAGAAGGTTTACTCAGGGAAAGGTGGGGGCCAATCTTGAGAAAGCCCCAGAAGCACAATTTAAGTTGACCTGAGACTTAATTCCTCCCCTTTATCCCCCATTGAAGAAAAAGATCATCAGAGTAGCTAAAACTCAGGATAGCTATGCAGGAAATAACATAAATAGGAAAGACTGGTTGGCAACATACAGGGATGGGTCAGAAGGAAATGCTTAATAGTGCCGGGGAAGATTTCAGTGGAAGGACTCAATTTTTTTGGCAGAAGTATAAGAGAAAAAAAAATCAACCTTATCAGGTCATCTCTGTCACCATGAGGATTTGACTCTTTACTGAGTGCTACCCTCACTTTCTAGCAAGTGGCTAGAAATAGTGGCTACTAACAAAAACATGTTTACCCGAATAGCTGAAGTTTTCAAAGGATTTTTTGTTTTGCCTTTTTCTCTGGCAAGGGAGCCTAACAGGCTTCTGGAATCTTCAATAGGTTCTGGGCCTCCAGTCTGGGTTCCTGTTGAGACTCAGGCCCAGCCTGGAGAGTGAGAAGAAAGCTGTTCTCACGGCTTTGGCTATCTTTTCACTGAGGCTATAGTGGGGTGGGGGATGGATAGGGTGTTTGGCAATTGCCCTTAAATTCATGGCTTTGCTTTATTTTTTACAATTACTCACCTGGGCTGAACCTAGCAGAGAAAGTCTCTCCTCATTTAGCTTGGCTGCATTGAAAATGTTTTTATGCTGCTACCTGTGGAGACCCTATAGTTAGCAGTATCTCTCTGAACAGATGGGACCGCCAGCTTCTTCCAAACCCTTGCTGCCTGCTTAACACAAAATGCAAGTCCCCATGGCAAGAACATGTTGAATAAGCAAGTATCAGCCCTATCCTTCCCCCCCATCACACACACCACACAGCAGTTTGGGAGGTGGGTTGCAGCCCTGGTTTCATAAGCTCAGATGTTGCTACAGTGATGGGAAGAGCAGCTGATTTTCCCGAGCTGGGTCTGCTCTGCAAAACCCCCACCTTTATTAGGAATAGGTCTGTTGAAGACCTCAGCCTATCCACTCAGTTCCTATGTACCAGGTGTTCTGGTGTTCTAATCTTATACTAATGTTTTCTAAACAAACTCTCCCTGCCTTTCTTCTCTTCCTCTTCCACCTCTCCCATTGACTCTCCTTTAGACTCTTTCTTTTCTTTGCTCTCTCTCTAGTTCTTCCCCTTTCCCTCCAGAGAATTCCAAAGGAACTTACGTATCTCTCTGTAACTGAGCTGATTGCTCTCAGGGCCAGTGCAGGCAGCCTGGTTTGATACGATGAAGGCTGTGAAGGACTCCCCCCCCTCCCCCAGGTGGCTCCTAGACAGACATCTCTGCATATCTGTTCTGTCTGCTCTGGAAGGTGAGGTTGAGGGCAATGTGTTGGTTCCCATTGCAGGTCCTCCTCCATCCTTGGGGTCATTTTTTCCTTTATTTTGTCTATAAGGCTAGAGCAGTGTCTCTCAAGTTCCCTGGTTATTTGAGTATATTAGATGATAAAACAGATGTCAATATCGTTCCCTTGCATTCTACCTGAACCACCTCCCCAAATCCTGACTCCATGAGTTCCTAGAATTTGGATGTCATCTTTGTAGGAATACAGTCCCAGTCCACACCCTGCAGCTGTTTATATTGTTAAACAACTTTATCCCTTGTTATCCTACCCCAAAACTCCAAGCTACTTCACAGTTCTCAACCCCTCCATCAGCCTCTTTCTTACCACAAATCCAGAGCTCCTTACCTCTGATCCTGGGTCACAAGCATGCCTTTTCCTGGAGTATTAGATCCCAGAACTAGCTTTTTGCAAAAACTTGTGTCAAATCAAAACTTCATATATCTGAAAGTTCCATTTCATTGCATCTAGCGCTAGTCAGTGTTGGAAGTGTTAGTGGTCATTATGTACTTGCTATGTCCTTGCTTCCCTGTCTCTTCCTCCAAACTTCCAGGGGCCTAGACTTCCGTCAGATGATTTTCTAAAAGGGAAGACTTGAGAAACCCAAAAGACAGACTTACCTCACTCTTTTTAAGTGAAGACTTTAAAAAAGGAATTTAAGATTCATAGCAAAATTGAGGGGAAGGTGCAGAGATTTCCCATATGCTCCCTGTCCCCACACATGCATAGCCTCTCCCACTATCAACATCCTCCACCAGAGTGTGGTACACTTGTCACAACTGATGAGCCTATATTGACACACCATAGTCACCTAAAGCCCATAGTTTACATTAGGGTTCACTCTTGGTGCTGTACCTTCTATACATTTGCACAAATATATATTGACATGTATCCACCATTATACTATCCTGCAGAGTATTTTCACTGCTCTACCAACCCTCCATTGCCCTGCTTATTCATCCCTCCCAAAACCTACCAGCTCATGGCAACCACTGATCCTTTTACCATCTCCAGAGTTTTTTCCTTTTTCAGATGTCATATAGTTGGAATAGATGATAGATAGATAGATAGATAGATAGATAGATAGATAGATAGATAGTTAGATAGACATAGATGTAGCCTTTTCAGATTGGCTTTTCACTTGGTAATACATATTTAAGTTTCCTTCATGTTTTTTTGTGGCTTGATAGCTCACTTCTTTTTAGTGTTTAATAATATTCCATTGTCTTGTTGTGCCATAGTTAATTTATCCATTCACCTATTGAAGGATATATTTGTTGATTCCAAGTTTTAGCAATTATGAATAAAGTTGCTATAAACATCGTTGTGCAGGTTTTTGTGTGGACATTAGTTTTCAACTCCTTTGGGTAAATACTAAAGAGCATGATTGCTGGATCATATGGTATAAGTATCTTTAGTCTTATAAGAAATTGTCAAACTGTCTTCCAAAGTGGGCTTACCCTCTTTATGCCTTCTCCCTCTTTCTCCAAGCAGGACTCCTTTCTTTGAATTAGTTCTCTAGCAGTGTTGGCTTCTAAGCTGGCATTCTGAGCATGCCCTCTGCAAAGAGAGCCTCTCTGTTAGACTCTTTCCTACTCTGATTCCCAATCCTGATGCCCACACCAATACTAGACCCCACCAAAATCATCAGCCTGTGGCTTACTCCTCCCAGTTCATAATGATCCATTTACAGTAGGCCAAATACCATGTCCCTAAGGACATAGGACTGGGGCTCTATGGAGGGGGGTCAGTTTAAGTAGCAGCCAGTCATAATTTGTTCTCTAAACAGCAGAGATGTAATAATCTAACTTAATGCTGAATCAAAGAAAATAGAGTCAAACTCCAAACCAATTTGATTTGCAACTTGGAATGAAAGCAACGTGTCTTGATTTAAATGTCAGGCCCACTGCTGAGTGATGATTTAATAACTTTTATGAGGGATCTTGTCACAGCAAATTCAACACTGGACTAGAATGACTCACAGATAGAGTGTTAGAAATTACACAGAAGAGCACAAAAAGGAACAGGCTTCTCTTAGGGCTCCTCTGGAAACTTTTGCATAAAGCTAATTTGCAATTAGGACGTCTTTTCTCCTCCTACCCTACCATCCAATCTTTCTCTTCACAGATACCTATGCATGTATGTAGAGACAATCCCCAGCTGTGATGTCAGTTCACTGCATTATTTTCTGAGGACACGAGAACAATTCTAGCATGGAGGCTCAGAATTGATGCAGTTAATCTGAAAGGTGAAGCAGCAGTGAGCCTGGTTATTTCTGAAAGGGACCTCAAGAACTCATCTGGTCTTTACTGCTCTGTCTTCAGACGGGTACTTAACTACTTTCTCTGATTTGAAAGATGAGAGAACTGAAGTCCTGTGGGGTTAAGAGATTTCTTCAAAGACTCCTGTCTCCTGACTCCCAGGGAATCAATGCTTCCTCCTGCATACCTTGTGAGATATCTTTCCTTGACCTTCCCCAGCTTCCCTGGGCTAACATACTAGAATGCTCAAAACTGACCATGCCCCAGTTCCAGTCAGCTTCCCAGGTCAATAGGAAACCATGCACAGCTGTCCTTAAGGAAAAAGATTCCATTCTGTTGGCCTAATTGTTCAGTTATCAAGATTCATTTTGGAGGTAATTCAAAGTGTACATATATTGTGTTTGCCTAGATGAGGGTTGCTTAACCTCAGAAATACTGACATTTTTGGCCAGATCATTTTTTTGTTGTGGGAGGCTGTTTTATGTATTGTTGGATGTGTACCAGCATCCCTGCCCTCTGGTTAACTGGTCTCTTCCTACAGTATACAATTGCCTCCAATCCCTTTTATATAGAGATTTTAAGTTAATCTTCCCAAACTATACCTCTAACTCAGTCATTCTTAATGGGAAGCAATCCACTCCACCCCCACTCCCAGGGATGCTTGACAATGTCTGTTGATATTTTTGGTTTCCACAACTCGGGGAGGGGGGTGGCGGTGGATAAGTTGCAGACATCTAGTAGGTAGAGGCCAGGGTGCTACAATACACCAGACAACCCTCCCACTCCACCTCACCTCACCCCCATACATCAAAGATTTTTTTTTTTGGCCCAAAATATCTATAGTGCCAAGGCTGAGAAACCTTCTTCTATCATGTCATCCTCTGGTCAGAAAATTTCCATTGCTCCCCATTGCTTGTGGGAAAGATGCCAGATTTCATGGGTCCTCCTGGTCTATATTCAGCTTATTATTTGCCAACTATAGCTCCTTTTCTGAAGCAACTGAATGGAGTGCTGTTTCTGAAACATGTGGTCAACTTTATCACTTACATAACTTTGCTCACACCAACCACTCTGACTGCCTAGAATGCCCACTTCCCACTGCTAAAGTCAAGTTGAAATGCTATCTTCTCTGTAAAACACTACCTGATTCTGAATTCTCCCAGATACAAATAGTTCTTTTCCTAGATGTTCCTATAGTATTTCCATTATATGTCTCTTAAAACATTTATCATGTTCATAGTAGAATGGAAATTTTGAGTTGGAAGGGGCTTTTAAAAATATGTCCAGCAATGGGGCACCTGGGTGGCTAGGTCAGTTAAGCATCTACCTTTGGCTCAGGTCATGCATGATCTCAGGGTCCTGGGATTGAGCCCTGCATTGGGCTCCCCACTCAGTGTGGAGTCTGCTTCTCCCTCTCCCTCTGTGTTCTCTCTATCTCTCTCTTTCTTGCTCTCTCTCAAGTAAATAAATAAAATCTTTAAAAAAAAAATCTGTCCAGGGGCACCTGGGTGGCTCAGTCAGTTAAGCATCTGCCTTCGGCTCAGGTCATGATCCCAGGGTCCTGGGATCGAGCCCCGCATCGGGCTCCCTGCTCAGCGGGAAGCCTGCTTTTCCCTCTCCCACTCCCCCTGCTTGTGTTCCCTCTCTCGCTGTGTCTCTTTCTGTCAAATAAATAAAATATTTTTAAAAAAATCTGTCCAGAAAAATTCCCTTCACTTAAAGAAAAGGAAACTGAGACCCAGAAAGCTGAATTGATTAGTTGAAAGCACACTTTTCCATAAGTCTTGGACCATAGTAACTTGTATCCTTGGCTCCACTCTCCTGGCATGGTTGAAATAGGTTACCATGGACTTTCAGTCTTGGCACTCACACCTAAACTCTGACACTTGTATGTCGACAGAGTAATTTTTCTTTCTGAGACTCTGTTTTCTCAGCTTTTAATGAAAATAATCATGGCTATTGTGAGAATCAAATGAGAGGGTATATTCAAAATGTTTGGCACATGGTAGATACTTAATATTTGTTAGATGAATAGAAGAATCAACAGTGCTTTAGGGAGTAGGATTTAGGAATTGGTGATGGTCTATGGGACTTCACTAAAAAGTGATTGGAGGTAAAGGGTGGTTACTGCTCCCTATTTTGCACCCTTCCATAGAAAACACAAATTCCTCTGTAGGCCATTGGACCAGTGTCCAAGCTTTCTGTGGAGTAGGTGAATACTGACAGCAGCTCTCAACTTGAAGATGTAGTTCTTGAAACGTATGCTTTTTCTCTCCCCTTTTGCAATGCTACTGATACAACCTCTCTATTCCCTCAAGCAAATAACAGGTCAGATTGTGGGGAAAGGGTTGGATAGAAGATATGTTTCCTCTATTTCTCCTTGGCTTCCTGTATGGCAGCAGCCTGGAGCTTAGGTGCTATTCAGTGGCCTAATAGGAGTCTCTGTGAGAGGAAACTCTGATTGCATTTGGTGTGGCCATGGGAGCACTTTGGTGCTGGGTCCGAGCCCTGTGATACCTGGTTTTGACATGACTTCAATAAGGTTTATTGAAGCCCTTCTAGCCAGCTCTTCACTCTGGAGCTGCCCAGTCTGTCAGCTTTCTTCCTGCCTAGGGCTTTGGGGTAATGTCATGCTATGCATTTATTCCTTTCATTTACAGAAACAAGTCTTTCCCTAGTCCCAGGGTGCATGTATCTAATAAAAATATCCCTGCTACTCTAATGGGGAGGGGGGTGACCTGACAAGCAACTGAAGAAATAGAATGAGACTTCTGATGCCTTGTCTAGACTAGATTGGGAGCATGCCAGAGAGGAGGAAGTTGCCTGACAGTGGGTCTACCCCAGAGCTGGCCCCTGTCTACTCTACCATGTGAGATTTTGGTTAGAGGGGCTACAGAAGAAGCTCAGGTGAATCTATTACAAATTAACTTAGGAGTCCCCTCTTCAGGGCTTATAGGCCAAGGGTCCTGTAAGAGAAAAAAAATGACTTTTGGGAGGATGAGGAAACCAGTAGAGAGGACAGAGTACCAGACTGAGAGTAAAGAGACTTGGTCTAAATCCCTGCCTCTACCTCTCTGCTTCTGAGAGAGTTCCTAGGGCTATCAACTAAGCCTCACATTCCTGTCTGTGAACTGAGTACAATAAAACCTTCAACCTTCCTCCTAGGATGGCAGAAGTTGAAGGTTTGCCCATCTCTGGAGTTTTCACCTTGTGAAACCCAAAGCATTATATAAAACCTCCTACTTTTAGTGAGTAAGTATGTGTGTATGTCTAAAAGGAGGTGTGACAAGGTGGGGGGAGGATACAAATTTATTGGCTGCTTGCCTCAATATGGTATTCTTCAGTTTACTCTTTCCAGAGTCCCGCCATTATTTTTCATGTTGAGGCCACTTTGTAGATAGTTGAATTATTTTCTCTTTCAAATTCATTCCATCTAAGGATTGCATTGTTTCCATATCTACTGTAGTCTGGCTCTCAGTATAATTTTGGGTGGGGCCATGGGATTTCAAGGAGTTATATGACTGCCTCCATCTATTGGTAAAGTACTATCTCTGCTGAAGAACTAAAATTTGACATTTGTCATGGCAGGGGATAAAGGATTCACTCTTTCATTCAAGTATAGAAGGAAATATACACAGTGCTAATAAGGGCCTTTGATGAAGGAATTTGAATTACGGAGGTCAGGGAAGGCTTCGCTAAGGAATTAATGATTGGGCTGAGCTTAGAAGAATGACTGAATATTGACTAGGCAAAGAGAGTGGTGGGAAATATTTGTATACATGTGCATATGCAGTAAGCATTTTAAGCAACAGAATATGCATAGGCCTTATGGTGGGAAGGACTGTAGCACATTCCAGAAACAAATAGAATAATAGTGCAGCTGGTTTTGTAACTTTAATAAAAAATTTAAGCTATAGATTTGTATGGTGAGGATTAAAAATGCAAGTGTACCCATATTTGGAGTATTGTTAGGCTAAAACATGCATAGTGAGCACCCACTGTTGATAGAGCATGGGAGGCATTATCAAGAAAAAAACAAATACATCTGCACTGTTGAGCCAACAGTCTGGAAGGGGGTAAAGGGCAAATAAAAATATGTCATATGCAAATTTTCCTCCCAAAATTTTGTCCAACAGGTACACCCATGTAAGGGATATATAGACAAACTCCTGGAGGGCTACTTGGTTGAGGTGACTTGAGCCCACTGGGGTTAATCTGGAAAAGCTTCCTGGAAGTCCTGGATAGTGTTCTCAGGAAGATATGAATTGGTGAATAAGAGGGAAGAAGCTGTTTCTGGCAGGAGAGACAGTATGAATAATAATTTGGTGGTGGTAGGAACACTATTTCTGAGGTGAGAAATTTGGGATAAATTAGGTTGGCCTGAATGGAGGAGCAAAACAGCCTAAATTGGGGCCATGTTATACTCTTTATATGACATGCCAAATAGTTAATTAAAAGAAGGAAAATTAAGGTTCACTGAGCACCATGTGAACAAAAACAATTGGTTATTAAAAAGTAAATTGTCAAGAAGATCAGTCTTGACATCTCCAACTGACCAACTATAGTCAGGACTAGCTTTCTGCAAGACTGTGAGGTAGGTGAAGGTCACTGCCTACCTCTTTTCTTGGGGCCTCTCTACAATTTTCTACCACTGACATCTACTCCAATTTCTGGAGTCCTGTTTGCTTAGGCACTTGATTTTAACAATTAGTTGTTACTCTGTTCCCTTATAAATTAATAGCTCTCCTTTCTTTGGGCATTGACATTTTCTGAGGGGAAATTCTCTGAGAAAACATAAATACTTCAAAGGACAGAATCTACCTCTGATAGAAAGGCAGGTGGTGGAGTGGATGTTTTTGAGCAGGTGACCTTTCCTATTACCCTTTAAATTGAAACTGCCGCCTTACAAGCTTGGCCTTGATTCCAGTGCATATTTCTTCCCTGGATACTGAAAGGGTAGGTTAAGATAAAGGCATGTAGCAGGGGGCAAGGGATTTTTATTTGTTTTTGTGCCTGTCAAATCTCCTGATGATGCAGAATACGGTTCTTTGGAAATCGTCCATGCACAGCAGCACATCTGTGTGGAGAAAAAGGTAGAGCTTTAGAGTCAAGATTAGCCAAGGTTTATATCCTGACTCTATTGCTGTCTCGCTGTGTGTTTTTTCACAATTAACTTAACCTGTGCCTCAGTTACCTCATCTTAATGAGTGCATATCTCACATAGTTACTGTAATGATCAATGGGATGTATGTCTAAGGAGTTTAGCATAGTTCTTGACACTTGATCAAGTTGTTCTTGTCATCAGTTTCATTAGCAGCATCACCACCGCTACCACCCACACCACCCCCAGGTTCCTACTGTAACAGAATAAAATTCTATAACTTCTTGCTAAAGCAAATACCAGCCATCAGCAAAAGAGGAAAGGAGGAAACAGGAAGCCCAGTTGCACTCACACATTCACATTAACTCTAACACCCCAAGGAGAACGTATGAGAAGACAACCCAATCCTCATGTCTCTGTCCTTATTTCTACAGGTACCTGTCGGCTTGGCTGGGCCTATTACTGTGCTGGAGGTGGAGCAGCTGCAGCCATGTTGATCTGCACCTGGCTCTCTTGCTTTGCTGGAAGAAACCCCAAGCCTGTCATGTTGGCAGAGAGCATCATGAGAAACACCAATTCTTACTCCATGGAACTTGACCACTGCCTCAAACCTTGAGTTTTGGCAGAAGATTGGAGAGGGTGGGAAAGAGAAGGGAAGAGGGCCTTGAAAAGAGACACTAAGACTAGGCCACTTGCTACCCACCTGCTAGTAGTGTAGTCTCATGTTTGCATGCTTTTTAAATCACCAGTCATTCATTTTCACTTTCCCTTAAGCCATTGGGTCTGTGGCTATTTACAAAATTCATCAAGAACAATGATTCTCTCAAACATTTACCCAGCTGCTGAGTACCCACTAGCCCTCAAGTCCCAAAGTGTTCCTTTGTGCAAAGTAAGAAGAAGACGTCACCTGAAAGGTAACTTCACAATCAAGCAGATCTTCAGAGATCTACAGCTCCTGTCTATCATTTAAATGTTGTATAAGAACACATATGCAAGGAAGGACCAGGAGATGGACTGGGCTGGTTCTTACCACTCTATGTATATGGCCCTCCCCCTGGTATTTATTGCCATCTCCAAACATCTATGGAGTGCCACTGCTCAAATTTTTGTGACTTTCTCAGGACTATACCTTGACTCTTCCTATTTTCTCCTGCTTCTCTTCCTTTCCAGTTGTGGGAAGGGCGACTCCCAATGGGGAAAATACTAATCAAGGATGACTGCATATAGTCTAAGACCCCTTCCTTATTATGCTTTAGAATATTCATAAGAGTTCATTTTGTGTTCTGGCTGGGTGACTGGCATCAAAATAGTGGCAAGTATTCCCTAGTCCCTTATAGATACAGAAATGGTGTTCATCCAATGTTCTGAGCAGAGACTAGCATTTGTTGTACATTCAATAAACATGAATTCACAATGATGATGACAAGGTTGTTTCTGCTGGCTCCTTATTAAAATTTCTAGTAGAGTTCATTTTTATTGACTAGGAAATTCACAGTGGTCTTTTGCCCCTATAGTCATTCCTAGCATGATATAAGTTTCTCTGCCTGTTTCAAAGACTGCTCATCAAATGCTTTCCCCTCCATCTGGGGTGAATTAGACATGAAAGAACACAGCTTTGGTGTCACCTAGGGCTGATGTATTTTTAGGGCTGGCCTCCATCCCATCTGTGCTCAAGTCTGATGGATGGTGTAGAAGAACTTGGTGTCTCCCAGGGACAGAATCTGTCTCCCCCACCCCAATTAATTCAGGCCAACTCTACTGTTCCATAACTATCGCTTTAGGGATTAGGGAGAGCCTGTGACTCAAAAGGCCAGCTCATCTGTTTCTATTCTTAATCACTCCAGAGTGGTTTGGGTACAGCCCTACCTGGAAGGGGAGAAATGGCCAAAACTGGCCTCATTAGTTACATGCCATTTCAAGAAGGGTCAGGGTCCTGATATTGACCTTATGTAGGTAAGTGAATTCAAGCATATACTTCATGAGCTCATTCATTCGTCTAGTCACTCATTCAGGACACATCTCTTGAGTATCCTACTATATGCCACGTTCTGTGCTAACTGCTGTGGATAAAAGGAAGAAGAAACACTCACCCTAAAAGAGAAAGTGGTGGGCATTGATAGACATGTAGATAAATAATTGCCAGTGTGTTAAGTGCTAGTAAGTGAAGAAGAGGGGGCTAAAGGATCACGCAGAGAGGCTATTAAGCCAACTTGGGGTGAAGGGATGCATGAGAAAACTTCATAGAAAAGATGATGCCTAAGATAAGTCTGAGAACTGAGTAGGGGCAATTAGTCAGCAAAAGCAAGAGTGTACTAGAAAAAGGAGCGGGAGCATGAAGACATGAAGAATATGGCACCATCATGAAAGCAATGAATAGGGTTGTAAAAAGGGAGGTGGCAAAAATGAAGCTGAAAAGGGAGATACTACCCAGATTGCCTGAGGCTTTCTACTCCAGGATAAAGAGTTTGGATTTTATCCTAAAGGATCACCACTGAAAGGGAAGTGACATGAACATATTTGTGTTTTTGTCAAAAATCAGTTTGACCACAGTGAGGAGAATGAAAGAGAATAGAGAGAAACGAGAGATATTTCAGTAAACCAAGTGTAAAAAGATCCAGTCCTGACTAAGGTAGTAACTGTGGGACTTGAGCAGATGGATGAATCTGAAAGAAGCTATTTAGGAATTAGGTTAGGTCCCACAGTACTTAGTCTAATGGATATGTGTAGGTGAGGGTGAGTGAAAGTTTGGGGATGACCACTTTGGGATATGGGTGGTTCTTATTACCAAGATGGGGAATACTAGAGGAATAACATAGTAAGGAAGTGATGATTGAATTCATGTCAAGAATGATCTTCCTCATCGAACTGGATTACGTGTTTAAGGTAAGGCAAGTTGAACACACCTCATTGGAAGGGAAGAAGTGTACTTGGGTTTGCAATTATAAGAAAGATGACTAAGAAGATGACTAAGAACAGTTAAAACAAAAATGGAACCAGCTCAAGCCTCATTTTTATTATGTAGAAATAATAATGCAACTTTAATTTAGGAAACCCCAAGATATGGAGACTATGTCAAGCATTTGAGAAAAGGCAGACCGCTCTCCTTAGAAAAGACAGATCAGGTGATCTCTCTTCTCAGGATAGGGAACCTCCTGAAATTCTGTGGGATGGAATTTGTGTGAGTGGTATGAATCTTTAAGTCAAGGTCTTGGCAGGAAACAGATGGCATATTCAGTAAGGTATACTTAGCTGAGATGAGCTTAATGCAGGGACCATTTATGGTGGTATGTGTAGGATTAAAGGAACCTGCCAGTGCTGGTGAGACATACAGATACGATGAACAATGGGGAGCTGTTATCACCTATAAGCCTGAAAGGGCAAGGGGAAGAAAGTGTGTTATTGGAACCCAGCAAGAGCTATACGGGTGCAAGAGGGGGGCTGCCTAAGAGCTATGGCTTTAGGTAGCAAAATGTGGACTCTGCTTAAATGCAACACAGCTGGGAGGGAGACAGGGGCAGAAAATCTACGTATCTCACTCTCTTACCACTCTGATCTCCTGCCAGCGTCCACCATTATCCAGACCCAGCCAGATGCCAGCTAGTAAGGAAGCCTGTTGCTACAGTCCAATGAGGTCAGCTTTGGCACAGAACATGGCAGAGAAGGGCAGAGAATGAACCTTGGGGGGTATGAGGGGCAAATGGAAAATAACAACTCAGTGAGTGTACTTGGCCCTTGACAGTCATTCCCTTACACATTGCTCTCCAGGAAACCTTAATTTGCTGCCCTACATGGCCCAGACACCCGAACACACTGGGAAGTAGTTACACCCTAAAGAGGGGACTGAGCAGGAAGGAGTTAATTCCATTTTAAGAACCATTTTAAATGACTGTCACCTTGTATAAGGTACTAGTTAGTTGGAATGTTTCCTCTCTTTTTCCAGGGAAAGGAGATAGGATTTAAAAGGGATTTTTTTTTTCCTGTGAGGAAACCAGGCCTTCAGGCTCTCACTCTTGAAATCAGCTGCCTTCAGGGGCTTATACTAAAAGAGGGGTCCAGCCCCTTGTTCAATTTGAATTTAAATTCCTTTCTGCCTGTGTCTGGTTTCTCTGCTGTCAAGCCATGTTTTTGTGTAGATGTCTGACCAGGCTGTTTTTTTTTTCCCCCCTATGGCCTGGAGTAGTCTCTTGAAAGCTAAGCCTGCCTCCTCTGGCTGCTGTTGAACAGAGAGGAAGTAGAGCCCCTGGTTCAGGTGGAGGGTCAAATGAGTCAAGTGAGGACCTTAGAGACTGTGGTTTGTCCCATGCCTGGCTGGCTGACATGCTCCCCACCTGTGTACACAGATGGAGTGACGAACCATGGGTCATTTACGACTCCTAGAAACACATAGATCTTCTTGGAGGGGTGACAGGATGGAGGCTATTCACCTGGACAAGCTCACAATCCGCTGGGTATTTCATAAGAGCTCATTTAACAGGACATTCTTGCAGGAAAGAATGCCAGATTGGCAGTAACTGCCCAATTCACATGCCTTCATGTCTATAAGGTTATAGTTTCTACACTTGGGGTGGCCCTTGGTATACTGCAAGTGTTAAGTCACTCAGGTGTGTCTTAGACGATGTCCTCTCCCTAATGTTGTCCCTCATTATCCCTGGTCCCAGGGGAGTAGCTGCCTCCATTCCCTTGCAGTTACTCGTGACTGCCAGGCACTGATATCCTGCCTTGCCAAGATGGAAAGGAAACGAAGATGGAAAGGCTCTGACCTCTGGGTAAGAGGTTTCCGGTTTCTGCAAGAATTGGTGGCAATATGGGGGTTTTGCTGGATGAGGGGAAACCCTAGGAAGATGAGGGGATGGGGAAGCTGTTGAGAAGCACAGGCTTTATAAACTGTCAAACAAGGTGCCCTGAGAGGGAGAGCCTGGCCCCTTCAAATGTGATAAAGACACTTTCTTCAGTCTGGCTTTCACTTTTGGTAGAAGTAGTAATGTGGAGAAACTTTAGGATGGTATTTGGTCCCAAGGCAGCCTGTTGGCGGGGGCGGAGTGGGGGGGGACGTTTCAAGAAAATTAGTGAATGCATTTTGTGAAAGATGGAAGGTATCCCACTTGGTGGTTTGAGGGGAAAGGTGTGTTATTTCTAGAATGCACAATCAATCTCTTACCAGGCCCAGTAAAGCTTTCTTAGCAGACAGGAAGCAGGACCCTTTCAAGGAGTCATCTTCGCTCCATGTGCCTGGTTTAAAAGCATTTCCTGAGCTTAAGATATTTATTACTGGCCTCTCTTTCAGATGTAGAGATGTGTATTTTCAGCTTCAATTTTCATTTTGTCTACTTATGAGATTAGGCTCTCCCAGGGTGATCTCTTCTCTGAATGCATCAAACCCCCACTGAGTCCTCAAAGCTAACAGCAAAATAAACAGTTGCTATGTGTGCACACAAATGATTTAGATTTTCATTATACAGAGCTGCTGATATGTCAGGAGGCAGAAGTAGGGGGAGACAAAATGCTTGGTTTTGACTGCAGCACTGTATCCTGTTCCTTCCTCCCTCTCTAGAAAGGAGGCCCCAGAGAACAGTACTTGGGAAAGGGGGGCATTGAGGCCAGCTGGCATCCATGAGGGCAGCCCACAATGTTGGCTCCTTTTCATGTAGTGCCTCCACTTACTGGAGAGATGGTGGCAACCACAGAAAAGGAAACAAAGCTGGTAGAAAGGTCAAGGGGAATAAAAGGGGGATAGATAAAGAGGTAAATATTGTAATATTGGGAATAATTGCCTCTTCCCACTGTGGCCTATTAGAATCTCATTTGGTGGGGGTGCCTGGGTGCCTCAGTCAGTTAAACGTCTGCCTTCGCCTCAAATCATGATCCCAGATCCCCGCATCTGGCTCCCTGCTCAATGGGGAGTCTGCTTCTCTTTCTCCCTCTGCCTGCCACTCCCCCTGCTTGTGCTCAATATAGCTCCCTCTCTCTCTCTCTCTGTCAAATAAATAAATAAAATCTTAAAAAAAAGAATCTCATTTGGGGAATTTTGCAATTTTGCACTTCTTTCCAAAACATCTCTTTGTATCTTCTGAGCTAAAACACTGACCCCTAGACAACATGGTAGAATGAAGACTGTCTAGGCTTTGGAGTCAGGCAGATCGAGGTTTGAATCCCAGCCCAAACATTTCCAAGCTGTGTCTCCTTGGGCAAATTATTTAACTTCTCTTTGTTTACTAAACTTTCTAAGACAGCATCTCCTATTTGCTTTGGCCTTCACATTCCCAGGAGCTATGGTAGGTATTTACCATTCAGCAGCTCCATACCTTTCACTTCACACTGATTATTCTAACACAGTGATTTGTAATTCTGGCTCACATTAGAGTCCTCTGAGAAATTTTGAAAAAAGTTTGATGCCTAGGTCCCACCCCAGTTTAACTGAGTCACAGTCTCTGGGGGCCACTAGACTATCCCATCCCATTTTCATTGAGTACTTCATTCAATGAGTACTTCAGCACGTGGCTTACTTGTCTGCCATCCTTTTGGAAATTTCAACATTCATGTGAACTTCTGTGTCACCTTCTTGGCCTCCAAGTTCTTTGGCTTCCTTATCTCCAATTATATTTTCTTTTACTTAATCTCTGCGGCTCCCACTCTTGAAATCAGCAAGAAATGCACCAGCACCAAAGTCCTGATTTTAAGCCTCCCATTCCTGACCAACACCTCTTATCCTTTCAGTTCATGTTCTTAATATCTCCACTCTATCAACGCTTTGATCCCATCTTACTTACCCAATCTAGAGTCCGTAGTTCATTAATGCAATCACCTCTTGAATAAATGTTCCATTCATTTGACCCTTTCATATATTTGTCCCACAAAGCCTTAAACCTGTTTAAATTTGGTAATCTTCCTGGTCTGTGCTTGTACCAATTTCCCAACCACTGAGAGAGAAAAACAGTAACTGTTCTTGCACCTTTTCTCCATCTATACCCACTCCTTTGATGAGTTCATCTAATCTCCTGGCTTTAAATATCCCTACCCTTGCTACTCAAAGTGTGAGTTACAGTTCAAAAACATAGGAGTGCATAAGAAATTTAGAATCTCGGGCCCCACCCCAGACCCATTGAGTCATAATCTGCATTTTAACTAGATTCCCGGGTGCATTAAAATTTGAAAGGCAATGATCTATACCAGTGGTTCTCAGCTCTGATTGCAAACTGGAATCAGGTGGAGAGTTAAACCTCTGCTATTGCCCCGGCCCACTTTCAGAGGTTCTAATTTAAGTGGTCTAGGGTAAGGCCTGTGCATGCATAAATTTTATAAGTCACTATGTGATTTTAATGTGCAGCCATGATTGAAAACAACTGACTTAAATATTGACAGCTCCCCAATTAGTATCTTCTAGGCCAAACTTCTCCCATGAATTCCAGGCTCATAAGTCCAACTACATACTCCACATATCTACTTGGATGTCTAATAGGCTTTACAAATTACAAATTATACATATCCACAACCAAGATCCAAATCTTCCTCCTTAAACCTGCTTTTTATAATTATCACCATCTTAGTAAGTGGCACCATACTTATTTGGTTACCCCCACCCCCACCTCCTTTGGTGGCCCTCCTCATCCTTTTTTGGCTCTCCTGCCTATGTTCTCTCTCTTAATTTTTAAATACTCTAGGGCACATTGCTCCTTTCAAGATGCAGAATCTCCCCAGATGATCTTATCTATATGGTGATGACTTAAACATGATTAGGTTGCTCAAATCTAACCTATGCAAAAGAAAATGACTAGTTTTCTTTATCCCTTCTCTAACCATTGCTCCTGCCAAAAATTTGGAAGTGACCTCTGTATCCTTTTCTTCCCTTGGTCCCTACCTCCAATCCATGTGCAAGTTCTATCAATTATACCTACAAACAACATTCCTTATCTGTTTATTTCTCCTATATTTACTGGTACCATCCTAAGACATTAATGATAAAAATGTATTAGCAAACTGGGACTAAAAGGAGGATATCCTAACCTGATAACAGATGTCAAGCCTTCAACAAAAATCATACTAAATAATGAATTTTAGAAACATTCTAATTTAAGTTAGTAAAAAGTCAATGAAAAATATTTCAGTCCACAACAGCAACCAAAAATATAATGTACTTAAGACTAAATCTAACAAAAGATGCAGAGGAATTTACAAAACATTACTGAAGGGCACAGGAAAAGACTAAAAGGAGAGATAAATATGTTTCATGAATTAAAAAAAAAACTTGATATCTCAGTGTGTCAGTTCTTTCTAAATGAATCTGTACATTCCATGCAGTTCCAATAAATATTCCATCTGTTTTTTTTTTTTTTTGGTGTAACTTTACTT
Organism: Leptonychotes weddellii; assembly: GCF_054177405.1. Classification (NCBI taxonomy): domain Eukaryota; kingdom Metazoa; phylum Chordata; class Mammalia; order Carnivora; family Phocidae; genus Leptonychotes; species Leptonychotes weddellii. The sequence continues at coordinate 30,753,989 of NC_138385.1, forward strand.
GTTGATTTTCACATTTGGATTCAGATATCAAGACTTCATGCAAAGCTATAATGATTGATAAGTATAATATTGACACAGGGATCAACAAATAGACTGATAGAACAGAATAGAGGAATTGCTATAGAGGAATAGAGGATTGCTATAGACTGAATCGTGTCCCACCTCCCCCAGATTCATATGTTGAAGCTCTGAGAATGTGACTGTATTTGGAGATGGACCTTTGGGAAGTAATTAGGTTTTGATGAGGTAATGAGGGTAGGACAGTCATGATAGGATTAGTGCCCTTATAAGAAGAGATACCAGAGAGTTTGCGCTCTCTCTGTCCATCTTGTGAGAACACATCATGTACCCTGAGACTACCCCTTCAATATCAGCCTCAGAGTGAAAATGCACAGAGAAAAGCTGCCCCAGCTGGTACACAGACCAGGGGAGCAAGAGAAGCAGGCTTGTTGTTGTATGATACTAGATTTGATATACAGCAAAAACTGACAGTTATAATGTTGTTTATGTATCTATATATAGCACAACATATATATACACACATACATTATAATAAATGCATATGCACATATACATATCACCAAGTCTATGTATATATGTAATATGTGTGTATGTGTAATAAAAACAGGAATAATAAGCACTAAATTTAAAAGAGTGGTTATTTTTCAGGAAACGAACAAGGAATCCTTATTTTCCTATATTCTGCTACATTTTCCCTCGTAGCATGTGTTAGTTAATTGTTCCCCTCTACCTCCCACTAAAATGTAAATTCCACAAAAGCAGCTAACTTTTCTTACGTGTTGACTGCTGTGACCCAAGCATCCAGTACATTGCCTAGCACACAATAGGAGCTCAATAAACACTTGTTGAAAAAATAGAGTTGTTTACACATCCGTAAGTAGGGACAATACTATTGGCCTTGCAGAGTTAAACTGAGGGTTAAAGGAGCGTAGGTCTGTGAGCAAACACAGTGTCGAGCCTATCATCTAGGTACTCTGTTATGTCAGTCTCCTTTCTTGTTCTATTCTGAGTCTGCAGTTTCTCTGTTGAACTATCTCAATAATGTATATAGCACTCAAGGTGTAGGTTCCACTTCTTCTTAGCTGTACAATCTTAAATTGTTAACCACTCCATGTCATGGTTTCCTCATCTATAGACTGGGGACAGTAATACCCACTTTATAGGTTGTTTGAGAGTATTACATGATATAAAGACATTAAACACTTAACACAGGACATGACCCACAGTGAATGTTCAGTAAATATTAGCTGTTTTACTATCACTACTACTACCACCACCGCGGCCACCGCCTCTACTACAAAATAGGCAGTTGCTTGTGTGGTATAAGTTCAAGAGTATTTGGAAGGTTTCTTTAATAAAATACTATCTTCTATACCAGCCTGCCATTTATATATTAAATTTCACCATATAGAATTACTCTTTTGGTTTATGTCTTGTCCATTCCAGCTGCCTCTTATAAACTTCATTGGAAATATGCTGCCAACAGTTTTGCATCATTAGCTTTATGTGATATCTTGTTTTCCTCCCTTCCTTGGAAGATGGGGACTGTGAGGGCCTTGAGTACAAGCTTGGGAAAAGAAGCAAAGGGACAAATTCCAAAGGCAACCTTGGGTTACTTGCTCCTCCTTTTTAGGGATGGTCTTGTTCAAAATCGCTTCTAGTTATCATTCTCTTTCTCAGCAGGAACCAACTCTCTCCGGTCGGTTACTTATAATGTGGGTGAGAGATTGGAAATCTGTGAGACATGCTTCTTCTATTAGGGTTTCCAAGTGTTGCATGTTCTGAAGACTACTGCTAGCTGTTTTATGTCCTGTCATCTCTTTAACTGTTGTAGACCTGCCAAGAGAAACCAACCCCAAACTCACTACACAGGTGCTATTGGCCTGACTTCTTCCTGGGCCTGTGAATATTATCCTTAGCTCTTCTGATTATAAGGCTACATTATTTTGCTCATATCTTATTTCTTGGACATGTGCTTAGGACTCTTTGAAGTGAATTCTGGAATGATTATAATGGGTGTGCAAATATTTGCAAAGGTGTGTGCAAATACCTATACTTATTTGACCTCTTTTTTTAAACAACCTTATTAAAGTATAACTTAAACATCACAAAACTCACCTGTTTAAAGTATACAATTCATCGGTTCTTATTACATTTATAGAGTTCTGCAACCATCACTATAATCCAGTTCTAGAACATTTATGGTTGCCTTCTGAATGTATTCCTCGTACAATTACTTAGTATTCTCGATGGGAATCCTAGAAAATATCTAAGCTTTAGCTACATAGTTTTATGGAATAGGTGCCTTCCAACAAAGTGGTACAAAACAAATTTCTGTAGAATTAATACAATTTTAAATGACCAAAAGCTTTATACTTCTCATACAAGTAAAAATGTATTTAGTGACATGTGTGGGAGAAATATGGAAATCATGCAAAAGACTGACTGATTTGGATATTCTTATGAGGGCAGGATTGCATTAGGACTAGTAACCACTAATTGCCTCAAAAGACAAAAATTCCAGTATCTCAACACAGCAAAAGTTTATTTCACCAGGTCTAATGCAAGTTGGTGGGGATTTTCCTCCAAGCAGTGACTCAGGATTCAGGTTCCACCCATTTTGTGACATCACCATCTCAACATATAGCTTCTGAGATCATAAGAGGAGAAGAGAAAGATGGAGAAGAAACACTAGCTCTTAATCCCCTGGACCTAAAAGTGGTACACATGACTTCTGTTTAGAGTCCATTGGTCAGAATTAGCTACATGGCCCCAACCTGACTGCAAGGGAGTTTAGGAAAGTAGGTTAACACTTAGATAATTATATGATCAAGCTATAGTGGCCAAGCCTTTGGTGCTTTTTTTCTCCTCCTTCTGCCCCTTCCTTAAGCCCTCAGAATGGCTAACATCTCACAATCTTCTGAGTCCACATTTTTTGCTTCTAGAAATTAGATGCACTCTTTGTCATTTAAAATGTGCAGTCAGCTAGATTGCAATACCATGTTCACCAAGAAGTAACACAAGTGAACATACCTGTCTTCAGCGTGCAAAAGCCTCCTCTAAGATTGTCAGTTCTGTACAACAGTTTTATTTCATCAATTCAGCAAGATTAATTCTTTGTAAAATTCATACATCTGTACCAATAAATATCCATGTTTTTATGAATCTTTGTTTCCAGTTTTATTGAGATTTGATTGACAAACAAGTATTGTATATATTTAGATAATACAACATTTTAAGGTGTACAATGTGATGATTTAATATACATATACATTATGAAATTATTACCACTATCAAGTTAATTAACACATCCATCACTTCACATTATTACCAGTGTGTGTGTGTGTGTGTGTGTATGTGTGTGCGTATTTAAGAATCTTTAGATTGCAGGTGCCTGGGTGTCTCAGTCGGTTAAGCGACTGCCTTCGGCTCAGGTCATGATCCTGGAGTCCCACGATCGAATCCCACATTGGGCTCCCTGCTCAGCAGGGAGTCTGCTTCTCCCTCTGACCCTCTCCCCCTCATGCTCTCTCTCTTTCCCATTCTCTCTCTCTCAAATAAATAAATAAAATCTTTAAAAAAAAAAGAATCTTTAGATTGCATCCATTACTTAACCAGCTCAATAAATCACCAATGATTTTGGTCACTGATTATCCTTAATTTAGTGCTTATGATAAATGTCACAAAGGGGTGTCTTTCCCTATCTTCTAATTTCTGTTTCCTCAATCCTTGTCATACTCAATAACATCATACAATGACATACTCATGGTCAGGAGCCGAAAAATGAAAGCTGCCAAAAGGGCCAAGAGACATGGGATCTAGCCCTGGCTCCTGCTACTAATTAACTATATGACTTTGGGTGAGTCTTTTAACTTCTCTGACTTGTCTTCCGTATCTGAAAAAAATATCATAAGATCTGCCAATGATAAATGAGTGGTCAGGGTGACCTCAGAAAAGCAGCCTTGTAGTTGTTGTTGCAGGCTATTCCTCCCTGCTTGAGTTCTAGGGGTTTCTTCTTCTCTGAGAGCCTTGCTCCTGGAGTCCCAGTCCCTCCCTCAATTTTTGTGGTGCTTCTCTCCAATTATTATAGATTGAAATATAAATTGTGTTTTTAAAGTTTTTGTTGGTTCATTAAAATTCCTTATATTTCTATACCCCTAATATAATGCCACATCTCTGTCTTAGCTCCCTCACTCCCCCAAAATGCAAAGTCCTTTTTGACTGAACTTTATACACTTCATCTCTTCTTTCTAGGTCAGACGTGCTTTCATTATTTATACAAAATTCTGACTCAATAGCATTCCAGGATCCAGAACCAAACTCCAAACTCTTTGGCATACAACCTAGGAAAAATGACCTTTCTCATTGTTATTCAAGCTTTCCCTCTGACACTACACATCCCCACTATCAGATGTGACTCTTTCACACTTCCGCTCTAGCAGCCAGGACCAGCACATCTCCACACCATACTTTTAGGTCTCAGTCAGGGGTAGTGTAGGACATTAACTCATTAACAAAAAAATTGTCTTTTCTTACTCTAAACTATTGCCAGATCCAGCGCCCGGCTAGCTCAGTCGGTAGAGCATGAGACTCTTAAACTATTGCCAGACTAAGGTTGTTTTCAATTAGCAAATTGGGAGAGGGAACGGTTTTTCTTCCCCCTTTTTTGCATAGCCATTCTGTGTACAGGGTAGTTGGGAAGCTTAAAGGAATCCATGTAAATATAAATGGCATATATCTGTATTATAGGTATGGAGCAAACTCAGATACAGAGTGGAGGTATATATGGGGACTATCCTCTATAATTTATCTTTCCCTGGTTGCTTTTAGAAAGAAAAAAGCTAGAATCTTCATACATCTTAAGTTTCAAGGACTTTTATTATTTGTATGGTTGGCATACTACCATTCAAATATAATCATATCTATTTTTCATCCCTATTGGGTTCTGAAGAATAATGCACATCTCTTTCCTTCTGTAAATCATAGCAATGCATGGACATTAACCTCTACCGAACCTGATTCCCAGCTGCACCACTAACTGAAATGTATCCTGCTTTCGTGTCTTCACTCATGCACTATCTTCTCTCTTAATTTATATTTTAGACTATCAGATGTGACAGCAGTCAGAAACCCATTTTATTTCTAAATGATAAAACAATCATGAACATTCAGATAAATTTAAATATTTTAAAAATCAGCAACTCAAAGACATTTAGGGTTCCATTATGAAATGTAAATGGCTACCCTTCACTGCTATACACTATTGAGCACTTTTATAAAACCAACAAAAATTGGTTTCCATTCTTCTGGCCAACCATGAGGGAGAATTCTTTCTCAAAGTGGTGTTCTACCACAACTGTAAATTCAGTCACTGTTTGTGGTAGAAACCCAAAGATTACACTGGTATCTGAAATGATGGGAATAGTAGGTTCTGTTTTGTTTCCAGAATCATGACAAGAAAAGGAGAGGTTGGGGAAAAGTCTGAGTATTGCTAGCTCTTGGATGTGTACTGATTTATGGACTCACAGCTCTGCAAACTTGTGCATGGGGAATAAGGAGGGGTAAAGAATATATGGGGGTACACACACATATACAAGTGTCCTTTTATTGATGTTGTAGGAGGAATTCTAAAAATACATCCCCCCTTCCTGACCAGGTTGCGTCCCCTAATATGATGATCACTGCTATGATTATATTATGTTATATGGCACAGTTGACCTTTAGAGAGGGAGATTATCTCAGTGGGCATAATCTAGCCATATGAGCTTTTAAAGACAGAAAACTTTTTCTGGCTGGTGACAGAAAGAAAAGGCAGAAGGGGAAGTCAGATTCAAAGCATGAGAAGGATGTGAAGTCCTATTGCAGATTAAAATATGGAGGGGACCATGTCAGAAAGAATACAAGTGGCCACTGGGAGCAGAGCATGTGCCTGGGCCAGGTGCAATTGCTCAATGTGTTCATTGCACTTGGAGTGTCATTGAGCTGCTTCTTTGGTTCACTGCTACTATTAAACTGCCGGTTGGAAAACAAGGGCAAGAGAGCCAAGGGGTTCAGCTTAGGTTCTCTCTTCCTGTACAACAGATAGGAAGGGTCCCTCAGCCACATAGGAGTTTAACAGCAACATCGTGTGGTCTTAAATAAGCCAGGCTGGGCTCCCTCTGGGACCAGGGAGATGATATCAGGGATAAAAATAAACCACTAGGCACTTGCTGGCCTGGTTCTTGGGCTGATGAGCCAGATGATGAAGTTGCACTTTTAACATGATCATGAGAATGGAAACGGGCTCACTCCTCCTTCGGTTCTCATCAGAGTCTTTGTCCAGAGAAAGGCTATATTTACAGGTGCTTTGCAAAATGAAGTTCCCTTCCTGTTCTCAGCAGGGAGGGCAGCAGTGGCCACTGTAATGTTGGCTTACTTTCCCTCCCGCCTCCATCTCTTCCTTTTCCTCCTCCTTTCTTCCCTTCCCTTGCCCCCAATTTCTAATTTCATTTTCTTCCTATTGAGCTGTTTGGTTGGGAGAGTGAGAGCCCCAGAGCAGTGGCAGAAAAAAACCTCAGCCTCTCAGAGTGAGATAAATGCCCTTTTTCTTATTTGAGTTTCTCACTGCCTAGAGTGTAAGGGTAGAAAATAGAACAGTCTAACAGAAGCGGAGAGCAAGACCTTTTCCATGGTGTTTGGAAAAAACTAAAAGAGGGGGCAGAAAGGAGGATGAGGTGACCCTGTTCCTGTCCCTCAGCAGTCACACAGTCAACATTTCTGGAGTGCAATGACATTTACTGTCATTTCATGTCATGTCACTAAATAGGGTACAAAGTGGTTTCAGTACAAGTGCCCACTGTGTGCCCAGATATTTGCTGTCTGTTCTAGGTCTCCAAAGGAAGCAGAAGACTTGGTCCCTGCCCTTAAGAACTATTAAGGTTGCCATGGAGCCGAGAACCCATATATGAAAAAGACAGGCAGTCCCGGGATCATGCAGAAGATCTGAGGGGACAGGATGTTATGGGGCTAGAGGAGAAGAGTGGAAGTAATGTGACTTAGTAAAAGCAACAGTCATGGTTTTCAAGGTGCAGAGAAAGTTTCTTTGCAGCATGTGGTTAGGAAGGATGATTGAAATATAGTTTCATGGATGCAGGGTGAGGTACAGATGAACATTCTTGTGCCCAGTTGTCACAGAGTTTTCATATTGTTATGCACTGAAGTGTGTCCTCCTAAAATTCATCTGTTGAAGCCTTGACTCCCAATGTGACTGTATTTGGAGAAGGGCCTTTAGAGATATAATTAAGGATAAATGAGGTCATAAGGGTGGGGAGCTAACCCAAAAGGACTAGTGACCTTATAATAACAAAAAGAGACACCAGGAGGTGTGTGCACAGAGGAAAAGGCCATGTAAGGACATGGAAAGATGGTGGTCACCTGCCTGCTAAGGAGAGAGGCATCAGAAGAAACCAATTCTGCTGACACCTTGATCTTGGACTTCCAGCCTCCAGAAGTATAAGAAAATAAATTTTTATTGTTTAAGCCACCTAGTTTGTGGTATTTTGTGATGGTAACCCTAGCAGATTAACACACATGTGAAGGAAGATTGTTCTTAAGGATACAGGCAGGTTCTGGCATCATTTTCAGCTAGATGACCTTTTGTAGGTCACGTTACTTATCTGGGGCATTTTTGTCTCTTCAGTGAATTAGGAAATTAATAAGAATAACTTGCTAATGCATGGATATAAAGTTCAAGGTGAGGCTCATAATAACCTTGGCATATTTTTCAAAACACTAATGCTCCACTGCTTTGCTTCCTGTTCCTATTGAGAGTCCCCAGTTTTGATATTACAGGTCATTTCAGGTCATTAAGGTCTGCAGTCTTATGAATCCACTTCTTGCTCTTGATAAGACTTCCAGTCCCTAAAGAATCAGCACCTTCTGCCTTTTGGCTGGGTAGAGTCAAGAACATAATTCATTCTATGGTACCACCATTAGGTGCTAAGTGAGAGGAAAATGCCTCTTCTGAGGTCAAAGTTGAGGGGAACCATGAGAGTGATGAGTAGGGGCTCCTGAATCTCTTGGCTATCAGATTGCTCAATAGGTGAGTCTCAATTTAGGAAACACTAGTGCCTTCTCCTCCTGCTTTGTGTTCAGTCTTAGAAAAGGTGTCCCCAGCTCTGGAGGAGGTGTGTGGAGTAGACTGATTTCTCATTGTCAGAGAGGAGCTCCCATCTTTAGCTCCCTTTGCTTTTCATTAACTAGGTATATCTTGGCTATAATTGTCCATTCAGATAGCCTGAATACAGGTCTGCTCATAGAGACCAAGGGCCTGGATACAAGAATGGAATTTTGAGCTCATGGACACAGACTTCCTGGTTCTCCCCTGATGCTAAGTCTAATTCCTTCTCCCAACCTGTTCCCAACTTCCACTATGCAAGTACACACACTACCCACCTGAACTGGGGAGGTCAAGAACCCCCTGAAGCCCATACTAGAAATTCTGAGTACATCTGAGTAAGTGGCAGAATGATTGAACATCTCTTCCTTTGGCTTTGATGAGCCTCTAACCGAGGCAGGAGATTTATTTCTGTTGTCAGTGTTATTTTAGGGCTCGGGAAGTAGTTGTCTACCTGGTTCTTCAGTCAATCATAGGCACTGGTAAAGAGAGGGCTGGCAGGCAACAAGGTCCACTGGGGATAGTGCAGGTTATTTTGAGCTTATCTTATTCTTAGCCAGCAGCCTGGGGCGTTGGTGTCTGCACATGATTCAGTTTTGCCCGGTGGTGGTAGCAGCAGGACACTTTGCTTCAGGTGCTTAGCATTCAGTATTGCAGAAATGAATTATGGGAAAAGAGGTTTCAGGATGCCAGCTCAGTCTCCCAGTAGACCTGGAGGGTCAGGAGGAAGATTTCATGTAGGCAGCCTGCTATGTAAGCAGATGCAGATACCAGTGCCCACAGGGGAGCCTGGTACTTAAAACAAAAAACAACCCCAAACCATAATATGTCTGGTCTGATTTAGAGTTCTGAGAAACTAAGGCCTCTATCATTCTGATGTGACAAGACTGGCAAGGGACTGGGCAAGGACAGAGGAGCTGGCAAAATGCATTAGGGAAGGGATGCCTTCCTCTTTGTGCCCCTCCCTCAGAGAACAGCAAAGGAGAGCCAACACCTGCATCTTCAGTGGGTCACACACTAGGGGAGTAGTTACTCTGGTTTCCAGAAAACCCTTCCCCATTGTTTCTACACTTTCAAATCCTTGGCGTGTAGAATTCTTTATAACTCTAACCCTTTTCTAACTTCCCATAGGGATGTTTAGCCCAGTGCTGGCCACATTATAAGTATTTATTAAGTGTTGAATTAATGGTCCATATTGGTGGCTTTCATACTTTAAAAAATCATCAGAACACTTTCTTGCAAATATAATCTTACTCTAAATAGATAGAAGGAAAACCACTCTGATTATACTGGTGCTGAGGGGGATGGGAGTAGCAGAGCTATGTCTCTCAGCCCTCCTTCAATATATCCTATGTGAAAGAGTCAAGAATGTTAAGATTCCCTCAGCAAGGCTTCATTAAGTGTCTATGGTTTGCCCATCCCCATATGCATTCTGAAGGGTTTCAAAGGAGTAGAAAGCTTTATCATGGAGAAAACAGAGTTTAAGATGGACAATAAAATGTATGCATTAAATATATGTGAGAGAACCAGGGAACCATGAGGAAAGAAAATATCACAATGAGCTGGATTTCACAGGAAAGGCTGGCTTTAAGCTAGGTCTTAAAATAAATGCAAGATTTCAGTTTACGCAGAGTGGAAAGTGCTCCAGATTGAGGCTACAGTGTAAGCAAAAGCACAGGAGTGGAAATGAGCATAGCAGTTGGCACCAGCATGGAAGAAGGGGAGTGGTAGTGGAGAAGCCTATGTAAGTAGAAGAGGGTGTGTGTGTGTGTGTGTGTGTGTGTGTGTGCGCGCGTGCGTGTGCATGCACACATGCGAGTGTTGGAAGGGGTGGGATTTACAAAGCAGCAAGTTGGAGTCAGATGATGGTGGTCTTTATAGTCTGCCAGAAGAATTTAGGAGCTGATATGCTGTGACCTAGAGAACACACACATGGAAATGATGAGAGTCCACAAGTCTGAGTAAGAAGTTACTGCATTAATCCAGGTCAAGGAAGGGAAGAAACTGAGGAGCCTGGAAAGGATTAACTCAGTGGATACCAGTTCCAGAGTCATATATGTGAAATTACTTCTGCTGTTTTCCTTTGCTGGCAGGGTGGTGTATGGAAATTTCAGGGTTTCACCTCACCTTCTTACAGGGTAATTTTACCTTCACTGAGAGAAAAAAATCCTTTTCCAGGTCCACAGCACTTTTCATTCAACTTAAATTCTCTGTCTTAGGGAAGCAATCATGAGTTTCAAAACAAAGCAAGTAATACATGTTCCCTCTCTAGACAATTAGTTCACTTCTTTCCTCTATGTGAGGAAATCACTATATGAATTTTGAATAATGAAATTTCTCTGTATCTCTTTAGACTGTGATTTATTCAATCTCAGATTTCCTATTAGATTATTAAGTAATTCTTTTTTTTAAATGTCCTTTTTGTAAACATTATATTCATATTAGTTTTTTATTATGTTAATCACCATACATTACATCATTAGTTTTTTTTATTATGTTATGTTAATCACCATATATTACATCACTAGTTTTTGATGTAGTGTTCCATGATTCATTGCATATAACACCCAGTGCTCCATGCAGAACGTGCCCTCTTTAATACCCATCACCAGGCTAACCCATCCCCCCACCCCGCTCCCCTCTAGAACCCTCAGTTTGTTTCTCAGAGTCCATAGTCTCTCATGGTTTGTCTCTCCCTCCGATTTCCCCCCCTTCATTCTTCCCCTCCTGCTATCTTCTTCTTCTTCTTCTTCTTTTTTTAACATATAATGTATTATTTGCTTCAGAAGTACAGATCTGTGATTGAACAGTCTTGCACACTTCACAGCGCTCACCTTAGC
>NC_138385.1:30765504-30781339 GCF_054177405.1 Leptonychotes weddellii
ATATATTATTTGTTTCAGAGGTACAGGTCTGTGATTTAACAGTCTTACACAATTCACAGTGCTCACTATAACACATACCCTCTCCAATGTCTATCACCCAGCCATCCCATCCCTCCATCCCCCACCACTCCAGCAACCCTCAGTCTGTTTCCTGAGATTAAGAATTCCTCATATCAGTGAGATCATATGATAGTAATGTCCACAATAGCCAAACTATGTACGGAAAGAGCCAAGATGTCCATCGACAGATTATTAAGTAATTCTTGATGTTTATCTCTAGTAGTACTGTCCTTATGAAAAGAAAGGATGCTTTTCCCAGTGTATTAGGCTGCTGTGACGTGCCTTCAAAAGTTGTTATAGTAAAACAAATGGATTATGTCAGTAAAAAAAAAAAAGAAAAGAAAAAACTACTTCTTAAATTTTTTTTTTAAGATTTTATTTATTTATTTGACAGAGAGAGACATAGTGAGAGAGAGAGCACAAGCAGGGGGAGTGGGAGAGGGAGAAGCAGGCTTCCCGCTGAGCAGGGAGCCCAATGTGGGTTCGATCCCAGGACCCTGGGATCATGACCTGAGCCAAAGGCAGACGCTTAATGACTGAGCCACCCAGGTGCCCCAGAAAAACTACTTCTTAATGTCACTAAATCCTTATTGATTTGGGCTGGGCCAAACCGATCTGGAAAATTACTATTTGCACTTTCTTGCAGGCTGAAGGCCTGCTCCACTGCAATCATTTTTAAAGCAAGTTCCATCATTAGTCTACTGGAACACCAGCCATCTGACTACTCTGGGCAGTCCAGTGCATTTCCAATAAAGACCAACAGCCCAGAGAATGCAGCTTCTAACTTGGTGCTGGCTTGAGCCAGTACTGACCTGCTTGGAGGCATCAGCTTAGTGTGGCATCATGTTTGGTGGCACTCAGATTGGATATACAATGAGGATTTGTTTTAAAGTATCTGAAGAATATTATATAGTACAATTGGACTGTAAGGATCCTAGGAGCATTTGCTAAAGTTATAAGCTCTAAACAAGAAATTTTAAGCAGCCTGGTCTGCACAAGCAGTAAGGCATTTGCCTCAAGAAATGTGATCAAATCTGAAGTTAGTGCACGTATTCCTTCTTATATCTGTAGTGCTACAGGTAGCCTTTGCCAATTCACAACCTGACCATGATTCAAATACCTTCATGTGGGGTCCAATTTTAGTGTCCTGTCTAGGTTAGGATATTAGAGCAAAGAAGTGGGAGTGGTGGAAATCAAGGGGTCGCAAGGTCTAGGCAAAGGAATTTCAGAGAGAAGAACAGAGAAGAACACATCAGGATAGGTATATGTGACTAGCTAAGAACATTCCCTGTACCTTGGAGATATGATGGCTGTCACTATCATGAGTGAATATAACTCTCTATGAGAGAAATAAGGAAGAATAAAGAAACCAGGGATGGGACGCTAGGGTGGGGCCACATGTCACTGTGTGGCCCATCCATTGAGAGGTATTTAATAAGAAACTTAAAATAATTAATTCTACGTATTCAATATATTTTTTAAATAATCAAACTATTATAAGAACTAAAAGAACTACAAGTGAATTGAAATATCTGCCCTTATGGAGTTTACATTCCAGTGTGGAGCAGGAGACAGGCAAGAAACAAAAGAAACAGATTCTTTCCCTGAATGATCTCATCCAGCTCTATGGCTCTATTTACCATTTATATTCTAACTCATAGATTTACATATCTAGCCCTGATGTCTCCTTAGGACTCCAGACTTATTTATCCAATTGCCAGTTTAATGTCTCTATTTGGGTCTTATGGGACCCTCACGTTGAACATGACCAGGAGAGAATTCTTAATATTTTTTCCCAAGATCTGTTCCTCCTACAGCATATCCCATCTTGATAAATGGCCTCATCACTCCTCCAGTTGCTCAAATGAAGACCTAAGAGTCATCCTTGTTCCTCTCTTTTCTTCACCCTCCTGCCTCCAGTCTGTCAGCAAATCTTGTCAATTCTACCATCAAAATACCTGCTGGATCTGACCATCCTCACCACCTCCACGGCTATAGCCCCAATCTGAGCTGTTATCATCTCTCACCCGAACAACTGCAAGAGACTCCTAATTGGTATCCCTGGCCTCCACTTTTTTTTACCATATAGTCCATTTTCCACAAAGCAGTCAAAATTATCTTACATACTATGAATTAGATCATATCACTCTTCTGCTTAAAAACTAATGATTTCCCATGACCCTAAGAATTAAACAGGAACACTTTTTCAAGGTTTCCCATAAAGTCTAGTCAAGATCTGGCCCTAGCTTATTTCTACCATCTCATCTCCTATCAGCCTTTCTCTCTCTTCTGCTTACTAAGCCCGAAGTACACTGGTCTCCTCCCTATTGGTTGAACCAGCCCAAGCCCTTTCCCTCAGCTTGCCCTCTGCCTGCCCTTTGCCATTTATCTTCCCTCTGCCTGTTGCTATCTTTCTCTGGATCTTCACATGGCTTGGTTCTTCTTATCTTTCCAGATAACCATCTCAGAGCAACCTTCCATGGCTATCTAAAATAGACCCAAGTCTATTTTTCTGGCATGGCACCCTATTTGTTTTTTTCATCATACTTATTGCAACTTGAAATTACTTCTCCTGTGTGTGTGTGTGTGTGTGTGTGTGTGTGTACACATTTATGTCTCTCCCATTAGGCTGCAAGAGCCAGGAATGCAGGGGCAATGACCATCTAGTGTCCATGTCCAACTCAATAAAAAATGTTTTAAATGAACAAATGAGTGAAGAAAGATTCTGGAATATAGGCATCATGAAGGTCTGGAGACACTAAAACTATGGGTTTTCTAGGCCCCAGACCTTCACACCAAGGACTGTTCAGGTTAGGTACAAACTTTCAGGATAAGATCAGAGACAGAGATTACTATGGCCAGGGTGCATTGTATGGAAGCCAGAGCAGTAATTTCATCTGTATTAGGTCAAAGAGAAAAGACTGAGATAATAAATTCAAGTCTAGCATGAAGTTGGCCCTGATAACCAATGTCCAGGGAACACAACTTTTCTTTTATTAGAAGCAGAATACTACTTAACAAGAAGAAATAAGTGCTTTGGCATTAGATGGACCTTGGTTTCAATACCAGCTTAGCCACTGACAAGCTGGGTGACTTTGGGCAATTTATTTAGCCTACCTAAGCATCAGTTTTCTCATCAGTAAAGTGGTTACAGTGATACATCTACTGCATAGGGTTATTGCAGGAACTAATGAGAATAAAATGTAGAACAGAACCTAGCACATAATACAAACAAATGATGAACAAGAAAAATAAGTATGAGGAGGAGAAAAAGGAGAAATGAGCTCTCACAAGTTTATGCAGACCTAGGATTCTGTCTATATCATTGCCTTGGCTTGGGTTCCCAAGAAGGTGACTGTGATTGCCTGGCATGATTACATGTATTATAATCTGAAGGCTGTGGCCATACTAAAACCCAGTCAATTCATCAGGAAAAAAATAGAATCATTCAAGCTAATTAGATGACCCAGGGCTCAGACCATGGGCCCGTGGTGGCTTACTAGCCCAGCAGTTCTATGCCACCAATATCCATGTGGATCACTTGACACTAACTCCTCCTCATACTTTGAGGTAGAGATGTATGGGTATAGCACAGAGTCACAGATGGCCATGGAGCCAGGAGAAGCTTCAATATGGCTTCCTTCAAAGAATACCACAAATGCAGTACAGTCAAAAGAAGTCACTTAGCTCCAGAATGAGGGCATAAATTCTGAGAAGTAATCATACCAATAGTTGTTCTTGATGCACAAATAGAAGTAGCAGTGAATTATCAATCCTAAAATTAGAAAGGAATATTTTCTATGAATATTTGTAGTTCATTATTGACTTTTGAGGCTCATTATACAAGTACTAAAATATGGAATTTTATGATTACTTTGTATAATTATATATAGACAAAGAGAGCCAAACTCCCTTTAAAATCAGTGGGAGATGTGCATGAGGGATGAGAGATAAAATTGGTCCCTATGTATTTTTCAATTTTGCCTGATGTAGAATTCAATATTTCAAAATGACAAAAGACTCATCTTGTTTTCAAATAGGCTATAAAGCATGATAACAATAATTTATTTACATAGCTGTGTTTTTCTGGGAGATCACAGCATTTTGCAGCTGTTCTCTTAGCTATTTTCATATTGGAAGGGGTAAGAGTTTTTATTCTCTGCTTTTTTTCCAGCTATGGAAACTGAGGCACAGAGTGGCCAAGACATTTATTAACAATAGCATAATAGGCTGTTAATACATTGCGTTTTAAAATGGGATTAATAAGGATGCCTGCCCTATCTCATACTGTTGCTATAAGGGCATGGATAAGACTCCTCTTGTGTGAGGCATCAAACTATCTTAACCTTACCTCCCACTCCAGCCACTACTGCATTGTTTATTTCCCTGAAGACTTCTAACCTGACATTGCTTCATCTTGGGCCCACTGCTACTATCTCTTGCTCTCTATCCTGTGGTTTTGAGGACATCTAGGATTTGGATGTCCTTGGGGCCTGCCTTGAGCAAGGGGAGCTAGAGTTGATGGAGAAATGCTTTCCACATTTTCCCTCTAGACTGGCAATTTTGAGATATACTCTTTTAGATACCTCAGTTTCCCAACCACCCACAGAGATACCCAACTCAAGAATGTCTCCTTGTGTTGTCTTTTCCATCCTTCCCTGTTTCACTTCTCCATCTTTCTCCCTGGAATTACTCCCCAAATATATTACCTGCACCCAAGCCTCTCCCTTGGGCTCTGCTTTCAGAATAACTAAGGCCAAGAAAGAATGACATGAAA
The DNA here is from genome assembly GCF_054177405.1 of Leptonychotes weddellii. Classification (NCBI taxonomy): domain Eukaryota; kingdom Metazoa; phylum Chordata; class Mammalia; order Carnivora; family Phocidae; genus Leptonychotes; species Leptonychotes weddellii. The sequence goes on from NC_138385.1 coordinate 30,770,342, forward strand.
TAACATAAATGAGAGAAATTGAAAACCCAAAGTGCTATGTAATATAAGCGATTAATATTACTTATGTAATGTTAGCAGTATTCATACAAATTATAACCATCATAATTAATGCTCACATTGAAGCTATTGAAGGACTGAAGCAAAAATTGACAGATATTTTTGAAATTCTGGAATCACCACAAATCAGTAGTATGTCTTCTTCTGGAGGAACACAAAAATTTCAAGACGTATGCAGGCAAAGAGTTAAGGGAATCAACTTCCAGTGTCATCTCAACTTCCATATGTATAATTCATAAAACTGATCTGCCTGAGAACATGCTTACAGTCAAGGTGTCCTATCAAGTTTTCTCTTCCCCATCTTTCCTTTCACAATCATCCTTCTCTCCCTACACAAATGAGAAGTAGAACATTCATCTTTACTTTTACTATAATGGATCCCATCTTCAGGAATATGAGAGTCCTAAGAGAGCAAAGCAAAGAGAGCACTGGTAAGAAATAACTTACACAAACCTCTCACTGCCTAATGGTCCTGTAGCTTCTCTTTAGTGTGCTGTTAATTTACACACATAGATTAAAAATGCCCTCATAATGCAAACAATGAATCATGGAACACTATATCAAAAACTAATGATGTAATGTATGGTGATTAACATAACATAATAAAAAAAATGCCCTCATAAAAGCAGAACATGTACTTATGTATAAATGTAGGACAAAATGTTTCTAAAATGCTATCTAGAATGTGATGCCCAGAACTTTGGGAAACCAGTTTCATTTAATTCGGAAAAACATCTTTCTCCTTAGCTGATACACTTTTACTAATTCAGTCAAATGAATAATTATAAGCAACAATTTTCAACAATAAAATTAAATTACTAATCTACATATATATAATAATTCTCAGTGTCTTCCTCTCTGTGTACCCTGAGTTTTAAAGGCACTTCTAGAAAATTTAGATTAGAAAAATGAGATACAGCATATAAAGTATGTATATGTGTATATATGTATGTGTTTATGTGTTTGTAGCCCATGAAGCAAGTTCTAAAATGCACAATTTCCAATTTTTTAGTTTGTAATTTCTTATTTTGAAATAATTTTGGATTTTGCCCTTGTAATTAATGTATACCTTGGGGGAGATACTTTGAGACTATGTGAATGTCCTGGTTCTCTATAAATTTTGCCTGCTATTTTTAGTATCTGTTGATGGATCTTATCTGCTACAATTGTTACTGTGGTGTTCTAACACTGTGGTGTTCTAGTTCCCTCATTTTTTCTACATTTGTTAATTGGAATTCTTGTGGAATAGCTATCCCTCCTCCATTCATTCATTCATTCATTCAATTATGTGTTATATCAGTATGGACTCATGGATATTTCTTGTATCTTGATGGGCTATAATCCTGTACTGTTGTTATTTATTTTGTTTCTCAAATTGTTCCAGCTTTGACCATTGGTATCCTTAATAATTGGGAAAGAAACCGTGTTGCAAGTCAGATGGTTTAAATTATTGACTTTCAACAAAATGGAGGGACTAGTTGAATTATCAGCTGATTGATCATTAAAAACAATGTCGATGAGAGAACCCTGTAATTTCTTATATGTAATGCAGAAGATGCTCAAAAAATTAAGTCACATTGTAATAAGAAAACTTCCATTTCCATATACTTATTTAGTTGGACAAGATTTCTCTTTTTTTTCGTATTTAAATTCAATTAGCCAACATTTGGTACATCATTAGTTTTTGATGTAGGGTTCAATGATATAAATCATTATATAGCTGTATATAACACCCAATGCTCATCACATCACATGCCCTCCTTAATACTTATTCTGTAAAAAGCAAAAATTAAAAGAAAGAAATTGAATCAATGCTAAAGTACCTAAATCTACAGTTTTCAATAACACTTTCTTTTTTCATATTTAACAATTTTTAAAAATGTATAATATATTCATATAGCTTTATCAATTATGTACTACTCATAATTGTAATAATTACTCATAATTACTCCAAAAGAAAAGAAATAGCTATTACCCACTATGGTAACAAAAAAAAATTTTTTTTTAAAGATTTTATTCATTTATTTGAGAGAGAGAGAGAGAGCACACATGAGAGGGGGGAGGGTCAGAGGGAGAAGCAGACTCCCCGCTGAGCAGGGAGCCCGATGCGGGACTCGATCCTGGGACTCCAGGATCATGACCTGAGCCGAAGGCAGTCGCTTAACCAACTGAGCCACCCAGGCACCCGGTAACAAAAAATTTTTAAAAATTAATATACAGAACTATAAGTATGTGAGGGTGATCAATAAAATGCTTTTAAGTATATTACTATAATATTCTGTAGGGTAAGTAGAAAAGAGGCACAAGTTCAAGGAGAAAATGTGTTCACATGTTTTTAAATGGACAAGGTTGGGTATCAGACCTCTATGGTATTTTGATAACATTGGATATATTTATAGGGATAACATAATAGTTTTATTTAACAAGTCAATATTTACAATACACTAGAAGATATATCCTTTCCAACTGTTAAACTTATGATACAAGCTAGATGTTAGTCTAAACATGTACCAGGGAGTACATTGTTTTTCAAAAGTCTTTTGGGAGTTACATAAGAAAAAAGGAAAGAAAAAGAACCTGGTACAAATGACTGGCAAAAGTTTGCAAAGTTTTAACAAGGTAGTTAAAATTGCTAATGATCTGTAACTCAACCTGAGTTCACAAACATGTTTTGGGCAGACCTGGCTTGTGAAAGTTTCCAGGAGCCACTGTGGCGGCTTGGTGATGGGCTCTCTGGACCGCCTGGCTTTCTTGGGGCAGGTGCCCAGGGGGCCATGCCCTTCAGCAGAACCTCATGAAATGGCATTACGAAATAAGGTATGGGTAGCTCTGCAGGCTACAACCCTCTTCCTAGGACCTTTCCTTTCTCACTCCCTTCTCTCAAGTCCCTTTAGCTAAAAGCTGCTCATGGAAAAGGAGCTGTGTTCTTTTTCGCTAGTGTATAAAAGCCCATGAGTGGTCCTTGTCAGGGGGAGCTCATTTGAGATAGAGAAAAGACAGGGCTCTGCCCCCTAGGAAAGCAATGGTTGACCTTAGCAAGAGTAGGTAGGGGAGGTAGGCAGTAAAGCCTTTCCAAAAAGCGTACCAGCAAAGAGCTGACCCTTCAGTCTCCCAGCACCTCTGCTTTTTCCTTCTACTTGACAGGCCTGGTATTTTGGGGAAGGGACTGAGTGGATACATTTTGCAAGCTTTCTCTTCGTCTGTAGTCAGCCTGCATGTTAACCTGATCATTTAAACATGCAATGGCCATCCTTGCCCACTGTGCCAAGTTGTCACCAACAAGGCTACCCAAAGAACTGTCCAGAAAGGGATCTGAGATTTAAAGTAAGTATGTTTCTCAGATGAGAGATGGATATCCTCTGGAAAGTATAAACACTTATATAAAGTCATTCATTCCACAAATATTATGTGCTGGTCAAACTCCAGGCATTTGGGATATATCAGGGGAAAAGCAAGCCAAGATCCCTGCTTTCCTAAAGTTTATATTCACTTTGATAACCATAGCTAATAAGTATATGGTATCTGTATTAGTGCATTTGGGCTGCTATAACAAAATACTACAAACCTAGTGCATTATAAACAACAGAAATTATTTCTCACAGTTTTGGGGGGTGGAAGTCTGAGATGGGTATCAGAGTGCCAGGATGGTCACATGAGGGCCCTCTTCTGGGTCTCAGAATTTTTGTTGTATCCTCACATGGTAGAAGAGGCTAGGGAACTCTCTGGACCCTCATTTATAAGGCATTAATCCCATCATGAGGGTTCTACCCTCATGACTTAAGTACCTCCCAAAAGCCCTAACTGCTAATACTGTCACCCTTGGGGGTTAGGCTTTCAACATACAAGTTTTGGGGAGATGCAAACATTCAGACCATAGCAACATCTCTGTACCAGACCCTGTTTCAAGTGTTTTACATGTATGAACTCTAATGTTTACCACAATCCTGTGAGGTAGGAGCCTTTATCATCTCCATTTTACAGATGAGGAAAACTGAGGCCTAGAAATTTTAAGTAATCTACCCAAGAATTTGTACACAGACATTATTAACATTAGTAAAATATATTTTATTTATCTGACTCATGCTATTTCTCTTAGACAGAGTCCAGGAAACTGAGTAACTGTTTTGTTTTGCTTTTTTAATGTGGCCAAGTGTTCTGTGACCATTGCTTTTGTATATCAGCTTGACTGGGCTATGGAGTGTCCAGATACTTGATCAAACATTATTCTGGGTGTATCTGTGAGGGTGTTTTTGGATGAAATTAACATTTAAATACTTAGACTGAGAAAAGCAGATTGCCTCCCTAATGTGGGTGCGTTTCATCAATCATTTGAAGACTTGAATAGAACAAAAAGGGGAGATTCACTTTTTACTTTATTACTGTTTTAATTAAAAGGTAATTTGTGCTCATTATAATAAGTAATAAGTCAACAAAACAGATTTTTACCTATCATCTATCGAGAGATTACACTTCCATTATTCTCTCCATACAATTAACCAGTTTGACACTGAAAGTAGGGTTGTGAGCTGTTGTGTTTTATGTGGCATTTCTCCGATTACTAGTGATTTTTTTTAATGGGCTTCTTAGTTACATACAATTCCTCCTGGATCACTGGCCTATTTCTATGTTTTGCCCAGTTTTTCATCTGACGCTTTATCTTTTTTTTTTTTTGCGACATTTTTATATGTCCTCTATATAAGCCTTTTTTATCCTATGTATGTCGAACATTTTTTCTGAGTTGATATTTTCCACACTCTATTGTTTTTATTGAGGCATAATTTATATAAAGTGGAAAAATCCTAGGATGAGTTTTGAGAAGTGTGTACATCTCTGTAACCACTACCTCAATCAGAATATAAAACATTTCCAGCACCCTAGGGTTTTCCTTTGGGCCATTTCCCAGCCAATACTGCCCCCAAGGTGGCTCTCTAAATTGATTTTAACATGTCCTTGAATTTCTTATAAATGGAATCATCCAGTGTGTACCCTTTGTGTGACTTATTTTTTAAAGATTTTTAGATTTATTTATTTGAAAGAGAGAGAGAGTGAGAAAGTGAGCACAAGTGGGGGGAAGAGGCAGAGGGAGAGGGAGAAACAGACTACCTGTTGAGGAGGGAGCCCAATGTGGGGCTCGAACTCAGGACCCTGAGATCATGACCTGAGCTGAAGGCTGACGCTTAACAGACTGAGCTACCCAGGCACCCCTTGTGTGACTTATTTTACTTAACATAATGTTTTTGACATTCATCAATGTGTTGGTGTGTATCAGCAGTTTGTTTTTTAAAAAAATAGTTGTATTCCATCTTATGAATAGACTATAATTTCATTATCTATTCTATTAGTGATGGATATTTGGGTTGTTTATAGTTTTTGGCTCCTATGAATAAAATGACTATTAACATTTGCTGCAAGTCTTTGGATATATACATGTGCTCATTTATCTGGGATAAATACTGAGGACAAGACTGCTGGACCACAGGATAGGCATATGTTAAGCTTTAGCAGATAATACCAAATTGTTTTCCAAAGTGGTTGAACCAATTTATACTCCCAACAGCAACATACGAGCATTTCATTTATTCCACATCCTCCTCATCACTTGGTTTCATCGGTCCTTTTAATTTTAGCCATTTGGCGGGTGGATAGTGTTATCTCATTGTGGTTTCAATTTATTTTCATTTATCTTTTGACTTTACATGTGTAGTTTCTCTTGTGGAACCATCTTATTTTGGAGTTAGTGACATTTTCCCCTTGTAGGGAAAACCAGGCTGTGAGAGACTTGGACAAATGTAAATATAGATCCAGAGGAAGGAGGCCAGGAAGTTTACCCCCAGGTTTAATAGACTGTATCATGGAATATATAACCAGCAGTCATTACGAGTTAGAATTGGGTCACAATTCTTGAATCCATACAGGGCACAAGACAGTCTGAGTTTTCTATATCCAAACCTCTTACTGGGTTTTTGACAGTGGGGTGGCTTCTACATGTAGATTAATTATGTAGCTTAGCTGAAGATTGTTTGTACTGGCTTGGAAAGCAGGAAGTCAGCATGCAGACATACAAGCCTTGGTAAGGGCTGGTTCAATGTACAGCAGAAATCCAGACTAGTTGGTCCATGAGCTCATATATTTTGTTTGGCTTTCACAGTGTGCTAGCTTTAACTGAAGCCAACATTTAAAGATTCTGGAAGTTCACATAAAAATCATTCACATTTATCTACAATCAGCTGGAGCTGAGTAATAGCCAGCCCCCCTCAATCAATGACGTGTTCTCCAGTTTGTCACAGTCTTCGCCACTTCCCATTGCTCTATGACAGAGGCTGAGTGTGAAGTTTTCTTATGCCAGTCCCACATTACTCATTTATGTTACTCATCATGTTCCTATAGGTAATTGAGTTTGTAACCTGAAATAAAATACCACGGAGAAAAGACAACAAAGTATAAATTTTAAAGACTAGCATTCATTAATAACGTACATGAATGGAGGGTGGGGGAGAATAAAGGGAATGAGAGAGAGACAGAAAGAGGGAGAGAGACAGAGAGAGAGAGAATAAAGTCCTCAGATGGACTGCTTTACTTACTCAGCTCCTTAGTACCTTGAAGTTATAAATGTCCTTCTATACAACTTTACATAGAACAAATACACAGAATTATCTTTAGAAGCTTCAGCAAATTGCAAAAGGCCCTTTTCTAATTAATTGTTTTTCTTTGGCATTGGTATTGTGACACAGAATTTTGAACGAGGTTTTCTTGTAACACAGAGAAACTGTGGATGCTTCTGGCAGGGAAGGAGTGAGTATAGTCTTTTAAAAAAAAAAAAGTGCCTGCATTTTACTCTTGGGACCAACTCTCAAAGAGTTTCATCCCTTTCTTGATCCATTTGAAAGTGGCTCACCTCCCCAGCTAACAGAGAATTTAGCTGGGAGAGGCAGCAGCAGTGACTAAGCTGGCTAGCTTCTTAAGTATAGATCAGGGGTTCAGTAGTTCAATGCACCCGAGCCCAAATAATTTGCACCTCTAACAAGTTCTCTGGCCATGCTGATGCTGCTGGTCCAGGGACCACATTTTGAGAATCCCTGGTGAAATCTTTAACCTCTGGTGAAGAAAGATAACTCATTGGAGACTGTATTAATGATTTATGCTTAAGAGGGTTGGACATAAAAATTATAATCCAGCTGATTGAATTGCATGTTCTTAATACATGCTTCCTGATACTAATTACCCTGATTTTTTTTTTCTGTAAATAGTTCAAGAATTGGAAGTATTTATAGGGGTTTTTTTTGAGACATAAATGCAATCAATGGAAAATTGACTCAATTGAACCTGAGATCTAAGTCCTTAATTTTTTTCCCTGGGGAGTCACCCCACTAAGCAGCCAAACATACTCTGCCCTGTGTTTTTTGTTTTTTGCTAAAGCTTGGCAAGTTTCCCTTGATCAGGAAGTGTTGAGCTTCCATGTCATCAGAAGAGACCAGCGTAAAACAGAAAGATCAGGCAAGCTCTAAAACTAGAATGGGCATGCTAGGAAAGTGACAAAGGGATTATGTCCTCTTCTTAATGGGTTTAAGGGTACTATCTTAATGCTCCCTATAACCTGTCAAAAGCCTTCCTGCTAAAGTGCACTCTGTCTCTGTCTCTTATCTCTACTGCAGCCAACCATTCCAGGGTTACCAAGGAGTATCTTTTTGTTTGTGTGTTCTTGCAAAATCTACAGGTTTTTTTTTTTTGTATAGGTTTTTAATTTACATAAACGTCATTCTAAACCTCACTGCTACTTTTCCCACTCAGCTCTAATATTTTATGATTCATCTATGTTGCCAGGTGCACCTCTAACTTCAGCAGGCATGAAAATCATCAGGGGAGGGGTGCGTGGGTGGCTCAGTTGGTTAGGCGTCTGCCTTTGACTCCTGTCATGATCCTGGAGTCCTAGGATTGAGCCCCACATCGGGCTCCCTGCTCAGCAGGGAGTCTGCTTGTCCCTCTGCCCCTCACCCCGCTCGTGTTCTCTCTCTCTCACTCTCAAATAAATAAATAAAATCTTTAAAAAATCATCAGGGGAAGCTATTAAAAATATCAATTGCTGGGTTCCACTCCAAGAGATTCTTGTTCAGTAGCTATGGGGTGGTACCTAGGAATCTGCATTTTAAACAACTTTATCAAGATATAATTTACATATAATAAAATTCACTTGTTTTAAATATACAACTTAAGAATTTTTAGTAAATTTGTGGAGTTGTGCAACCATCAGCATAGTCCAGTTAGAAGTCTCCATTTTAACAAGCTTCCCAGGGCCTTCTGATGTAGCAGGTTTTCAGACCACTCTTTAAGCATTATAGAGATTAAGAGAATGGTTTTTGTGACTCTAACAGCTCTGTCTCCTCTTACTAGATCTTTTCATGGCCCTTACCTCTCTCATGCCTTTACCCTTCTCACTCATCAGGGCCCTCCATGCGTTCCTTTTATATGATGTGAATTGTACTTATGGCAACCATGCCTCTCATTTATCTTTGCTCTTGCCCTTCTCACACATATATCAATATTTTCCTGTTAGATGACCCCATCTGAAATGCATATGCTTACTCAGGTAGTTGCCTATTCTTTCATTCATGCGGCTCTTAGAACTCACTTAAAAATAATCTTTTGAACTATGGAGAGGGAGACTATATGAAGATCACAGGGGCTTCGTGTCACAACAAGGCATATCGATCAGCCAAGAAAAGTGATGTTGCTTGGCTGGGGAAGAAGGTGTTTCTTCATGTGAAAAAATAAAGCTGACCCAAGGAAAGTGGAGCAAGAAGCCAGCTATGGGTCATAATCCCCAACCATCTGTAGTTCCATGAAAGTGGTAGGATCAATAATTAGAATCTTATTAGTTCATGTGTAAAGTCCTGCTTTTCAAGACACAAGCAACAGTACCTCAAGCTCTGTCAGGGGCCTAAATTGGGAACAAAACCCAAACATTGCTGCTTCTGGCTTTCAGGTAGATCCTGGGAATGGACTTCACTTACAGGTGTATCAGACTCTGGGTCTACATACAAAACCCAAAATTCTAGATGACTTTAAAATGAACTTTGTAAACCACTAAAAATTATCTAGAGTTTTCTATTCAAGTAAAAATATTTATTGAGCAACTGTGATGTGCCAGGCACATTAGTTTCTGTGTCATTGGTACACTTAATTAAATTCACCAGTGAAGACGAAAAAAAATAGATATTTTGACCTTTGTCCTGAAGCTCTGATTCAGTAGGTTTGAGGTAAGGCTACAGGCATTGCTGAGGAAGGACAGGGTTGAAAATCATGGCTGTAGAGAAGGGGTTCCCCAACTTTTGTTTCCTCAATGTCAAAACCACAGTGCAGAAATGCTGATTGCTATTCACAGCTAATGCTAAGTTCACGCCTGTGAAAACAGTAACCCAGGATGCTGTTTTTATACCTTTTCTTTCAAACCCTCTGTCATGGCATGACTGCCATCCTACTCTCTAGAAATAGATGCTGTGTGATTAGAATTCAGTACTCTAACAAATCGAAGCCCCAGAGGCTCCCTGTAGGTTACATTGTTTTGGGCTCACTACTGTAATGTAAAACCTCAATGCAAAACTGAGAGTATCTGTTTTTCAGAAAGGTGATACATATGTCTAATACGGTAGGCAGAATTCTAAGGTAGTCCTTGTAATGGGCTGAATTGTGTTCTCCCACAATTCATATGTTCAAGTCCCAACCTCTAGTCTCTCAGAATGTAACAGTATTTGGAGATAAGATATTTAAAGAGGTAATTAAAATTAGGATGTTAGAGTGGGCCCCTAATCTAACATGACTGATATCTTATAAGAAGAGAGAGAGACACCAGGGATAGGTGCACACGAGAAAAATCTATATGAAGAGGCACCAAGAGGGGAACCATTGGCAAGCCAAGGAGAGAGGTCTTAGAGGATTCAAACCTACTGACACCTTGGACTTCCAGGCTCCACAACTGTGAGAAAATAAGAATCTGTTGTTTAAGATACCTAATCTATAGTATTTTGTTATGGAAACCCTAACAAAGTAATACAAGCCCTGAAGACTTCCATTCCCTGGTTTATAAAGACCTTCTCCCAATTATTCAATCAAATAGAAATCTAGATAGTGCTGTGATTTTTCTGATGTAATTAAAATCCCAAGTCAGTTATCTTTAAGAAAGAGATTATTCTCTGTGAGCCTGACCTTATCAGTGAGACTTTAAAAGAGACTGGGTTCTCTAAGGTCAAGAACACGGCAGGGATGTCCACAATCACCACAGCTATTCAACATAGTACTAGAAGTCTTAGCCACAGCAATCAGACAACAAAAAGAAATAAAAGGCATTTGAAACAGCAAAGAAGAAGTCAAACTCTCACTCTTTGCAAATGATATGATACTTTATGTGGAAAACCCAAGTCCATCCCAAAACTACTAGAACTCATACAGGAATTCAGTAAAGTGGCAGGATATAAAATCAATGCACAGAAATCAGTTGCATTTCTATACACCAACAAGACAGAAGAAAGAGAAATTAAGGAGTTGATCCCATTTTACAATTGCTCCCAAAACCATAAGATACCTAGGAATAAATCTAACCAAAGAGGCAAAGAATCTGTACTCAGAAAACTATAAAATAGTCATGAAAGAAATTGAGGAAGACACAAAGAAATGGAAAGACATTCCATGCTCATGGATTGGAAGAACAAATATTGTGAAGATGTCAATGCTACCTAGAGCAATCTACACATTCAATGCAATCCCCATCAAAATACCATCCACTTTTTTCAAAGAAATGGAACAAATGATCCTAAAATTTGTATGGAACCAGAAAAGACCTCGAATAGCCAGAGGAATGTTGAAAAAGAAAAGCAAAGCTGGTGGCATCACAATTCCGGACTTCAAGCTCTATTACAAAGCTGTCATCATCAAGACAGTATGGTACTG
>NC_138385.1:30781839-30810219 GCF_054177405.1 Leptonychotes weddellii
TGTAAGACTGATGAATCACAGACCTGTACCTCTGAAACAAATAATACATTATATGTTAAAAAAAAAAAAAAAAAAGAAGATAGTAGGAAGGGAAAAATGAAGGGGGGGAATCGGAGGGGGAGATGGAACAATGAGAGACTATGGATTCTGAGAAACAAACTGAGGGTTTTAGGGGGGTTGGAGGGATGGGTTAGCCTGGTGATGGGTATTAAGGAGGGCACATATTGAATGGAGCACTGGGTGTTATACACAAACAATGAATCATGGAACATTACATCAAAAACTAATGATGTAATGAATGGTGACTAACATAACATAATAAATAAAATTAAAAACAAAAACAAACAAAAAAAGAGACTGGTTTCTTCCTGGCAAAAGCAATTTCAAGTATGAGAAGGATTCAACACGAGGGAGATTCTCTGTTGCTGAATGGGGTCATGCAACAAGGAATGTGGGTGACCTGTAGTAGTTAAGAGCAGCCTCCAGCTGACAGCCAGCAAGGAAATGGGGACTTCAGTCCTACAATTATAAGGAACTGAATTCTGGCACAATTACACAAACTTGGAAGAGGATCTTGAGCCCCAGATAAGAAAGCAGCCCACCTTGATTTTGGTCTCGGGAAACGTTGAGCAGAGAACCCAATCACACCATGCCTAGACTTCTCATCTACAGAAATGTGAACTAATAAAATAGGCGTTGTTTTAAGCTGCTCGGTTTGTGGTAATTTGTTATGCAGCAATAAGAAATGAATTTACATTTTAATGAACATAACCTACTAGGTAGTGTTTCTCAATCTCAAGTATGTATCAGAATCACCTGGAAGGTCATATTCTTGGGCTCCATCCCCAAAGAGTCTGATACAGTGTATCTGGGATGAGTCCCAGAAATCAGTCTATTTAACAAGCTCTTCAGGTGAAACTGATATTTTGGGTTGAAAAACATAATGTGAGAAACAAACTGATCCATTGATTTTCTTGTACTGCTGAGATGCCTCATGGACTGCTTAGAGGTAGGAGAGATTTTTTGGGGGGAGAGGTTGTTGTTAATAGAGCAGATTTCTTGGACTCACACTTCACGATCAATCAGAAAATTCCTCCTTATTTTGTTTTTTAGATATTACTCTTTACATTCTTTCCCTACCCCCTTTCATTTATTTGATATTTTAGACTTACATGAAAGATCTTCCCTGAAGAAAGGATTCCACTATTTAAAAAAATTAGTGGGGGGGGGGGCTTTCAGATTAAACCATGTCATTTGTTTGCTAAGAGCTATCCTTGTGCCAGGTACTGTGTTGGGTGATAAGTACAGAGACACACAGATATGGGCAATGTGTCTTCTTTCTTGCTTACCATTGTATTCCCAGTACCTAGCACACGGTTTGGCATATACTAGGTGCTCAATAAATATTTTTGAACACATGAATCAACAAGTGAATGAATAACACTAGTAATACTGTATTGTAATTATTCATTTATTTGTTTGCTTTTTTATTAGACTGTCAACTCATCAACAACAGAAACCATGTCTCTTTCATTGTTGTATCACTGGCACCTTCCACATGACCTGACACATAGGAGGCACTTAATATCTGTTGAATGAATAGATTAATACAAAGCAGGTATAAAACCTTGCAATGGCAACATAGATTAAGTATAATAGATCCAGAAAACAGAACTGACAGTTACAAAGCCATAGGCTCCCTGTATGAAGAATGAGACATTTTGTGTGCTTTGGGACTAAGCCAGAGTGATAAGCTGTAGCAACTACCTTAGACAATACCACTGTGACCTCATCTTTGCCTGATCTGTCTCTTCAACAGATTTGATTGCCAGGTCTGTAGAGGAATGTGCTGGGCTGCTGTTTCCTCCTTAGCAGGCAGTAAGATTAACTGGATTGTAGCTGGAATCTGAAAGGGACACTGAAAGGCCCTATGCCTTCTCTCCAAATGCAAATACCACTTGGAGGGTGAAAGCTCAAATCTCCATTTCTCCACTTGCAGCAACTTCACTTAGATAATCAAGTCCCTTTCATCTGCTAGCTGACTTTAACTTGCTTTCATTAGATCTGGGCTTGAGTAAAAGGACATTGTGAATCTGTCACTTGCCACAGAGGTAGATGAGCAAGCAGAAAACAATGGGCAATGAGCAGAGTAGGGGTCCAGAGGCAGTATGGATTTAGCAGATGTTAGCATGAAAGGTGTTAGTCCTGAATTCAAGCTTCTCTCACTTCACATTTTACCAAGAATCTGCTTGGACTCCATCAGTAAAACAACATGCCAGCTTTGTCATCCAAGTTTTTATTGTCCCAGATCAGAGCTACCATGATATGAGGCATGGCTCTACTAACCCTACACTTTCTCATCATTTTAACCTACAGGAGATTTTTTTCACTCTTCCCAGGTTTATATGAATTTTGTGTCTAGCTCAGGAATCAATGAGCTAAAACATTGTACATAGTTGGCCCTGCTAACTTTATGCTCATTATTGGATACAGTAGAGTTGACCACGTCTTAAATAATAATAGGGACAGCAAAACAGTACAACTGGGAAAAGCACAAGACTTAAAAACAGGAATCTCAGTTCTACCACTATTAGCCTTGGAAAAAATAACCTCTTTTGGCCTCAGTTTTCTCATCTGTTAATAGCACCTGCTGTACCCACCTTATAAAATTGTTTTAAGTGTTAACAGAAAAAAAGGATAACAAAGCCTACTAATAAAATTATAATGAACTATAAATATGTAAAGTGGTTATCTTTAAAGTAATGTACTCAATAGAATGAATATACAATTTACCCTCTAAATCAGGACAAATTTCAAAGTGAAATAATTATTAACAGTTATTAATCTACAGTGGGCTTAAAATGGAATTTTATGGAATGGAATGAAAATTCAGGCTATGGTCAACCTTACATTGACCTTTATTTTATTCTGTCCAACCTGCCCACCTCTTTTCTTGGCTTCTTCCCCACCCCTTTACTCTAAAACATTCTGCTTCATCTTCTAGCCCAAGTACCTTGTTCAGGAGGAGCAAGAAAATGTATGTGTATGAGAGTATGTATTCTTTGAAATATCTGACCTAGAAAAAAGTCGGGCCATGAATACTGTTGCTATTACAACCTAAAAATTCCCAAATAAATAGCTGCAATGCTCAGCTTTGACTGATGATTGATTACTCAAATGGGCTCCACTTCTCCCCTGGACTCTTTTTGTTTCCTCCCCTCTAATATTATAGTCTTTTTGCCTCTGACATGTTACTAAGTATAGTGCAAGGCAGACCCAGCAGGTCTGGTCTGGATAGCATCCCCAGCTGAGCAGCCAGATACACTAGCCCGGGGCACATCCTGGGTGGGTACCCAATGAAGAAGCTGAGAAGTGGCTGACTTTGGTTCTTGCAACAGAATAAGCAGGTGGCCAGCTTTGTTCAGGCTATTGGCTTAGGAGGTGGCCTTGTCCTTTTCTGATGGAGTTTACCCCAAAATTTTCACTTAGAACAAAGGAAGGAACTCACCTCCCTTTTGGGAACTGAAAAGGCTACTCTCAAATGGAAATTGATGAGAAATGATAAAGCCAAAGGCCAAGTGGCTGGCCTAGTTTCTCCACTTTTCCTTTCTCATCATAATGAGCGCCAAATTCAGAAGGCTGAGTGAGCACTCATTAATAAAATTCAATGGGTAAAGTGAAATAAAATTTACTGCATAATTGACACATATTTAATAGTAAATAGTAAATATTATGTAATAGTAAAAGGCAAATATGCTGCTGTTCCATCAATATATATACACATATTAAGCCATTCATTCAAATGAACATAATTGGAATTTCTTTTAGACAATAATACAAGTATTTCTGAGTCAGTTATGGCTATCTGTCCCTTATTTTTCTTTTTTCTTTAAAAAAAAAACCCACCCAGATCCCTTTGGTTTGGTACCATATTACGGCATACCTAGCCTGGTATAACAACTACCTAGCTGGTCTCTCCATTGGTACCTGAACCATCATGCTCTGTTATTCAAAGATTGCGAATGGCTTCCTTTGCCAATCTAAATCTGACTCCAACTAATGTTTCCTGCCTGATCTCTTACTATCCTCCTACTGACATTCTTTCCTCTAGCTATGTAGATTACTATCTTATGAGCAGTTTTAAAATTTTATGCCAAATTTTTGATGGCATATCTGTCCTTCACCTAGAATGCCAAACTGCACATACAAAATCCTACCTATAAACTGGAAAGAATCCTGGGTCAGGACATAGTAGGTCTGGATATTGGTTGTAGCTCTGCCATTAATTTGCCATGTGAAGAATATAAGCAAGCCACTTCACTCCTTTGAGTCTCACCTGTCTAGATCTCTAAGGTTCTTTCCAATTTGAAAACAAGAAAGAAAGAAGAAAGAGAAAGAAGAAAAGAAAGAAAGAGAGAGAGAGAGAAAGAAGAAAAGAAAGAGAGAGAGAGAGAGAAAGAAAGAAAAAAAAGAGAAAGAAAGAAAGAAAGAAAGAAAGAAAGAAAGAAAGAAAGAAAGAAAGAAAAGAAAAGAAAAAGGGGCACCTGGGTGGTTCAGTCTTTAAGCGTCTGCCTTCCTCTCAGGTCATGATCCCAGGGTTCTAGGGATCAAGCCCCTCATAGGGCTCCCTGCTCTGCAGGAAGCCTGTTTCTTCCTCTCCCACACCCCTGCTTGAGTTCCCTCTCTCTCTGTCAAATAAATAAATAAAATCTTAAAAAAAAAAGAAAGGAAGGAAGGAAGAAAGAAAGAAAACGATTAGTTAACAAAAATAAGCATTAAGGAGGGCACATGATGTGATGAGCACTGAGTGTTATACGCAACTGATGAATCACTGAACACTACATCTGAAACTAATGATGAACTATATGTTGACTAATTGAATTTAAATTAAAAAAAATCATACCTACTTTCAAGGTCTAGTTCAAGTATACCATCCCAACCCAAGCTGGTGGCTTACAATGATCTCTCCCTGTTTTGAGCTTCCATAGTGCTTTCTTGCCCTCATGATTATAAGATGGCTTCTTTAGCTCCAGTCTCACTAACCCTGCCAAAATAAAAGAGTAAAGTATTTGTGTCAAGATTCCTAGTAAAGTCCTGAGATTTGCTCTGATTATGCCAACCACCAAATCACTGATTGTGGTCGGGGCAATGTCATACACTGCTTCGCTTGAGTCACAAGGTTCACTATCTAAGGTTAAGCGTGGACTACAGTTGGGAAAGAAAGTTCAGCTCCATTACCAGAACCAAGGAGAATGGATCTTGGAGAGACAAATGTCCACAACATTGTCCCAATGCATTTTTCCACACTGCATTGTACAGTGGTTATTTGCATGCATGCCTTATCATCTCATTCACTCATTCAACACATATTTTTAAGCAACTACTGTGTACCAGGCAGAGTGCTAATTGATGGGGACTCTATGGTGAACAAGATTTAGTGCCTACCCTCATGGTATTTATGTTATAGTAGAGAAGACAAACAAAATAAATAAATAAATGAAACAATATAAGTTGTAATAAGTTTTTTAAAGAAAACAAACAGGATGTTGAGTATAAGAGTAAGGGAGAAAATTACTTTAGGTAGAATCTTCAGGGAAGATCTTTCTGAGCTGGTGATTATAAAGAGGAGCCATTTAGGGAAAGATTAGAGTTGATGGCATTCTAGGCAAAGGGAAGAGAAAATGCAAAGTCACTAGAACACATATTAATATGTTCAATGAACATAAAAAGTGGGAGTGCCTGCTTTGTAGTGAGAAAGCTAGTCCAAAATGAATTGGAAGAGGCAAACCAGATAATGTAGAGCTTTAGGAACCATGGGAAGTCTACTTTTCTGCAAACTTCTTGAGAGCAATATGACATTTATTTCTGTAACTCACAACCACTTTTTAAGTAGTTGGCATATATAAGTGCTTTCTTAAATGCTTATTACAAAATGAGATGAATGTTGTATTGAGGGATTTTTTTTCTGTGTGTGGTTTATAGTAGGGCTTTTTATTTCCCATTGTAATATCCTCAGGCAAAAAAGGCTTCCAGTGGTTCATCTTGACTATTGTCTTGAAGGAAGCTACTCTCCAGTCTACTTCTCATCATGGCCTCCATGCTCTTGGCTCTTCCAAAGACCTTCCTAGCCAAGAAATTCTGTTTCTTGGGGATTCTGTTTTGCTCCTGGGTTGCAGTTAAGATCTTTAATTATAAAAGTCTTTTATAAAAACAAGTCTCAAAAGTGAGAGAATGGGAGGAGAAAACTATTATGGTGGATTATGGTGGAAGAGGGTTAGAGGTGGGTGTAAGGTGGGTACCATCTGGATATCTGGGGAAAAACATTTCAATCATGCAAAGACTGGGTTACACAGGTTTTAGTTGCAAAACCTCTAGTGAACATGTAAATAATCAGATATGATATAATCTCTTCATGCATTGCCATTCTCTCTCTGAATAGTTGGTTTCTCTTTAGCAAATATGGGCCTTAACCAAGTCAAATTTTTTCATTAGAATTTCAGTAGAACATGGTTGTGTTCACATCCTGTTCTTCCAAAAATACTATTGGTTAAGGCAAATCATGTGAATAGTTGTTTTAACTTATTGAGGTATCATGTATACACAATAAAATGAACAACCCTTAAATTTTCAGCTCCATGAGTTTTGACAGTTGTATACACCCAGGTCAGATCAAGTTTACATGCTGCTCTCATTTCCCCCTGGGTATGTTTGCACAAGGCTCTGCAGACCATTTCCACTGATTAAGGGCTTCCCTCTGGCTCAAGGCTTTGACTCAACTCTCCAAAATGTGGAGGTCAGGGTGTTCCTGGTACTAGAATCACCCTCTTCTGGTCTGGATGCCTGGATTCCCTAATCCTGATGGACTCCGTGGTCAATCTTGTCCCACTACAACCTTTTTGTTCTGCCCACAGCAACCAGAATGCTTTTTAAAAAGTTGTATATGTGGCTCACATTGTATTTTTATCAACATGCTTCCATATAATATAGTTAGCCCCTCCTTTTTCTCTTTCACAGCACCCTGGCTCTTTTCTTCATAGTATTTAACACAAGCTATAATTATATCATTTATCTTTGCAACTCCAAACACATTAATTCAATAACTATTTCACTAACAAGTTGATCTGTCTACATTGAGTCGTGTCCTCCTCCATTTCAGTCTTGACCCTGAAGTGAGAGTGAAGTCAGAGTGATATTTGAAAAATGTATAGTTGATCCCGTTACTCATCCTGTCAAAAACCCTTCAGTAGTTTTATGTTTGAATAAAGTCCAAATTTCTTAATGTTACTGCTTTACTCTGGATAGACTGTTGCACTATGGTAACAAGTTAACCCCCAAATCTCAACAGCAACTTATCTATTGATCACTATGCTTCTGATGTAGGTGGGGAGGGGAGTAGAAGTAAGGGGAGCCTGCAGACTCAGAAGGTCTGGCAGCTGGTGGCCCCATCTTGTAACTGAACTATCTACAGTGTAAATACATTATATTTCAGGCACTTTGTTCCTCACAAACTCTCTCTCTACAAGTAGCCTTTAGCAACCATGAGAGAACTAAGTCCTAATGCCCTAAGGCAGCCATTATATGTAATTCATTAACTTCTCTCTTATGCATCTAAAATGGTATTTTTATGTATCATCTTTGGGAGGATTGAAAAAAAATAGTCATGAAAATAATTTTCCGTGGTTCGGATGAGGAACCTTGGTTGAAAAAGTCTACAAGTCTGGGAGGGTTCCTGACACATAGTAGGTGGAGGATCTATGTATATCTTTTTAAAATAAAGAAACCTGTAATGTTAAGTCTAGAAGAGATCTTGTAAATCATCTAACCTAATGGTTTTCAAACCTGGCTATGCATCATAATCTCTTGAGGAACTTCTTAAAAATTTATATTTTTCATTCCACTTCTAGAGATTCTGATTCAATATATCCGGCAGGGGAACCAGGAATGTGTATTTTTAAACAAGACCCTCTGTGATTGTGACACAGCCATTTAATTACTGCTTTTGGCTAATGAGCAGGCATTTGAGTATCATGTTTTATTTTCACAGTTGGAGTAGTCTTTGTCCCTTGGTGCAGAATACAATTCAAAGGAAGAAGTTAGTTGTTGTTGTTTTTCCCCTGAAAAGCCAACAGTTTTATCCTTAAGTTTTAAAAAACAGTTCTTCCTAGGATTAAACTGAGCCATAACAAGGCTAGATGCTTTTCAAGGTCTTCAGCTCTAATATCCTGGGAGATTTTACTTTTAAGCCGGAACATCTCTTCTTGTGGAGGAAAACAATTGGGGCACTTGCTCTTAGGAATGAAACCCTCTTCTCAGTAAGATGGGAGTAAAAGCAAGAATAAAGCTGGATGTGTTGGAAAACACTATATGATTATGTTTGTTTCCAATCTCAGATGAGTAAAGAGTTCTGGTTCTGAAGAGTCCCTTCAGAAGTCTACGAAGACAGCTTATACCTGTGTCGATCTCTTTAATGTGACAAAATCAACTGGAAAATTCTAGGGTTTTAAAATTCCTTGACCTAACAACACTGGTGTCTTTTTCATGGTTATGTCTTTCAAAACACATCAAGTCCAGAACCTTAGCTGTGCTGTAAAGTTTTCTGGGCTATTTGGTTGAATAATGGAGCATAACCTATAGTTGTTTAGGGGCTGCACACAGGGCTTTGAAAGCATGCTGAGGTAGATAGGTGTCAGCTCAGTGGAGAGTTTAAGTGTTTGGCTCACTTTCTCAAACTTCACTCCATTTCATCAGTAGTGAGGGGAGAAGGGCTTTTCCTTGTATTGGAAATAAAACATGTGTTTCCAACACAGTTCCAATGGGAAATTCCTTTCACCATTCCAAGCAAACCACAGCCTAGAAGAGTTGTATGTGTGTTTGGTGCAATCTTTTCCCTTCATGGTTTTCAAGACTGAAGACATATGTGTTAATATAATAAATTTACAAAGCACATTTTATATAGTTCATTGACTAACACTTCCCAAACTATATTCTGATGTACTGTAGTCCCTCAAGACACTTTGAGAAAAATGAATTCCTTCATAAAATAAATTCGGTAAGGCTATATATTTCAAATCTCATTTTGTAAATTTACTGTCAAAATAAAGGGATACAGAATGTCAGTGTTCATTACTATATAATTATACTGGTCCTTTCAATAATGAAAGATCTGCTTTTCCTTTTAACCCAGGGAATGACAGAAATGGTTACTAGTACACAATCCAAATAAACCCTAAATGCAGGTTTGGCATTGCATTGGATGACTTCCAGAGGCCCCTTCACTAATATTTCTCAGTCTTTGAGAATATTTTCCAAATGGTAATCCACAGTATATCATAAAATATTCCTCTCGGAAATGGTATCTGTTTATATGACTGGGATATGATGGGTGTAACAAAGATAAACAGGTTTTATAACTGCAGCACTTCTCAGAGCCTTTAGTAAGATTATATGCATAGTAAATGTACAAAATGAGATTTGTAAGGAATCTCAGAAGGCTCCCTACCACAACTCTCCTACATTGGGTATGCTGAGAATTCTGGGATTTGGGCTCCTCTTCCTAGAATATCCCAACCTCGGGGTAGTTCCTGCTCATTGTCTCTTAAGACTTCTTTCATCAGGAATTTCTTTTTTAGGTCAATAATGTAGTAACTTAATTCATCCCATCCTCAGATGTCTCTGGCTCTTAAATCTGGCAGAATTTCTTCTTCTTCTCTCCACAGGTTTTATTTTCTGGACTCCACTTCCCTCATAGGAGTCTTTACTTTTGATTAGCTGCTCTCTGAGAATGTAATGTCCTTATTCCCTTATTATTTTTTTTTTTTGCCACCTATAGTACTTCATCCCTGTATGGCCTCTGACTGTTCTTTGAAATAAGCCAGATTCCTGTTATTGTTGTTTAACAATCAAGGGACATGAAATCTAAAGTTTTCTTCATAGCTTCTAATCCTTTTTTCTTGATTAAAGAGAAAACAAACCATCAGTCATTGCGCTGAGGAATTTTATGTCATTTATTCCAATTTCCTGAACTAGAGGTAGATATACTTTCTATTCTTTAATCATAAGAGAATCACTGTTCTACCAGGCAGTGAAAAACAATCTCCAAAGGGTAACATAACCATTTGGCATGAGATGGGCCTAGCTTTGCATTTAATGAAGCCAAATTAAATCTGTTTCCACAGGAGAGGAACCATTTCTAGCATTCTGCAGGATTGGTTTTATATCTACCATAAATTAGACAATCAACTGATATTTACTAGACCCAGAACTATTCTAGGTTCTTAAAGTATCTAGATGAGAAACATAAGACTTGGTGTTTGCCATAAAAGACCAGATAGTCTGTGGTTCCCCCAAAGTAGTTCTCCTTTGGATTAAACAAGACACATGACACAAATTCCAACAATCTCATGGAAACCTGTGGAAATGTACCTTAGAGTATGGAGACAATTTCATCGGCAGAGGGAAGAAGGAGGAGAGAATAGCATGAATACAGATGCAGAACCAAGCAAGGTGTGAAGTAATATTTTCATTTTCATTGTTTTTATCTTCATAAATGTCTTCCCATTAAAAAAAAATTCTCAATAGTGGGTTACACGAGCAGCTTGAGTTTTCTTGTGATTCTTACTGGTAGGACAAGGCCACTTTTAATTCATATTCTGTCCAAAGCTGCAGTCTGCTCATCTGTATGTTTTTTTGTTTCCATTTCCTCTAATCTACCACTGCTTTTGTTTGCTTCGGCTCAACTGCTGATACTCGGTACAAATTTGAAAGTTGCCCTGCACTTCCTCTTCTGTTCTTCGTCTTTCTGCCAGTACTCTTATTCTTATAAGCATTTATAAAGTGCTTCCTTTAAACCAAGCCTTGTGATAAGTGCTGTAAGTAAATAACAGAGATGAATAAAACATGCTCCTACCCTTAAGAAGTTCATAGTCCAGTGGAATATGGAAACAGATAAGATGACACCAATAACTCTCAATCAAGACAAACTGGCCAGTGCCAATGGGAATACTAAAGCTTATAACTAAGAGGAATATGAATTCTGGCTTTCTCAGTTGGGCATGTAGTATTTGTTTCCACCTATGCATTTTGTAGACCTCTATTATGCCATGTTTTGCTATAAAAAATTATGTGTGTATATGTGTGTGTGAGTTATCCTTGGCTGGCTATTGTATGGTCTCCATTCTGTTCTACCAGCAGCCAATTGATCTCTGGAATGGCTGAAATGTCATTTTATAATGAGCTGAAGCTATGCACTCTGGTCTATTATCCTTCAATGGAATGGTTTCTGGTGGTGCTGGGGGAGGAGAGGGAGAAAGCTAAGACAAAGCTGCTCTTCTTGGCCAGGAAGCATCCCTTTGACATAACACCTGGGATTGGTGGGAAGAAATAGCAAATAAACTGAGTCACTGGCACCAGTGTTGAGTCAGGCACTCCCATGACGATGCATTCCTTTCATACTTGCAGAACTGAGGAGAATTAGTCTCATCAAAATAAGTAGTTTCTTAATCCATCAGAAAGTAGGCTCTTTAATGCTGACTTTTGGTTCATAATGAAAATGTGATGAGACAGCAGGCAGGAGGTGGAGTCTGGCTGTACTGGACTTATAACAGCCCAGGCAATGGATGGTGTGTGGCTTTGGAATATAAGACCTGTAAATACAGCCCACACTTGACATGATGGCAATAGGGAAACTTTCAGAATATATCTGTATCAGGAAAACTGACACAACTCTCTACCCTGTCTCCTCCAAGTAGTAAGCATTACTGCACAGTAGTGCCTACTAAGACAATAGCCATGATGAAATAGCAATAGCTATTAGCAATAGCCATGATGAAAGAAATGGTGACAGAGGAGCAGAGGTTGTAGAGTTGCTTATTATTTGTACAAATGGAGAGAAGAACCTGTGGGACTGGGTTGGAAAAGGGCTGGATGGGTTATAGTGAAGAAATGTACAATCTGCCAAGTCAGTGTAGAGACAATAGGCACAGTTCATAATGACCTATCCTGTTCTATTTGCAGGTTGAAGTTCTGTGATAGTAGTCCTCGATAGGAGGGTGAAGGGGATCAGAATCGGCCATCCCAAAATATGCCACTTTGACGTAAGGATTATCTTGAGCCAAAGGCAATTAAGAAGCAGCAAACACAGAAGAGCTCTTTGCTCTCCCCCATCTGCCTAAAAGAAAGATATAAATTTCCCATTGTGAAAATGTTTCTCATCCTCTCTTCCATACTATGAGAGCAACCCTTATAACTGAAGATAGAAAGTTGGCACAAGATGGGTCTGCACAAAAGACATTACCAAAATAACCCTTAACTTCCATTAGTTTCTTCCATGTATTTATTTTCCCACAATTCACCATGCCTATAAACCCAACCCCTTTCGTTTTTATTGTCTGTCACTTCTCCACAATTTGCAGGGTCCAGGTACAGAACCTAAAAGAAGAGTGAAAATATTTTTCCTTCCCTACAGGGACAGGTAAGTGATATTGGAAATACTTGAGATGTTTTTTGAAAAAGTCACTCACCCCTGACTTTCAACCCATTGAGAATCATTGTTCTAGGAAAAAAACCAGACCTTGAGGCCAAAGTGAATGAAGTCAACTTGCCTCTGCCTGATGATTTACCCTGATTCTGCCTCAGTACTAGTGAACCAGGCACTTTGTTATTTCTCTTTGAGTAGTCCTCCACTCCATACCCCTGTTTCAATAACTAGGTTCTTCTGCAGTCCCTGACATAAGCTCTTAAAAAGATAGCTTCCCCGGAATGCACATTCTCCTAAAGGAGTGGTCCTCTAATTTTAGAGTACACTGGAATTAGTTGTACTCTGCCAGGTAAATACAGGCTGCCTCATTAAATTTGAATTTCAGATAAACAAGAAATAATTTTTAGTATAACTATGATGAATGCAATATTTGGGACATATTTGTAATAAAAATAATTCATTGTCAGAGTAAATTATGCCTGACAGTTGTTGTAAGTAGAGTAAATAGGAAGTTTGTCCCCCTCAAATTGGAGGTAGGATTGTCAATTGACTATAGAATCAAGCCTTATTCTGTTAAACTGAACTATATGTATCTCCTCTCTGGTCCCTGGAAACAGTCCCTGACTCAGAGGAAACCTGGCCCTTTAGATGCAGAACTCTGGATAGAATATTTCCTGTCTGTGTCCTAATGAATACCTCAGTCCAGCTGAGTGTAACTGGCCTAGAATACAGAGCTGTATTCAGTGTCTCCTGGGCTGGTTTCACAATAAGAGTTCAACTGAAGCTACAGAAGAATTTGTCAGTAGCCAGCTGAGACCCTAAGAAATGAAGCTATTCATGAAGGGTTGGGGAGCAGTAGAATGTTTTTGGAAGAGACAGAGCAACAGAGAAAATATGTTGGAAAACTAGCTAGGCAGGGTTTGTGTGTGTGTGTGTGTGTGTGTGTGTGTGGTCTCTTTTTATGAAGAGAGAGTGTTAGAAATGATTCATTTATTTATTCAGCCATTCATTCATTCAGCCATTCTTTCAACATGTAATGTGGGTCTACTATGTGTCAACCACTATTTAAGGAGCTAGTGATACAAAACAGGAAAAGGAAAAAAGCTCCAGCTTTTATGAAGCTTATGTTCTAGGGAGGAAAGATCCAGTGCAGAAGTAAGTAACTTGGATCAAGACCATGTCCTATTAACCCACTGAGGTCACTACAAGCAATGAGCCTAGGGTCACTAGCAGCCAAAGGTCAAAACTAGAAGGCAGAGCTAAGTACTGCCATTTGGGTGTCCTCTCTCATCACTTCTGGGTCTAACCTCATCACTTCTGGGTCTAAAGCTACTTGTCCCTCAAGGTCTCCCTTCTGTTCCACCATCCATAAAGCCTTTTCCAACAACTGCCTATAATAAAATCTCCTTCTCTTGCTATCTGTGTCTATAGTCTTGGACTAAGTTATGCAGGGTCTCATTTCCTAGCCATTTTTACATCTGTTCTTACCTTGCTGGTGGTAGGGGTAAGTGAGGGGGTCTGTTGCTAATAGAATAAAGGGTAAGTCCGATTCTTCCCTCCAGAAATCCAGGATCCCTCAAGATCTGGCTCTGTCAGATTCCCTGCAGATGCTAGCCCCATTCTGAACCTCAAATATGACAATGCATCAATATCAAAGGAGCTATGAAGACAATTCACTCTTCCAAAAGATTCAGGAATTCCTTAGCCAATCCTGTTTCTTTTATGAGAATGGGAAGTGCCAATCTATGTAGTCCTGGAGGCTGGGTTATAAGGGTGGAGCCTACGCATATCAGTTAATGTTTTTAGTTGTAAAGAATCAAAACCCGAATCTGTCTAGTTTAGGCAGAAATAAATTATTTGAGGCTTGTTAGAAGCTTATACAATCCCCAAGAAAGCCAGAGAACCAACTTGAAGGCAATGCAGTAAAAGATAATACTCAAAATTGCAAGGCAAAAGTAGAGATACCACTGACACTACTGCTGGGCACAAAGACCAGAGCTTGAGCTATGAGAAAGAGAAAGGCAGACCCTGACATGAAGGAGCTGGCCTGATGCTATCACCCAAGACTTGGTGCTGCTAGGAGCTGGTCTGGCACTCATGGCTAGCCAGGCCTTAGCTGTTTTCCTGTTGAACATAAACAACTTCACAAAACAGCAACATCAGACAGGGTCACTCTATAATGTGATACATTAAGACATAAATGTAAACATTGCCCACATCATAAAAAAGACCGGACATCCCCTTACCCTGGCTAATATGAATGACTGCTGTTTCTTTTCTTTTCTTTTTTTATTATGTTATGTTAATTACCATACATTACATCATTAGTTTTTGATGTAGTGTTCCATGATTCATTGTTTGTGTATAACACTGCTGTTTCTTTACCAATTACAACTTTAGTTTTGTGTTAGCTGTCCCTCTCCTAGGTAAGATTTATTGTGAGATATCCTATCATATGCTTCCTGAAAACATCCAATCTAGAATGAAGCCCCACTTCCTTAAACCTTCCCCCAAATCATCTAACACAAGTAGTCCAAATCCTATAATAAGTCCTCTCTAATATTCTCCCTGTGGTTTGCATTTTCCCTTGTAGCAATGAGTGATAAACCCAACTTGTTCATCTGCAATGTGTTTTCCTGGTGGTCTTTGGTTAGAGAGCATTGAAAATTGCCAATGCCACTTAGTGTGGGCACAGACACTACCCCTAGAACCTTTTCAACTGCTTCCTCTAAAAAATAAATGGAACTTCCCCTGCCTTGGCCAGAATGGAGTCCATATAGTATGTGCTCTTCTGCATCACTAGATTCTGATTCCAGGTCTGAGTTGGTACATGTGATTGAAGGAGCATAGGTCACATACCTATACTCTAGCAGCAAAGAGGCTTCAAAAGCAAATATCTGGTTTCTTTGAGGACTCTGGGATTTATAAGGTGAGGAATTCTCAAAACATAGGAAGGATGTTCAAAAGAGCAGACTAGTTGTCCATCCCAGATCCTCAGGGATCCGTTTTACTGGTCTGGTCTGCTCATCCCTCAGTGGCTGTGAGTACTGCTGCTAAAGGCTTACATCTATAACCTCTGTAGGACTGCCTTTGAGCAACTGAAGCCACATCATCTGAGGGTTATATCTTCCCTCCAAGGCTGACCACAGCCAATGGCTGATTGGGGCAGCAGTACAAAATCTCCATCCTTCTGCCTCAAGATAAGATAAACTCTTCAGAGCCATTTATATATGTTAAGAGCTACCTGTAGGATCAGGTTAAGGCAGATTTCATCTGAAAACACATCCTTGTTTAGCTTCTCCCCCTTCTCTATCTTGTTTTCCACACAGATTTCTCCTGAGAACATTCTCCTAATAAAATACTTGCACAGGAATCCATTCTGGGGAACTAATTCTAAGACAATGTCTAATGTCCACACCTTTAGCTGACCATTATCAAACATATATCCTTTTTCCATACTTAAACTTCACAACAACAAATGCCTCCCTATAATATAAAGCAACTTTTCCTGATATAAATGAAAACAGGCAAAATGGTGGCATCTCAAATTCTGATAAGTTATTATATCCAGCTCTCAGTCCAGGATCTTTAGATGATGTACATTTATCCTCTGGTTCCATCACAATTCCATCTTGAAATTCTGTAAACTAGAAACTACATATAAAGTTAACTATATATAAAATAGTATAATGAGAGGGGTAAATGGAATATGTCACAGCAAGGAAGAAACTATGGGTAGATATTATAGTCTGTTCTGCAATTTTTCCTCTACTACTCAGTCAGTATTTCCTTTGGACCTTCTTTATATTCATATTTCTTTACCTCAGACATGACCTGACCCTTCACCCCTGAAGTGTCATGGTCCTTGGTATCCCTACTTATCTGTGATTGTCCAAATTTTCCCTTTTAACATTCACCACTGGAAAGGCAGCAGAAAGAGTTGCCTTGAAGGATCCTCTGGGGTCCAGACACACTCTTCCCCACCTTCACTCTACAGTGGCAACCCTGTCACATCATCTAGCTTTGAAATTCCCATTCTGGCTGTTCTTCTGGTGGCATGAACAGCCCAAAATAGCCAGGTAGCTGTTTTCTCCTCTAGGTAGCAGATATGTTGTTGTATGTCTGTCCAGAAGAAGTATATCTCCCTTGAGTACTGAAATTTCTGAACGAGCAGAACCATACAACTTAAAAAAAATTTTTTTATTAACATATAATGTATTATTTGTTTCAAGGGTACAGGTCTGTGATTCAACAGTCTTACACAATTCACAGCACTCACCATAGTACATACCCTCCCCAATGTCCATCACCCAGCCATGACATCCCTCCCGCCCCGCTCCACTCCAGCAACCCTCAGTTTGTTTCCTGAGATTGAGTCTCTTATGAGAACCATACAACTTTTTAAGTGGGCTATTAGATATAATATTGAGAAGAGACACTCCAACTTCTACCCCTTTGTTACTAGAATACTGGTGATAACAGAAACAGCACTGTCTATTGGCCACTAGTTCAGAGCATATGCCATGTCCTATAGGGATAGCACCTCCAATTTTCAGATCTTGATTCCTAGAGATTCTGTGGTTGAGTTTTTAATAGACAATTGAACTGCTCTGCCAGGATAACTGCTAGATAACTGGTTAACTGGATAACTCCAGGATAACTGGTTTACAATGTCTGTGGTAAGATCAGTGAGTCTTGTGAGTATTAATCCATCACTTTCTTTCTTTCTGTGTAAAATAAGTTTCTTGTGAGGGATACAAGGCAGTGAAAAGGATATTCATTAAGTCTGTGGATGGTGGTATTGGCAGAAACAATGCAAGCTGGAAAAGCAAATCTATATCAGAGTAAATATCATTCCCAGTGAGGACAGATGGGTTCCTCTTCCACAGTGGAGGGCATCCAAAGTAATGGACAGGGCCCATAATTTCAAATTCCTTTAGCTCTCAGCTTTAGACCAAGAGGCCCATGGCGTGGGCAGAAGTGCCATGATTTGGAAGAGTCCATCTAAAATAAGGTTTGAAGTCTATTTCTGGATGTACCATTTGAATCTGTTTCAGTTAATGGAGAAATCAACATGTGGGCACATGTTATGGATTAATAACTCCCTGGATGGGTGACTCTGAAAACCATGGGAACAGATAATGAGGAAGACACAGAGGGTTTTTATTGGCATGAGAGCCAAAGGAATTACTTTTATAAAAATGCAATGTTCTAAAACAACTCCCTTTTCTTCCCTACCTCAAATATTGGAATATGTCTCATGACTACAAAGTGAGATGGATAAGTGATGAGTCTGCTTCCTTGGATTTATGTGGATGATCAGTTTAAATAACACAAAAATAGTCCACTCTGAGGTGCTGTGTGTGTGTGATCCATCCACCCTTTGTGTGTGCCCCCCCCAAAATTTTTGAAAAGCACTATTAAACCTTTATAGTGCAACATTAATAGGTAAATGAGAAAGCAGAAGACTCTGGAGAACAATGGAAATGAATGATTCTGGAGAAGAAGGGAGGCTTGATCTGAGTTGTATAGACCATGGATGGGCATAAGGGATAAAATTACTTTTGGCTAAGACTGCAGGGCTTGCTGTTATGCTGATAGCTATAGGTAATCTTCTTAATTAGGCAACGCTACAAAGGTAAGGGGGAAAACACTTGTTTTGGCTTTCTCAAGGTCTTGGCTCCCTAGCAGCAGCAGCTTACAGTGAGAACAGCATGTGACATTGCCACATCTCAGATAACCATGGGCCAAAGCATTAGGGGCTCTTGAGCCAAAGCCCTCTATGTTCCTAACTTCAACATCTGCTTTCTGATTCTTTGCGTCTTCTTTCCAAAGAGAAAGGTCACATAACTATCAAGTGGCAGAGCCAGGATTCTCAGGCAGGCTGTCTAGTTCCAGAGCCTGAATTTAGATGATGGCACAATTTCTGCTTTCTGGAGTTGGTGACACTGTGTGGGTTGGCAGCCTCCTCTATTTTGCAAACCTCCACTCAAACTTAGTAAAAAAAACCTGCAGGTTATTTTCCCAAAATAGACCATTCCCTATTACTGACCCCCTTACCAACCTCATTCCTCCCTACCTTATATACCTAAATCCTGAGGTGTTTCCATCATGATTTAGACCTCTCCTGAAATTACATTGCAGGGAACAAGTACCAAGTACATCCAGCTAAGGGCCATTGGAGTCCAGCCCTGCAGGTTTTGTGTGCAGAAGATTGAATTCTCAATTACATTCTCTCTGCTTCTGTGCCCTGCATCCTGGAGAATCATGAAGCACAGGCCATGAAGCAAGCCATAGAACTCCTGGGGATTTGGTCATTAGTTGTCAGGGCTGAAAGCTTTAATGTGTCTCTCTGTAGAGCAATGGGAGATGGTGAGGACACTAAGTTATTTTAAAAGACACCAAAAATTCTTTCTGACTGTCCTTTGCACTGAGGCTTGTGCATAATTTCAATACACAAGAATGTCTTCAGCAAGTACCCTGTGCCCAGTACTGTGCCAGGTGTTATGAGAGATTCAAAGCCCAAGAAATGGTTTCTGCCTCTAGAAGTTTTCAATCTAGTTAAAAAGACACCATACACACCCAATAGATCAGTAGAAAACACTTCATAATTATGTAAAAAATTACATGTAACTTAGCACCAGTATAAAAGGTGCTATGGAAAGTCAGAAGAAAGAGAGAAATAATCATGGTAATAGTAATATTAAGACTTAGTGTTTATTGAGCACTGAACATGAGGCAGGTATTTTCTAAGTACTTGAAAGTATTAACTTCTTTAATCCTCTCAACAACTCTATTGAGTGTGGTACCAGTTTTACCCTACTTTGAAAGATGAGGAAATTGAGGCACAGAGCATTCAGGCAACTTGCCCAAGGTCATACAGATGGTGAGTGACAGCACTTAGATTTAGACTTAGGCAGTGCAGAGCCACTGTTGCCTAGCACTCTATTCTGCCTCCATTTCAGTGAATTAGTTGGAGGAGCCTTCATAAATGGTGTGGAACTGTCTTCAAGCTCTGAAGTCTACACTATAACAAGGCTTGAAGGGTGGTGTAGATTTGGAGGATCAGGGAGTATACTGCAGTTTAAAAAATAGTAGAATCACATTGGTTATAACTGGCTATCTTTTTACTGAGCCCCTACTAGACAGTTTTCTTTTGCAATGCAATGGATTGGTTGCATGTCAGACTGAAACAATGTGATATATAATAAGAAGAACCTGGGCTTTAGAGTCAGACAAATCTAGATTTGGGTTCTGGATCTGTCCTTACTATGTGTGTGACTACTGTTTAGTTACTTAACCTGTCTGAGTTAAATACAAAAGCACATTGGCTTTAATCAGCTCTCTTTTTATTGCACACTTGGTAGGTGCCATGAGCTTTACCTGAATTATCTCACTTAACCCTCATGGCAACTCATGAGCTAGGAATTACTATTCTGATTTTACAGATGAGAAAACTGTCCAAAATCAAATTATTAGTAAGTAGTAGCATAGAGAGTCTAGTCTTGGTTTGTGAGTATGTTCTGTGACTGCCTGATATTCCCATTCAGCCACTATCAGACTAGGCCATGATTTTAGCTGGATGCCGGAGTTAAGACTCAGTTTAAATGTGCAGAATATTGAAAAAGATTCTTAGCTGACACCAAATACTTTGCCATTTGACTGCAATTTCACACAAATTAAAAGAGAAACAAAAAGAGGGGTGCCTTGGTGGCTCAGTCAGCTAAGCGTCTGAGTCTTGACTTTGGCTCAGGTCATGATCAGGGGTCCTGAGATCGAGCCCTGAGTAGGGCTCCATGCTGGGTGTGGAGCCTGCTTAAGATGCTCTCTCTCCCTCTGCCCCTCCCACACTAAAGAATTTTATATTTATTAAAGATTACTAAATGTTTAACTGTTAACCTAAATATGTACATTATCAAATAACCTTATTATTTAATTGTTAATTTACAAGAATAAACAGGCAATGATGCATTGGTGGGGAAGGGAAAAAGGGTGAGAAGGGACCAGCTCTACCAGATATTAAAACAGATATTGTAAGGTGACAAGACTTCAAACATGGTGGTATGTAAAAGAATAAAACAAATCAACAACAAAAATACGTAACACTCAAATAGGTCCTTGTATAAAAATTACTAGATACATGATAAAAGATGCACATTGAAGTGTTAAATAACACAAATTCAACCAAGTAAATTTTAAAGATATAACTGGCTTTTTAAATTGATTCATGTATTGGGCAGCATTCCATCTAGCAAGTAGAGAGGAGCTCCAAAGGGCTACGGAAAAGGGAAAAATTTAGAAGTAGAGAGGGAGTAGAAAAAAGGAAATTATTAGTAAAGAATCCATTGTTTTAAACGATGTTGCCCTCCTAAGGGGAATGGAAGGGGTCTATCAGTAAAATTCCTAGTGCTGACCAGGAAATTCCATGGTAACCTGTTAAAGGTTACATTCTGGGAGGCTGAAACAGCAGTTAGGTTAGGTATTATTAGTTTACTGACATGGAGCCTTAACCTAAATGACACCATATGGGGCCTGCAGTTTTCTTTTTAACATAGGAAAAGTTCTTTGTATATGTTGAACATCTTTACATATGTTATCACCCATAAAATACACAACAGCCCTATGAAATAGATATTATTCACTTTCATTGTGTGGATGAAGAAATAGAAGCCAAGAGAGATTAAGAAAGTAGGCCAAAATTGATACAGCTCATGAGTGACAAATCAAGACCTAAACCCAGGTTATCTGACCCCACAGCCCATTTACCTCCTATTATATCACACTGTTTTAATATGACTGCAACACACAAACCATCCACTGCATAGCAAAAACAAGCTGCAGGGAGAACACATAGCAAATTAGTGTTAGTGTTTGTGTTAGGGAGGTTACCTTATGGATTTTAATTTTTGGCTTTTTGGTATTGCCTATGTCTATAATTAAAAAGCCCCTGTTATATACAAAATAATAATGAAAAGTAGAGAGAGTATAAGATATAAAGAGAAAACCAAGGTGACAGAGAACACTTTCCTTAGAAAAGCAAGGTGACAGAGAACACTTTCCTTCTAAGAGGAAAGTTCTCAGGGACCGAGACCACACTTCATTAAGCTGCTATGTTAAACTTGATCATTGGAATCTCAATCTTACCTGAAATGGCAAAAGAACTTGAATTACACTAAGTTTTTTCCAGAAAGAAATCTAGTGAGTGCTTAAGGGAGCCTGACCTTACATGCCTGGGTCAGTTTGTCAATTGTCCAGAATGGAGTCTCCGAATCTTACTCAGAGACTGGAAAGGTGAGACTATGTACCACAGCCAGCAGCCAGGGTATCTGGGAGCTAGTGAAGCTATTCTTTTCGACCATCCCATCAGATACACATTTAACAATTCCTCTTGACTATAATCCCTCAGAAGGGACACCGGGAGATAGCTTATCCTATACATGCACGCCAAAAGTTAGTCCAGGATTAATATGTGCTCATTCTGCATGGCAGAATGGTAGTCTGGTTGAGATGATTGGTTGGTAATTTTCAGTATAAGACTGAGACAGTCCTTCAAAGCGAGTTGTCTTAATATCAGCAGCAGCAGCAACAGCATTAACACTTGTTAAGTAGGTAATATGTGCCAGGCCCTGTACTAATTGATTTACATGTCATTTAAACCTCACAACAAATCTTGTCAAGTAGATACTATTATCCCCATTGTACAGAGGAGGAAGTTAAAAGACTAACTTGCCCAAGAGCACACAACTGCTTAGTCAGGGTAGAGAAATTCCTTCTCCTGCCTTGACCACTGATTGAGATTGTTACCTAATTGCATCTGAATTAAACCTAGAGGGAGGACACCTGCACAGGGTAATTTTCCCTCCCCCTCCCCAATCCACTGCAGGTAGGACTATGTTTTGTCTGCAGTGATAGCAGTGAAAAGCGTGAGGATTTAGGACTTAGGCTGTTGAGCGCTAATTGGCCTTTCTTGTCTGATCCATGTCTGCACTGAAAATACCTACCTACTCCCTGCCTGCCTCTCAGAGATGTTTTCCCACAGGTGGTTTTCTGTGTATATCGGGGTCTATTTCACCTGTTGGAAAAATAAACCAGCAATCACGATTCCTGCCCTTGAGACACCTACCATCTAAACAAATGGTAACGTTTGTGGATAGCATAACTACTTGCATGGTGAAAAAAAAAATGTGGAAGAAGCACACAGATGCAAGCCTAAATCCGTTGAAGCAAAGAAGGAACATTTTGCATAAACTGAAGCCTTGGGAAGAGTGATTATGAAGGGGGTTTACCTGTTGGAAAAGACAGTACCCACGGAGATTTTGCACTAACTTTTGACTGTATGAAAGTCAATTGCAGCAGCCATTTGAGGAATAGGAAAGGATGGCCTAAACATGGCACATAAAAGTGTGAGGGAAAATCTTGATATTGGCAATGCTGAGAGAAGGCTTGAAAGAAGAAATGGAAGCCTGAGTATGAGAGAATTGAGGGGAGAATACATATAGCTCTGAATTCACTGGATAAGCAAGAACTTGCTTTTATGCAAGAGAGAAGGCACATGGCGAGTGAGAAATGGTTAAGAAAGTTTTTCTACAGAGGCTGGGAGGTAAATGTGGATGGTAGATATTTCACAGTAGAAGAAAGCTAATGTGTCTCTCTCGACTCAATTAATCTGTTGGATTATTGCCTCTCCCTGCAGGTAAAGGCCAACTTCTCATACAGAAAAGAACTGGCATTTACTCTATTTTCTGTGTGCCAGAGTCTGGCTTAGCCCTTTACATGTATTATATCATCTTCAAAGCAACTCCACAAAGTACAACCCCTAACAGATGGGAAATTTGAAGCCTGTGGAGATTAAATGACAAGTCCAAGTTCACACAGATTGTAAGTGGCTGAGCTCAGGGCTGTTTGACTCCAAAGCACACATGCTTTCCCAGGCACTTCATCTTGGGCAATGTACCAATCTTTCTACTCTTTACAATATGTGACAGACCTCAAGAAACTAGTATGACCAGCAGGCGGGCTAGTAGGTCTTCTTGTACAGGATGTACACAAACATTTATGACTCCACCTGCCTCTATTATTGAAATTCACACATCATGTGAGGTAATAGTGTCACCCTCCAGTCCTCACAGTTAAATTTCTTACCAGGATAACCCAGAAAGAACAATAGTGACCAGGTTTTGCTCGTTGGTTCTCTTGGTGGAAGAACATCTGATCATATCAGTCAACACATAGGAAACAGGAGGGAGGAAGGACGGGAAATAAAAGAGGCCTTCCAGACATGAAAGCTCCAATAGGTGGTTAACACATGAATTCACCCAAAGTTTCCCATTAGTTACACAAAAATATAAACATAGATCTAGAAAATTCTGGGTACTGCCTGGTCCCAGGTGACATCAACAATATGGGGTGAGACAAGTAACTCTTATTCTAAGAGACTAGACCACAAGGTTTTCTATAAATATCTTTTTTTTGTAGGAAACTCTAGTAGAGCCAGAATCCCTAAGATTCCACCCATAATTCTATTTATATATTTTTCTCCTATTTTTAATTTAATTTGATTTTTTGAAATATTTTATTTATTTATTTGACAGAGAGAGAGAGAGAGATGGCAAGAGAGAGCGCACAAGTAGGGAGAGTGGCAGGCAGAGGCAGAGGGAGAAGCAGGCTCCCCACTGAGCAAGGAGCCCAGAGCAGCGGAGGATGCAGGACTTGATCCCAGGACTCTGGGATCATGAACTGAGCCAAAGGCAGATGCTTAACTGACTGAGCCACCCAGGCGCCCCACATATTTTTAAATTTTAAAGCATTTAAATATTTTAATATTTAAAATATTTCATTTTAATTGTGGTCAAAAATGCATGACCTGAAATTTACCATCTTAACCATTTTAAGTGTATAGTTCAGTGTGTTAAGTATATTCATATTGTTGTGCAACAGATCTCTAGAACTTTCTCATCTTGCAAAACTGAAACTATATACCCACTAAACAACAACTTCCCATTACCCCCCTCCCCCAACCCCTGGTAAAACCATTCTACTTTTTGTTTCTATTAATTGGAGTAGTTTAGATACTTTAGATAAGTAGAATCATAAGGCTTTTGTCTTTTTGTGACTTATTTCACTTAGCATAACATCCTTAAAATTCATTTAGATCCTATTTTTAAATCACTTGAAGTCCCTCTTTGTAGGTATAAGTGAGAGTTATGACTTTTTTATGGTATGGCAAAATACCTATAACATAAAATTTACCATTAGTGACATTTAGTACATTGACAATGTAGTACAACCATCACCACTATCTACATCCAGAACATTTTCATCACTTCCAAAAGAAACCCCATACCCATTAAGCAGCCAGTCTTCATTTTTCCCTCACTCTAGCCCCTGGTAACCACTAACAGCTTTCTGTCTTTATGGAGTCATCTATTCAGTGTATTTCATATAAATGGAACCCTGTATGTGGCCTTTGGGGATCTGGCTTCTTTGACTTGGCATAATGTCTTCAAAGTTCATCCATGTTGTAGCATGTGTCAGAATTTCATTCCTTTTATGGTTAAATAATATTTCATTGTATGGATATGACATATTTTGTTTATCCATTCATCGTTTGATGGACATTTGGGTTGTTTCCACCTTTTGGATATTGTGAATGGTGTTGCTATGAATATTTATATACATGTTTTTGTTTGCACATTTTTTTTCAATTCTTTGGGGTATATATCTAAGAGTTAGGACATTTTATTAAGGGATATTTTTCCTGTCTGCCTTGTCAGGAAGCTGTATAACTTTCTGCATCCTTTCACCTTCAAGACAGTTGCCACTGTCCCCCAGTAGGACATTCCAGCACATTGTTTTTAGGAGGTAAATCTATAAACCACAATCTAGAGAAACATTAAAACTATGATTATCAATAACTACTACCTTCTTTTTATTTTTATTTTTATTTTATTTTTTAAGATTCTTATTTATTTATTTGACAGAGAGAGAGATAGCGAGAGCAGGAACACAAGCAGGGGGAGTGGGAGAGGGAGAAGCAGGCTTCCTGCCGAGCAGGGAGCCCGATGCGGGACTCGATCCCAGGACCCTGGGATCATGACCTGAGCCGAAGGCAGACGCTTAACGACTGAGCCACCCAGGCGCCCTACTACCTTCTTTTTAAAAAATATTTTATTTATTTATTTGAGAGAGAGAGAGAGAACGAGCAGGGCCAGGGGGGCAGAAGGAGAGGGAGAAGCAGACTCACCGCTGAGCGGGGAGCTTGACATGGGGCTCGATCCCAGGACCCTGAGATCATGACCTGAGCTGAAGGTAGATGCTTAACCGACTGAGCCACCCAGGTGCCCCAATACCTACTACCTTCTAAATACTAGTCTAGTCTACCAATTCCATGAATCCTCCTCTCATAATACTAACATAACTCTGCACATTCTTATCCCTAAACATAATGTATTATATTTTTATTTAAACATATCATATGTGGATGCCTAGCTTCTCAAACTAGAAGCCAATTAATTCCTTCCAGGACCAGAACTATCTTCTCTCTCAGATGTCCCCAGATGCACATAGACTAGTGTCTGCACAAAATATTGGTAAGAACATGAGTTCTAGTCCTGGTTTCATCACTTAGCAGCTGCGTGATCTTGGACAAGTTTCTGCTAGCTTGTCCTGGTCTTGGTTTCTTCATCCATAAACTGAAGATAATAGTAGCACTTATCTGCATCAGGTTTTGTGAGGATAATGACTTAATGCATATGTGAGGTACTTAGAATAATGCTTAGAACTTGGTAAGTGCTCAGCAAATATTAGCAAGTAGTGGTAGTAGTATTATTTAGGGTCAGATGGAACTGAGCTCAAATTCCAGCTCTGTCAATGATTAAATAACATGCATGCTGTGTCATTGTGAGCTTATTGCTTATAGTACACACACACACACACACACAGGAGCAGGCTCCTGTGTTAAACTCTGTGACAGAGACAGGTGAAACTTTTACTACCAACTGCCATCTGTGTTCTCTCTTTTGGCATCCAGTAAGACTGGACTTGTCCTCCTATTCTGCTCCCTTTGTATGCTGGTTGGATGCAGAGGTTCTAGTAGAGAACATCAAGGCCCTAGAAGAAGATGGAAGGAGACTGGAATCCAGAAATACCTTGTGGGAGGCTGCCTGTCAAACACCTTATTGGACCATGGAATGAGTGAGTAATAAACCTTTTACTATGTTAAGTCCCTAAGATGTTGGGTTGTTTTTCATAGCAATCAACCTTTAAGACTAATATAATAATTTGCTAATTTGGTATGCTCAATATTCAATTAGATTAAAATTATAGCAACCTCAACTGAAATATACAAATTCATTTCTAACCTAAGGCCCTCCCTGCAGTTCTGTACAAATTGATCCATCCAAGCAGGGCTGGGACAATGATCAGAAAAGTGAGGTGCCTGAAGTCTCTTCAATGACTCCCTGTGTCCATGACTGCTTGGCTTCTTGTTCTTCTGGTCATCCCCTGGCATCTGTGTGTGCTAGGACACATATGCCCACGGATCCCTTAAATGGAAGGGTTATGGCCATAAGCCCCAAGAAACTTCATTAGAAATCCAAGCCATTTTCAGGCCTGGCCCTTACTTGCTAAGCAGATAAAGGGAGCCTGCATATACTCCCTCTCCACCAGCTGCTTTCCTGTGCTGAGCTGGCTGACCTGCCCCAACCTCTCCATAGAGATGGTCTGCTCTGCCATGATTCCTTGGGGAATTAACTTGCCCTTTGCTGGCTGTCTCTATCTCAGAAACATCTGCTCAATAGCCATATTTGGCCTTGGAATGGGCTCCAGATCCAGCATTTTGGGGCTGGTGATGAAGCAAACATAGGGAGCTCTACCAGTCCAGCACTCTCCACCCACAACATGGCCCCAACGCACACACCTACATACACGCTTAGAGTGCCTGTTGCTAAAATATAACACTCTGAGGGTTCCAGTAGAGGTAGCTCCTAGGCTGACTGTTCCAACTCTCTCGCCTCATATTAGTAGTCTAGGGGATTGGGCTCCCATCCATTTTAATTTTGAATAAGAGAAATTGGAAGAGGAATGGAAATATGGAGGATGGAGATGCTTTGCTGCTAAAAATAATGCTAACAGAGAGAGGGGGAGAGAAAAGGGAGGAGGAAAAGGAAGGGGAGGGAAGATGAAGGGAAAAGAAGAGACAGAGAGATGCCAGGGGATAGGATCTCAAAAATAGAAAAGAGTGGGGGATGCTACAGGGGATGGGAATAGAAATAAAAAAGAAAGGAAAAGAAAGGAAGAAAATCTAGAAAAGAAAAAAACTTCAGGACACAAAAAGAAGGAAAAACAAATAGAGATATGAGAAGGAAACATTTAAGACTGAGAAGTAGCAGTAGGGGAGTGAGAAGCCCAGAGCCATTGAAGGGGGGAAGGGAGAGTGGTGGTGGCAGGACCTGTGCCTCAAACAGCTCAGATAGAGCCAAAGGAGAAAGGCCAACCCTGCTGTGGCAAGCTTAGGGTAAGCCCACTAGATTGTGAGCCTTCTGTAAGGCTCTGCTGACTCACCTGGGACCATTTCCAGAATGTTCTCAGATATCATTTGTTTGTTTGTTTGTTTTTATTATTATTATTTTATGTTAATCACCATACATGACATCATTAGTTTTTGATGTAGTGTTCCATGATTCATTGTTTGTGTATAACACCCAGTGCTCCATGCAGTACATGCCCTCTTTAATACCCATCACCAGGCTAACCCATCCCCACACCACCCTCCCCTCTAGAACCCTCAGATTGTTTCTCAGAGTCCATAGTCTCTCATGGTTCATCTCCTACTCCGATTTCCTGCCTTCATTCTTCCCTTCCTGCTATCTTCTTCTTCTTCTTCTTTTTTTAACATATAATGTGTT
>NC_138385.1:30810719-30842490 GCF_054177405.1 Leptonychotes weddellii
TTTTTAATTACACCTCATTAATAGCCTTTTTGATTTCGACTTGGTTAGATTTTAGTTCTTTTATTTCTCCAGAAAGGGTTTCTCTAATATCTTCCATGCTTTTTTCAAGCCCAGCTAGTATCTTTAAAATCGTCATTCTGAACTCTAGTTCCAACATCTTACTAATGTCCGTATTGATTAAGTCCCTGGCAGTCGGTACTGCCTCTTGTTCTTTTTTTTGAGGTGATTTTTTCCATCTTGTCATTTTGTCCAGAAAAGAATAGATGAATGAGAGAACTAGATGAATGAGAGAACAAAATGCTAACAGGGTAACAATGACCCCAGAAAAATATACACTAAACAAATCAGAAGAGACCTTCCAGAAAGTGGTCACTTTTCTGTTCAGAGAGTTGCTGCTATTCTTTTCTTCGATCTCCTGTTGAGTTCTTAGGTGTTCAGAATGGTTTGATCCCTATCTAGCTGAATTCCTGGGACCAGACGAAATTTAGGTCTCCTACTCCTCTGCCATCTTGCTCCTCTCCCCACTCCTTGAGTTCTATATGATTATAAAAGCACTAAAAATCTCAAGGTTAGAAGGGAACTGAGATGAAGCCACTCAAATAAACATCCATGTTTCCCAAAGTAACACCAGAAGTTAAATAATGTGCAAAGAATGCAGGGTATGAATCATGAATCAAGCAAGAAGAGGCTGTTCTACCTTGAACTGCTGTTGATATCGGCCCAGCCCAGTTTCCATGACACATGAAGCAAAAGTCCATCAATTAATGTCTGCCACCCTTGGAATAATGTAGGGTAGGTAAATTTCAAGACAGACAGGACATACTTGTTCATGAGGTAAGAAGCCAGGTAGCAGGTACAAAAGGTGAGGCCCACCATGCACCTCCTCACACACATTGGTCAGCCTGTGCCCCTTCCAGGGGACCCTGGGGGAGCTCCGAGACAGCCTGTTCTCAGATATCTTAAAGGCCTCATCACAAAGTTGCTGCAGCTTTATCTCATTTGATGTCTGTTATGAACACTATATCAAATGGAGAAATAAGAAAGATAACTGTCCCTGGCCACTGCTCCTTCATAGTTTTTGCTTCAGGACCCTAGATTTAGGCTCTATACTCAGAACAATGATGAAGGAAAGAAAGGAACTATGACTAAAGCTAACAAGTAGGTAAGGGGTAGTGGGTCAAATTACCATCCACCTCAAAGTCTCCTGTGTTTCTCCAAGGGAATCAGATACCTCTGATCCTTTAGGGGAAGTAAGAGCAAGAAAGGAAGAGGAAAGGTAGAGTTGGGATACCACAGGAAGCCATGTTGTTAACTACTCCTCCTGGACCTCCTCTTGATGATGATGGCAGCGAAAAGGAAGTACATGACAATTTGACAAGCCTGAGAGACCCACTCCTTCCTTAGTTTCCCAGACTTAATGAAAATCCTTCAAGGCACAAGGGCCTCTCAGGGACATGAAGCCTGGCTGAGCTTGATAATCCTGTGCAAGTGGGTAGGGTTAATGAAGAGTTGTTGGAGGCCAAAGGTGAGTGGGGAATTTTGTAAGTTAAATAACTCCTACTCCTAGGTCTTCCCAATTCTCCAACCTTACCTCTGTCTCTCTATCTCTCTCCCCCTCTTCTCTCTCCTCTCTTTTTTACATCTGGTACACACAGTTGGATTATTTATATGTTTATATACATGATATAAATATATCATGGTATCTAACAATATATATTGTATCACAATATATACCACATATATTATATCATATATTGTTAGATACCATGATATATTGTCATCATTGGCCCACACATGGATTTATTTTATTTATTTCTTTGTTTGTTTGTTTATTTATAAAGCCAATATGATGAACACTTGTGAACCTACAGCCCAATGGAAAAAAAGTAAGACATCACCTAGAAATTTATATCTGCTTACGTGCTCCTAGTCTCTCTTATCCTTTTGTTCCCTTTGTTGCCACCAGAGGTAACAACTGTCTTGTATTCAGTGTTTATGGTTCCTGTGATTTACTTCCCATTTTATTGCATTTCTATGTACACACTGGCACTTTGGTCACTCAGCCATTTACCTAACTGTGTGACCAAAGGCAAATTTCTCAGTGTTTTTAAGTCTTAGTTTCCTCTAATTAAAAAAACGACAATAATACCTGCCTCAGAGGAGTTTTGTGATGATTCTGTGCCTTAATGCATATAAAGCACCTAGACAAGAACTTTGCAGATGCATATGGGTAGTAATAGTAGTAGTAGTAATGTGCTGATATTGCCTGAACTGCCCTTTTTTCCCCTTTGCTAACTCATGTGCCCTCTCCTCCAGGAAGACTAACCTAATTTCCTTAGTTGAAACCAGTTTATTTTCTCTACATTCCCATGGTACCTACTCATACCTTCATTCTGGCCCATATTTCATACTAGTGCTAATAACAAGTCTGTTTTCCTTTAAAGCAGTTCTTAATATTATCAGCACATTAAAATCATCTGGGACCTTTAAGAGTCCTGATACAAGCCCTTTAAAGCAGTGGTTCTTAATTTATCAGCACATTAAAATCACCTGGGATCTTTAAGAGTCCTGATCCAAGCCCTATGCCAGACCAATTAAATGAGAATCTCTAGGAGACTCAGACAACAGCACTTGTTACAGCTTTTCCAGGTGATTCTTATGAATAGCCTTAGAAGAAGAGTCGGCAAACTCTGACCTGTGAGCCAACTCCCACCCACTGCCTACTTTTGTAAATAAAATTCTATTGGCCCATTTGTTTATGTATTTTCTATGACTAATTTCACACTACAATGGCAAAGTTGAGTAGTTGTAACAGATACTGCCGGATCCTCAAAGTCTAAATCATTCACTATCTGAATCATTACAGAAAAAGTGTTGATCTCTACCTTAGAAAATAATTTGAGTGTAGGGACCAAGTCTTATTCATCTCTACTTTTTCTAAATATGGCTAACACAATGCTTTGCTCATAGCTGCTTAATAAGTGATTGTCCAAAGAATGGTTAGAAATGAGGTGGAAGGTCCTGTTTGCCAAATTCAAATCTGAAGTCTATTTTTCCAGTAGTGCTGACATTAGCCAGTATTTTGAAGTATGTGAATTCCAGTCTCCTTGTTGGTTGGGAGATCACCTAGAGAGAGTACTGGAAACAGAAAGTTAGGAAAGCTACCTTGCCTTGCTCCCTGCATCAATTCTCAGAGCACAGTGCTGGCCTCACCACTGCCATCCAGCATTCTTTGGTTTTAGGATCTCTAATTGGTTTCCATCTCCCCCCAGGTCCTTCCAGTTTGGGAAATACTTGAATTGGTTGACTTTTGGAGATCTCTTTCAGATTTGTCTTATGGGCCATCTTGTGGTTTAGTTATTTATATCACAGTGGTTAAAAATTGACATTGTGGAGTTAGGCAAACCCAGGTGTGCATCTTGGTTGTGTGACCCTGGTCTCACTGCTTACTGGCTCAACATGTGTTTCTGAATCTGCAAAATGGGTGTAGCAGGGCATACCTCATAAGGTTCTTGGAGTAAATGAGATAATGCCTGTAAAACACTAAGCAGAGTACTGGGCAAACAGTAAGCACTCCGTTAAATGTCACTCTGACCTTCGTCATTATACCTATCATTGCTGTCAAAGGTCTCATAAACCCTGCCATGGCTGTAAGCCCCTCAAAGGCAGGGGCCTTGTCTTAGCCATTTCTGCCTCCCTGCCATGCCTGGCACATAGTGGGCTCTCAGTGTGCATTAATTGCTTGAATTGTAACCTGTCACCTCAAATAAAGCTCATGGCAGGAATGCAGATGTCAGGCTCCACCTCACCTCTCACTTTCCACTGCCTATATCCCTAGGCATCTGGGTGTTAATCAAAGCCATATATCAAAAATAGGCACTGACATATGTAGTAATTTTACCAGCCTCAGGGCCATCAAAAATTAATTTGTCTACTTTCCAAATGAACAGTAACTTTATTAAAATTCCCACCTCTGACAAATACATAGTGCATTAATTTTTCCTAGGGAAAGGAACTGCCACTGAGGTGTTATTTCTAAAACATTTGTCACAACAAGTCTAAATTACTAAGATAGTGCTTAGATTCAAGCTAGAGGACATGTAAAAGGCCAGGCTCCCAGTCTTTGACAGGAAAAAAATATATAGAAAAGTCATTCTAATGCTAGCAACCATTTCTCCTGCTTCAACACTTAATTGGGCTCAGGGACTGCTATGTTAGCCTGGGAATAATGCACTGTGTTTTGGAAATGTAATTGTCTGTATTAATAGAATGCTACTGTACAGAGGCTCCAGGCCAGCATGTCTGGACTTGGCCACTTCCATTGATTTACTTAACACTGTCCTCAGGAGCATAAACAGGGTAGACACCTTAGCCAGTGA
This sequence comes from Leptonychotes weddellii, assembly GCF_054177405.1. Taxonomy (NCBI): domain Eukaryota; kingdom Metazoa; phylum Chordata; class Mammalia; order Carnivora; family Phocidae; genus Leptonychotes; species Leptonychotes weddellii. The sequence goes on from NC_138385.1 coordinate 30,815,099, forward strand.
GAGATCACCGTGGGGCAGTGTCAAAATCCTTGTCAGTTCAATAGCAATAAGAACAAGATTAAAGATCAGGTCTCCGAGTACTTAAAGCCAAGAACAAAAGGGGGAAGTTTATTTCCCTAGCTCCTGTTTCTTCTTTCTGTGCCCTTTGCCTGGCTACCACACCAATCCCACAGTGGGTGATACATTTCTTTACACTTGGTCTTAATGTAGGCTCTTCCCAGAGGGAGTTGCATTTATATAGAAGTTACTGGGTTCAAAATAAAGGATTGACATGCTAGTAGTAGATAAATCTAAAGATATTCATGCCAAGACACATCTTAGTCAAAGTTCTATAAACTAAAGACAGAAGAAAATATTGACAGCTCTAAGGGAGAAATAACACCTGGCTCAGAGGGGGTGGGGGAAACAGTTCAACTTACTGCAGATTTCTCATCAGAAACTGTGGAGCCAGAAGAAAGTGGCACAAGATTGTTAAAGTGTGGAAAGAAAAGATCAGCCATAAGTCCCACATCCAGGAAAAATATCCTTCAGGAATTAAGCTGGTAATTTATGTATTAGAGGGTTAAAAGTGGGGCAGAGTGCGTAAGATTGCCCAATACCATCACTGCAATATAAGAATTTTCCCCCCTGTTACTAGGTATTGATTACTCAAATTGATATATTAAGCTAAAAATAGTTTAGTTTCAGTAGGGAAAATCATTTTTTCATGACTCTGGGTTTCAAAACACAGAAAACTCTACCTAATGTACCTCTATAAAAGGATTTTATTAGCTCACATGGCTAAACCCCTTCAGGCATAGCTAGATTCAGTGATTCAAAAACCATCATCAGGATTTCGTTTCTCCCTACCCCTCAGTTCTGCTTCCTCAGGATGTCTGTATTGTTTTTGTTTGTTTGTTTGTTTGTTTGTTTAAAAAGAGATGGAGAGAGAGAGAGAACAGGGGAAGGGCAGAGGGAGAGGAAGAGAGAGAATCTTAAGCAGGCTCCATGCCCAGTGCAGAGCCAATGCGGGGCTCGAACTCATGACCCTGAGATTATGACCTGAGCTGAAATCAGAGTTGGACACATAAATGACTGAGCCACCCAGGTGCCCCCAGGATGTCTGTATTCTTAAATGGGCTCTCCTCTTACTCAGAGATGGCTGTCAGCAGTAATACAACTATTATCTTTCCATATCCCATTCCAGTAGGAAAAAATGAGAGTACTTGTCCAACATTTCCAAGAAAAGCCATAAAATTCACTCTGATTGGTAAGTTTAGGATACAAGTCCACACCTGGAGTAGTCACAGTAGCCAGACAAATGCTGTGTGACCATTGATTTAGGCCTGGGTCTCAGGGCTGGAGGTGGAATTCCATCCAGGAAGTTGGACTGAAGTGGGAATGAAGTTGGGTCTCTATATGAAAATTAGGGTCCACTGGCAAAAGTAGAATGCTTGCTGGGGAGGCAAACAGCAAATGACCTCCATAACCACACCTAGCCAATCTCTTGGAGTTGTTTGATGCAGAAAGTTTGCATGTTGATAAAAGGGTACCAATGAAATGTATTTATTTAGACTACCCAAAGCATCCTGTGCAAGACTCTACAAAATCCCAGTGGGTTTTCTTTTAAGTTTTTTTTAAAGATCTTATTTATTTATTCCAGAGATGGAGAAATAGAGAGGGAGAGAGAGAAAGAGAGGGTGGAGGGTGAAGCAGAGGGAGAGGGACAAGCTGACTCCCCATTGAGCACAGAGGCCTATGCAGGGCTGGATCCCACTACCCCAAGATCATGACCCAAGCCAAAATCAAAAGCCAGACACCCAACTGACTGAGCCACCCAGGCACCCCCAAATCCCCATTGTTTTATCATGAACGTGGGATTAATTTAGAAGTGAGAAACAAAAAAGTAGGGATAAATAGGACATTTGAAAGGAGGTATAAACAGTGAGATACCCCAAAGGCTGGTCTGATTTAATACTTCAATATGTTGTGGATCAGGGGTCAGAAAACTTCTATAAAGGACCAGATAGTAAGCAATTTTGGTTTGATGGGCCATACATGTCCTAGCATGAAAGCACCCATGGACAACATGTAAATAAATGTGTTTTGGCTGGGTGCCAGTAAAATTTTATTTTTAAAGCGGGCAGTAGGCTGGATTTGGCCCACAGGTAGTAGTTTGTTGAATCCTGTTATAGATGGATAGTAATGTACTATGTGGGAATATGGGCTCTGTTGTTAGATGTGTCTGGATTTGAGTCTTACCTCTTACTCACTAGTTCTGTGTTCATGGGTAATTTCCTTAACTACTTTAAACCTCAATTTCCTCATCTGCATAATAGAAATAATAATAAGAGATATCTAAGAGAGTCATTGTGAGAATTAAAAGAGAATATGCACATATATCAGAGTATAATGCCTGGCACATGTGTAGTAAGTGGTCAGTAAATTGTAGCTATTATTATTATTATGAATAATTGGGGGAAAACTGTAGGAAAACCTTGTGAGAGGGAAGAAAGATAAACTTCAGTGTTGTTTTAAGGATACATATTTATTAAAACATTCCAATTATATTTTTAGAGTAGTGGGATTTGTGTCATCAATTACAATTTAGGAAAGAGAATTACAGCTTCCAGGGAAGGGTCCACAATGACTCTTCTCTCAAGATACTGATGAAACCCAAAAATTCCCCAGAATTACTGAATGCCATTTTAAAACAATCAGTAATTTAAAAAAAGTTATCTTGTTCAAATTTATTTTGTGTCCACACCTGGAATTCTGCATATATTTGTAATGATTATCCTTCACTAAATAGAGTAGAGCTGGAGAAGATTTAGAAAGGGCAAGCTGGGGAGATTATTGGTTTATATGGGTGAATGCATGAGGGCCCACTATCTTTAAATCAAATTTATAACACTGACCTTAAAAAGGTGTGGTGAGTACTAAATGCCAGAAATGGATATTCCATTTTTTAGTAATGTGAACTTAGTGAGTATCATTAACAAATTAAAGCACTCAGCACAGGGCCTGGCATAAAGTAGGCATTCACCAACTATTAGTTCTCTTTCTTTAGGTGCACACAAAACTAGACTTTATGCTCAAAGGGATGAGTCTTCCATTCATAGGGAAAACTGAAATTCTACATGGTTCTCTACTGGGTTACTATGAAGCAAATGGGATTGGTGGAATACAGTCACAACTAGGCTTATCACTTAACTGGACCAATAAGAGAACTAGTGCCATGTTAGATATGTACTAGAAATCAGTATGCAGGAAGCAGGTTCAAGTAAACTCAAGAGTCAAAACCAATACCAGGAAGTAATATGGATAATTTAGTGCATTAATTCTCAAAGTTATAGTGGCAAACAATGACTGGACAGCATAGTCTAGGTACCAAGATCTTTCTACTGACTCTACTAAATAATGTAACTCACTTCTGGGACTTTTGTTTTTAAAATGTGGACAGTGAATCTTGCATGAAGATGATATTGAGGACCCATGACACTATACTCCCTTGCAGGTTTTTCCATTCTCTTGGCCAAGTGAGACCTAAGCTTCATAGGGAGGCAATAAAACATACCCACCAATGTAGAAGGCTTTACAGATATGACTTAAACTCCCAGAGCTCTCCCAAGGGTGTTAGATTTTGCCAAGACGCTGGTATATCCTAAATGCTCTACTTTGTTTCAGGGATGACTATTGTGGTCATAGGCTAGATGGTGCTGGGTGGAAAAGATCTTCCAGAGTCCAGAAAAGGGTGATATCTGTTTTACCATCCTGGATAGAGGTAAAGGCAGTGACGGCATGGGTCCTATGTGCTACCATTTGGACAGAATAGAGGTGGTGAAAGTTAGGACAATTATACACTCCCCCCTCTTTAAAGGTGCTTGTCAGAGGCTCATGTCTATAGTCATGTGTCATGTCTTCATCCATGACGGTATATTCTAATGGTTAGACTGAACTGTGTAGTATTATAAGAAGTAATTACTTATGGCAGATACCACGGTTCTGGGTGTGAACGGAGGTAAGTGCAGGAATTAAAAAACATTGACCTTTCAGAATGTTATTACAGCTGTAGACAAATGAGAGACATAAAAAAAGGAGGATGACTGTTGATGTAAGATTCCCAGGGAGGCCAATCTTGAGTGGACTCACTATGGTTCACACTGTGGTACTGACTTTGCATTGTGAGAATCTTATTTTTTTTTCCAGTGCACTCAGCAGTGATTAGGATCTGGAGGATTGACACTATTAAAACCCACAAAAAACTGATGTATAAGCCAAAACCAATTTATTTATTTATAATGAGATTTAACTGCTAAACAGGCTAGAATACTCATGTCAGCTGACTAGCAAATTTTCTCCCCATAACAGTTTATATGGGAACATAATTACAATCAGATTACTTCTTAACACATAGGATCTCAGCAAGGGGAGTTAGGTGAATAACACAAACTGGGATGGCCTGGTGCTTCCATCCCACTGTATATAGACCTGCCAAATCATGTTGGTCAACATCCCCTCTCTGAGTCTAGAGATTATCAACTCCCTATGCCTCTTTAATTGCCCCCTTTTCTAGACTCCCTAAAGAACATTCTCTTGTTAACAATTCCTTCTTCAGACTTATCATAAAATGATTAGATCTTATCTTGCTGGATGGCATCAATCATGTAGCAGATCTGCCTCCCAAAAACTACAATCTTGTTTGGACTTGGGGACTCCCCAAGTCTTTGTAGTTGCAGACTACATGATCAAGTAGGTTACATCTCATCGGTTCTCAGTAGACTTTAATTAGCTTCACTCTCAGAGAAGTTCACTTTGGTGTAAGTTCTGAGAAAAACATCTGTGTAACTCTCTTTATGCTAAATAATGAGTTCATTCTAGTTGAAATGGATGGTGTCATTATAACAAAATTTTTAAGTGGTAAACAAAATGGTTGCTAGCTAGTAGACAGTAAAGCATTATCCCAGTATCCTATTCCTATGCTCAGTATGATTGTTGGATTGTATCACATAGAGCACAAGAATTCCTTGACTGGGAATTCCTCAACAAGGAGCTTCTAGAAATGGGAGGTTTTATAGCCCAGAATTAATTATCTGTTCTGAGAGGCTATGAAATCTGAAGATTTCTTGGAGAAGAAGGTGATGTTGTTGCAGAGAGAAGGTCCAAACAGGAAATAAGGTGATGCATCTTTGTGAGAGAGCATACAATAAATTGTGTCCCTAAGGTAAGGAAAGATTGGTGATGAAGCCAACTGAATGCCCCCATCAGCATTCCAAGACCATACTAGGGTCAGTAAGGAAAGTGTTTGGAGGCTACTGGGTTACTCTTTTGTTACAGAATTGGGGGTGCTAGATCAGGATACCTCCAGGTAATCCCAGAGACACTTAAAGTTCAAATAGATCTACTTGTTAGAGGCTTTCATACAATCCCAGTACCACAGTGGAAATTTCTTGGCACAATTGGAATATGAGCATTCAGGTCTCCTTGTTATGAGAGCATATGGAGTAAGGTGGATGTATAGCAAGCTGTTGATAAAGGAGACCCCTTGTGAATGCAAATAAAGATTGGCACAGTGGTTAGCGAGGCACTGATGGGAAAAACGATCTATTTGTTAGTGCTACAGGATGAAAATGGTAAGGTCCTAGGTGGGTTTAAGTACCGTCAAAGTTAGCATAATTCTCTAGGAACAAGGCCAAAGTACAATGACACTTCATGTTCTGAGAGGTCTTGATGGCTGCTAGGGAATATGGAATTACTGATCTTTCTTCAGGAAATCAGTTATGGGGACATACATCAGCACCAAGAAGCAGGGAACAGAGGACTGATTATTATTAGCAAGCATCAACTGTCACTGGATATCCTTAACATTTTAGAAAATTGTGTCTCTCCAGCATGGCACTACTTTTTTTCAGAAGCATTAGGAATCCATACCCAGAGCTGATGTGTGTGCCTGTGTGCCAAGAGCACAACACAAGCAATCAAACCCCACTTCTTGAGATTTATTTATCAATGGTGTTGATGTCCATGCCCCAGGATTTGTCAGATGGGATGGTTCAGAAAGTTGTCTGCCATTATTTGCTTTTCAAGATTCTCAACTAGATGAGGTCAGGTGGTCCATAATGGTATAGAGCTCAACATCAATGGTAGTGATCCTAAATGGTGATCACACTGAGACCTCTAGAGTCAGAAACTACTACAGAGCCTGACCCTAAGTCTTCAGTAGAGATTTATTTAACCAGGTTCCCTTACCTGCCAGGTAAGGCAGGAGTATATGCTGTAGACATAATAATTATGATGAAGACTCCTTCCCCAACTTTCATTAATATTTATCAGAGGTCATTATCCTAGACCATTTTGACTTGGCCATTATACATGCTATAACCTAAAGTAAGTTGTTGTAGGAAGAGGAGAGTAACCTGGAATTAGTCGGGCTTGGTTAAAAACATGTATGTGCCTGAAGGGCTAGTTCTCAAGGAAGTGGACCAACAATTCCAATCAGAGTCTTCAAATGGCCATGCCATCTGGTTTGTCAATAGCTAAGAGATCCAGGTGTTTTTTTTTGTTTGTTTGTTTGTTTTGTTTTTGTTTTTTTTTTTTTTTTTGAGCAAGCAGAGGTCTTTAAATAGCAACAAAATACATAGCTGTATGGAACAGTAGTAGAGTTGTGTTTCCATGAAGATTGGTTTGTGTTGAAGCTGGACTCTAGTCAATAGGCAGAGCAGGTTCCAGCCTCCAGTAGAAAAATGTTGATAGGATATGGAATGCAATTAGGAATTCAACCAAGTGTTCTAAACCAACAGGGAACTATAATATAGACCAATAAGGGTGAGGGTGAAAGTCTTGGGCCTAATCTTAGGCACAGAAGATTTAGGCCAACAAACTCAACCCAGATCTCACCCATTGGAGGGAATGGTGTTCCCAGTGCACTTCCAGGGTTGTTTTCATTGGCTCAGATTGGCCAGAGTTTCACCTACAGTCTTTCAGTACTCTTGGGGAATTGGTTCCAATTGCAGAAAGTGCCTGTGAATTGTTTTCATCATTGTCAGGTTGGGTTTGATTTTGTGATAGGTCACCAAATGAACAAGATCTGGTTGTTTAAATTCCCAGAAGCACATGAGTTCATGACTGTCTATGAAGTGGTATCATAGTTCCTCACCTTTATTTTAAATGTTAATTCAGTATATAAATCTTTAAGGCTGGAGGTGAGAAGGATATAAGTTTACAAAGTGACCTCCTCTCTTACTGGTGAGTTGGGTTATTTATCCTTGCTGGGGCTCGAGAACGTTTGGCAAGGCAATCGCTTGTGAAGTGACCAGCCTGGCTGCAGTAGAGGCACAACTGAGCTTCTTGCTGGAGGGCTCGTTTGGCTGGGGTGAGAGGTGGCTGGCTTCCACGCAACTGTATAGGTTCTTCCTTGGGTGGCAGATCTGTGGGGCTGGAAAAGGCTTGGTGGTGGATCATGGAAGCCAACATTGGGAGCTGGGTCTCTGACTGAAGAAGCTCTGGCCTGTCACTATGTTTCTTGTCCAACTGAATACACTGAGTGATCAGGTCTGGAAGGTTGTCCATCATATCTGTGCCACTCACTTCATCCTGGATGGAGTCAGCTAGTCCTTCTTGGAAGTTATCACTCAGATTGGTTTCATTACAGCTCAGATTTTGAGCAAGGAGCTGGAAAGTAGAAGCATCCTGCTGAGAGGAGGAATTGTCCTTTTTGTTCAGAAGGTCTATTTCCTGTTTTGTAGGCTCACCAAATGATTGCTGGAACTCAAGAACAAAGTTCTCATATTGTTTCAGCAGAGTGCTCTGGTCAGGCCCAGATATGATACCACAACTTTCCATCTGCTGAGATAAGTAGTCAAAAAAGAACTTGACTTGGACATCATCTGCAGGATTGGGGAACTTAAGAGTTGTCAACTGTGCAAGAAATCTTGAGAGATTAGCAGGGTCGTGGTGAAACTGAGAGAGATGTTCAAGTGAGCAGGGTACAGACACCATTGGGGTGGCCAGGGTAGGCATGACTTGGCCCCTCGGATCAGGATTCTCTTCAGTCAGATGCTGTATTTGTGGCTGCAGAATCAGATTCTCTGTCTGAAGGGAGGAATGCTCTACTTGCAAGGTAGGTGGTGAGTCTGTGTACTTCTCCATTGTATCTTCTGGAATCAAGTGAGACTAAGTAGAATTGAGTGCCAGTACTGGAAACCAATGGGCAGACAGTAGGGTTTCCACTGTTATCAGAGAGATAGTGTCATGAGCAAGTAGCCAAAACTGCTACCTATGAAGCAGTCACAAGGGAACCCTGAGAGCTGAATTGGAGAGATGCCAAAACTGTTGTCCACTATTCAATGTTGCCTCTTCTCATGGAGAATGCCAATGTTCTGCACATTCAGAAGAGATAAATTACCTTAGGACACATAGAGGATTTGGAATTAAGAAGACAAATACAAAAGTCACAGTAGATTTCTCTCCCCACTCCCTTTCCTTGTAATATAGGGGAAATTTGCCCTTGAACTAAGCCTTTGATTCTAAAATCTCTCTCTTTTTTTTTTATCAGAGAATCAAAGAATTTTACAACCCAGAGTGATCTTAGAGATTATCCAGGCCAAATTCATAATTTCATGAATGAGAAAACAGAGACCCAGAAAGGTAGATATTTGCCCAAGTTCACACAACGACCTAATATCAGAGCTGGCATGCTCACCAGTACTGTTGTCAAAAATAGCACTTCCTCCAGGACCATAAATATGCTCATTCGTACATGGTACTTGAGCATGACGACGGTTCATGCTCCTTTCTACTTAAAATGTAATCTGGGAGCAAGCACCATCAGCATCACCAGGGAGACTGTTAGAAATGCAAACTCGGTCCCACCCCAAACCTACTGATTTAGTATTCCACTTAAACAGATTTGCCAGGTGATTCAAACGTGCACTGAAATTTGAGAAAAGCTTTTTTAGAGAGAATGCAGCCCTAATTGGAATAATCACTGGTTGGACTTGAACCTCAATGCCCCAATCCTAGCCTGCATTGCTGTAGTGATCTGATTACTGTGGTGGTAGTTAATCCATATTTTTCTAGATTCCTAGTCTTTATCTAAGGTCACATTTGGTTGTCATGGAGATGCTTAAGATACCACAGGCAAGATGAAAAGGTGAAGCTGGGAACTTAGTAAACAAGAACAGAATATTCTTAAAAGTATAAAGATCAAAATGTTTAGTAGTCATCCCTGCATTGATAACAAGAATAAAGGAACCTGTTAGAGTTAAAAAACAAACCCAAAACATATGGCATATCAGTTGAACTATTCTGCAGTATAATTCCTCTCATTGCCCTTTCCTAGTGTAGCATACCATTTAATTGTATTTAAATTGGCCTCTAGTGGGCAAAAATGCGTATCATTGAATGTAAGACTTGATTCTCTAGGTTTTATTTGATGGCTCCTCCTCTCTGGAGCTATGGAAGAGATTACTAGAAGATTGAAACTATATAAGATTGGGGCCCAGAAACTTACCCAAACACTGGCATTAATCAGTTGGATGACATTAAAGAACTCATTTGGGCCTCAATTTCCTCTTTCATCTAATGAGGATAACTATCTTGTCCAGATAGGTGCCCTGAGTGGCAGAGAGATGCTCTCAAGATTGTTCCAGTGCAGCTAACAATATCATTGGTGAGGCTCTTTCCTCGTCACATATTGCCAAAGTAGGGAGATACTGTCATATTCTTTCTTCCTTCCTTTCCATATCCCACCTTTCTAGGCTACCTTTCCATTTTCCAGGTGCCCATCCATGAATTTATTTCTGCCAGTCCAGCTAGGTGTCATTGAAAGGTAAGATGTTGATTAATTAATGAGGGTTAATGATTGGCCTTTCTCAAGGCATTCACTTTTTCCTCAAACTTTAATGTCTGTAGGAAACAACTTGGTCCCAATCCCCAACAATTCCAATTCAATAGGTCTGGGGTGGATGCCAGGAATCTGTACTTTTAACAAACTGCCCAGAGGATTTCTGATGTTGGTGGTCCCTGTGATAAAGCCATCCAGATGAGCCTCAAGGGAAAAAGCCATATTATAGCATCACAGAGAAGTAAGAATGGGGAAGGGGACATATTTGGAAGTAGGAGGCCCTCAAATGACATAGAATAATAGGTGGCATATACTTCTGCATAAAGTCCACAAAGAGCCCACACTGTTCTTCAAAACTGTTCTTCTTTCCCAGACAGTAGAGTGCAAGAGTTTAGCCTGTAGGTTCTAGAGTCAGAATGACCTGGGTCCAAATCTTGGCTTGGCCAAAAGTTGTGTGACTCTGGAAAATTACTTAAACTCTCCAAGAACCAGTTTCCAAACTTTAAAATGGAGGTGATTTTAATACCTTCCTCACAGTGTTGTTGTGAATATTAAATGGGATGAAAAGCGATTAGTACAGCTTCATTCAGATGGTCAGTGATTCATAAATGTTAGCTATCATTTTGCTAGGTCCATAGTATGTTATCTGCGTTTTAGAATTTAATTTTTAAAAAGTTTTTGAAAGGTAACACACAGTATGTACTGTTTACTATATAACACTCCCAGTGGTTCCTGAGAAAATATCCCATAATTAAGCCATTAATTATTCAGGAAAAATGCAGGAAACAATGTCTGAATATTCATACTAAAAGAGACAAGGACTAAGTTCATGTCAGTTTAGGTCAGATTTGATATCAAATTAATGAAAAATAGCTTCTGTTATACAGAGCTCTTTGATTTCAGAATTGAAGATAAGGGGTATGGACCTCTCTACCAAATTCTTCTTTTGGTTGGAAAAGTGTGATTACAACTTTTCTTTCTTTGTTCCTGCCTTCTGCCCTTTCCCTCTACCCTCAGCAATTCCAAAATATCTGTAGAGGTCTCCTGTTTCTTTATAGAATTATGTATTCCAGGTGGCAGAGCATTTAATTTTTCTAATTATGTAGCACTGGTGAAACACTTGCCAAAATTATAAGCATTTGTCCAAATGCAAATCATACAATGGCACTGTTGTCAATGGCAATTGCTTAATCTCTCAAAGAAAATCTATCTTGCCTTATCATTTTGGAAATTGCTCTCCTTTTAGAGGTCAATGACCTTCTATTAGATTGTCCCAGCAGATCCTGGGGCACAGAATGTCAGTCTGGAGGAGTTCCAGACCTCAGTCTTGGGGAGATAAAGCAGAGACTGAGCTGGAACCTCAAATGCACAGGTTTGGGGAATCAGACTAGTGAGCTTGGACCAGGTCTGACATAAAACTGCATATGTTTAAGTTTTTCTTGATTGCCATGTGTTTCAGCTACAAAACAACAAGGCAAAAATAGGTTTAGTAAACTCTTAAAGGCCTTTTGGTGTTTGTGTTCAGTTTGACTCAAAGCCATGGTTGACAGTTTCCCTGCATGAAACTACTCCATGCTGGAGTCCCCTGAAACTCCATTTGGGGAAGGGCCTGAAGTACCTTGCTGCTTTATAAGTGAGCTTTATGACCTTACACTACTTTATTTCCAAGCTGTTCTTCACAACCCTTTGGAGAAGATTTCAACTACTGTCATCCAACTACCCAGAGCACTTGCATTTTTACTCTTGAGCACCAGACATTCTAAGGGTAGCTGTGGCCATGAGAGATAAACTGAGACATAAACAACCCTCAAGAGGTAACCACAGGGGCATACTGTTTAGATTTGTCTGGAGACTTGGGTATGACCCTAGCTCTGCCATAATCTAGACAGACAACCTTGGGCAAGTCACTTCCTCTATCTTGGCCAGTTTCTGTACCCGTACAATGAAGGGAATGGGTTTCTCAAATTTTATCACATATAAGACATTCTGATTCAGGAAAGCTAAGAGGAGACCCAGAAATCTGAATTTTTTATAGGCATTCCAAGTGATTCTGTGGTAAGAGTCCTTCAGATTTTACCTTGGGAATATTGGGTAACTGACCACACAGAGCTCTGACATTTGTCAGAGGTTCTCAAGTTTCAAGGTATGTAAGAATCTCTTGGGAGTTTAACATGCAGATTCTTGGGCTTCACCCCTTGACAGTGTAACTTAATGGGTCTGGGGTGGGATCAGATAATCTGCATTTTAATCAAGCTCTGCAAATGATGCTGATGCAGAAGTTTCTCTGATAACACTTGAGAAACTCTAGGTTGAATACTCTCAAAAGACTCTGCTTCAGCACTATCTACGTTTTTGAAAGTAGAAAATATTTGGCTCCTAAAGTAGCCCCTTAAGTGTGTGATATGTGGATTGCTTCCTTCCAAGGCTCTGCCTGAGGCCGTATGGTCATGTCTAAACAGGAGTCTGGTGCAGGCCTAGCTCAGGAATGTGAAAAGTAGCTGGCTTGGGGACAAGAGAGAGGGTCACAATTGAGCTGACCCTGCTCTCAAGCTTTATGGTTCCTATTGGGAGGTTTGCATTGCTCTGCTCTGCCTGTGAGTGAGGCAGAAAAGCTGTCCATATATCCCCATATTAGAGATTGAGCAGCAGCAGTCCAGCTGGGGTCCATCTGGCCACTGCTATGACTCAGACTTCATACCTTCCTTTAACCTTCAACCTTTCTTTTGGCTCAGCTGGCCCCATGGTCAAGCTGCTTAGGAAGTTAAATGTGTCATGAACACTCTCTACAAGTATTCTCTGGCAGTTTCCCAGTTGTCCTTTCTAATGTGCATAACGTCATTAAGGAGCCACACTTGTTCCATCAGCCTTCCTGCTCCATGCGCCTATTTAACATTCCTCCTAAGGTTGTATTTCCCTGTCTCCTCCTTCCCCTGCCTTCTCCCCCTTGCCTACTGTCTCTGCTGGCAGCCATATCAAATGCCTGAATGATCTTGCTCATTCACCAGCCAGAACCATGGCTGATAACATTGTCCCAGCAGTACATGACCCATTTGCACCATTCTTTTCTCTCAATCCAGCAAAGAAGAAGACCTGGAAGAAATGGGTGAGTTTTTATACGAAGGCAAAAATCTGGAGGCTGGGCAGAGGGCAAGATTGGCCACTGGGCAGGCATCATAACACAGTAACAGAGTATTATGAATAAAATATTATCAACATATAAAAGAGCATTGCATAGAGTCAAAGAAAAACCCCAAAGACAGACTCCATTTTGCCTCTTTACTATACTTGCCTACTTGGTTCAGCCCCTGAGGGGTACCAACATTATATGGGTGACGAAATGATGACTTCAGTGGAAGTAGCTGTGTTCTGGAGGTTTGCAAACTCCTGAAAATCAAGGGTGCTAGTACTTACAGCTCACAGGAGATGTTAAAACATACGGCAGATAAGCTCTGCAGCAGGATCGAGTTTTAGTCTCATTTCAATCCTGCAAGTGTTGAGGACATGGTGGGTCTCTGACACACTGGAAATGCAGAGGTTTGCATCTGTATTTGGTAAGAATGGAAAAGACAAGTTGTTTTTATCCAGTTATATCAGACATTGTGTGGGTCTTTGGGGTAATAACACTTATGATTTCTTGAGTGCCTAATTTATACCAGTTTATATACTCTGGTACTAGCTGTCTGGAGCCTCATTTAAAAATATTCTGGGCCTGCAGCTGGCCTCACTGATAGAATGCAGTGGAGAACTGTCAATGTCTGCCACAGACTGTGGAGGAATAAATGCAAAATGTTAAACATACATCTGCCACCTCTCTATCAGACCGCATAATCTCTTAGCAGTCTTATGAAGCAGGTATAATGATTTGCATTTTACACATAAGGAAATCAAGCCCCTACCTCCACTTCCAAACATGTAATCATGCCCACTTCTGCTTTTAATCTCTCTCTCCCCTCATCTGAAAGCCCATTTCTTTCTTCTTCCTATGCCCAGCTCACATTCAGCCTTCTTGATGCAGCCTCCTCTGACTACTCAGACCCTCACTAATATCTCCATTTCCTGAGCTATGGAAGGACATGCGATTGTATGAGCCCCCTCCAGGAGGAAGCCTCTTTCCTTTGAATCCTCATAATACCTTGCACAGGGCTGGTCCCATAAGCTTTATATAAATCTGTGTTGATAGATAGGGCTAGGGGAAAGACAAACAAAAGAATCCCTACTAGTAGTCTGACATTATAATTATGATAAGAAAAACCAGACCTGGAATCTAGTCGTGAAAATCTTGTCCAAACAGGAGGAAGTTGAATAAGCAAGCAGAGGCATAGAGTCTTCATAGAAGTGACCAGGACTTGAGGGAAGGGCCAGCAGGCATTGGTATCACCAGTTCTTAGCTTTTCATTCCCCTATTTTCCCTTCTTCCTTAAGCCTCATACATCCAGTGATCTTGTTTTTTTGTAATCAAAAACAAATGATGGGGTCTGATAAAGACTTCTGTATTACTTCTAGGTTCAAGAGAGCATTCTGAGGTGAAATAGGTGATGGGGATTAAGGAGTGCACTTGTTGTGATGAGCGCTGGGTGATGTATAGAATTGTTGAATCGCTATATGGTACACCTGGAACTAATATAACATTTTAGTTAACTCTACTGGAATTAAAACTAAAAAATGAACACCTGTTTGGGGTGGTTTAGATTACTAAATATCACAGCTGTCACATAATACAGAAATAAAGCTGCCATTGGAGTTCTGAAACTGAAATTCAGAAATATACATATAACTTAAAAGTTAAAAAAAAGAAAGCAGTCTGAGGGGATGTTCTATATAACTGAATGTGCTCTTTGCTACGTTTTACAAGAACAGTGCAATGAAATATTTCAAATTGGGACAATCTCAGTAAAGCTGGGTTGAGCTATTACCATACCCATCTAAGCACCATCTAATCAATATGTGAAGAGATTAAAAGAGCAACCAAAAAGGAATGATTAGTTTCCCTTCCCACTGAGCTTCACTGTCTATGTGTACAGAGATTCAAATATCTTAAACACCATTTTAATATTCATTATTTCATTTAATCTTGACCACAGTTTTATCATTTTCTAGGCCAGAAAACCAAGGCACTGAGATATTAAGTCAAATCAAGGGCAAGGAGGAAGTGTGATACATGTATAACTGTCTCTGAAGGACTCATGAGGAATACTTGTTCTCAGGGACAAGGGAAGAACTAACTGAAGATGCATTTGGGAGGGTGGGGGTGGAGATGGGATGAGTGTCTCCATAAAGTAAATTATGAGCTCCACATCATTGGAAAAATGTAAGCAGAGTTAGGATTACCACCTGGTGAGGACTTAGAGTGGGGACTCCAAGAATCAGATAAGAAGGCATCATAAGGATGATCTAGTCCTTTCAAAACTATAGATTCTATAACTTGCTTGAGGACACAGCTGAAATGTGGGTGATGACACTGACTGAGAGTTGTATGCAATCTAGAATCTGATCCTCAGATCCACAGCCAGCCTGACCGTAACCTATCTTGCTCATGTACCTGCAAGCCCCTATTCCTGGAGAGGACTCAGTGGCTAAGGTACAGCAGGCCTTGTTTATCAGTTTGAGGGCTTAGCTTGGCTTCTCTGTCCATTCCCAATGCCCCATCATTTCAAACAGTATATGCTGTTTTGAGTAAACAATTAGGGGAAGAGTGGAAAAATTCTGATCTGCAGATCTCAAATAGTCATAAAATTAGCCCTTTAAATTTGAAATGAAAGGTCTTCTCCTGCATTCGTGCTCCCTGCTGTCTCTTTCATCCTTAATTCATTAAGTGCAATTCACTTTGTGCTGAATACCACTTACAACTGATGAGCTGACAGAGTTTAGACCACTTAGATTTAAACTTTTTTTTTTTTTGCCTTTTCAAGTGTGGTGTGTGTGCAAACTGTGGCCCTGTTCAAGATGGAGAAAACTTAATATAAGTAACTTAGTATATATCATGTTTTTCAATTATAAGAAGCCTTATCATAGTCACAGGTTAGAGAAAAGTTTCAACTTTAGAGATGAAGAATTTGAGGCTCAAGAAATGAAAAATGATTTGGGTCATGGTTATGACTCTCTTTGCTAAGTTCCAATTACAAACTCTTTCTTGTCACCCTTTCTCTCCCCTCCCAGGCTTGAGTGAGTAAATGAGCAATGCAGAGATTATAGAGTATAGTGCAGAAGCAACCTTTTAATGTCATTCAATAATTGGTAACATCCCACACATATGCAGAGCATTTTATGTGATCTAAGTATTCTCCGGTCTCACCATCATTTTGATAAACTATGAAGTAGGTAAGGTGTGTACTCAACACTCCCTCCAAAGGATAAAGAAAGAGTTGTCTAAGGACAGAGAACTGTTTAGTATTAGATCTTGGACTAGAATCCTCAATTCTTGTTCATAACACTATGTCCTAGAAATAGTCTGAAGCAGTAGAAAAATGCACTCTGGAGTTAGACACAATTTACATTAAAATCCCAATCGATTTCAAAGCCAAAGCTATGAGACCTTGGGCAAGTTTTCACTCTGAGCCTCAGTTTCCCCATCTGTAAAATCTGTATTGCAAAGTAGCTGTGATGAGTTGAGATACTATATGTAAAGTTCCTTGTATCCAGCAGACATCGGTGATAGAAGCCACTGATACCATATTTTCTTCAGACACTGGAAGATTGAGTACCAAATATCCTCCTTACCAGCTCTAGTATCTATCTGGGGATTCTGGGGAAGGTGATTCTACCCAAGTCTCTTGGTGTGGAACAAGCAGCTTAAACTTAAGCTAGCTCACTTAGCATATAACCCACCTTAATGTTTCTTCTTTGTAACACTCATATCACTTGGAATTAATTATCATATGCCTGTTTTCCTTATTAGACTATGAGCTAATCAAGATAAGAATCAACCAATTTTATTTCTGTGTCCCCAAGTCCTAGCATATTTCCTTACATATAGAGGTGCTCAGTAATTTTTTGCCAGATTTATAGTCTGCCCATGACAGCCATAGTTAAAACTAGATATTAGCAAAAGTGGTCTTACTGTTCCCCACTCCCTATATATCTCTTCTATTATTTTTCTCTTCTGTGAGTGAAAAACCCAGCCCTGCTCCAATGTACCTCAGTATGTTTTTGTATTATAGACGCCTGAGTTAGCCAGATAGAAATATAGACAAAGACTTGTGTCAATGGGACTAATGCTCAGGAAGGCAATACGTGAGACCTGCACTTCAGTGACCTTAGCCAGAGCAGTGAGAAGCCTTAGAGATCCTTGAGAATGTACTTTGCTTGGAGGAATGGGTTGTTTCGTTTCTTAGAAGAGTTTCAGATTAGCTCAGGCCCTAGGTCAAGACAATTATCTGGTAAGCTTGGAAAGAAAACAAATGAGAAATAATCCAGACAAGAGTTGTTTAAAGATACGATATTTTCAACTACTCTCAAGTGAAGACAGGAGAATTACTTACCTCTTATGTGTTGTGCTCCAAACAGAATCAGGCTACAGTAGATTCTGGGGGATATAAAAAGACAAAGTGAGAAGAGGTGGGATTCTTTAACATCCCAAACAGCAGCAGTAACCCTAATTCTGTGCTTATTGCTAGAGTGCTCTATTTTCACTGGCTGACATTCTCCAACCCTTTTACACTGGGGCAGACACAGAGTGGTAGAGTTTTGGGCTCTGCCAGTTGACAGTTGTGAAAGCTTAGGCAAATTAATCTCTTTGAGCTTCATTTTCTTTTCTTTTTTCTTTTGAGTTTCATTTTCTTTATCATAAGATGGGTTCAATAATATCTACCACAGAGGGCTATTCATTTATTCAGATAATAAATCTTAATTGAATGTCTGTTATATGCCAGGACTGTGTTGGGAAGTGGAAAGTAGTAATAAGCCCACATAGACCATGGGCATTCTAGAATTACTAAAGTAATGTGTGCAAACTGCTGGTCGCAGTACCTGGCTCAAAACAACCATTTAAATCAATGGTGGCTATTATTTTAATAGCATGAGATAGAAGGTTTTGCCAGTTAAGAGCCCAGACCTGGGTTGTAGTTATAGTTCAGAATATTAGCTCCACATATTAGTCATGAGAACTTGGGCAAGTTTTTGAACCTCACATACCTCAATTTTCTCACCTGTAAAATAACTAATAAGGATCTAACTGTTTTATAAGCTTGGGAAGATCAAATAAGGATGAATGTGAAACTTTCAGCAAGTCTTCTTCCCTCTAAAGGCTAATGACTCAGGACTGAAACAAGTCTAGTTGGATCAAAAATAAAAAGCCTTTCAGGGAGAGTGTCTCTTGAGCTGCTTGAAATCTGTCTAGAGCAAAAAGAAAAGTGAAAGGAAGAACTACTGTTAGAAGGGCTGATAACTCCAATGACATTCTAAATACAGATATGGCAGGGAAATAGTTTATGGGTGACACACAAACAGTTCCCTTCTTCACATCCATTACAGGTGAGAAAACGCTGTCATTGTACGTGTGGTCTTTGCTTATAATACACTCAAAATACCCCCTTTCCAAAGCCCTTCTGTCTTGAGTCCCAGATTTCAGCAAAGCCAAGTCTTCTTCTCTCATCTGGCTCATAAATCATATTTCCAATAAGGCTTAGTGCTTTCCACCTACTTGTGTTTCTGTGTTCTTGATGACCTCTGCATCTAGGATGGTGCTGCCATTGGCACTTGGAGTGCCCAGAGGATAACTGGGGATACGGAGGGACCAGCAGTAACATGGCCTTGCAGAAAGCTAGCCTCTGCCTGGCTTTTAAAAAAAATCTGGGGGTCTATTGGGGGTATAACTTATACACAATAAAATTCAATTTAAAATGTACGGTTAATGAGTTTTGATAAACACATACATCTGTGTAGCCATTACCATATTTGACATGTAGAATATTTCCATAACCTCCAAAATTCTGTCATGTTTCTTTGCAGTCAGTTCCCCCATCCCTGGTCCCAGGGAACTACTAATCTACTTTCTGCTTATATAGATTTGTCTTTTCTGAACATTTCACATAAATGTAATCATACAATATGTGGTCTTTTGTGATTGGCTTCTTTCACGTAGCATAGTTTTGAGGTTCATCCATGTCATGGATATATCAGTACTTCATTTATTTTTATTGCCACAAAATATTCTATTTTATTGATACACTACATCTTGTTTCACCTTGTTGATGAACATTTGGGTTGTTTCTAGATTGGGGACATTACAAATAAAGCTGCTATGAACATTAGTGTAGAAGTCTGTGTGCATGCACATATTTTCATTTTTCTTGGGTTAAATACCTAGGAGTAAGTCATGTGGTAAGACTGTTTAACTTTATAAAATACTGAAAACTATTTCCTAAAGTGGCTATAACATTTTGCATTCTCACCAGGAGTCTATGAGTATTCCAGTCATACACTCTTGCCAACACTTGGCACTGTCATTCTTTTACATTTTATTAGTGTGGGTTTTATAGAAGATCCTGAAGGGCCGGGGCACCTGGGTGGTTCAGTTGGTTAAGCATCTGCCTTCGGCTCAGGTCATGATCCGAGGGTCCTGGGATCAAGACCCGCATCAGGCTCCTTGCTCAGCGGGGAGCCTGCTTCTCCCTCTCCCTCTGCCTGCTGCTCCCCCTGCTTGTGCTCTCTCTCTGTCAAATAAATAAATAAAATCTTAAAAAAAAAAAAAGAAGATGCTGAAGGGCCATGAGCCATTTGTTCTTTCTCCTATTGGCTGCTCACCACCATCCCTATTCCTATGTACTTTATAAAGAATATTGTACGAAACGGGAGGAGAAGATGCATTAGGGGTAGGGCATCAGGGAAGCTGCCTTTACCTGTCCAAAGAGTCTTCATGGGGACAAGGAAGCAATCTATTTCTATGAAGGACAAACATTAATAGTATGAAAGCTTCAAAGAGGCAGATTTGGGATTCCTACAGCATAGAACTGTCTAAAGTTTACAACTGTCTAACAATAAAGTAAACTTCATTAAGAAAAGAGCCTTCTGTCACTAGAGGTATTCAAGTAGTAATTGGATGAATACTTCAGGGGATGTTCTGAAACAGATAAAGGTTGAATGATTGTCCTCAAATGTTTCTATGAGAGTGTGAAGTAAACAATATTGAAATTTTGTGACTTCTGACTCTCTGCTTTCTGCCTTTTTACCTGGACTTCTGGCTGACCCATAGTCCTTAATGCCCTGATGCCATAAATATCTGGAAATCAATCCTCACTACAGTAAGCTGAAGGTTTCCTTTTTCCAGTGTCTGAGTTGTAGTACATTCCCCAAATAAGAAGTTCTAATGGTAGAATTTCAGGCAAAGTAACAACCAGTGAGTAATATATTTTGGCTAGAATTTCCTGCCTGTCACCACTCACATTAGACATAGCACCCCTAAATCATTATCCAGTCTACCTACTAGCTAATAATGTGGGACTTGACAGAAGTCAAAAAGAAAGGAAGCAAAGCTTCCAAATATGATTTTCAAAGCAGGGCAATGGATGAGGACTAACAAACTCATTCTCAGCTTGGTTTTCACATCCGCATAGACCTATGAAAAATTGTCCATCTGCCAACTCTTTTTTTATATCCAACACCCTCCAGCACTGATATGGTACTGTATGTTTTTAGAATAGTGCTTACATCGACTGACAGTTTTTTTTATATATATACCCATCAGAAATGATGTATCTTTTATTCATCTTCACACTTTAAGTGTCTGTCAGACTGTCAAGTCGTCCTATCTTCTGTAAGGATGTATCACAGTAAAGGAAACTGGTTGTGACTTGCCACCAGGCCTCAGGGATTCAGTCTGCAGGGAGACCCTGAAGAGCTGTGCCAGAGTAAAATGTCTCCAAGTCACATGATCCCCTTCTTCATAAAAATAAACCAAGAAAGAAATAGGATGAAACTGCATCAAGGAAATGTTTATTTGGATCTGAAGATGAACTTGTGTACATGAGTAAACAAAAAATGGAATCAGTATACTCAGGGATGCCGAAAGCACCAGCTATGAAATGGATTTGAGTTTACCTATAGTGGAGGCAGGGCACTGGGCTAGGTGGCCTCAAGTGTATTTGTCATAGTGGCAGCTGTATAGAGGACACTTTGTGTTCCTCTTCCTTCCATCCTTTTTTTTCTGTCTGGATGGCTTTTAATTATTCTCATATGCAAATATCATTTATAAGTGTGTTGGCAGATTATTTTTCAAAATCCTGAGAGAAGCATCTCTGGGTAGCATCATCTTGAAATATGAAGTCCCCTCATCTAGGTCATTCCAGGAAGATAATTGAGACACAGAGAGGGAATATGATTGACTCTCAGTGATTCTAGGTGAAAGAAATGGAACTCTTAATTTTTTATCATATCCAACCCCAGGCCCCAGAGAGAGCACTGAAAGTCTAAGTATCAACAGTGCTGGAAACCATGGTTTTCATTAACTCAGTCAACTTTGGCCATCATTGCAGAGGATAAAGGAATGCTGAAAATTGGCCATTAACTTCACCATGGATATAGAGTATTTTAGACACAAGATTGCACTACAGCTCTCCATATGCCTACCCTTGATTTAGTTGTGTAGGTGAGGAGCTAATCTGCCGAAAGCTCTCATGACCCTACCAGTATTGGTTCAAGAACCAGTGTGAGTTGAGGTCTACTGGTGAAGCCTCTGAGGAGACAGAGCTATGAAAAACTGGGGAAAGCTAATAGGTTTCTTCCCTGATTCTGGGCTCTATATGGACATTGGCTTCCCCAATTATTATTAAATTAAAGCCTGATAGCTTCCATGATCTCCCAAGCGACTGAATTTTCCTGGGTTTAGAACCCACACTTCATGTCACAGGTTTTACTACTTTGTGAAGGATGAGAAACATGAAACACAAACTCATTTTAATTGAATGGCTTCTCTGGCTTTATCAGCAGATTAGTTTGGAAGGAATCTTTGCTCGAAGTTCTGAGTAGTTAGTATGACAACTAGCTAACCATGGCTTAAAATAAATCTATTTATTGAATCTCTGGGAAATCCATAGGATCCAGGGTCATGACCCCAAGTCAACTTGTGTTCATAAAGATGAGTAGAGGGCGCCTGGGTGGCTCAGTTGGTTAAGCGACTGCCTTCGGCTCAGGTCATGATCCTGGAGTCCCTGGATCGAGTCCCGCATCAGGCTCCCTGCTCGGCAGGGAGTCTGCTTCTCCCTCTGACCCTCCTCCCTCTCATGCTCTCTGTCTCTCATTCTCTCTCTCGCAAATAAATAAAATCTTAAAAAAAAAAAAAAAGATGAGTAGGAACTTTACAAAGACAAAAATCATCTTTGAAAAATAACAAAAACAGGTGTTCAGTTGCTGCAGACCCATAGCCTTTTGTACCAGCTTACACAATGGGCAATGGGCCCACCCCCAGCGACATTAAAAGAAACCAAACCCACCTGATGGATATGGGTTCCAATGAAAGACAACAAATAAACTCCACAACCACCACTTACAGAGTACTTACTTGGGGACAAACACTGTATTCCCTTTACATTAGTAATTTCATTTAATCATGAAAATAAGCTAATGAAGGCATTCTTAGCCTCATTTGAAGAAATTGAATCTGAAAGATTAGGTGACTTGCCTGACTCCATAGTAAGTGGAGGAGCCGAGATTCAAACCTAAGTCTATCTGATGCAAAAGCCAAAATTTTTAACTGATTATGCTGAACTGCTTGGTAGAGATGATCTGGTAACAAATATGCTGGCATTGGGGGAAGAATCAATTTTTTAATTGGTGGAAGCCCTTGAGCTCCTAATTTGTTCCCTCTGCATCCTTCCATTCATTATCTACCATTCCACTGTTCCCTGGTTCTTTCCCCAAGGAGAAGATACAGAAACCTGGGATGGCTGAGATAGGAAAGCAGGCAGGAGCCAATGATCAACATAAATTTGGGGAATTTCTGTGGAATTTGTTCATAATTTCCATGTATTATAATTATGTGAAAGACACTGATTATTACTGCTTTATAGATGGTGAATCCAGAGGAGAGAGTGTCTACTAGGGGACCCAAATGCCCTCGACACTAGTCCAATGTTTCTTATTTAATAGGCTATCCTGTGACTGTCTTTAGGGCTTCCTGTTGACTGATGCTTTTTTCTCAGTGATGAGGAAATGACCCATGCAGCATAATTAGTGTTTGGGGTTTGTTTTGTGTCTAGCATAAAGGAACAGACTGAAAGTTATACTGAACAACAGAACTTGGTTTATACTTCTCACATCTGGGATGCTAGAGAAGTCAGTGGAAATTTACTCTGGAAGTTCCATAATGAAAAAAAATATCGGTCCTTTCACAATTGGAGGAAAAGTAATTTATCAGGGGCTGCAAAGGAATTCTCTGGGTATTCCACATCTCTCATTGATCTCTATAAATATACATATAGAACAGAGCAACAAATCCTATTTGCTTTCAGAAACACTGTTCTGTGTTCATGAGCAGACTGGTAATTTTATGAGACCTATTGATTTTTCCTAAAGTAATATGATTTAGTCTTGAACTCCCATGCTCACAGCTGAGGAGATGAGGGTTTGGCACTTTCAATTATGAAGATTTTTTTTCCATTGAGAGGCAGAGATTAAGGTTTTTTTCAAATATCTATGACTTCTCCATCCCACCTTCACATTTCCTAATTAAATATCCATAAAAAATCAGCTTTGATAAAGAGGAAATGAAGCAAAGTTAGTTTAGAAGAAGAAAACTGTAGTATGGTATTTATAATAAAATAACAAAAACCGTGAAAAGATTTTTCACAGATATTAAATTTATTATATAATTCAAAGCAAATACATTTTTTAAATCAAGCTAGTATTTTCAAAATTTGGATGAGATAGCATGAAAGGTTTAAACTCGACCATCTGATAAATATCTTCCCTAAAGGGGTAAAAGAGAGAAATAAGGTGTGTGTCTTTGGATTTAATAATCTAATGTATTATCATATCCTTAAGAAATAAAGGGAGGTGGGGGAAGGAATGGGTTAAACAGGTGATGGGTATTAAGGAGGGCACTTGTTGTGATGCACACTGGGTATTGTATGTAAGTGATGAATCACTAAATTCTACACCTGAAACTAATATTGCACTGTGTTAACTCGCTGGAATTTAAATAAAAACTTGGAAAAAAAGAAAGTCTTTAAAAAGAAATTTTAAAAGTCTTTCTTTATGCTTTGTCAATAGTTCTCAAGACAACATTGCTTGGCTCATTTTGGATTCTTTCTAGCTTCCTCCTCACATTGGGTTTTCTTCAGCCTCCTCTCTGGCACCTCCTAAACCTTCTGCTTTCCTTCCACCTCCATCTCTCCTACCAAAAATGAGCTCAAATCCAAAGGAAGCCAATTACTGGAGATGTGTCATGAGTGCATGGAGGGTTTGTTAGCAATCACTTCTTTCAAAATTGTTTCCTTTATGAACTATAATTTCCAAAAATGAAAAAATTCTCCCAAAAGACTGTAATGCTATTTCATAAAACTCTCAAGGAGATCAGAATAGTAACTGCATAAAATTTGTACCATAAATTATAAACAATCACAGAGGTGCCAAACACAGGGAACTGTCTCCTTCAGAAAAAAAGCAAATGGATACATAGCTGATATTCAAATCTGAGTATGTTCTGAAGAAGAATTCAAACACGTACAAGGGACTATGAGTATTGTGGATGCTTGGTAGTGTTGGGGGGGGTGAGTATTTGTGTGGCTTTACCTATGGACTCAGCTGGTACAGGGGATACATGGTGAGCCTGGAGGGCCCAAAAGCCAACAATAATTTTGTACCTAAAGTTTCCAGCTTTACTTCCAGTTTCCAGTCTGGCATTTAAGGAGTTTAGAAGTTGCCACTCTATTTTAACAACAAATAAAAAGTTGAACAAACTAAAAAATATCAATAACTCTTCTAAGGTCTGGCAAAGAAGTGAGGTCATAGGGCAAACCACTGCCCCCCAAGATGGAGAGATACATGGAGGATGCAGAAAATCACAGTTTACTGGAGTAAAAATGTCCATGGGAACCACTACTGAGTAAAAAAAAAGTCTGGATTATAATTTACAAATTGCTGGAAGCTCAGTGTAGATAACTCTAAGAATTAAAAATTCCAGGGGAACCAATCATAGGAGAGCCCACATTTTTATGAGTTTTACCTCCAGGAGTTCAATTTGACTCTCATAGTGGATAAAGGAGGAAAATTCCCTTTTGCTTCTAGCTGGAGAGGAAAAGAAATGACTATGAAATATGCCAGAGCATTCTATTCTAATTAACAACTCCTGCCCTCAGGAGAAACTATTTTACCAGATCCTAACCTCCTGGGGTTTTATCAAAGCCTAACCTACCTGGGGAAAGTGAAATAACCAACATTAGCCCCTCTAGTTTTCCACAAAGGGGAAAGGAAATACACAACTCCAGCCCCCTCCAGCCATCCTGTCCCACCTAAGGGGAGAAAAAAAAACCTGGGAAGCACTGGTGAATTTCACAGTCCAGAGGCATAGGGTCTTCAAAAGACTGAAACCTAATCATAGGACTATAGAACACTTCCCCTCTCCTGACAGTGTACCACTACATTATTAAAATCCTATTTACTGCAGTTTCTTTTATCTAGTACATCATTTTTACCTTTAGCATAAAAAATTATGAAGCATACTAAAAGGTAAAAAACACAGTTTGAAGACACTGAACAAGCATCAGAACTAAAGTCAGATATGGCAGTAATGTTATAATTATCAGAACAAGAATTTTTTAAAAAAAATCTATGATTAATATGCTAAGGACTTTAATGGAAAACGTAGATAACATGCAAAAAAATGGGTAATGTAAGCAGAGAGATAGAAATTCTAAGAATTCAAACAGAAATGTTAGAGATCAAAAGAACTCTAACAGAAATAAAGAATGCTTTTGATAGCCTCATTAGTAGATGAAATGGGGCTGTGGAAGAATCTCTGAGATTGAGATCAAGGATATGACAATAGAGACTTTCAAATTTCCAAAACTGAAAAACAAGGAAAAAAACCTGAAAAAAAAAAAAACAGAACAGAATGTCCTAAAACTGTGTGACAATTACAAAAGGTGTCATATATACATTAATGGGAATACCAGGAGAAGAAAGGAAAAGAAGCAGTATTTGTAGCAATAATGATTTAGGATTTCCCCCAAATTAATGTCAGACAACAAACTAAAGATCCAGAAACCTCAGCAAACACTAATCAAGGTGAATGCAATGCCTTCCCCAAAATGCTAGACATATCATTTTCAAACTTCAGAAGTCAAAGACAAAAAATTTTAAAAGAAGCCAGAGGGAAAAAACCACTTTACCTATAGAGGAACAAGGATAAGAATTACATCTGACTTCTCAGAAACCATGCAAACAAGATAATAGAGTAAAATATTTAAGTGTTGAGAGGAAGAAAAAACAACTTAGAATTTTGTACCCCATGAAATTATCCTTCAAAAGTGAAGGAGAAATAAAGACTTTCTCAAAGAAAAATTGAGAAAATTTATTACCAGTACAACTGCCTTAAAAGAATTTCTTTAAAGAAGAGAATGTTATAGGTCAGAAACTCAGATCTACATAAAGAAACAATATCAGGGAATGAATGAATGAAGGCAAAATGAAAATTTTATTTTTCTTATCCTTAATTGCATTAAAAATAATTTTGTTCAAAATAATAGCAACAGTGTATTAATTTTGTATGCTTACATACATATATTTGCTTATGTATATATATGTATGTATAAGTGAAATGAATGACAGCAATGATACAAGGGATGGGAGGAATGAATTAGGAGTATTTTGTTATTTTAAGTGGTATAGTTTTATTTGAAAGTGGACTTGGATTTATTGTAAATGTATATTGTAAACTTTAGGACAATGACTAAATAAAGTAAAAAAAAATCTACAATTGATATATTAAGAAAGGAGAGAAAATGGAGTCATATATAATACTCAAAACCACAAAAGGCAGAAAAAGTGTGGAAGAAAATAGTAGGAGACAGGGGAGGACCAAGATGGAGGAGGAGTAGGAAACCTAAATTTCACCTGGTCCCAGGAATTCAGCTAGATAGCTATCCAACCATTCTGAACACCTATGAACTCAACAGGAGATCAAAGAAAAGAATAGCAGCACCTCTCTGAACAGAAAAGAGACCACTTTCTGGAAGGTAGGACATGCGGAGAAGTGAATCCTAGGCGATATTCGGAAAGATAGACGGCGGGGGAGGGGGCCTCCATCAGCCGCTACCAGCAAGTGATAGAGCCCAGAGCACAAAATCAGAACTTCTAGACGTCTGCTCCGCTGAGGGACGTCGCTCCAGTGGCGAAGCGGGGGGTGGAAACTTCACAGGACAGTGTGGTCTCAGGACCCTCGGGGTCACAGAAAGACTGGGGGTGCCTGAGTGCGGCAGAGCCCCCAGGTATCGGAGCGGGGAAGCCGGCTGCAGAGACAGAGCTGAGGAGCAGGCTCTCAGCTCAGGGTGGCCATAAACCATGATCCGTGGCACAGTCGGGCCACTGCTCCTCCAGCAGGGACCCAACAAGCGGCAGATCCAGGGAGACTCACCTT
>NC_138385.1:30842990-30871003 GCF_054177405.1 Leptonychotes weddellii
ACTGTGAATTGTGTAAGACTGTTGAATCACAGACCTGTACCTCTGAAACAAATAATACATTATGTATTAAAAAAAAAAAAAGAAGATAGCAGGAAGGGTAGAATGTTGGGGGGAAATCAGAGGGGGAGACGAACCTTGAGAGACTATGGACTCTGAGAAACAAACTGAGGGTTCTAGAGGGGAGGGGCGTGGGGGGATGGGTTAGCCTGTTGATGGGTATTAAAAGAGGGCACGTACTGCATGGAGCACTGCGTGTTATACACAAACAATGAATCATGGAACACTACATCAAAAACTAATGATGTAATATATGGTGATTAACATAACATAATAATAGTAATAAAAAGAAACAGAAGAAAATAAAAGAGGAATGAATTAGGATTAGGCCACACACTGTTTTAACTTGAATAATAGTTAATCATCCAGTTATCTGAGAGATAGCCAGGGTTTTAACTAATATAGAATATTCAATATATAGTGCTGAAATAATTGGTTAGCCATTGGGAAGAGAAATAAAAGTAGATCACCATTTTATTTCTTACACCAGAATAAAGCCCAGATGGACCAAAGAGGGTAACTGCAAAAGCAGCAGAAGAGAACATGGGAGAATTTTTAAAGAAGCAATTTTGCAATGTGGAAGGTTGTTTTTTTTTTTTTAAGATTTTATTTATTTATTTGAGAGAGAGGATGAGAGAGAGAGCATGAGAAGGGGAAGGGTCAGAGGGAGAAGCAGACTCCCTGCTCAGCAGGGAGCCTGATGTGGGACTTGATCCCAGGACTCCAGGATCAGGACCTGAGTAGAAGGCAGTCACTTAACCAACTGAGCCACCCAGGCACCCTGGAAGGTTGTTCTAAGTGAAACTCAAACCCTTGAAGCCCTAAAGGCAAAAGACTGATAGATAGGACAATAAAACTTTTAAAATATTTTCATGGGAAAATTAATATGAGAAAAATTCTTAGAAAAATTGAAAGCAGAAAGAAAAGTCTTTAAAATTTCCTTAATAGATAAAGAGCTTTCACAAATCAAAAAAAAAAAGAAAAGAAAAACCCCAAACCCCACAATTCAACAAAAAAAAAAAAAATGAGGAAAAGAAATAAATGAGAAATTCACAGAAAAATACAAATGGCACATGAAAATAGCTAAACTTTTTTAGTACTTATAATAGGATAAGTACTGTTCCAAGTGATCTACACATTTGTTTCTCTCAGCAACCCAAAAAGTAGGTACTGACATGGTTTTCATAGCTAAAGAAACTGAGACACAGAGAGGTTAAGTGACCTGCCAAAAGCCATACAATGATAAATAAAGGTGCTGGAGTTTTAACTTATATTTCATTGTATATACCCTTTTACTATTTGAATATTTTTACCATGTGCATATAATATATTATTTTTGACTTAAAAATAATGCCACCTCTTAAATACAGAGATTGCCAGTGGGGAGGTGGGTGGGTCGGTGGATGGGTAAAATAGGTGAATGAGATTAACAGTACACTTATCTTGATGAGCACTGAGTAATACATAGAATTGTTGAATCACTATATTGTACACCTGAAACTAACATAGCACTATTTTTTGTTGTTTTTTAGTTTTTTAGGTTTTTTTTATTATGTTATGTTAATCACCATACATTACATCATTAGTTTTTGATGTAGTGTTCCATGATTCATTGTTTGTGCATAACACCCAGTGCTCCATGCAGTACATGCCCTCTTTAATACCCATCACCAGGCTAACCCATCCCCCCACCCCTCTCCCCTCTAGAACCCTCAGTTTGTTTCTCAGAGTCCATAGTCTCTCATGGTTCATCTCTCCTTCCGATTTCCCCCCCTTCATTTTTCCCTTCCTGCTATCTTCTTCTTCTTCTTTTTTTTTTTTTTAACATATAATGTATTATTTGTTTCAGAGGTACAGGTCTGTGATTCAACAGTCCTACACAATTCACAGCGCTCACCATAGCACATACCCTTCCCAATGTCTATCACCCAGCATACTGGAATTTAAAAAGTTAAAAATAAAAAAAAGAATGCCAACAACAAAAATAATTACATGGAATATTGAAATGTTCAATATGGGCTGAATGAATGTGTCCAGATTCAGATTCAACTAATATTTATTAGGGCTTAATATGAATCAGATTTTATTCTAAGCACCATCATCACCCCACTGGGTAAACTGGGAAGGCAAAGACTCTGTAAAGTGCATTTTTCTGTCTTTTTCTCAAGAACTATAGGAGAAAGCCCTCACTTACTTTCTTATTTGCTACTAGACTGCAGATGAGTAGGTGATACAGTTTTTGTTGTTGACATAACCCTCTATTTCTTTACTTTTTCTCAACAATTATAACAACCATTTACTGAGTTCCTATGATGTGTCAAATGCTGCAATTTATAATTCCTATTTCATACTAACAACCCTATGAGGTAGACATTATTCTAACCTTCACACATAGAAGAGGGATCTAAGCCTAAGAGAAATTAAGTAACTTACTCAAGATTATATAACTTAAGTAACTTACAGCCCAGGTCTGTTTGTCTATAAAGCCCTGATCATAACTAGTACATGATTTTACCTTCCTAATTTTAGGAAAAATAAATAATAGCTACCACTTAATGGGAACTTACCATGTTCCTGGAATGGTAAACACTTTACATGAATTATTGCATTTAATGCTCATTTTAACCCCATGACTTAGCTTAACAATTGTTATTCCTTTTGAAAGATGAGTGAATTGATACAGAGTGGGGGAGTGGTATTTAACATGTCTAAGATTATTCAGCTAATAGGTGAAATAGTCAGGGTTTGAACAGGGTTATCTCCATGGCTTCAGAGCCTGTGTTCTTTATTCTAAATCATACAGCCTAATAGAGTAGCTAAGTGAATAAAAAAATATAAGGCCAAAATGTATGCTGCCTAAAGGACATTTCAGCTTGAAGGACACACATAGGTTCAAAGTGAAGGGATGGAAAAAGATATTCCATGCACATGGAAACCAAAAGAGAGCAAAGGTAGCTATACTTATGTCAGACAAAATAGAATTTAAGTCAAAAACTCTAACAAGAGATAAAGGAGATCATTATATAATGATAAAATGGTCAATTCATCAATAAGACATAATAATTATAAATATATATGCACCCAACTTTGCAGAACCTAAATACATTCAGCAAATAACAGATCTGCCAGGAGTAATAGACAACAATATAACAGTAGGGGACTTCAATACCCCACTTTCAACAATGAATAGATCATCTAGACAGAAAATTAATAAGAAACATTTGGACTTGAACTATATTTAGACCAAATGGACCTAACAGAGATATAGAGAACATTCCATCCAAGAGTAGCAGAATACACATTCTTCTCAAATTCATGTAGAACTTTCTCCAGGATAGATCAAATGTTAGTTACAAAACAAATCTCAGCAAACTTAAGGTAATTGAAATTATATCAAGTATCTTTTCCAACCATAATGTTATGAAACTAAAAATCAATAATAGGAGGAAAACTGGAAAATTCATAATTATGTGGGTATTAAACAACATACTCCTGAACAAGCAATAGGTCAAAAAAGAAATCAAAAGAGAAATTTTAAAAAATGTATTACAACAAACAAAAATGGAAATACAACATACCAAAACTCATGGGTTTCAGCAAAAGAAGTGCTAAGAAGGAAGCTTATAGCAATAAATGCCTACATTAAAAAAAGAAAAAAGAAAGATCTAAAATAAATAACCTAACTTTACACCTCAAAGAACTAGCAAAACAAGAACAAACTAAGCCCACAGTTAGCAGAAGGAAGGAGATAACAAACATCAAAGTAGAAATAAATGAAATAGAAAAACAATATAAAAGATCAGCAAAACTAAGAGTTGGGATTTTTTGAGAAGATAAACAAAATTGGCAAACCTCTAGCTAGACTCCCAATAAAGAAAGAAAGAGAACTCAAATAAAATAATAAATGAAAAAAGCATTACAACTGGTATCACAGAAATACAAAGGATCATAAGGGACGACTATGAGCAACTGTAAGCAAACAAACTGGACAACCTAAAAGAAATGGGTAAATTCCTAGGAACATACAACCTACCAAGTGAGTCATGAAGAAGTAAGAAAATCTGAACAGACCAATAACAAGGAAGGAGATTGAATCAGTAATCAAAATCCTCCCAACAAATGAAAAGATGAAGATCAGATGGCTTCATGGGTGAATGCTAACATTTAAAGAATTGATGTCAAACCTTCTGAAACTTGTCCAAAAAAAATTAAAGAGGAGGGAATACCCCCAAACTCATTTTATGAGGCCAGCATTACCCTGATACCAAAGATAAGGATAGTATAAGAATATAAAACTACAAGTCAATATCCCTGATGTATATAGATGCAAAAATTCTCAACAAAATACCAAAAAACCAAATTCAATGGCACATTAAAAGGTTCATGTACCATGGTCAAGTGGAATTTATTCCTGGGATGCAAGGATGGTTCAACATATGTAAACCAATAAATGTGATACACCACAATAGAATGGATGACAAAAATCACATGATTATCTCCATAGATGTGGAACGAGTATATGACAAAATTCAAAATCTTTTCATGATAAAAACTCAACAAAATTTGGTATAGAAGTAATGTACTTCAACATAATAAAAAGTATATATGACAAACCCATAACTAACGTCATACTCAATAGTAAAAGGTTGAAAGTGTTCCCTCTAAAATCAGAAACAAGAAAAGGGTGCCAATCTCATCGAACCTATTCAACATAGTACTGGAAGTCCTAGCCAGAGCAATTAGAAAAGAAAGAAAGAAGAAAAAAAGAAAGAAAGAAAGAAAGAAAGAAAGAAAGAAAGAAAGAAAGAAAGAAAGAAAGAAAAAGAAAGGAAGGAAGAAAAGAAAGAGAAAGAGAGAAAGGGAGAAAGAAAAGAAAGAAAGAAAGAAAGGGAGGAAGGGAGAGAAAGGGAGGAAGGGAGGAAGGGGGGAAGAGAGGTTATCCAAATAAAAAAAAAGTGGTTGTAAAATTTTCTGTTTGCTGATGGCATGATCTTATATTTAAGAAATCCTAGACTCTACCCAAAAACTGTTAGACCTAATAAATGAATTCAGTAAAGTTTCAGGATACAAAAATCAATATACAAAAATCAGTTGCATTTCTATATACTAACAATGAACTATCTAAAAAAGAAAGAAAGTAATCCCATTTACAGTCACATCAAAAATAAGAAAATAATTAGGAATAAATTTAACTAAAAAGTGAAAGATTTAGGGCACCCAGGTGTCTCAGTTGGTTAAGCGTCTGCCTTCGGTTTTAGGTCATGATCCCAGGGTCCTAGGATCGAGTCCCACGCCAGGCTCCCTGCTCTGCAGGGAGTCTGCTTTTCCCCCTGGTCCTCCCCCCACTCATTCTCTCAATCTCTCTCTCTCTTGCTCCCCTCTCAAAAAAAATAAATAAATAAAATCTTTTTTAAAAAGTGGAAGATTTATACACCAAAAAATATAAGACAATGAAAAACTAAATTGAAGGGGACACAAATAAACAGAAAGATAGCTTGTGTTTATGGATCAGAAGAGTTAATATTTCTAAAATATGTATACTACCCAAAGTCATAGATTGACCGTAATTCCTATCAAAATTCCAATGGCATTTTTTATAGAAATAGAAAAAAATTCCTAAAATATTTATGAAACTACAAAAGACCACGAATAGCTAAAGCAGTCCTAGAAAAGAACAAAGCTGGAGGCATCACACTTCCTTATTTCAAACTATATTACAAAGCTATAGTAATCAAAACAGTATGGTAATGACATAAAACAGACAGACCAATGAAATAGAATCAATAACCCAGAAACAAACCCATGCGTATATAGCTAACCAATATTCGACAAGGAAGCCAAGTATACTCAATGGGGAAAGGGTAGTGTCTTCAATAAATGGATATCCACATACTATTTTATACCACTTATGAAAATGTACTCAAAATGGATTAAGGACTTAAGCATAAGACCTGAAAACATGAAACTCCTAGAAGAAAACATAGGGTGGAGGAGAGCCTGGGTGGCTCAGTTGGTTAAGTATCTGACTCTTGGTTTCAGCTCAGATCATGATGTCAGGGTTATGAGATCAAGCCCCACATCAGGCTCTGTGCTCAGCGTGGAGCCTGCTTATCCCTCTCCCTCTGCTGCTCCCCACTCTCTCTCTAAAATAAATAAATAAATAAAATCTTTAAAAAAAAAGAAAAGAAAACATAGGGTGGAAAAGCCCCTTTGTATTTGTCTTGGCAATCAATTTTTGGATATGACACCAAAGTCACAATCAACAATAGCAAAAAATCAGTAAGTGGGACTACATTAAACTAAAAAGCTTCTGCACAGCAAAAGAAACTGTCAATACAATGAAAAGGCAACCTATGGAATGGAAGAAAACATTTGCAAACCACATATCTGATTAAGTGGCAAATATCCAAAATATGTAAGGAACTCATACAATTGAATAGTAAAACAATAAATAATCCAATTAAAAATGGGCAAAGGATCTGAATAAACATTTTCCCAAAAAAGATATTCAAGTGGCCAACAGGTACATGAAAAGGTGATCCACATCACTAATGATCAGAGAAATGCAAATCAAAATCACAATGAGATAGCACCTCACATCTGTTAGAATGACTATTCCCCAAAAGACAAGAGATAATGGGTATTGGCAAGAATGTGGAGAAAAGGGAACCCTCATGCAATTTTGGTGGGAATATAAATTAATACAGCCACTATGGAAAACAGTATGGAGTATCCTCAAAAAAAAATAATAGAAGTACCATATGCTCCAGCAATCCTACTTCTGAGTATATAGTCAAAGAAGATGCAATCACTATTACAGAGATATCTGTA
Organism: Leptonychotes weddellii; assembly: GCF_054177405.1. NCBI lineage: Eukaryota > Metazoa > Chordata > Mammalia > Carnivora > Phocidae > Leptonychotes > Leptonychotes weddellii. The sequence continues at coordinate 30,849,879 of NC_138385.1, forward strand.
CTCACATGTTCATTGCAGCATTATTCATGATAGCCAAGACATGGAAACAACCTAAGTGTCCAGTGACAGATGAATGGATGAAGAAAATGCAATACATTTTATATATAGTAGTATATATACCCATACGTGTGTGTACATATATACACATGTATATATATATATACACATATCTACTTTATAGCTGAATAATATTCCAGTGTGTGTGTTTATGTATATATATACATATATACACACATATATATGTATATACACACTGGAATATTATTCAGCTATAAAATAGAAGAAAGTCCTGCCATTTGCAATAGCATGGATGGACGTTGAGGGCATTATGCTAAGTGAAGTAAGTCAGAGAAAGGCAAAAACTGTATATGATCTCACTTATATATAAAATCTAAAAACATCAAACTCAGAAACAGAGAATAGAATGGTGGTTGCCAGGGCTGAGTGGTGGAGGAAATGGGGAGATATTACTCATAGGGTACAAATGTTCAGTTATAGGATGAATAAGTTCTAAGGATATAATGTACAGTATGTTGAGTATAGTTATCAATACTGTATTGTATACTTGAAAGTTGTTATGAGAGTAGAGCTTTAATGTTCTCACCATAACAACAAAAGTAATAAAATGGTAATTATAGAGGTAAAGGATGTGTTAACCAACCTTTTCTCATCAGCATTTTGTAATATATACATGTATCAAATTATCACACTGTACACCTTAAACTTACACAATGTTACATGTCAATTATATCTCAATAAAGCTAAAAAAAAAAAAAACCATACAGGCTACAGTTCAAGAGAAGGCCCTTTCAAACCAAATACTATTTTTCAACATCAAGATCCAGTCCAGTGCTTGGACCTATAGGAAACAGAAGAAAAGAATAATAGTCAACAGTCAATAGACCAGATAAGGTGGCAGGATAAACACTCCAAAGCAAAGCAATCCTACACAGTATTAACTGAATGCTTGATAAGACTTCAGGGAAGACAGATAAGGAGACCACCTGAAGCCTTATAAAGGAGGCTACTTTCAGGGAGGAAAGGGCTTTGGTAGGTAGAAAAGAGAGGGGAAATAAAGCATTGTGAATGGCATGAGCAAAGGCTGAAAGGCAGAATTGAGTAAGTGTTTAAAGCTCACATCATCCCCTCACTGGAGGAAATTATTTTCACCAGTCCACAAACAAAGATTCTTGAGAGGTAAGCAAGCTAATGCCAGCACTTTGCCTGTAGCCAAAAAGTTTTGAGATTTATTCTTATTCTAGAGAGATGGAACCAGGAAGAATTATTTGAGGGGAATTCTTTGAAAAGAGACCGCATTCTATCTCTAAGTCACAGTTTGTCTTTTGGTGAATTCCTGGTGCATTTGGCAAATCTGCCTCCAATCTAATTGCCACAGCCCAATTAAAAGCCAGTGTGTATGGAGTTATGGATTATTCACTTCTGTAAGCATCTACACTGCTATTAACATTAATACTTGAGTGGACTAGAGGGTTGCTGTTCAGATCAAGTGATATAATAAAGATTAAAGTGTTGTGTCAATCATATAGCCAAATATGAAGTGTATTATTATAATAAATGACAAAGCCCCTAAAACGTTTGTGTAGAAGTCTTCAAGGTCTCAGAGATTTTAGAGGGAAAAATCATGCTGGCTATATCTTGAAAATATAACAAAACTAAAGTAATATTAAATAAAATGTAAGTGTGCTAACACATAGGCATGATACTTTTACTTTTTCAAAGGATTTTCTCATCCATTCTCTCATTTGATCCACAAAACAACCTTATAAGCTAAGTAGGTATTAACCTTTGGAAGTATTACTTTGTTCTTTTTAAAAATGAAGATTAGTAAATTGCCTGAGGGAACACATTTTATTGGTAACAGCCACAAATCTAAAACTCAGGAATCTAGACTCCTAAATCCAGCCACACTGAATTAGAGTCTCTAGGAGTTTTGTACTACTTTCCTATTACATCTATAACAAATTAACACAAACTCAGTGACCTAAACCAACAAAAATGTATTATCTTATAGTTCTGAAGGTCAGAATATGAAATGGGTCTCAATCGAGGTGTCAGGAAGGGCTGTGTTCCTTCTGGAGCCTGTAAAGGAGAATCCATTTTCTTGCCTATTCCAGCTTAGAGAGGCTACCTGCATTTCTTGGCTCATGGTCCCTTCCTCCATTTTGAAGCCAGAAATTACATCACATTGATCTCTGACTCCACCATCACATCTCAGATTCTAAGTCTCTTGCCTCCTTCTTTTACTTAGAAGGACCGCTGTGATTATATTGGACCCACCTGGATAATCCCTATCTCAAGTCTTTAATCGTATTTGCAAATCCCCTTTTGCCACATAAGGTAACATATTCACAGGATCTGGGGTTAGGATGTGAACATCTTTGGGGGGGGTACATCATTCTGCCTACTACAGATAGATCCCAAGAATCTGCATTTTAACATTCTCCAAGTGATTCTGATGTAGGACAACAACTGTAGACCAGTGGTCTCTGAACTTCATGAATTGTGCACACTTACCTGTAAACAAATTTAGTACTAATAATACTAATATATATTTCACAAACTATGTACAAAAGATAAGTAAAAAAAGGATGCAATGAAAGAAAATTAACAATAGAAGTTCTAAACTTTCTTTCCATATCCCAAATTATTGTCGTGTGTACTCCTTGAGTTGCTCACTACTTTGGAAAATAGTGTTGTAGGTGAGGGTCAGCAAAGTTTTTTCTGTAAAAAAGCCATATAGTAAATATCTTCAACTTTGTATGCTATATAGTCATATCGCAAATACTTAAGTCTGTCGTTGTAGTGCAAAAGAAGCCATGGATAATATGTAAACAAATGGACATGGCTGCTATAATAAAACTATTTACAAAAACAAGCAGCAGGCTGGTTTGGCCTGTGGATCATAGTTTGCCACAGGCTATTAGCTGTGTTATTCCTTTATGTCTTTCCTTTTTTGTACTGAGAATTCATTTCTGCTATGACACTTCATTATGGGGGTGCATATTTTCCCAAGGCGCTATCCACAATCATGACTATGAGTCTTAAGAAGTGTCAGTTGAAACTGGGAATTGTAGTCCAAACATTGTTCCTAGCCCACTACCCATCCATCTTGTTTCCCTTCCCTGACATACCTCCTCTTGCTACAGTCCTGTCTAGATATTTGGATGCAAAGTCAGACAGACCTAAAAGCTGGAGTAGGTCCAGGAGTTATTTCTTGAGTTTGAGCTAAAGAGAAATAGCCATTTTTTAAATCCTACTGAAAAATTTTCCCCTCTAAAGCTACCTATTTTCCTATAGTACAGATGTAATTACTAGAGGACAAGAGTCAATGAAGAAAAAAATGAAAGGAATGATGGAGTTTGTAACCACCATTTTAGAGCTTAAGAACACATATTGTATAGAATATTAGTGAGATGCTGTTCTCTTGTTTTCAATGAAGACTTTGTCTGCAATGGTTTCACACTGAAGCAAGAGAAATTTAGGATAGGCACTGATACCAAGAAAGTACAACAGTAGGCTCTTTGGAAAGATGGGATCACTTATGTTACTTTGGTCTGGTGGGATCAAGAAACTCTTGCCTCCAAAATGGACTATCTTCTCAGAGTCAAAGAGACCTTAGAATTTATTAAGCCAGATTCTTTCCTGTGGGAGAAACCACTTTGTCATCAGCCTTGACAGAGGTCTTTTATTATCTCCTGTGATGAGAGACTCAAAACTTCATTAGGTATCCCATATACTCTTTTCATAAAATTTTTCTTGCTTACCGTGAGCCAAAATATGCCTCCTGTAACATATTCACAGGATCTGGGGTTAGGATGTGAACATCTTTGCCTTCTGACAATTGGCCCTGGTTGTTTCTCATAGAACCATACAGAATAAGCATAATTCCTTTTCTTCAAGGAAAAAAATGTCTTCAAAAAATTTTGCTATATCTTTCTTGTTTTCTCTCCTCCAAACTAAAGATTATATTTCTTCAGTCATTCCTCATATGAAATGGTTTTTAGTTCCTTTCCAATCCTGGCTGTGTTCACATTTGTTAGTGTCCCTCTTATGATTTGGTATATAGAATTAGTTATTGTATTCCAGATGGAATCAAATTACCAATAGCTGATATTTTTTGAGTGTTACTATGTGTCTGATATAGTGCTAAGCCCTATAAATGCATTATTTGATTTAATCTTCCAACATTCTATGTGACAAGTGCTGTTAGTATCTGACTTTACACACGAAGAAACTGAGGCACAGAAGAAAAGTGAATTACCTAAGATCACACACCTAGTAAATGCTACAACTGGGATGTAAACTCAAGTCTGACTCCAAAGTCCATGCTCCACATCATTAATCTATGCATAACTGCTGCAGCCAGTGATGGGTTTTACCCAGCCATGTACTATAATTAGCTCATATTAGATTGTAGACAACTAATAAACAACAATTAAAGAAATCCAGAACTTTCCTCAACTGAACTGTTGGCAAGCTAGTTCTCCCCCATTCTTTACTTGAATATATTGTATTTTAACATAAATGTTCAACTTTACATTTATCCTTGTTAAGTTTCATTTTGTTAGTTTTCAGCAATCATTTTCACCTGTTATATTAACATATTAGCTAGTCCTCCTTTGTCATTGCCACATTTGCCAAAAGTTCTCTCTATGCCATCAAAGAGATTTCATAAAAATATTGGCAACAACAGGGTTCAATGCATCTACAATGGAAATAGCATGGAGCAGACATCAGGAGAATCTGGTTTTAGGACAGCACTTACCAGTTAGTGCCTGTGTACTAACAACTTACTTAAGCTCTGTGAGCCCAGTTTTTATTTTTCTAAAAGTGGTAATAATCTTTGTCTTATGTACTTAATAAAATTATTGAGAGTATTAGATAAGTTAATGGATATGAGGATACACTGCAAAGGATGAACTGCTATACAAATTAAAAATAAAAGTGTGTGTGAAGGGTAGATGGCAATACCATCATTTCTCTAGGCTGTTGTGAAGGAAACAGTCTATGGACTCATAAGCACTATAAAAATATGTGCCATCAATGGGCCAAGAAGGACTCCAGAGAGTACATCCTGTGGCTATCATAGTTCAAATCGCTCTGCCACTTAGCTCCAAGAGCATAAGCAAATCACTTAACTCTTCTGAACATTAGCATTTTCATCTTTAAAATGGAGATAATAATATCCAAGGATCATTCTGTGTAACTTTTTAAAGTATTCTAAGGTCCTTGCATTGTCTGCTAAAAAAGAGAAGAGCTAATTAATTAGACTTTGATAAGTCAAGGAAAAATGTAATTTCTAGGTGAACCATTAAAAAAATATAACAACAGGGCACCTGGGTGGCTCAGTTGGTTAAGCGACTGCCTTCGGCTCAGGTCATGATCCTGGAGTCCCGGGATCGAGTCCCGCATAGGGCTCCCTGCTCGGCAGGGAGCCTGCTTCTCCCTCTGACCCTCCCCCCTCTCATGTGCTCTCTCTCTCTCATTCTCTCTCTCAAATAAATAAATAAAATCTTTAAAAAAAATTAAAAAATATAACAACAGAGCTAGAGGGGAAAAAGAAGGGAACACAACAACTACAAAAAAAAAGCACCTTAAAACAGATAAGACATAAGAAAGAAAAAATGAGGTAATAGATTTATAGCCAAATAATTCACAAATCATACCAAATATAAATGGACTGAGTGATTCACTAAAATAGAATTGTCAAAATGGATTTGAAGGAAAACAAAACAAGTATAACTTTCTTATAAGAAACCCATCGAAATAATAATGATACAGAAAGGTTAAAAGTTAAATGGTAGAACAAGCTATAGCTTGCAAAATTAGCCAAACAAAAGTTGGTTAGCTATATTAATGTTACAAAAATAAACTTTAAGGAAATAAAAATTATTAGAGATATAGTTTTATTTCAAAATTATAAAAGGTTAATAACCAATTTCACTATTAGAGTGAGTTTTAGCACATCTCTCTTATAAAATGATAGAACAAGCAAAAAATCAGTAAAGGCATGGAATATATTTTAAAAATCATCAAGGCAGAAAGGGAGGTGGGTGGGGGGATGAGGTAACTCAGTGATGGGCATTAAGGAGGGCACGTGATGTGATGAGCACTGGGTGTTATACGGAACTAATGAATCATTGAACATTATGCCAAAAATGAATGATGTACTATACCTTGGTTAATTGAATTTAAATTAAAAAAATAAAAATAAAATAAAAATCAGCAAGGATGTGCAATATTTGAATAACACCATTAACCAAATTAATCTAACTGACATTTATAGATGACTACCCAACAACTGCAGAATACACATTCTTTTCAAGTCCATGTGGACCATCTACCAAAATCAATCATGTGTTGGACCAAAAATCAAGTCTCAAATATTTCAAAGATTGAAATCATACAGGATACGTTCTGACCACACTAGAAATAAGTAAGGAATAACAAAAAGATAACTAGAATGTCCCCATATGGTTGAAAGTTAAAAATACACTTCTAAATAACCCATAGGTCAAAGAAAACATAGCAATGAAAATGAGAAAATACTTTGAATTAAATGAAATTGAAAATTCTACATATCATAACTTTTGGGATATAGGTAAATTCATTCTTATAGAAAAAAACCATAGTTTTAGAAACCATCTTTAAAAAGAGGAAAGGTTGAGAACCAGTGATCTAATTATTCTTGTCAGGAAGGTATAGGCAGAGTAGTTAATTAAGCCAAAGAAAAAAGAAAGAAATAATAAAAATAAGAGCAGAGATTAAGTGAACTAAAAATGTATAATTAGAAGGATAAACAAAGCTGAAACTTGGTGACATGCATTGGTAATACTGATCAAGAGAAAAGAGGGAATCCACAAATTACTAGGGTGACCATATATCCTGGCTTAGCATACCCTTTCATTCTAAAAAATATTTGGCTCTAGATGATAAATTATGACCATCCTGCAAATCCTCAAAATCAGAAATCAAAAGGGTATATCACTATAGATCATCCTCTACAATGCCTTCTCCCTCCATCCCCACCGTTCACCAAGACATGTTTATTTTGATTCTCCCCTTTGCTCTATCTCCACAGCTACAACCTTAGCCCAACTTACCAATTATCTGTCATCTGAATCAGGGCAATCCAACCTTATAAAAGTTTTCCCTGTTCTCTACTTGCAACCAAAGTGATCTTTTTTTAAATGATAAAACCAATTAATTTGTTCCCAGGACAGTGTTGTCAGATTTAGCAAATAAAAATACAGAATTTCCAGTTGAATTTGGATTTCAGATGAACAATGAATAATGATTAGTATTAGTATGTGTATGTGTAGGCCCATGCAACATTTGGGACATATTTATATTAAAATTATATTGTTTTCTGAAATTCAAATTTAACTGGCTGTATTTTATCTGAAAACCATACCTTTTAACATAAATTTATGTGAAAAATACATTATTGTTGACTATATGTACAATATTGTACAGCAGATCTCTAAGGTTTTTTCATCTAGATTAACTTAAACTTTATGTCCAATGATTAGTAATTCCCCATTTCCCTCTCCCTCCCAGTCCCTGGCAACCACCATTCCACTCTTTGATCCTATGAATTTGATTGTTTAGAGACCTAATATAAGTGGAATCCTGCAGTATTTGCCTTTCAGACTATAATTTCCCTTCTCATAAAGTCATCAAAGTTCATCCAGGTTGTTGCATATTATAGAATTTCCTTTTTTAAGGCTAAAGGGTATTCCATTTTATGTATATAATACATTTTCTTTATCCATTTATCTGCTGATGGACATTTAGGTTATTTTTACATCTCAGTTACTGTGAATAGTGCTGCAATGAACATGGGAGTGCAGATACCTCTTTGAGATCTTGATTTCTTTTGGATAAATACCCAGAAGTGGAATTGCTGGATCATATGGTACTTCTATCTTTTTTTAAAAAATATATATTTTATATATATAGTTGTTTCAAGTTTCTATTTAAATTACAGTTAGTTAACATATAGTGTAATATTAGCTTCAGGAGTAGATTTTAGTGATTCATCACTTACATATAACACCCAGTGCTCATTTCAACAACTGCCCTCCTTAATACCCATCACCCATTTAACTCACCTCCCCCCCTGCCACCCACCTCCCCTCCAACAACCCTCAGTTGGTTCTCTATAGTTAAGAGTCTGTTTTATGATTTTCCTCTCTCTTTTTTCCCCATATGTTCATCTGTTTTGTTTCTTAAATTGCACATATGAGTGAAATCATATGGTATTTGTCTTTCTCTGACTGACTTACTTCTCTTAGCATAATACACTCTAGCTCTGTCCACATTGTTGTAAATGGCAAGATTTCATTCTTTTTGATGGCTGAGTAATATTCCATTATATATATAATATAATAATATCCATTATATATATATTTATTTATATACATACCACAACTTCTTTTTTTAGTATATGTGCTGCCGAAGCGAGCACTACCACAACTTCTTTATCCATTCATCAGTCGATGGACATTTGGGCTCTTTCCATAATTTGATTACTGTTCATAGTGCACATATCCCTTTGAATCAGTATTTTTATATCCTTTGAGTAAATACCTAATAGTGCAACTGCTGGATCATAGGATAGTTCTATTTTTTTTTTTTTTTTTGAGAGAGAGAGATAGAGAGAGAGCCAAGGGGAGGGGCAGAGGGAGAGGGAGAAAGAGAATCTTAAGCAGGTTTCACACCCAGAGTGGAGCCTGGCACGGGGCCCTATTTCACAACCTTGAGATCATGACCTGAGCCGAAATCAAGAGTCTGATGTTTAACTGACTGAGACACCCAGGCACCCCAGGGTAGTTCTATTTTTAACTTTTTGAGGAACCTCCATACTGTTTTCCATAGTGGCTGTACCATTTTGCATTGCCACAACATTGTGTAAGGGTTCCAATTTCTCCACATCCTTGCCAACACTTGTCTTTGTTTTTCTTGATAATGACCTTCCTGTTACGTGCGAGGTGATATCTCACTGTGGTTTTGAGTTGAATTTCCCCAATGATTAGTGACATTAAGGTTTTTTTCATATTATTTGCCACTTATATGTTTTCTTTGAGAAATGTCTATTCAAGTCCTTTCCCCATTTTAAAATCAGACTATTAGTTTTCTTGCTATTGAGTTATAGGAGTTCCTTAAACATTTTGGAGATTAATCCCTCATTAGATATACAGTTTGCAAATATTTTCTCCCACTTGTAGGGTACCTTTTTACTCTGTTGATTACTTCCTTTGCTGCATGATTATTTTCCTTTCCTTTTATTTGATTTGCTTTCCTTTGCAAAAGCTTTTTAGTTTGAGGTAGTAACAATGCTTTTATTTTTGTTTTTGCTGTCTGTGTTTTTGGTGTCATATCTATAAAATCATTACGAAGACCAATACCATGAATATCTTTCCCTATGTTTTCTTCCAAGAGTTTTACAGTTCTAAGTCTTACATTTAAGTCTTTCACTCTTTTGGGTTGATTTTCATATATGATGTAAAATAGTTATCCACTTTCATTTTTTTTTTTTTTTTTGCTTATGGATATCCAGTTTTCCTAACACCATTAGTTGAAGAAACTATCTTTTCCCCATTGCGTATTCTTGGAACTCTTGTCAAAGACCAATTGACCTCGGGCGCCTGGGTGGCTCAGTCGTTAAGCGTCTGCCTTCGGCTCAGGTCATGATCCCAGGGTCCTGGGATCGAGTCCCACATCGGGCTCCCTGCTCGGCGGGAAGCCTGCTTCTCCCTCTCCCACTCCCCCTGCTTGTGTTCCTGCTCTCGCTCTGTCTCTGTCAAATAAATAAATAAAATCTTTAAAAAAAAAAAAAAAAAAAAGACCAATTGACCAAATATGCATGGATTTATTTCTAGGCTCTGTATTCTGTTCCATTGGTCTATATATCTGTTTTTATGCCAGTACCATACTGTTCTTATTACTAAGGCTTTGTAATACAGTTTGAAATCAGGAAGTATGATGCCTCTAGCTTTGTTCTTTTTCCTCGGGATTGATTTGGCTATTCATGGTCTTTTGTGGCAGATTTAGGTGAATTTAGACATTTTGCCTTCAGAGAATACCAATATGGTACTTCCCTATTTTACTATGGAAGTTTAAAACTGCTACCTTGTTTTTTCTGTTGCAGGTGCTCAACGGACTCCACCAACTCCTCTCTGTAGAACATAGGGACTTAACAAGTGACAAAGAAGAAATGTAGAGGCTTCTGAAATAAACACCTTTTATGAATGAGGAATATATATATATTTATTATGTTATGTTAATCACCATACATTACATCATTAGTTTTTGATGTAGTGTTCCATGATTCATTGTTTGCATATAACACCCAGTGCTCCATTCAGTACATGCCCTCTTTAATACCCATCACCAGGCTAACCCATCCCCCCATCCCTCTCCCCTCTAGAACCCTCAGTTTGTTTCTCAGAGTCCATAGTCTGGAGTGGTGGAGGGTGGGAGGGATGGGGTGGCTGGGTGATAGACATTGGGGAGGGTATGTGCTATGGTGAGCGCTGTGAATTGTGTAAGCCTGTTGAATCACAGACCTGTACCTCTGAAACAAATAATACGTTATATGTTAAAAAAAAAGAAGAAGAAGAAGATAGCAGGAAGGTAAAAATGAAGCGGGGGAAATCGGAGGGGGAGATGAATGAATGAGGAATATATTGACAATATATTCAACTTAGAACAGGGCTTACAAACACAAAGACCAAAAGAGGTCAGGAAGGTTAGTAAATTGGATGGGACAAATAAAATGCTTGGCTCTTTTGGTTTGATATGTTTTCTTACTTTTGATAGAGACACAGGTACAAAAATTTCCCTTTTAAATCTGGTATAAGAAAAAAGCAGTGCAAATGTGATGGTAAGTAGTAACTGACATTCACCCTCAGTACTATAGGAAGTGATGGGGGCTGCAGTAAACTGGGAAGTCAATGCCACACATAAAGAGAAAACCAGCAACACAGGCATATTAACAAATGGCAACTACTCTCGGCCTCAGTGCCAGGGAGACAAAGGGAAGAAGGAATGAGGTGGTGATAAACTGGAGAGCCCAGGTTAAAAGGGGGTGTCACTTTTTCATGCCAGCTGGTTGATCCCTTGTGGAAAAGAGGACCTCTTGTTTCCTGATATTATGATTTTTTAAAAGATTTATTTATTTATTTTAGAGAGAGAGAGCATGCATGAGCAGGGGGAGGGGCAGAGGGAGAGAATCTTCAAGCAGACTCCCTGCTGAGCATGGGGCCTGACGCAGGGCTTGATCTCATGGCCCATGAGATCATGACCTGAGCTGAAACCAAGAGTCAGATGCTTAACCAACTGAGCCACCCAGGCACCCCTATTATAATTTTTTTTTTAGAGAAACTAGAAATCTGGATAATTATGTGAGATCTCATGATTTTTAAATGCTGATAATTAATTCAATTTTTCAAAACTCATGTTCAGAAAAAGAAAAAAAATAAACACCATGCTAGTCAGACAGATATAATTATAAGCTGGATTGGCCCTTGAACTATGTGAGGCCTCTAAATCTAGTTACATTTAACATATTTCTAACTTTCACCCATCAAAAGAGATGGAATAAACAAACAAACAAAAGATTCAGGAAAGAAAACAAAGGATTAGTCCAGGAGATGAGAGAAGATATTTCTCAGAATCCAAGAATGGACAGAACATCAAGGAAAAGACATATATCAGAAGCACTCATGCAACAGAGTAGTCACAAATATGTCAAACATCATCCCTGAATTGTACCTCAGAGTTTGTATAGTTTAACACCTTAATTTAACAGATGAGACAGCTAAAACACAGAGGTTACGGGGGTTGCTCAAAATCAAACAGCCAGTTAGTACCTTGGTCTGATGATTCTTTTTTTTTTTTTTTAAAGATTTTGTTTATTTATTTGAGAGAGAGAGAATGAGAGACAGAGAGCATGAGAGGGAAGAGGGTCAGAGGGAGAAGCAGACCCCCCGCCGAGTGGGGAGCCCGATGCGGGACTTGATCCCAGGACTCCAGGATCATGACCTGAGCCGAAGGCAGTCGCTTAACCAACTGAGCCACCCAGGCGCCCCTGGTCTGATGATTCTTAGTCCAGTACTCTTTCTACCAGAGCATGCTTTCTCTGGGGGGTCAGGTCAGTGAACCTGTTAATAAAGCAGCCTTGGGAAAAAATGATAAATGTTTCCCAGCAATTCAACTGGCATGCCTTTGTTTGTTTTCCTCCTTGTAGATAGCTGTGAAACACCTAATTGTGACTGAAACTTTGTGGTTCCTGTGCACAACAGACAGCTATATGGATTGTAGTCTGTTTACTATAGCCAACTTGGTGGGGCAAGTAAACAAAAAAGAAAGTAAGAGCAAAACACTGAGCATTTAATTTTGGCAGGGAAAGGGGTAGGGATTGCAAAGGGGTGGTATGCATTTATTCCAACCACATCTATATGGAACCAAGAAGCTGAGTTGCTTCCACTTCAGTACTTTAGAAGCCTAGGAATGAGTTCTGAGTTGAACAGGGCAAAGTGTGATTTCAGAAGCCTTAAAATACTGTTCATGCCGCATACTAAGTTACTCAAAACAAATTCAAGATGTTTGCTTCTGTGAAATTATTTCACAGCTCCCTGCTTCCTTTCCCTTATTTAGCACACTTTCATTTCCAAGAAAGTCTGCTTAGAAACTCTTTTTTTCCCACCCTTCCTTAAAGCTCTCTGGTTCTTCAGGTCCTTGCCATTATCTGATGGCTTATCCTAGAGGTACCATGACATAATTTTGTCATCTCTTTTCCCCCCTAATATTGGATGTTTTTTTTCTTAAGCCATCAAGGTCTAGAGCTTTGAGCTTTTCTCACCCTCTTTGTCACAATGATTCACTCACAGATTTCCCAAGAAAGAGCTGCCAAATTCACTAAGGAAAGGATGATATGATGCAAACACAGCTTCTGCCATCCAGACAGATCTGCATTCCAAAGTCCCAGCTCAGAGTCACTAATCAAGGACTTGCTTCTGAAAACTTAGAGATGGACAGTGGTCAGAAGGTACATGCAGATGTCAATATAACATGGATACACATGAGCTCAAACTGTCCTAGGAACCAGAATGTTTACACACACACACACACACACACACACACAAACACACACTGATAATTCAGGAAGGAGATGAGCTAAACCTGAGATGAATAGCTTTTAATCAATCAATGAGGATTTCTTGATAAACACCATATGCTTGGAAAGTACCAAGAAAAGGAGAAAATATGGTTTGTCTCCAAGAACCTTAAGTTCTGTATGAGGAGACAAAAAATTACCAGGCATGAACTAATCAGATATTTGGCAGTTAGACTTTGAGGTGTACTGAAGAAGTACCATAAGGAGCATACAAAGTAAAGAGATCAGTGTGTTCTGAAGCAATAGGCAAAAGGCTTCATGGAGTAAGAGGGGCTTGAGCTGGGTCTTGAGGGATAGTTAGGACTTGAATGGATGGAAAAGAGGGTACACCAAGCTAGAAGAACTTTAGGCACGTGAGCAGGACCAGGAAGATGAAGAATAGAGGAGATCATCCAGAATAAGGCTGAGAATTAATATTCGTGAGTAGTGGGACATAAGAGTGTATCATAGAGATGGGATATGTATTTTAAAAGTCAAGCAGAAGAGTTGGTATTTAATGTGTCAGGAAATAGAGAGCTATTCCAAGTTCTTACACAGAGATATGAGTTGATCTAGCTGTAATGTCCAATAGGGTTATATGGAAGAAAGGAAGCTTGTTAGGAGACTATGGCATTAATGCAGATATGAGGTGAAGGCAACTAGCTTTCAGGAAAAAGGCAGGCATGATTATGAAAGTTTAATAGTTTTTTTAAAAGATTATTTATTTATTTGAAAGAGAGAGAGAGAGCACAAGTAGGGGGGAGGGGCAGAGGGAGAAGAAGAAGCAGGCTTCCTGCTGAGGGCTCAATCCCAGGACCCTGTGATCATGACCTGAGCCAAAGGCAGAGGCTTAACCAACTGAGCCACCCAGGCACCTCAAAAGTTTAATAGTTTTAATCAGAGATACCTAGAGTAAAAAATATTAAAGCTAGGAAAAAATTAGAAATCATCTAATCAAGCTTCTTCACTTTATATAGGAGGAAATTGAAGCTAAGAAAATGTAAGCGATTTTTCTAAGGTTACCTAATCAAGTAGTTAGTGACAAAGCAGGGACTAAAATCTAGGACTTTTGACACCTTAACAAGTGCATTTTATAAAACATTAAGCTGTGGAATATGAAATGAGAGCAAGATATCCATGTTGGATTCCCTGTAGGGAGCAATAGATATGGTACAGACATTCAAGTGAATGAATACTTAAGATTTTATTAGAAGGGAAGGTAACTGGACCCACAGTCATAGATGAGCTCTGAGATAAGAACAAAGATACTGAGATTAAAGGGTGAGTGAAAGAAGAGTACTTTCAAAAAAAACTAGGGGATGATCAAGTGGAAGTCACATCACGGTAACCAAGAAAAAGGAGACTTTCGAAAATAAAGGATGGAAAACACACTTTTGACCTAGATGGAATAGCAGGAATTGGATTTACTCTCCTTACTGAAACAACTAAAACAATTGGACGAAGCATATGAAACAACAGTTCTCAAAATATTAGATATTAGGTAATGAAATGTAGCAATCCCCGAGAGACTGATAACAAACAAAGGGAGCTCTATGATTGCCCCCAGATTAATGCCTTTGGAGTGTTTCTACAGTACAAAATGCAGGAACCCAGGAAAACATGATAGTCTCTTTGATTTGAAGAGACAGAGCTGTAGATCTGGGGACACCAAGGAAACTTGGGTTTTCAGGACAGAATACCAAAAAGGAGAGATCTACATGAAAAGAGAATCATGCTGATCTAAAGAGCGTCTCTTCAAGTATTCAGCTGAGTCCTGATTAACATATGTGTGTCCTGTACCATCTGAAGTGATTAGACATGAGGGTACTCAATGCTCACATAGGCTGGGAATAGCTCCTGTTCCCACTAGTCAGACTGCAAAAACTCAATATTCACAGATCGATGGGTAGAGTACACTGAAGAGTCTTACCTCAAAAATAAAAATAATTCATCCTAGACTAAGCACTGCCACAATCACACCTAGCAAATCTTCAAAACAAACCCAGAGGGATTATTATGTTTTGAAGTACATGTCCCAGAAAAAGAGCTCAAGAATATTTATAGGACTACAAAAATATCCAGCACCCAGCAAAGTAAAATTTATAATATCTGTCTTCCAAACAAAAATTACCAGGCATGCAAAGAAGCAGTTAAATATAACCCTTAATGAAGAGGGGGGAAAATCAATTAATCAAGATTATCACAGAAGAGGGGTGCCTGGGTGGCTCAGATGGTTAAGCATCTGCCTTCGGCTCAGGTCATGATCCTGGGGTCCTGGGATCAAGTCCCACATCGGGCTCCCGGCTCAGCGGGGAGCCTGCTTCTCCCTCTGACCCTCTCCCCTCTCATGCTGTTTCTCTCTCGCTCGCTCTCTAAAAAATAAATAAAATCTTTAAAAAAAAAAAAAAAAAAAGCATCTGCCTTCGGCTCGGGTCATGATCCCAGAGTCCTGGGATCGAGCCCCGCGTCCGGCTCCTGGCTCAGCGGGGAGTCTGCTTCTTCCTCTGCCTCTCCCCCTGCTCATGCTCTCTCTCTCTCTCTCTGTATCCCTATGTCTCGAGTGAATAAATAAAATCTTTAAAAAAAATTTATCAGAAGAATACAGATAACAAAATTAATAGACAAGGACATTTAAAGTTAACATAATTTTATTCCATATGTTCAAGAAACTAGAAGAAAAATGGAACACATTAAGAAGAGATCTAAAAAGTAAGAAAGACGGGCGCCTGAGTGGCTTAGTGATTAAGCATCTGCCTTTGGCTCAGGTCATAATCCCAGGATCCTGGGATCCAGCCCTGCATCGGGCACTCTGCTCAGCAGGAAGCCTGCTTCTCCCTCTCCCACTCCCCCTGCTTGTGTTCTCTCTCTCGCCGTCTCTCTCTGTCAAATAAATAAATAATATCTTTAAAAAAAAAAGAAAAGAAAAATAAGAAAGAAAAAAATGAAGTTCTAGATATGAAAACTACAATGGCTAAGAAAAAAACACTGGATAGGATTAATGGCAGAGTAGACGTTACAAAGGACAAGATTAATGAACTTGAATACAATACAATAGAAATAATAAAAGATGAAACATAAAGATTTTATCTTTTTATTTGACAGAGAGAGAGGGAACACAAGCAGGGGGAGTGGGAGAGGGAGAAGCTGGCTTCCTGCCGAGCAGGGAGCCTGATGTGGGGCTCACCTGAGCCGAAGGCAGACGCCTAACGGCTAAGCCACGCAGGCGCCCCAAAGATGAAATGTAAATAGAAAAAAAAATACTGGAAAAAACAGAACATCAGAGACAGCTGTGGGACAACTTCAAATATTCCGATATAAGTAAGTGTAATTGGGGTCCTTGAAGGAAAAGAGAAAGGGGATGAACAGAAAATATATTTGAAGAAGAATTGGCCAAAATTTTTCCAAATTTGATGAAAACTATAAATTCACAGCTCTAAGAAGTTCAAAACCCGTAAAAACAATAAGTATGAAGACAACTATAGTAAGGCATATCAGAATTAATCTGCTTAAAACAAATGATAAAGATAAAATTTTACAAGCAGAAAAATAAGGAACATATCACCTACAGAAGAACAAAGATGAGAATGACAGCAAATATCTCCTCAAGAGAACAACAAGAGAAGAACACAGTGAAGTAAAATGTTTTTAGTATTAGGAAAAAAACCTGTCAAACTAAACTACTTTATCCAAAGACAATATCCTTTAAAAACAAAGGAGAAATTGAGACTTTTTCAAATATGCAAAAACTGAAATAATTAATATCCAACAGATCCATACCACAAGAAATGCAAGTTTGTCTTTGTGCAGGAGAAAATGATACTAGATGGAAATATAAGTTTACACAAATTAATGAAGAGCTCCAGGAATAGAAACAATATGAATAAATACAAAGACTTTTCCTTGTAATTTAAATTTAAAAGAACTGTTTGAAATAAAAAATAAAAACATGTGTTTTAGAGTTTATAACATATGTAAAAGTAAAATGTATGACAAAAATAGCACAAAGATTGAGAAGGAAAAAATAAAAGGATACTGTTGTAAGATTTCTATATATACTATGTGTGAAGCAGTATAACAGCACTTGAAGTTACTTACCAGTGTCACTGTAAACAACACAACAAAGGGCTATAGCTAATAACACAGAAGGATATAAAACAGAATCATAAAAATTATCCAATTCATTGAAGGTAGAAAAAGTGGAAAACAGATGGAGAAAATAGAAAATAAATAGATAACAGATTAAAACTCAAACATATTAATAATCACATTAGATGTTAATGGTCTAAACACTCAGACTAAAAAGCACAGATTATCAGATATGATTTTAAAAGGCAAAATCCAAATATATGTTGCCTACAATGAACCAACTTTAAGTATAAAGACACAAAATAAAAATAAAAGTATGGGAATAGATAGAATATGTAACACGAATCAAAAGAAAGCTGGAGTGTCTATATCAGACAGTATATTTCAGTGCAAAGAATATAATCTGGGATAAAGAGTATAATTTAATGATGATAAAGGGTCAATACATTAATAGGACATAAGAATCCTAAATGTTAATGCCTCCAGTAACAGAGCTTCAGAAAACATAAAGAAAAAACTGATAGCCATTCAGATAGAACAAAACAAATCCACAGTTATATCCAGAGGTTTCAACACCCTTTCATCAATAATTGATAAAAAAGTAGACAGAAAATCAGTAAGGATATAGAAGATTATACTATTAACCAACTTTGCTAAATTAGCATTTAGAGACCCAACAACAGAATACACATTCTTTCTGAGTGTTCATGGAATATTTACCAAAATAGACTATATTCTGGCCCATAAAACAAGCATCAAACATTTTAAAGGATTGAAGCCATACGAAGTATGCCCTATGACCATAATGGAATTAAACTGAAAACAAATAACAGAAATATCTCTGGGAATCTGCAAATATTTGGAAACTAAATTTAAAAATTCTTCTTTTTAAAAAAAAAAAGATTTATTTATTTTAGAGAGAGAGAGCATGCATAAGCAGGGAGAAGGGGAGAGGGAGAGGGAGAGGGAAAGAGAATCTCCAGCAGACTCCCTGCTGAGCACAGAGCCCAATGTGGGGCTTGATCTCACAACCCTGAGATCATGACCTGAACCAAAACCAAGAGTCAGACATTTAACCAACTGAGTCACCCAGACACACCTAAATTTAAAAATTCTAAAAAAAAAATTATGGGTCAAAGAAAAAATAAAAATAGAAAATATTTTGAGCTGAATGAAAATGAAGACACACTATTAAAATTCAGGGATGCAGCTAAAGTAGTACCTAGAAAAAATTTATAGCATGCAAATGCTTATATTAAAAAAGAAGAAAGGAATCAAATCAATAACCTCAGCTTATACTGTGTGATTTCACTTACATGTGGAATCTAAAAAACAAAACAAATGAATAAACAAACAAAAAGCAGAATCAGACCTACAAATACAGAGAACAAACTAATGGTTGCCAGAGGGGAGGGAGGTGGGAGAAGGGAAAATGGGTAAAGGGGAGTGGGAGAAACAGGCTTCTAGTTATGGAATAAATACGTCAGGGGAATAAAAGTTACATCATAGGGAATATAGT
This sequence comes from Leptonychotes weddellii, assembly GCF_054177405.1. Classification (NCBI taxonomy): domain Eukaryota; kingdom Metazoa; phylum Chordata; class Mammalia; order Carnivora; family Phocidae; genus Leptonychotes; species Leptonychotes weddellii. The sequence goes on from NC_138385.1 coordinate 30,868,667, forward strand.
CAATGATATGAGCACAGCATTGCATAGAGACAGTTGCTCACTACAGTTCTGGTGAGCATAGTATAACATATAGAGTTGTTGAATCACTCTGTGTTGTACACCTGAAACTAATGTAACATTGTGTGTCAACTATACTCAGATAATACATACATACATACAAACTAGAAAAAGAGCAAATGCAACCTAAAGCATAAAGAAAGGAGATAATAGAGACCAGAGCAGAAATCAATTAAATAGAAAACAGGAAAGACAATATTTATAAAGCCAAAAGCTGGTTCATTGTAAATATAAATAAAATTGATAAACCTTTAGCCAGACACTTGAAAATTTTAGATAAAATGAGAAAGGGAGGGAGGGAGAGAGGTAGGAAGGGAGGGAGAGAGGTAGGAAGGGAGGGAGGGAGTGAGCAAGAGAGAGAGAACACATATCAGGAATGAGAGATGACATCACTAAAGATTCTATAGATATTAAAAAAATAATAAGGGAATATAATAGACAATTTAAACCAAGAAATTCAACAACTTAGATGAAATGGGCAAATACCTTGAAAGACGCAAACTGTTAAGGTTCAATCAAGAAGACATAGAAAATCTGAATAGCCCTACATCATTTAAAGAAATTATAAAACCTTCACTCAAAGAAATCTCCTGGTCCAAATGGCTTCAGTGGGGAATTCTGCCAAATATTTAAAGAAGAAATAATACCTATTTTACAAAAACTTTTCTAGAAATGTTAAGAAGAATCATTGTCTAATCAAAAACAAAGGCATTGCAAGGAAAAAATACAGACAATACTCTCGTGAACATAGATGCAAAAGATTCTTAAAATTTTAGAAAATCTGATACAACAATATATAAAAGGGACAATACAATGTGACAAAAGAGGTTTGTCACAGGAATAATAGATTGGTGTAATATTCCAAAAGCAAACTATGTAATTCATCATCCTATCAAATTAAAAAGAGCAAAACTACGTGACCATCTCAATAGATACATAAAAAGCATTTGATAAAATCCAACATCTACTCCTAATAAAAAGTTCTAAGCAAACTAGGAATTGAAGGAAATTTCCTCAACCTAAAAAAGAGCATCTACAATAAAACTATAGCTTACATCATACTTTGGCAAAAGACTAAATGATTTCCCCCTAAGATTACCTTAACAACATAAAGATGTCCACTCTCACCACTCCTATTCAGCATCATGTCGGAAGACCTAGCAGTGCAATGCGGGTGTGTGTGTGTTTTGGTGGGGGTTGGGGGGGGGATGAATATAAACTACCTGGATTAGAAAGAAAGAAAGAAATCTGTTCCTATTAGCAGACAATATGATTTCCCATGTAAAAAAAAAATCCTAAGGAATCTATAAAAACCTACTATAAATAAGTGAATTTAGCAAAGTTATAGGACAAAATTCAGACTTAAGCATAAACTTCAGACTTAAGTATAAACTTCCCCAAATACGTGCAAGATCTGTATGCTGAAAACTATAGAACACTGACAAAGGAATGCAATGCAGACTCAAATAAGTGGAGACATATTCTAGTGTTTTCAAGGATTGGAAGACTCAATAATTTTAAGATGTCAGTTCTTCCCTAACTGATCTATAAATTCAACTTGGTTTGGATCAAACTTTGTTTTTATACCCCTCCCACCCCCACCTCTCCACCATGACTACCATAAGTGGTAGCTTGTGTGAATGGCGAAATTAGAATTAGACAAAATTAAATTACTCCATTGCAAAAAATTATGTTATATGGAAAGGCACACAAACTACAACAGCCAAAACAATTTTGAAAAAGAATAAAGTAGAAGGAATCAGTCTATTCAATTGCAAGACTTACTATCTAGCTATAATAATCAGGACTGTTGGGTATTGGTAGAGGAATAGACACATCGATCAAATGGACACAACAGAGCATCCAGAAATAGATCTACAATATATGGTCAATCAATTTAGACAAAAATCCAAAGGCAAATTAATGGAGAATGGATGGTCTTTTCAACAAACGTTGCTGAAACTATTGAATTTAAGTCATACAAAATATGATTGCAAAACCAACAAAAAACCTTTTATCATAACTTGAACCTTATACAATGACCAATTTAAATGGATCAGAGACTTAAATGTAAAATCTAAAACTATAAAAACTTCTAAAAGAAAACATAGGATAAAATCCTGGGGATCATGTATTAGACAAAGATTCCTTAGATATATACCAAGTGCATGATTCTAAAAAAAATAAATTATACTTCATCAAACTTGAAAATGTCTGTTCTGTGAATGATACTTTAAAAAATGAAAAGTTACAGACTGAGAAAAAAATATTTGCAAAATA
>NC_138385.1:30871503-30893151 GCF_054177405.1 Leptonychotes weddellii
CCTGCTTCTCCCTCTCCCACTCCCCCTGCTTGTGTTCCCTCTCTCTCTGTGTCTCTCTCTGTCAAATAAATAAATAAAATCTTTAAAAATACATTTAGAGTAGTTTTATTAATAATCATCCAAAACTGGAAATAATCCAAACTTCTTTCAGTGACTATCTGGATAAAAGAACTGTGGTTCATCCATACAATGGAATACTAGTATGGGATAAAAAGCAAAAACTATCCACACATGGATGAATCTCGAATCCATTGCACTTCATGAAAGGAGTCAGGTTCAAATGACTACATATTATATGATTCCATTTATATGACATTCTAAAAAAGGCAAATATACAGGGACCAAGAACAGATCAATAATTGCCAGAGGTTGGGCTTCAGTGAGGAGTTTAGTACAAAGACGAGCACGAGGAACTCTATTCCAACTGAGCGAAATTTACTGTATGTAAATTAAAAGCTAGAATAAAAATAAACATCTCTCTACTAAAAAAAAATCAGTCACATTAACAATGTGTATAAAGGAAAACATCTTATAATCATATCAAAAATGCATTAAAAGTGTTTGATAAAAGTCAATATCTCAGAAACAAAAAGAATTGCTAGAAAACTAAGTAAAATGAAATGTTCTTATTCTGATTAAAATATATGCAAATTTGATTAAAATATATGCAAAACATGTATAGCAAGCATCATACTGAATGGTTATATGTTATAGCTTTCCTTCTGAGATTCAAAATAAGACAAAGATGCTTGCTATTATTACCTCTATTAAATATTGTATTTGGATGTCCTATCCAGTGCAATTAGGCAGGGAAAAGATATAAAAAGCAGAAGAATTGAAAAGGAATACATAAAAATGTCATTATTCATGAACTATATGACTGTGTATGTAGAAAATAGAAAAAACAGCTCTAAAGAAACTATTAAAATTAATAAGTGAATTTGGCAAGGCTGATAGATACAAAGTCAATACACAAAAGTTAAATGCACTTATTTAAACCAGCAACAAATATCTGTAAAATTAAAAAAAAAAATTTTTACATAACATCTTAGATCAGTTTCCCTGATCAGCTTTGGTGAGAGGGACTTCATTCTGTTTTGGCACATGCTTCCATCTCTGCCACCTTGGATATTCTACTTATGTTCTCATGTGCTAGCACTGGACTTGTCAATGATAGAGGTTAGACAATGTAAACTGGTCAAATAATCCTGTTGATCTGGTTGTTAGTGCCTCTTCCATGGCAGATGATTCTGATGGGCTTTTTTTTAATTTTTTAATTTTTATTTATTTATTTTTTTTTAAGATTTTATTTATTTGCGAGAGAGAGAATGAGAGACAGAGAGCATGAGAGGGAGGAGGGTCAGAGGGAGAAGCAGACTCCCTGCTGAGCAGGGAGCCTGATGTGGGACTCGATCCCGGGACTCCAGGATCATGACCTGAGCCGAAGGCAGTCGCCTAACCAACTGAGCCACCCAGGCGCCCCAATTTTTATTTTTATTTTTTTAAAGATTTTATTTATTTATTTATTAGAGAGCGAGCGAGAGAGAAACAGCATGAGAGAGGAGAGGGTCAGAGGGAGAAGCAGGCTCCCCGCTGAGCCGGGAGCCCGATGTGGGACTCGATCCCAGGACCCTGGGATCATGACCTGAGCCGAAGGCTCTGATGGGCTTTAACATGTGATTTAAAGATCTTCATACCTAGGTGTCCTATCCTATAGATCTATCCCCACTCCCTAAATCTATCACATGCCTCCTTCCCAGACCTTCTTGTTCCTGATCTTTCAATCTTTCACTGTCATAAGTTCTTAAATATTCTCAACTTAGACCACTTATTTTTCCACACAAATTAAATGACCAAGTGTATTCCCTAAAGATCTGCCCATTGGGAGAATTTCCCCTCAAAGCTCTCTTTCAGACAGAATGTATGACTCCACGTGTTTAGGCTCAGTGCCTTTCTGAGTAGGGCTGTAGTGTACCAGAAGTCCATTTTTGATTTTGCACCTACATAGTGAACTGACATGATTGTGAACCAGGTTTGGTCTTTTTCCTCATCCATAAGCCAGTCATAAGAGATACCCCTGCACGACCACCATCACCTATGTGGCCATAAGTGTGAACTAAGAGAAAGGTACAAATACAGTAGTGATGGATGACATGAAAATCTGGTCCATCTACTCATGCAGCTTTCTTGTGTCCTTTGGCCTAGCTTATGACCGATCCCAAATATACCACTTCCATCTTAGAGTAAACTGCTGCTAGATCCACTAAATCTTATAACTCAGTCCACAATCTCTTACAGCCCAACTCATGATGGATAGTTTTGGCCACATAGCCACTTGTTCCATGGTGAGGCACTCTCCTATGGCTTATAACATATCAGGGACTGGTTTTGAAATGGTACATAACTTTCTATTGAAAGTGGCTTCGATTTCCTTCAGAACACATTGGTCTATACTGTGATGTTCCTATTGAAACTTATGATAAATTCCACATGGCATCTTTTTTTTTATCCCCAATACCTTGAATACCATAGTGTTTGCTGAGTCATATGACCCAAGCAACAGGGCTACTTAGATGGCAGCCTGGACCTGCTATAGAGCCTTTTCCTGTTTTGAGCCCTACTCACAGCTGGCAGACTTTCATGTCATCAGGTAATATATTGAAATAATATTCCAAAATGTGGAATATGCTACCTCCAGCACTCCTATCAAGTATTGTTCTCTCTTTAGTGATGAGAGGTATGATTATTTATCCTTTGCTTTGAAGGGGTCATTCCAGAATACCCCAGATCAATACTAAAATTTTTAATAATGTCATGAGCTTCTGAATCTTTATAGGCTGTATCGCCTACCTTGTGATGCTCACATTTCTTACTAATGCCTTCAATTACTTATTTTTCATCCTGTCTGGTTCACATGATGTCATTGATATAATGCACCAATGTATGCTATGTAGAATGTTTCGAAAATTAAGTATTCTTGGTGCTATTTAAAGAGAATAGTTGAAATAACAGTGCTGGTGGCAAGAATATATATGTAGTCTCTTATGTGTTCCAAGTAAATGCAAACTGCTTCTGATCCTTCTTCTTGATAGGGATGGAAAAGAACTCATCTACCAGATCACTGATCATTTACCAAGTATATGGGGACTTGTTAATCAACTCTAGCAAAGATAAAAATTCTGTTGCAGTAGCTGCTATTGAGGTTTATTTGCTTGAATCCAGTCATCCTGCACTAACTGTGTGGTTTTTCTAAGAACCAGACTGGTAAATTAAATGGAGATAGGATGGGGACCACTAGCCTTAAGATCTTTAAGGAGGGCACTAATCAATGTCATTTTACTTAGGTTGTAATATTACTTTTTTATTTACAATCTTAGCCTGGTGTTTGGTGGAGGGGAGTTCGAGAGGCTTCCACTGGGCCTTCCCCTATTATGATAGCTCATTCCCTATAGGTCCAATAACCGGAGCAGGGTTCTGACAACTATTCATTCCAATTAGACATTTGAAGACTTGGGAAATAACTATGGGTTTGGACTATGGGTTCCCTGTAAATTGATTTGGGGTTAGGACTCCATTTATCCCATACTTCCCCATTCAGAAGGGGCAGTCAGTGATGATAATTCCAGTCCTTGAATAGTAATGTCAACTCAGACTCAACAGTTCTTGAAATATTTGGGTATTCTCTTTTCCCCAGTGTATAGTTATCTGAGTAAATGACCATAGGTAACTTTAGGGCAGGGTTTCACAACCTTATACTATTGAGATTTGGGGCTGGATAATTCTTTGTCGTACATCAGGTCCTGTGCATCGTGAGATGTTTGGCAGCATTTTTGGCTTCTACTCACTAGATGACAGTAGTATCCTCCAAAACACAACAATCAAAAATGTCTCCAAGCATTACTAAATATACCTTGGGGGGCAAAAGTCACTCCTAGTTGAGTCAATGCTGTAGGAAAAGACTGAGGAAAAACATACTGTATACATTTGCTGTGGTGTTGCAAGTATTTGAGGCCTAAAAACTGATATACATCCAGTCTTGAAATTGGGCAAGGTATTGTGACTTTTTATTGGTGTAATTGTGCTTAGCCTCTTGATTGTCCATCTTTAATTTCTCTTGATTATATAAGTCTGAGGTTAGCAAATTTTTTATTCAAATATTTTACACTTGCAAGTCATCTTGTCCCTGTCACAACTACACAGTTCTGTTACTGTAGTGTGAAAGCAACCGTAGACAATATGAAAATAAATAGGCATGGCTGTATTCCAATAAAAACTTTATTTATAAAAAACAGACTATTAGTCCAGGGGTTATAGTTTACCGATTTGTGGTATAGATTGGGAAATATCTTTTATTTTTGGCTACCAGTTTGTCTTGCCTCTAGGGATGCAGTGTATTATTAACCATTATTTGTTTCTGATGGTAAAGCACCATCAGCTGACCCCCATTATTTCAGGATTATCCCCTCCCTCTGGCTATCAGTGACCTTAGTTTTGTAATAGCATTTTCAGCCATCATCCCCAGCCCAGAGACAGCCCCTCTTAAACTTTTCAACAATGCTAGTCCACCTCCTCACCAGCACATTCCTTATTGCTTTGAGTGCCTCCGAGTCCTCTCACAGAACATAATCAGTGAGTTTCCCAGCCTTACGTAGAATACCCACTCTAACATACTCACTTCTCTAAGCCTTCTGATCTCTTCTTTCACTGTCTCCTATGACAGGCCTGGTATGTCTACTTCACTTAGTATAACCCATCATTTTCTCTGAGTTTGTAAGAGCCATCCTGGCAGCTTCCTAGCACTGGTTCTCAAGGTCCTTTTCAGGGTGGTAAAATCTGGATCAATGGGGAATGCTTCCATATCAATATACTGTCTTTTATTCAATCTTCTATTTCCCCTTCCCCTCTACCTTCATCCAACACCTTCATGAGTCAGTCCCACACATAACTTTCCTGGCCCCTCTTTGCCAGGTCCTGTATTTGTTTTGGGATATAGTCGCTTTTCTTCCTTAGCAGCTTCAGTTTATGTTGTGACTTGGCACTAGTTTCTGGTCTTGTTAGCACAAGAGATAGGAGTAGACTATGAAGGAATCACATGTTTCTTTGTAAGGCAGAGTCCTCTGCATCATCTTCAAGTAAAGGAGGAATGCTAGTCTTTAACAGGGAGAAGTAGACCACTTCCACAGGACTAAAGGTCTCAAGGGAAACTGGTGTTCCCAGGATTTTTAGTTATATGACCCTGTTGTCCTCACTGCAAGTCCTAGGACTCCTACATAATTAGGCATCCAAATTTGACATAGATTTTCTGTGGCTGAGAAATCAACCTTCTCTGGAGCACTGCTACTCATATGGGTAAGTCCTGAGTCTGATCCTCAGGTTTTCCTTTCCTCTGCAGGAGGTAAGAGTGTTTTTATAGGCTGCCAAATATACCAAATATACCCTTAAACTGAACACTTTATGTTCAGTTGGTGGTTAATCACCCTCAGCCATTCATTGTCTTTCTTCAATGCATTGATGGCATTCAAGAAGAGCTATGTGATTCCATTTTCTTTATAATTAGTATTTCTCTCAAAACTCTGGAAAGCTTGAAATTATACCCACCAGTAACCAATGCATTCTCTTCAACTAGTATCCCATCCTTGTTCACCACGTATGAAAGTTTTAACTATTTCACCACTAGAGCATGGCCAGGAGTTCTACCTAGTACCAGTGATGGGGTTCTAACTGCCAGATGCCCAGTGGGTGATTCAGATCTAAAATTCTATTTTTAGTCTGCATCCTCTGACCACCTGTGATACCAATCGGCTTGGATAATAGACTCTGAAACAAAGATTTGTATTTTGTAAGATTATTAGAGAGTACCTTTAGGATCAACACTTGTGGGGGAATGGAAGAAGTAGAATTATGCAAAGGAAGGAGTTGAAGTGCAGTGCAATAGCAACACAACCTCATTCAAAACCAAGGGACTCTTGCGGTGCTTGGGTGGCTCAGTCGGTTGGGCGTCTGCCTTCAGCTCAAGTCATGATCTCAGGATCGAGCCCCACATCAGGCTCCCTGCTTCAGCCCCTCCTGCTGCTCATGCTCTCTCTTGCTATCTCTCTCTCAAATAAATAATAAAATTTTTAGAAAAAAAAAGGGATTCTCTGAAATTGGAATGGCACTTCACAGTTGTCTACCCTTGAGTATCATTGACAGAATTACTTAAAAACAGGGGTGCCTGGGTGGCTCAGTCATTAAGCATCTGCCTTCGGCTCGGGTCATGGTCCCAGGGTCCTGGGATCGAGCCCCGCATCGGACTCCCTGCTTGGCGGGAAGCCTGCTTCTCCCTCTCCCACTCCCCCTGCTTGTCCCTCTCTTGCTGTGTCTCTCTCTGTCAAATAAATAAATAAAATCTTAAAAAAAAAAGAATTACTTAAAAACAAAACAAAAATAAAACAAAATGAAAAATAAGCTGCTAAGCTAAATTTGAATTTTGGATAAAGAGGAGATAATTTTTAGTATAAGTATGTTTAAACATTAATACAAGAATTCTTGTTTATCTGAAATTTAAACTTAACTGGGTGTCTGGTATTTTATCTGGCAATCCTACTGTTGTGGCAAGAGAACAAGGCCTTTTAACTACTTTCCTGTATCAACCAGTCACTGGGAGGAGGGTGAGCCTTATGGCGAGGGATTTCTTTTCAGCTGAGGGGAATTCTTGGGAAAAGACTCAGCCAAAAGCCTTCAATCCCCAAGGCTCCTGGCAGCGTTAGACTGGAATGTTCCTTAGTCCTGAAGGAGAAGATAATGGGTAGTACACCACAGTTTCCACTTCACCTAGGAATAAATTTAGCAGAAAATATGAAAGGTGTCTATACAGAAAACTTCAGAAAAATTTGGAGATAAAATCCAAATGACTTAAATAAATAGAGATATATACCATGTTTGGGGATTGGAAGGCTCATTCTGTAAAAATGTCAGTCATTCCCAAATTAATCTATAAATCAGTGAAAATTGCAGCGATATTTTTGTAGAAAAAAATGACAAGCTAATTCTAAAATGTATATAGAAGTACAAAGAATCAAGAACAACCAAGAAAATCTTAGAGAAGAACAAAACTGGATGACTTACTAACCTGATTTCAAAATTTACTATACAACAATACTAATGAAGGCAGTGTGGTATTGACATAAAGATTGACAAACAGGTTAATAGAAGAAGTTTCCAGGTGCTTGTAAAGAAGATTGGAGGCAGGCCAGGAGATTGAAAGAGCTTCCATGCGTTGGTGGTGCACTATGTGATTAGCTGCTCCTTGACAGATAGGTAAGAGTCTCAGTTGCTCCCCAGCATCCTTCTCTCCTACGAAGTGAGGGTTAAGCTGTTGTTCTGGGGCAACAAAACCTTTCTTCCTAAGGTTCAGGCAAAAATCCATTGCTTCTGGGACAGGAGTAAAAGAAATCATTTGCCTCTGGGGGAGGAGTAGAAAACCCTCTTACCCTCAAGACACAAGTGTAGTAACATTGTTTGTAATAGCCCCAAACTGAAAACAACTCTAATGTCCATCAGCAGTAGAAATGATGAATAAATTAGGTTACATTCATGCAGTAGAATACTATATGGCAATGGAAATAAATGGATACTGCCACACTAAACAATATGGATGAATCTCTTGAAAATAACATTGAATAAAAGAAACCAGGCACACTAAAATATATGCTGTATAATTCAAATTAAAGAAAGTCAAAAAACAGACAAATCTATGTTGTTAGAAGTCAGGACAGTATTTACCTGTAGAGAAGAAGAATGACATAGTGATTAGAAAGCTCAAGGGGCCTTCTGTAGTGATGGCACTTCACTTCAGTGGAAATGCTTTCAGTTTTTGATTGCTTACATGAGTCTATTTGGAATAATTTATAAAGATGTACATTTATTATTTGCATAGTTTTTGTATGTATTTCATGCATCAACAAAAACTATTTATAAAAATAATAAACATATTAGTTATATATGTAACTCCTACACTTAGAGGCACCTTGTCTATGGACTTGAAATTAGACAAAACTGGAGAAGAAAAAACTCATAAAATTTAAAAGTGTGCATATTATGTTTTTTCCCACAGGCTGTGAATTAGGATCTAAATATTTAATGCTAAATTTCAATTTCTAACATAGATGGTTTCAAAATGCCTTTAAATGGTGTGACAGATGAATAGAGAGATGGATATTTGAGAATTATTGTACATAGATAGGTCAATAATTTCATTTCATGGTTGAAAACAATTTGACAGAAATAGCACATATCTCAGAGGGAGAAATTAACCCTAATGAAATGACAGTGATATTCTAAGGTTCAAGTTATTATGTACTAGATTACACATTTGGGGAACATTTTGTCTTACTCCTATATATAAGTAGATGTTATGCTTTTAAGATTTCAGTTTAATGTACTTTGTGGAAATTAACAGCAAGAAGATACTATATTTGGCTAATAGTAAATACAGAACTTGCAAAGGGCGTTTCATACCAAGTTACTCTCTTTATATTACTCTCACTAGGCCCTTTGTCCAGAATATCGCATTCTTTAACAACAGTCAGAGGATGGACTAGATCATAGTAATTCAAGATGGGTGAGAGGTATGCCTTTCTTTTGTAGAGCAGGAAAAGGACTTCGAAAGAAGACGTTCAAAGGAGAACTAGCATGACAGTCCAATTACAGATCTGTTTTTTAAAGATTTATTTATTTATTTATTGGAGAGAGAGAGAGTAGGGAGGAGGGGCAGAGGGAGAGGCAGAGAATCTTAAGCAGACTTCCTGCTGAGTGCCAACACGGGGCTCAATCTCAGGACCCTGAGATCACAACCTGAGCCAAAGCCAAGAGTCGAATGTTTAACCAACTGAGCCACGCAGGTGCCCCAACAGATCTATTTTTTAAAATACACTTATAAAGATTGAGAATCTGGCCATTGATTTTCTTAAAACTGTGTCTGGGTGTCCTCTAGAAAGTCTTCAAGCACCTGCAAAGTGCATACATGCTGTTATAAGACTGTTATCTTAGCATGTGTGCTTTTGCACCAAGAGCTTTGCTGTGTGAATTATCATTGTCACCAGAGCCATAAAACTTGGAAATCAAGATTGATTTACTCTGATTATGATGTGAAATGTCCGTAAACAGTTTCAAGGAAATTAGGACCAATTCTAGGAGCAGTCCTATCTGAGAGGCAGAGCAGGGAACATGGTGACCTTGGAGCAATGCCTCAGCCAGCTCTTTACTGATTCTCCTTTTCCTGTTCCTCCTTTACAGATCAATGCTCCCATCTTTGAGGCTGTGTGCAGAGTTAAGAGGAGCAAGGTATCCTCAAAAGCAAGAGAAAAATATTTTAAAATGATGATAAATACTATACAACAACATCGGGAGTGACTCTTCTACCTAAAATAATATCTACTATAGAGACTTTCAGTGTGCAAACAACAAACTGAAGATACGTGGAGCAAGGCAAAGGCTTGCTCTTCTCAGAATTCTGGACAATGTTGCCTTCCCTTCCCTTGCATAAAGCAAACCAACAGGTGGCAGCTTGCATTTCAAACTGCTTTTCAAAATATTTGCATATGAATTATACCAAGAAAAAAATCTCTTCACCCCAGTAAGAATGGATTCTTATTCAGCAAGGATTAATAATCATTATATTAGCCTGGAGGAAATGATAAATATTTATAACCAAGTAACCTCTTGAGGTTTAAATATCACACAGAAAATATAGCTACTGTTGCCATGAGAGGAATGCACAATAGGACATGGGCTAGAGAGTTAAGGTTCTAAAGGCCCAAACCCCTTTCTTAGCTGCTGCAGTGCTCACTCCACAAAAAGCAGGCAGGTAGAATTAGTCCTTGGTCAAATTATAAAGGTCTATTATTACTAGATCCAGATACTGGTTTTTTTTCCCCTCTATCTCTACATCCTTTCTTGATAATCTCATCCAGTTTCATGGGTTTTATATCTTCAGCCCACACCCCTCTCCAAACTTGATTTTACAACCAATTGCCTTCCTGACATCTTTACTTGGCTGTCTCATATGCATCTCAAATTTACTAGGACCAAAACTAAATCTCAACCCATGTACACTGTTCCTCATCACAGTTGGCAACTCCATACTTCTCATTGCTCAGGTTCAAAACTTTGGAGTCATCCTGTCCTCTCTTCTCTTACAGCCACATCCAATTCATTAAGAAACATGTTGGCTTTACCTTCAAAATATACCCAGAATCCACCCATTTCTTACCACATGCATTGCAGCCGTGCTGGTTTTGACCACCATTATTACTTGCTTCTGATTGTTGCAATAGACTTCTAGGTGGTCTTCCAGCTTTTAGCCAGAGGGATTATATTAAAGCGTAAGTCAATGTCTTAGTCTATTTGGGCTGCTATGACAGAAATACCATAGATTAAAAACAGGAATTTATTTCTCACAGTTCTGGAGCCTTAGAAGTCCAAGATGAAGGGTCCAGCAGACTCAGTGTCTGGTGAAAGCCACTTCCTGGTTCATAGACGGTTGACTTTCTGTGTGTCCTAACATGGTAGAAGGGGTTAGGGAGCTTTCTGGGGCTTCTTTAATAAGGGCACTGATCTCATTCATGAGGGTTCCGTTCTCATGACCCAAGCATTTCCCAAAGACCCCACCTCCTAATACCATCAAATTGGGGATTAGGTTTCTACAAATGAATTTTCTTGTGAGGGTAGGGGACACAAAAGTCAGTCTATAGACGTCAGATTTGAAAAATCCCTAAGTACTTTGGACAGTGTTGCCACATAGTGGGCACTCAGTAAATATTTACTAATAAAAAGTAGATTTGTCTTTCTCCTTTTTACCTTCCAAGGAACTCAGGAGTTCCTCTTTGTTGCCCAAAATGCAAGGACCTCATTTATTCATTCAACAAGAATTTATTTATTGAATGTCTACTATGTGCTGTGAAGGCCTGATGTAAGTACTCCATTGCCTACATGGCTGTGGAAGACTCTGAATGGGAGCTCCATAGCCTTACACAGATGGCCTGAGTTTCATTACCTTTCTATGAGGAAGCCCCTGAATAGTCCAGGCCTGACAGTGGGAGACCCACCTTCAGGAAGGGTGTCTCTTTTTTTTTTTTTTTAATTTTATTTATTTATTTGAGACAGAGAGAATGAGAGGGAGGAGGGTCAGAGGGAGAAGCAGATTCCCTGCCGAGCAGGGAGCCCGATGCGGGACTCGATCCCAGGACTCCAGGATCATGACCTGAGCCGAAGGCAGGTCGCCTAACCAACTGAGCCACCCAGGCGCCCCAGGAAGGGTGTCTCTTAATACACAATAGGAGAACAGCACCTGCTATCACAACTGAAGATATACCCTAAAGCCAAAAGCTTGTGAAATATCTTGGCCTGGAGTAGATACTCTGTGGGGGCTCTGCCAGTGGTTCCATACATGGGCCCTAAAGCTGCACGAACAGGTCTTCTGGTACCAAGGACAATTCCAGGAGATACACAGTTTAGGCAGGAGCTGCCATAGCCCCATCATTTCTTTCTTGTTCCTTTGCCCTAAAGTGCAAGTGGGTACACTGAATGTTCTACAAAAAGAACACAGGGAAGAGACACTCTGGGTCTCTAAAAGATTAGAATGAGTTTGCAGGTACACTCTAAGTGCCATGTGCACATATACTCTAAATACTTGCAGCACATGATTCACCCCAAAGCTCTTGAAAATTGGCTTAGGTTATTGAGACCACATTCACCAATGTCTGGTTATTAACAGTCCAATAATTCTAGTGATGCCTCATTTATCCAGCTTGTCCACAAAAGAGAATCTTCCAGGTCACTAAAGCTGATCCCTTAAAGTGTCAAAATGCGTATAACCAGTCTAGCTTGTAAACTCATAAGCTTTGAAGGGACCTCTGAGTTTAATCCAAGTCCTTTATACTGTCTAGCCCAGGGTTTCACAACTTTGGCACTACTGACTTTTTGAACTAAATGACTCTTTGTTGAGGGGAAAGGGCTCTCCTGTGCATTGTAGGATCTTTAGCAGTATCTCTAGCCTCTACCCACTAAATGCCAGTAACACCCCTTCCCTGGATTAACAATTGAAATATGTCCAGACATTGCCGAATGTACCCTGGGTAAGATACACAGTCTCCCTTATTGAGAACCAATGATCTAGTCCAAATTCCTCATTTTACAAATGAGGAAACTGAATTTGATTTAAAAGCTAGTGTGTGGCCAAGTAGGGACTACTAAATGGAATGGCACAGCCACCATCTACCCTGTTGTACATGCTAGGAAATTGGGCATTATCCTTGATTCCTCTCTCTCTCTCTCATCAGACATTCACAATGTCCTATCAATGCCATTTCTAAATCTCTATCAAATCCATCTTCTCTCCATTGATATGGCCACTGTCTTAAACCAGGCTTTCATTTTCTTTCACCTGCATCACTAAAACAGCCCCCCAACTCTACTCCCTGTCTTTAGTCTTGCTTCCTCTAATCTACTACCCACACTGTAGCTAAAGAAAACAGTTACAATTTTTTAAATTGATTCATGTACAGTAACTTAAAACTCTTCAGAGGCTTCCCATTGTCTTCATGAAAAATGTCAAACATCTAAACCTGTTATCTGTCACTCACATATCTTTCCCTCCCCCACTGAACTACTTATATTTCCACAAATATGTTCCTTCTACATAGAACTATTCACCCTCACTTATTTTTGTCTGGCTAACTTGTTAACTTAGACATCATATCCTCCAGGAAGCCTTCCTTGAATGCTCATATCCAGTGTCGCTGCTGTGTGGTCTTTTAGCACCCTGTTAATCCCCTTCTCACCCTGCATGTTAACTACTTGTTCCTTTGTTTCTTCCACTAGAATGTAATCTCCAAGGTGGCATGGGCTATGTATCGTTCAGCATTCTATCCCCAGTGTCTGGCACATAGCAGAGTGCTCAATTCATATTTCACAAGTGAAAGAATCAATGGAAGAGATGAGATTTTTGAGTTTCAGTGTTTTTGTTTTTTTTTTTTTCATTACAACATTCTTTAAAATTACACACAGAGGGCTGTGCTTAAAGAGAAGACATCTAATATAATTTAGGGTTTTTTTTTCTTCCTAATGAGTCATTAAGCATTGTGTGGTGCTTTCATATAATGATGCCTTTAGGGACTTTGAGGACAATCGTTATTATTTGCCATGGCACTCAAAGGTCCCAAACAGCTGAAGTTTTCCATTCTTGGGTCTTTTTAGTTATCAGTCTCCACTCCTGTGTCATTTCTTGAAGTTATCAGCATGACTGACACTAATAGCCTAGCAATAGGAATGGGGGAGTTCTATGCTTTGTTCCCTTTCTATTTTGCTGTTCCTAATCTACTATAGCCAGAAAAGAAATGGTCGATTATACTAGAGCTGTATACAAAATAAAACTCTACTGGTATAAGGTGAGGATGAAGGGTTTTCTTCCTGTATAAAAGATATGAACATTAGGACATGTAGTAGCTATTTTGACTATTAGTAGTCCTTTGCACAGCTTCCTTGCTTCTCAACTTTCCTCCAGGAAGGACAACTTGCCTGAAATGCAACCACCCAGTCATCTCCATTACCCCCATAGCTGGGAGCCCATAAACTATATATTGGAGTCAGAATGGGCCTCTCAGGATTCCATTTCAGGGTTGGTCAAAGCTGCCTCAGAGCAGATCTCCAGCCCTACTGTTTGGCACTCTGGGTCTTCAACTAAGGAAGAAAGAGTTGTCATTTTTATTCTGTCCCTATCAAATACACACAGAAAAAAATATATATTATTTGTGAACACTACAAATGCAAACATATTTGAAGTTTGCCCAAGTTTATGGATTGTGAATACAAAATAAAGGAGAAGAGGGAGGGCTGCCTTCAAAAGAAGAACTTGGCAGGCAGGGGTGCATGAAGAATGTGTGTCAGACAGCCTGGGAAGGCAGCCTAGCATATTGGTGAAATAATTCCCTGAATAAAAAGATACTTAACTCTGGAGAGCAGAACAGTTATCCGGATGGAGAAGCTTAGTTACATGAGCACACATCCTGCCATAAACTCCAAAATCACACCTCATCTTTCCCTAGAGGCAGCTGCTAAGTGGGGAGGGGTGTGTGGTGTGTTTAGACTTTGTGAGAAGTCACTTACCAATGCGTACACCTGAGCGTGTCATCTGTGTAGCATATGTCAGGTTTGCATATGATGATGATGATGGTGGCGATGGTGATGATACTAATTATTATTAGCTTACCTTTTTTGAATATTCTACTTTTCAGAGCACTGTCACATCCATTATCCCCTCTTTTTCAAGAGGAAACCAAGACACAGAAAAAAATAAATGACTTACTCAAGATCCCACAACCAGGGCAGAACAATGCTGAACTAAAACTCAGGTCTGCTGATGTTCATGTACTTTCTACTAATTACACTGCCTCCACTGTCATAACATATTGGTATTTTCTAATGGCTGAACCAGAGAAGCCTCTCTCTTTCTTTCCTTGGGGAAGTTGAAAATGCCTTTGGGTTACTGCAAGCCATAGCTCAAGCAGAATCTAAGTTTCCAGGAGGCCATCAGAAGTGAAAGAAAGAAGGAAGGTCTTCAAGTCAGTAGGTGCTCTGCACTAGAGCAGATAGAAGCTTCCTGAACAACCGGAGGAGCTTAGCCAGGAGTGCAGGCTGGGATCAGGAGACATCTAGCTTGAATAATCAGGGAAGGAGGACCTTAACTTGGGTTCAGGGGCAGCCATGACTGAGAGGGCAGAGGAAGACCCTTTCCCAAGTTGGATAAAGCTGGGCTTATGGCCTATGTGGTTGTAGTTTGTACCTTTCTAATACCCTTACACTTAGGCAGGTAGCATGGGGTACAGAAAGAGCACAGAAGTGAAAGGCAGACTGTCTAGGCTAAAAATCTTGGGAATTCAAGTCAGAAGGACATTAGAGGTCAAATAGTCCTATTAGTGGTTCAGACGGATCTCTAACATCAACATTAAACTCCCTGGGTAACTCTTTCTACCTTGAGCCAGGTGACCTTCCCAGGGAGTCTACAAACTTCTTATGAAGTAAGTTGAACAGGCACCAAAAAGTATTTCACATTGGTGATTTGACAGTCTTAATCTATGAGGACTAAACCCCTACATAGCTGAGTGTCTCCTAGCCAGAGGAATGACAATCAGCAAAATAAGTTGGGAGTATCTAACCCTGGTATGGTAGCCTAAAAGTATTTTAAGTTGTTTGTAGTAATTTAAAGGTATTTTGCTCTAAGAAGCCTTCCCTAACCCTACCTAAGACTGGATTAGGCATCTCCTCCATGCTCCTTTACACAATGACCTACTCGTTATCTTATTTCCTATACATGGTTTGTAATTACAGGTAATCTCTATCAGACTGTAAGCTCTGTAAGGGGCTCTGTCATTGCTATACCCATACCTAGAACAGTGTGTGACATACAATAAGTATGCAGTAAATACTTTTTGAATTGAATTAATATTAGCAATAATTTGACCTCAGAAAATGCATCATTTCATAAAGCATTCATGGCAGTATGATACTAGTCCATACCAGTAAATAATCCAGACTTTGTTTAACCTAATTCATTCTCTTTTCCCCATCTGCTGGCCATTTGATTATATTTCTTCTTGCTCTTACCTGTCTTTTTATATCAGTTTCTGCCCTGGTCCCATAGCAGCTCAGAGATGCCCCTGTTATTCTTCCTGCTCTCCCCAGCTATGATCCATGCTTTGGAACTGTTCTTTATTCGTTGTACTCCCACCAGCATCACCCCCTCTTCAAAAAAGATTCATTTTCCCCAGATCTCAGTGAGATATTGTAATGGAATGCAGTTCAAAGTTATAGTCATGCCAAGATGCTGATGCCCAACCCAACAATTGCTTTAAGTCTTAGGACTTCCAAAATTATTATTTATCAACAGCCCATTTCTGAAGCTCCAGTGCTTTAAAGCCAGAGAAATAAATCCGTCATATTGGAATTTCAGTTGGGCTTCATATTTGTGAATGCGTCCTAGTGGGGAATAGTGGGTGTGTTGGGGAGGGGGTGCCCGCCAGACCACACAATGGCCTAAGCAATAGCTTACATGGTTTCACTGTGATTGCAGTCTTGTGTTGGGGAAACCAGGGAAGGCAAAATCCAAGTCAATCACATTTACTTCTTTGGAAAGAAATTGGAACCTCTGCCAAAATTAACTTTGCAACTATTAGATAAAGTAGATTGCTATTACTCATGTTCTTCCTGTTCCCATTCAATTCAACAAATCCTACTGAATGCCTGCCTATGATGCACATTGTACTGAGGGAGTTGACACTAGTGTTTCTAAACCAAAAATTATTCATGCTTCTATAATGATTAAAGCAAAGCCCCTTAATAATCAGAAATGATTTTGTTCCCCCTCCCTCCTCACCCATCTCCCCCCAAAATATTCTCCATTAGTGCCTCTGGCTCCCCAACTAACGGCATTTCACTGTGTTCACCTCCTGTATGTCCTGCTTATGGATCAGTCCTCAAACTGCTGAAAAATTTGTGCTTAATATGGAGAATGCATCATATTTATGTCAATGGTGCTGAAGGTTAATGGTGCTTCAGATAATGAGCTTTTATTTTTAAAAAAGACAACAGCAAAAATAGGAGCATCTGAAATTAAAGGGCACTTCACAAAGTGCAATCGAACAGGAGCAGGTGTCTATTTTTGCAGTGAAACTGTGATTCAACTTCGGTCTCTTTTTATCTATGGAATGGTTACACTTAAGATGTAAATATCAGAAGCTTGTTACTGATTGGTCCGACTCCAGCATAAGTGTGTGTGTAGGGCTCCCTGAATCTATGGGCAGTTGGCAAACTGCTATGGACTCCTAGAGATGACACCAACAATAAGCAGGGAGTTTATATCACAGGTGACCCCATCATTTCTTAATGCACTTCCCTCTTGCCCTTGATTTAAAAGCAGTTGTACTCTTGGAACTAATTTCAATGCAGATAGCACCTTGCCCTGGAGACCCTCCAAGCATTTAATAGGGAGAAATGATGATGCATTTCTTGGTTTCCCTGCAGATAGGAAGGGCCACAAAACCTTGCAGAGCTGATCTATTTCCAAGTCATGCTTTCTGGCATCGAGTGGGCCTTTGCTGCCAACTGCAAACTTCTTACTGTTTTCACTGACTCCCAAGTTCTGTCACAAAGTCTGTTTCAGAGCTGATCTCTCCTTAAGTCTCAAACTCACTTCTGTCCCACCTCCCCCCTTCCCTGAACAGATTAGTTTGTCTCCTCCTTGAGAAGAGAATAAGGGGAACTGAAGTTTGAGATAAAAGAAGGGAGGAAAAGTAGGTTTCAGAGTACAGTTTGCAATCTTAGGAGAGATATAATTCAGACCTTGGAATGGTATTTGTACATGTTAGAGACAAGGAATCCAAGATGTGATAGGATAACTAACTATCTTGGTTTCCCCGGGACTAATGAGGTTTCCTATGACTTGGACTTACAGCTTTAGAATCAGGATAGTCCCAGGAAAACCAGGATGGTTGGTTACCCCAGATGTAAGTAAGGGGCTGAGAGAGTCTACCGGAGAGGGCACTGTAAAAGTAAACCTTCTCTGTGTAGACCTTTAAGCCATGTGTATTATAGTAAAGCTTTTCCAAAACTTTCTTTATCAGAAGCTTCACCTGTCCATCTCTATGATCTCATTTCCTGCCATGCTGCCCTTTGCTCATTCTGATCCTGTTATACTGATCTTTCTGCTTTTCAAACACTCCAAACTGAGTCCATGCTGGGGCTGTTCTCTGTACTTGGGAACACTATTCTCTTTACCTGGGGCTTTTTCCTTCTCATCTTTCAGGTCTTAACTCAAATTTCACATCATCAAAGAGAACTTCCCTAAGCATTCACTATAAAATGCCCCCTCTCTCTGCCTAGTCTCTTGCATATTATCCTCTCTTTTTTTCATAGTGCTTAACACCAGCACAAATGATTTTATCAATCTGTTCACTTGTTTATTATGTGTCTCTAAATGAAATGTGTCACTAAATGAAAACTCCATGATGGCAAGAACCATGCCTTTTTTGTTCACTGCTCTACCACCAGCACCCAGAAGAGTAGCAAGAGCTCATTCTATCTGTTGAGTGAATAAACAAATCCAGGTGCTCATGCACTGCAAGATGTACATCATGGATGGAGACGTTACAGAAGTACTAGCTAAGAGATAGCTTTAGTTTCACGGTCGTATCTGAGTAACTTCTTCGAGGGACATTTATACAAAAGGGATCTGAATATGTATGTGTCTTGCAAATATTCTCTGGATCTTTGGCAGTAGACAATGAGGATAAAAAAGGAATCTATAGTTACTTGGGAGTGGCATACATTATTGATAGAGGTGGCTGTGAACGTTGGGAAATAGAGAAAGAGAATTTAGCCTCCTTGGAGTAAATGACTCAGCAAAAAGGTTGGCCCTACAACTGGAATTAGTTGTTGCCGCGAAACAGTGTAAATTCATTAGAATTAAGGATAGAGCCTCTTGGTACCAAAATTTTCAATTAACCAAAGTGAGAATATAAGGAGAGAGGGGGGGAGGGAGAGGGAGAGAGAGAGAGAGAAGGGAAGGGGAGGGAGGGGAAAGGGGGAAGAGAGGGTTAGGAAGGGAAGGCAAAGGAAGGGAAGGGAAGGCAAAGGAAGGGAAGGGAAGGCAAAGGAAGGGAAGGGAAGGAAAGGGAAGGGAAGGGAAGGGAAGGGAAGAGAGATCAGGGACTTAACAGGAATATTAGGCACATTTATGAGGCCAGAACTTTTCTCATGAAAGATACTCCATGAGATTGCCCAGATATAGCAGAGGAACCTCTCCCCTGTATGAAGATAGTAGAGCGTAAAGATCAGATTATGGGATAGAGTAAGGAGGTTGCTTAATGAAAACTTGGAGTTTTCGCTGACTAGGGAGCTATCTGATCAAAATCACAAATAATGCATCCCAGAACACTCAGTCTTGAACAAAAAGAATAAAAAGCAAATTATAAAGTTGTATTTTGAACTTGGAGATTAAAGTCAATAAGTAAATTCTAGGGGCACCTGGCTGGCTCAGTCAGTTAAGCATCCAACTCTTGACTTCAGCTCAGGTCATAATCTCAGGGTCCTGAGATGGAGCCCTGCTTTGGGCTCTGCACTGGGCATGGAGCCTGTATAAGATTCTCTCTTTCCCTCTTCCTCTGCCCTGTCCCCCTAAAAAAAGTAAACTGTAAAAGTTACCTATCTCCATAGGGAAATGGAGGGCTGTGGGGAGTGCGGCAGTGAGAGAGAAAGAAGCAGAGAATGGCTAAAACCAGAGACCCTAGGGATGAGAATAGGAGCATGGAGACTGTTAGTTGATCTTCTAAAGCTATACACTAAAACTGTTGCTAATTTGTGTGTGTGTGTGTGTGTGTGTGTGTGTGAGCATATGCATGTCCTTTTTTTCCAGTTGGAATAACAAACTTATCTGGGGAAGAATTTTTTCCTTAAAGAAAGAGAGCACTGCAATAGGGAAAATAAGCTTTTAGGCAAACTTTGGAGTTGTTTTGTGTGTGAGATTATGTGTGTACAATTCACCTTTGAACAACGTGGGGATTAGGGGCATTGACCCCCCCACCTACTGTGCAGGCAGAAACACATATAAGTTTTGACTCCCCCCAAACTTAACTACTAATAGCCTACTGTTGACTGTAAGGCTTACCAATAACATAGTCAATTAACACATATTCTCTATGTTATATGTATTATATACTGTATTTTTATAATAAAGGAAGCTAGAGAAAAGAAAATGTTATTAAGAAAATCATAAGGAAGAGAAAATACATTTATAGTACTCTACTGTATTTATTGACAAAATCCATGAATAAGTGGACACACGCAGTTCAAACCCATATTGTTCAAGAGTCAACTGTATGTATTTAAGTGACATGAATATTTTATTCCTTGTTATGTGCTGGCTAATTCAAAGTTAATTTGATTTAGAACAACTAAAGGTTTTCTTCCTTTCTTTTTTTTATGTTTCTCCTCTGGAATACAAAGAGTACTCAGCCTCCCTAGGCCATAAATAACTCCAGGGACATTGGAATAAGTCATACTATTATGAATTGGGTTTCGTAACTATCTTAAATGACTCATTGTGTCTATCAGGTTTAATGAAATGCTTCTTCTCCATTTTTTAATAAGCACAGAGTAAGGAAAATGACACAAAATTACCAAGAGAGGAATGGAATGAAGAAACTCACTTACCATAATATTCTTGTGAACAAAAGGCCAAAGACAAATGAAATGAGTTTAGGAACGGAAACCAAAGAACAGAAGGCAGACATATAAAGTAACATAGTATGAGGATGGAAGAAGGAGGACTAAAAGTTCAAAGACCTGTCAAATTAATACATACAAGAGTCAAAGTAAACATTTAAACTGGGTATTTTATGCCCTGAAAGAGTTCCTCTTAGCACTATTCTGATCTAGGTCTTTTGGTAAGCAACAACAACAACAAAATGGCTGACTGGATTCTGCATTGTTGTGGGATTTCTAAAGTTTTTTCACTATATTCTATTATCTTACACTTAAACAAGCCACAACTTGATTTAAAAAGAATCTGGAAAAGGGTGGGTTGGAGTCAGTATTAGAAGAGGCCAAAGGATAAAGAGGATCAGTATAAGAACTGTGTCTGCCAAAAAATGAGCAGTGAGTAAAGGATGGGAAATATGAAAGAAGAAAATAGAATGCCATTCAGAGAGTGAGACTCAGACAGAATAGGCTTAATGCATACAACTCTTGTGAAAAAAAGGGCTAAGACAGGATGCTTACATAACATATATTTTTACTTGCAATTGCTATTATTATGGTTATTTTGTGTTAAATGCGTAAGAACTTCTGGGCTTTCCATGTTCCTACAAGAACTTCACTCTGATCTAGTAAATTGCTGCCCCCATTTGAAAAATTGTAGCTTTCAAAATGTGCATTAGTTCTGGTTAGGGAGAACTTATATTGCCTGCATCAGGAAACTGTACAGTGTTGTGGCATCTAGGGAAGCAGCTTCGGAGAACTCCAAAACATGCTTCATTAAAGAGCCTGGATTTCAATGCCAGTCACAATGGCCTTCAATGTTAGCCAAGACAGAACTGTCAGAAGCACCAATTAAGTAAAAACAGCCTCTTGCTTATGTTTTTCTTTTGTCCCAGTCAACAGGGGATGAAAGAATGAAAGAAGAGTAGTATAAGAGCCCTTAGGAATAGAGGAAGAAAGATCAGCCTGCTTCCTAACTGTAGATCCTTCAGCTAGAGAAAGGCAGAACATAGGAGACTGAAGTTTTACTTTACACTGGCTAGATTTTTCATTAACTAAAAAAGTCTTAATGTTCAAGGTGAAGCAAACCTTATAGCTGAAAGTACCTGAAAAGCTATACACTCTTCCCAGGAATCATTATGGGGCAAGAAAAGGAGTCTTTTTTTTTTTTTTTAAAGATTTTATTTATTTATTTGACAGAGAGAGACACAGCGAGAGAGGGAACACAAGCAGGGGGAGTGGGAGAGGGAGAAGCAGGCTCCCCGCAGAGCAGGGAGCCCGATGTGGGACTCGATCCCAGGACCCTGGGATCATGACCTGAGCCGAAGGCAGTTGCTCAACCGACTGAGCCACCCAGGC
>NC_138385.1:30893651-30972203 GCF_054177405.1 Leptonychotes weddellii
TTTTTTTTTTTTTTAAAGATTTTATTTATTTATTTGACAGAGAGAGACACAGCGAGAGAGGGAACACAAGCAGGGGGAGTGGGAGAGGGAGAAGCAGGCTCCCCGCAGAGCAGGGAGCCCGATGTGGGACTCGATCCCAGGACCCTGGGATCATGACCTGAGCCGAAGGCAGTTGCTCAACCGACTGAGCCACCCAGGCGCCCAAGGAGTCTTTTTTTTAAAAAGATTTTATTTACCAGAGAAAGAGCACGTGAGAGAGCATAAGCAGGGGGAGCGGCAGGCAGAGGGAGAAGCAGGCTCCCCACTGAGCAGAGAACCCCAACGTGGGACTCTATCCCAGAACCCTGGGATCATGACCTGAGCTGAAGGCAGATACTTAACGGACTGAGTTACCCAGGCATCCCAAGAAAAGGAGCCTTAATAGCATAATATGGGGTAAACAAATAAAGCTATTTCCTGTTTAGAACTCTTCAAGTTCCGGTTATTATTTATTAATTAACTGGTTATAGAATCTAGTTATCTTCATAGAAAGATAAGGCATTTCTGATATTTAACTAAAGGGTATAGTTCTTTGGTTTGACATATTGTAGACCTAATATTTTCATTCTAAACATTGACACTTGTTGTTTGCCTCTCCAGCAGCCATACTTCTCTTCCAGCAATGATGCACTGATCGTCCTTTGAGGAATTCATTCTTCCTTGACTTTCAGTCATTATGGTTTGGATGGGGTTGATTCCATCCCCTAAATCCAGACATGGGCACTGACTGGTCCAAACAAATCAGCAAATCTCATCCTCCTGGCCAAAGTGATTAGTTCAAGGATGAATATTAGACTGAATTTATGTTAATTATGGAGAATGAATAGGACTAGTGCAGAAACTACTGCAAGAAATTCTGTCTTCCCCTATATAATATAGGGAGAGTGAGAGGTCGGGAATTGCAGCCATTTTGTTACCATGAGGTGGGAAAGGTCACAACTGCTAAGTATCTACCATTAGGATGAAGTCAGGACTGCAGAAACCAGAGTAGAAAGATGTACAAAGACTGGGTTGTCAGTGACATTGGTTGAGTTGTTGGATTAAGCTTTATTTAACTCCAGGATTTTAAGTTATATGAGTCTCCTCTACACATTCCCTTTATTATATAAATTACTTTGAGTTGGTTTTTAGTCACTTAAAACATAAAGAATTCTAACAGATAAATTAGTTTTATCTTGGTTTCTTTCTACAAAATGGGCCAGTTGGCTTTGACCATGTTTTATCTGCCACGTAAGTGTGATCAGCTGTTTCACAGATGCATCCTAGAATTGGTTGAAAGTGAGTTTAAAAAAAAAAAAGAAAGTGAGTTTGGATGATTCAGTGGAAACTCATTCCTATGATTACAAAGAAAATTTAAAGCACAAGGCACATGCTCAGGGCATATGAATAATATTGATAGTACAACCAAAGACCCTATTACAGTCTATTATTTTGGGGCTCGGGACATGAGGGTCAGTTCATGTTTAAATGCTTGTCCTAGAGTCTTCCAGTTGGTTGCTGTCTGAGCACCTGAAGTTAAGTTGTATGTAAGTGTTTGAAAGATTCTTGGCAAGCTTATCTAGTACAACCACTTTAATTTGTACATGAGTAAGCTAAGGTTCAGAGGGAGGGTGATCAATCCAGAGAATTAGTAGCCAGACAAACCTTGATTATATCAGTGTTGTTTATATTTGGACATACAACCTCAATGTTATTTGTATAGCCACATATAAGCTCCTTGCATATACAAATGGTTTCCTAAGAAAGTTGCCATCAGAGCAGCATGCTTGATATTTTAACCTACATGCTGCCCTTGAAGCTAGGTGGCTATTGATTTAAGAGTGCAGATGAGATTAAGGGCATTGTCTTAATCCTCTATGTGCCAGTGAGGTAGACATCAGTTATTTTTACTTGTCCAGCATCCTTTTTTCTGGTTAAAGAGCCCACCTCTTCATTTTGGCTTAATCACTTCTTCCAGATCTAAAAATAGGCAAATAACCCAGGATTGGCCAATAAAAGGACCATATCATCCTGGCTTGAGAGTAAGCAGATATCCAAACCAGTTGAATTAGAGAAAATTCAGACACTTATAGAAATTATTAGAGATGAGGAGCTTGTGGGGTTTTTTGTTTTGTTTTATGCTTGTGTTTTTTTATTTGGCCAAGGTTGTTACACTAGTGGAATGTAAGTTTAGAGATGCTGTCTTCTTCATCACCTTGTTGGGGATAGCTTCCAACACAAAGGAAAGCAGAGCAGAAAGGTGATAGAGACTCCTAAACGTATCATTTGAATTCCCCGCTATAGTCAGCCTTACTCCTAAAACTTTCAGATATGTGACCTGGTATATTCCCTTTCATTTATTAAACTAGTTTGAACTGTGCTTTCTGTCACCAAAAGAGCCCTGACTACTGCAGACTTTTATTTCTCTGAAATCCACAGATGGCACGTATAGTAGATAAGAGTTGTCCCCTAGCCAAAGCCTCCTTATTTGAAATTGTCCACCTAGTTTTAGTCCCTGATGAAAGGATAGTGGTCATGTTTTGGATTGGGGTGAACACCTAACCCAGAAGTTACCAATCCATAAATTATGCTGCTGTCATTATTTGGACACGGTGACTAAATGAATTAGCTATAAGGTCATCTCTAGTTGGGTCAGAGTTGGTGCCATGGCAAGGCAAAGTCACTTCCAAACCATAGTTATGGAGTTATGGGAAAATAGAAAAACCATGAATAAATAGAGAAAGCTAATCTGTAAAGAGAGAACAGTAGAATAAAGCACATAAAAACAAAGAAACCATGTAGCACCAAGTAAAAGAAGATATAGCTACCTAATGATTTCTATACAAAACACAGTGTTTCCTTCACTTCATTCCTTCCAGAGCCAAGCCCTACCTTCATCCTTCTCATGCAACTTCCCTTTGTAATTTAAACTAGCCTGAGTGGGCCTCTATTCTTTACAACTCGATTCCCCTTTCACCCAAAGATCCCAGCACTATGCCAAAGGATGAGGAAAATTCAATACAAACCTACCTGGACTAGAGGAAATAGAGCTAATAGCAGAAGACTGTGTGATGTCTGTAGCATGAATTTTGAACACAAAGAAAACCACTTTTTAAGCCTCAGTTCCTTGACTAAATTTCAAGCCTAAAAATCTGTGGACTGGCTTCCTTGTGCATGGAAGCTAGGGAAGATCTCCCCCACAAGTGTTTATAACAATGTTTAAATTATCATCTCAATTACTCTCTGTGTACACATCAATGAGCATTGTGCATATCAATAAATGAACTCTGTCTATTCGGAAGGCTACTGTGGTAACATCAACATCTAGATCCAGTTCGCATTTGATGGGCACTTTCCCAGCTAGTTTTAAATGGCTTAAGGGATTATGTCTGAGATTTAAAGAACAGATGATTCTCATTGTCCTACATGAGGTAAATTAAAACAGTCTGAAAATGAGTGCCTTAAAATGTGGCACTGATCAAAATCTCTTCCTGATCTGTTCTATAGCTATACAGAAAAAGCAGGGCAAAATGTTCCTGGGGAGAACAAAAAGATCCAGAGATGCTTGGCAGGATGGGATCACATGGCCAAAGCAAGGGAACACCTTCTACGGAATTCAGGTTCCCCCAACTAACTTAAGGTCATCTTCCAGACTGCCAACCAATCCTTAGGATGATCCCACGCCAGCGTAGGTAAAATGAAACACAATGTAGTCATGGCCCCATCTTGCCCACTATCCCTCTTAAATTCTTTCCCGATGTGGCTCATGGGGCCAGTGAGAGATTGTTTAGAAATAATGAGAGGGTTCCCCAGAAGCTCAAATCTTGGAGAAGTAGCAAGAACCTTAAAACCGTGACTTTGGTTGGTATGAAAGGTCCTAGTCTTTCTCTGTGATTCCAGAGGTTAGTCAAAGACTTTCTCTTTTACTCTCTCTTTTTTTCCTAACTTAAAATGAGGGGAGAAAAAGAGAGAGAGAGAGAGAGAAAGACATCCTAGATATTGGTGATATTATTTTCTAGCCTATGGTTCAAATCATTTGGGCAGAGTTGTCTTCCCTTCCTTACCACTCCTTCCTCCCTCCTTTTCTTTTTTTCTCTCTCTCCCTTTTTTAAGGAGGATGCTTTTGTACCATTAAAATGAGCTTGTTATTATTAAAAATGCCTAGCCTACCAAAGTTACATAAGGAATTAATAATCCAAAGCGTTGCTAAAACAATTTGAAGCAGAGAAGGGGGAAGTGAATATTTCTTTCCCATTGTCAGAAAAATTAAACCCAACTTGATTTCCTCCTGTGACGTCTTAGTCTTTTCCTCCTAGTTGAGGAAAGGGAATAAACCAGTTCTCAGAGACTCAAAGGCAGAAGGAGCAACACCAAGCAGCATTTACATGAAATAAGGCATGTGAAGCATTAGCACAGTTCCTGATACACCGTGAGGACTCAGTAAGTGTTAATTATTCATGTTAGTGTTATTATTGTTATTACTATTTTATCATTAGTCTCAAATATTCACATTTGTTGTTCAAGATACCCTTAAAAACTGGCCATCCCAAAGAGTCAACCTCAAAAAGCTTTAGCAGCAGAATTTCAGGGTCTCTTAACATTAAAGTGCTTTCACATTTAGGACCCCACTTTTATTCTGCTAAAGGTTTGGATTGTAACTGGAAGGAGCTTTTTAAGGCAGTTTTCTAGCTAAAAGAGTTCCTGGAGTAAAATCCTACTGTATGCAAGTCATCATTACCATTGCAGGAAGAAAATGCTGAGAAGGGGGGGTTCTCTTCATGAAAGCACTAAATAGCTTCATTTGCAATGTTGGAGACACACGAAGATTTTCACTTTTGTCAGTGTATAAAGACAATCTTTAAGTACTGAGCAAAAATGGAGTAATAAACAGGTGTGGAAACTAACTTTATGGGGCTCTATTTTTATTTGAATAAACACTCTCGTGGTACTAGCAGGCATATAAAAGTTTTACAAATATTAATCTAGTTATCTTCGTAACAAGCCAAAGAAGTAAGTTAGGCACTATTATGTGGCCATCACCATTTTACTTTTGAGAAACTCAGAGCAAAGAAGAGCTATGCCAATATCCTACCATCATGCAGCCAGCACATAGTGGAGCCTGGATTCAGACCTAAGCAGCCTGCCTCCAGTCTGTGCTCCATACCACAATGCTGTGCTGCCTCCCTCTGCAACTACATCCCCTAGAGAGGCTATGGACTAATGATTTCCCAATTAATTCCCCTCTCAGTACCACTTTCTCAGCACCTGCAGACTTCTGGAAAGAAAGCTTCTGGCAGCAAAATTATGCATACCTTAGTCCAACGCTCTATCTAGGGGATAAAACTGCTGGCCAAAGAGAGGCATGGAATAATTGCACAGTTGCACATGGGTACTTTAAAGGTAGTAGCTAGAACCATGGAAACAACCCTAGATCCAACTCTAAGGCACTATCTTCTATTTCTTTAACTGATGAATTAAAGAGTCACTTGCTTTCCCTTTCCTGGACATTCACTCCACAATACACCAAACCTCTCTTTAATTAGCCAAATACTTTCTTGGTTTGAATAAAAGAGATGGAGGGGTGGAGCTCTTTCTCTCTAAAGGCCATAATCTCCATCTTTAACTGGTTAGACCACTTGATAACAAATCCTGAAGCAGAGAGAGGGCATACCTGTGGAGTCAGAGGGAAGCAAGGATAATGTCAGGCACACAGAACAGATGGAGTCACATTCCTCTAGAGAGGGAAAATGACAAGTTGCTATCAGAACCCATTATGCATCCTTTATAGTTCATTGTATATAAATGTTTAAACTGAATGCAATTCTTTTTCTTAAAAATAGTATAGTATTTATACTCTGTATCCAGACTTCTTGTGTTCAAATCTAATTTCTTTAATTAATCTGTGTTGCTACCTGTGTGTTGCACAGCTGTTACCTTGGGCAAGTCACTAAACTACTTTATGCCTCTGTCTCCTCATTTCTAAAATGGGGATAATAACAGTATTTACTAATAGAATTGTTGTGAGGATGAGACAAGCAAATATATTTAAAGGTTTTATAAAATTGTCTGGTAAGCATTATATATATCAGATAATACAGGGAGTTCTTATCTCTTCTTGTATCCCCAAATTCTCCACCATACTATTTACTCAGGCCACTGACTTCATTTCAATTCTAATCATCTTTAACCACTTGTTCCTTGGTTTCTGTCCATGATCAAACAGAAAAAAAGGCAACAGCACATACAGTCAGGTTTTGGCACATGCGCAGACAGGAATTTGCCATATGGGACCTACTTTAAGACACAGTCTCTAGGAACACAGTACTGTACATTCAAATGCCGGGTCTGTCTGAAAAGTAGACAAGTGCCACTTTCTGATGGCAACAATCCAGTCATGTTAGGTTTAAGTTACTATCAGGAGAGATATAGCTATGTGATCTGTTCTTTCTCTGTGTCTTTTTGGTTGTCTGCTTATTTGTTTGTTTGTTGAGTTTTCTTTTTATCTTGTGTAAAAAAAAGAGAGAAAGAGACTAAAAGAACAGCAAGGACCCCCTAACTAATCTGGAACACTAAAAGCACAAGCTAAAGTTATCCCTTTAGTTAATTTTAACGATCAAAACACAGTGATCATATTACTCATCAAGGAGAGAGGAAGGGAGGCCCTAACTGCTTATAAAGGAATTGATCAGGAGCCAGCCTAACAAAATCCTAGCACCTGAAGTAATTCTGGGACCATATCCAATCAGAAATGGAGCATTTTAATAAAAACATAAAACCAGGACTTAAAAATACTGCTTAATTTCAACTAGTGAGATATATACCAAAGTGTCCCTAGGTGTTGTTTACACCTGCTCTGTAAGATTATATTTAGAATGCAGGAAAGTTATATCTTGATGAAAAAGCAAAGATCTCAAAACATTTCCTGGTTCTTATCTCTATATTATATAAAATATATGGCTTGGAATTCAGTTCATGAAACCATATGAATCGATGGACATACTGCAAAAGTACTTTAACTATAGGGAAATAATTGGGCAAGAAGGAGTCTTGGATGCCAAACCTGTAAACTCAAAAGCATAAAGTCATGACAGATATTACAGCCACAGTTTATACTTGAGGAAATAATTTGAAGATTGATTAAGAGGCTGTCCTAAAAGTTCCACAGCTGGTCAGCAACAAAGGTAGGAGTTAGATCAGCCCTGTTACCTACCCCTCCCTCCATTAGGTTGGAAACCACTCAATGGAGGGCAGATTTTATGGCTTTTTATTTGGTGGGTAATGAGCCACTCAGTTACATGGCACATTATTTTACTTTCAGTCCTGCCTAAATAGTCATTTTATTGACTATTGGTCAATGTATAGTCCTAGAGATAATTTCCAGTCAGAGGAATAGAAGGTCTCAGAGTTCCTGTTCCCCATCTCACCTCAGCTACAGATTTGCTCTGGGTTTTTCCTTGATTGTATCTAGTTCTATCAGGAATGATGTGGTCTACTTTTCTCCAGACCTGGACCTTGAAACAATTACGGAGTAGGTGAAGTTTGACTTCTACACTGTCTATCCTCTCTTTTCCCAAAATGGCCAAATATTACCTTTTCAAGGCTCAGTTCAAGTAACATCTTCCTGGTGAAGAGTTTTTTTGACCATTCTGGAAGAAAGAAGTAATCTCTCACCACTTCCATCTCCTATAGCATATAATATATTTGTCACCCTTTTAATAGTTACTGTACATCTTAATGATGATGGTGATAGTGGTGGTGGTTGTGCTAGCTAAAATTTGTTAAATGTGTCTTTATACTAGAAGATTTTTATGAATTATCTCATTCTTCACCACTACCCTTTGAGATAGGTTCTTGTCATCTCTATTTGAAGATGAAGCTACAGGCTCAGAGTGTTTAGGTAACTTGGCCATGGTCACATACTAGTAAATGGCAGGGCCAGAATTCAAACACGTTTTTTTGTTTTTTTTTTTCCTGTCTCCATATTCCAGACTCTTAATCACTATATCACGGTTTTTCAGGGTACAGTCCATAGACAACAGGCATCAAAATCACCCAAACATAGGTTGTTTGGTTTTGTCTTAAACTTTCTGAAGGATAATCTCTGAGAAGGAAGTCTGGGAACCTTAATGTTCTCTAGCCCCTTGGAGGTTCAGCTATCCATTGAAGTTTGTGAGAACCACTACACTAAAAACTCTCCTGGTAGCAACTCCCTTGAGTTTATATAGGTTTTCATGATCACAGAGCTCCTTGATATCCATTATTTCTTGCTGGCTATTTCTATTTATGACTCTTTATATGACTTTATGTTTTGTGTCTCCTAACTAGAGTATGAGACATGGTTTCTCTCTGTTTGGCCTGCTCACTGCATACTTCAGTATTTTGTACACTTCCATAGTTTTCAGTAAACCTACTCTTTGTGATTGCCAAAAGGTCTCTGCTGCTTCAGAGAAGATACCATTCTATGTTTCACACTAGAGGGGGTGTTTTTGCCTCCTGAGCCCTTCCACAGAAGCCACAAAGGGTGGCTTGAATTTCAAACATTTCTGTGTCATGCTCAGTCCATTAAAACAGGAGGGGGGCATCACAATGGTATGATCTTTCTCTCTCCACAGGGAGAATGGCATCTGAGTCCTTTGCAAAGATTTTCTTTCCCTTTCTGGATGTCTTTTCCTTATCACTAGCTCCTTGCCACTGCTTCCCAGGGAGAAATGTGCTTACAGAAGAAGTTGAAGACACTAATGGCCTGATGCATCCTGGGTCACAGAAGGAGTACTCCGTGAGATTATCAATGGGAGGAGTATGCCTTTGGCCACAGTGATCAAACATTAAGATGATAACCAAATTTTTAACTCTTTTACTAGAAAATTTATTTTAAAAAAAAGAAAATTTATTTAAAAATAATGAATGTATTTTTTTCAAGTACAAAAATATAAAATGCTCACCATAGATTACTCAGAAAATAGAGAAAAAAAGGAACAAAAAGTTCCTTGGTCACCCCATCATTTAAACAAAACCACTGTCAACATTTTACGTATATAGCCTTTCAGTCTTTTTTCTATGCAAGTGTGCGCGTGTGTGTGTATGTGACATATTTTTTTTAAAAAAATGGAACAATACTGCACACAAGATTTTGGATCTTGACTTTTATCATATCAATAATAAATGAACATTTTTTCCTATTTCATTAAATACGCTTGTACAAAATATGATGCTGGAAAAGTTTATAAAGTGGTTAAATGAAGTTCTTGTTTTGCTTTTTAAAAAAGTCTAATGGCTGCCATGTCTGCATCAAGGATACTTGAAAAATAAGACAAGCAAAAAGGACCAGAAGTAGGGGCCAAGTAGAACCAGTGGGCCTGTGGCTAATAGTCTAACTAGAGTCCCGTTGGGACTTGGTTCACACATCAAAGTAAGTCATAAGATGAAGCTGGAAACAGTATCCAGGGAATCAGAAGAGACTGAAAGAGCATAAGCAAAGTTCCAAATTACAGTATGTGGACTGAGAGTAATACTCAGAGAGGTCCAAGTTAGTTGGAGGCCTAGCATAGGTAGAGTCAGAGGTCAGGGATCAATGCTGAGAAGGCTAAATGTAAGCAGGAAGGCAGTGTAGAGTCTGAGTGTACAAACGTGGGTGTGGATTAGATATTGAAGACAGAGATAAACAACCAGTTGGGGAATTCAGGGGGACCAAGCACAGGAACTCAGGATCTGAATCAGAAGCCAATCAACACAATAGTGTGACAACCAGTCCTTGGAGGGGGGCTGTCTGGATATTAGCAGTCTTGGTGAAGGCAAATAAGAGTTCAGTAAGAACACTACATAGTCCAAGGGTTGGACTCCAGGAATTGCAGTCCAGAGTGCCATTATAGTTGCAATAGCAACCACCATAGAAACTCTACTTGTTGATTAAAGGCAAGAGGATTCAAGTCATTGCTGGGGCTGTTAGCAATCACTAGCCATCAATGGACATAAGAGAAAAAGGTAGAAGGCTGGGCTGACAATACAGAACACCTTTGCAGGGTAACTTTCTAAAAACCATATGAAAATGGAAATTGCCATTTTTGTGCTCAAAAATGATCAAATAGTGCTTTTGTACAGTTCAAATCATATAAATCCTTGGCAAAAGAGATGAGTGTCAGGTTGAGGGGAATTGGGGTTGGTGGAGTGCTGGAATATGGATTAACTGAAGAGTTTGGTCCTGTGGATTACAAAGACACATAGTTTTATTGTACAAAAAATGCTAACTTTCAAGCCTGGCATATAGTAGATGTTCAGTAAACATTAATTAATTAAAAATTTTTTCAGAACAGCACCAGGGTAGTCACAGTGGAACATAGGAAAGAAGAATGTGCCACTGTGCACATTCTTCTTTTTGAAGAAAAACAAAATAATTAGAGAGGAAAAGATACTCATTTTCTTAGTGTGTAGAACTAGAGCACCATAGCCAGTGATCATGTAGGAATTCAAAGAAGAGAAGCTGGAGATCAATATTGGCAAGAAAGGTTGAAGAAGGTTTCCAGGTGGAGGGAAAAATAACAACTAGGAAAGGTTTGGATATGCAAAGGGACAAGCTATCTCTCACCACCATGTTTCCTACCAATTCTAACAATGCTTTCCAAACTAGTGTTCCTCAACTTAGATTACGATGATGAGCAGTTCATCCATCCTAAAGAATGTTCTGCAATACACTAGTCCTGAGATGCTTCATTTTCAAAGATTTCCATAGTCAAAGTTGGAAGT
The DNA here is from genome assembly GCF_054177405.1 of Leptonychotes weddellii. Classification (NCBI taxonomy): domain Eukaryota; kingdom Metazoa; phylum Chordata; class Mammalia; order Carnivora; family Phocidae; genus Leptonychotes; species Leptonychotes weddellii. The sequence continues at coordinate 30,904,410 of NC_138385.1, forward strand.
GCTACAATTTCCTCTTGGAGATTCACAATGCATATTAGCACAATAAACTCTCTGAAAAGTCCTGCAATAAATAAAGAAATCAGTTCTAATGTTGTCTCATCCAGCATTTCTGAAAACAATTTGATTATGGAAATTTTTGTTTGAATAAATGTTTATGAACATTCCATGCTGCTAGTGTGCTACAGAACACACTGTAGAAGACACCACTAGAGAAAAGTAAACAATTTAAATTTTCTATCAAAATCTCCAAAAATGAAGGATAATAAACAGAGAAAACAGAGTGAGGGTCTCAGGAGTTAAGTACCAACTTGCTGTCACCAAAGAGGGCAAGGGAGAAGAAACGGACACAAAATATTTTAAAGGCTGTTTATCTACAGAGTCATGGTTGGAAAACAGAGTTCTAAACCAGTACCCATTTCTAATTCCTTTAGCCTGGGCTAAGATGCATATGGCATTTGAGTTTGTTAGGTTTGATGAGCAAATAACAATTTCAGTTTCGAGGTAAAAGTAAGCAGACATGAAAGCACCTTTTTTATTGGACCTCCTGATACTAAAGCTCTCTCTCCATCTCTCTGTCTCATCTATCTCTATCTCAATCTCTCTCTATCGCTATCTGATAACTATACTTTTTTTTTTTTTAGTTTTAAACTTGGTTCAGTCCTGGTTACCGAGAATTGGGGTATGTCATTGGCCTTAGAAAACAGAGACGTTCCCATAGTTTATCTTGCTTCCTAGGAGAGTGCCTTGGCTATAGCTGATGAGGGAATGAAGTTCAGAGATGGAGGGCTTCCTGGAGGCATCCTTTCTCTGGAGATATGCAAGCAGAATGTAGTAATCACTTGGCAAGATTGTCAAGAGATAGAGATTAGTCTTTATGACTTTAGAGTTTAGAATTAGGTTGATGGCTCTCAAATCTCTCTGCATGTTAAAATCTCATGGGGAGCTTTTTGAAAATGCCAATGCCTAGCTTTCCCTCCACATGAATAAAATCAGAATCTGAAAGGTGGGTCCTAGGCATTTTATTGTTTAAAGGCCCAAAAGTGATTCTAATATGCATCCAGAGTTGAGAATAGCTGGCTCGGATATTTTTCATTCTTCATTAAAAGTGCTGATCCCAGTATGATAGATCCTGTGATTTCATTATTCCATGCCAGATTTATATTCCATCAGAGTAGGTGTCTGCCAACAAGGGATGATTTGGGAGGGCACTGGATAGATTTACCCTTCTTGAGTCCCCAGATTCTCTTTGGTCTAACCACTGTGCTAGAAATTCTCCCTATTAGAGGTGTGTTCTTTTATGTTAGCCCCCCAGAGTCCCCTCTTAAAATGCAAATACCCTCTGGAGACAGAGAACACTAAAGCTATTATTAGTCACTGGCAGGCACCATGTCGTTTAATGGATCAGCCTGTCACCTAACGAGGCCAGAAAGGAGTAGGGAGGGTACATAGGGAAAAACATTACTTACTCAGAGATTATGCCAAGAATTGCATCAAAAGTTTACTGTCTTCCTTCTCTGTACTCCTCCATTACCCTCCCTTTTCAGTTTTAAGATTACTCATCTGACCCCTCTACATTTGCTGCCTGTGAACTAACTGTGAGTCATTTTTATCTATTTTGTCCCTGTTGGTGATAGCATATTTGGTATCCTATAAAGAACTGGGATAGGGAGCTATTTTTTGATGTTAAGAATTTGAGTCTTTTCCTCTAAACAATATAGTCAGAAGAGCAAGTAATGCAGGTTGTGTCTATATAGGCCACCAAATTACCCAATTACCAAATTGCTTGCCATTTGGTGAGCCAATTTAATAAAATCATTCTAATGAATTTCAGCAAAAGCAACAACAAAAAAGTGATTTGACTCCCCAGCCCCACTGGGGACCGGTTATTTGAGAGACCTAACCAAACTGACCTGAAGTTCTGGTACCATGTTGTCAATTTCATTGACATCTCCTCAACCCATCACTTGGCCACTGACTAAAACACTGGATGGGGATTTGACGTTCTAACTTCTTAGTAGACAGTTTTAGGTTTCCAGTGGATACAGGTTAGATAGAAGTGATCAATAAACCTCTTTTATTGCCAGAATCTACTGTGTCACTCCTAACTCTCTTAGTTATGCTTGGCTGTCATTGGACAACTGCATTTTTTTTTGCACACAGTCACATCTCAATGATAGTATCTCTTTCTGCTCTCTAAATATGTATATTTGCCCTTATCAAATATTTTATTTATTTATTTATTTTTAAAAGATTTTATTTATTTTCTGGCAGAGAGAGACACAGCGAGAGAGGGAACACAAGCAGGGGGAGTGGGAGAGGGAGAAGCAGGTTTCCTGTGGAGCAGGGAGCCTGATGCGCAGCTCGATCCCAGGACCCTGGGACCATGACCTGAGCCGAAGGCGGACCCTTAACGACTGAGCCAGCCAGGCGCCCCCTTATCAAATATTTTTTAAAAATCAGGATGTTCTTTAGTTCAATTCATGTAACACAACACTCAATTAGTGCCATTTAAATGCTCTTATTTCCTTTTTTACTAATGTCTTAAAAGCTCCCCCTCCCTCTAACAATATAGCACTACTATTCTCTTGGGTCTTTGTTTCAAAGGTCCTCTTAGTTTCTCAGATATTTCATCCACCTCCTCTGGCTAATTTTTGGTACCTGATAATCCCTCAACATACTGATTCATTTGGTTTGTAGTCATGTCTTTATAATCCTCACCGGATTCAAAATTCAAGTTAGTGAAAATTTCAGTTAAGCTGATTATATGGCATCTGTTGAAGCGACTGAGTTAATTATTTGCTTTTATTCATTTCAGTCCCCTTGGTATGTGTACAGGCACATCCTTTCTGAAGGCCTAGGACTGTGTTTATGAACAGAAAGCAAAGGAAAGAAGCAATCTGGATAATACAGGTAAAAACATTTTGTCCTCAATTATGTGGCTCTTTCAAACTGCTAAAGATGGACTTTTGCCCAAATTATCCAGACAACTGTAACTGTAACTATTTAATATTTTTTTTGGAGATTCTCTCTCAGTATATATTGAGATACCCACTATTACAAACCTAGGCAAGGTAAGGTCTAAAGTATTGTAATTGTCATTTAACCAGTCTCTCTACCTGTAGCTTAGGGGTTGGCAAATTTTGGCCCACAGGCCAAATCCATCCTGCTTTCTTTTTGTAAACAAAAGTTGTTTATATATTAACTAATGCTGATTTTTATACTACAATGGTGGAGCTGAATGTTGCAACAGAGACCGTATGGTCTAAAATATACTACCTGGCCATTCACAAAAAGCATTTGCTGGCCTTTGCTCTTATCTCTTCCTCATTGATCCTCCACATCTTTTTTTCATTTTTCTAAAACACTAATTTTATCCTGTCACTCTCCTGCACAAAAATCTTGAAAGCACAGTGATATTCAGCTGGTATGCTCTGTTATAGCCTTACTCTTCTCATTGCTAGTGCCCATGCCATGCTGGTTGTTAAGTATTTTGAAAATCATCTTTGCTTAAATGTTTTTTATTTGCATGGAATAAAATCAAGCTCCTTAGCCTAGCATTCCAGGCCCTTTCTAATCTTCTTTCTTACTTGTTCCCTGTATGAATCATCTTTGCTTTGTCCAGAACACACCCAGCTCATCTTTAATGTTGCCTTTTCCTTTAAACTATTTCATTCTTTTGAAATGCCCTGAACTCTCCTCTCACTCTTTATGAATATGGAGATCATTTATCTACATTTACTTCACACAATCTCAGTTTACAGCTGTTATCCTGATGTAACAATATGGTGCCTCCTTTCCCTCTCAAACATGTCCTATATTGGACAAGAAATTATATGGTTATCCTAGCTATGAACCATATTCTTCCTTCGAGGATCACTTCCAACTCTATTGCTCCCATGAAGCCTTTGATATCTTTAACCTACAGAGCTCTTTCCCTCTTTCTCAGTTTTCCTATCTGGTGAAGAAATAACGTTGGATTGGATGACTTCTAAGAGCTAATATTCTATTATATTCAAAAAATGAATTAATCAGCAAGTCATTTGTACAACATGGATTAGGATAAGTAATATATTCCATAGAACTCCCTGAATTCATCCTCAATTAAGTTATTGACCTCAAATTGATCTTCTGTTAGCCATGTTTAGTTGAATTACTCCAAACTGTGTTCCTCAGACAGAGAAAAAAATTCATTTACAGTAAATGTAAAATAAACACATGTGTCCTGATAATGAAATGACCTTGCTAATTAAATTTTATGAGAGGAAGATTCTGGGAGCATGGTGAACTGAATATATAGCCCCTTTCTCCTCAACTCCTAACTACAATCCATTTGCTTCTCCTGAGCAAAATGGGAACTAGTCCCCATGGCAGCGGGGTACAAGTAAGACCTGGAGTTCTGTTAGGTCCTAGTGAGAAAACTGAGAAGGGCTTTCTCCCTTCCTGTATACTGTGTAAGTGTATAAAAACCAGCATCAGGGATCTTCTAAGGTAAAGACTGTAAATTACTAGATCGTGACTTTTACGGACCCATGAGTCCTTGTGGAAAGGGCTGATATTTGTCTTACATGAGATTTCTGGGTCACACTGCCTCCTAAAAAATCCAAGAAAAAATGGCAGAAGTGATTAAAATCCTTCCTTCCTGAGTCAGAAAGATAACAAGGAAAATAAGAGAGCAAAGAGACTTCTTCTAAGCGCCTTAATAGGAGACTAGCACTCTACCTACTTCTATACTCTTGGCTTACAGGGATAAGAGAGCACTTTGCATTTTCCACAGGACTGCTGACACATATGACATGCCACTCATCAGAACTGAATCCCAAAGAGATGACAGTGGACTGGACTTTACCCAGCAGCTAAAGAGAAAAAGATCAAACAAAATAAACTGAATGCACAATGAAATAGAGTTGCTGGAAGAAACAGATGAAAACTTAAATAAAAAATAAGAGCACTGAAGGAGGTTCTAGTGCAGTAAGGAAAACATTTTTCTAGAATAAAAAAGAATAATTTTCATCTATCTTGTTCTGTAAATAAGTCAAAACAGAAGATGGTCGTTATTAAGACATGAATTGGTATACATACATTGGGATAAGTGGACTGGGAATCTGTTTAAAATGTTTGATAAGGACTTAACCAATAAGGGACATACTTTAAGAAAAATTCTTTAACAGTCTAGAGCAGTGTCTGGCAAACTACAGCCCACAGGTTGGACCTGATTTGCCACCTATTTTTGTATGGCCTGTGAGCTAAGAATGCTTTTCACATTCTTAAATTGTTGAAAAATATCTTTTATTTCATGATGTATGCAAATTATAGGAAATTAAACTTTTAGTGTCCATAAATAAAGTTTTATTGGAACACAGCCATACTCATTCATTTATGTATTATCTCTGATTTATGTGCAAAACGGAAATGTGTAGCTGCAATAAAGGCAATAAGGCCTGCAAACCTAACATGTTTATTATCTTGCCTTTTATGGAAATTTTGTCAATCCCCGGTTTAGAGAAGTACTGTCAATAGAACTTCCTGTGATGATAGAAATGTTCCAAAAATGTGCTGTCCAAAGCAGTAGCCATTAGTTATGTGTAGCTACTGAGCACTTGATATGTGACTAGAACAAATGAGTTACTGAATGTTTATTTTTATTTACTTTTAATTATGGCAAATTTAAATAGTCATATGTAGTTTGTAGCTAGTGGCTATGTATTGGAAAACACAAGTTTAGGAAAAAAAAGTAATAATTTAAGCAAAATCTAGGCATTATGGTGGTAGTGGTGGTTGTGAGAAAATAAAAAAGCAGAACTGGAAATCATGATACCAGACAAAGTAAATTTAAGGTTTAATACACAAAACATAATAAGAGGGATATTAAAGTAATGGTAAAAATCACACATGTGTATATACAAAACTACATAAAACAAAAACTTTTATAAATAAAAGAAAAACTTTATAAAATAAAATTATAGTGAGAGATCATATATACCATTCTGAGATCACACTGCCCTAGTAAACAAAAAATAATATAAAGGAATAGAAGGAAACAATCAACAAACTTGATTGACTAACTATATATAGGAACTTATATCCTCAAACAAAGAACATACATTCTTTGGTATGACCATGAAACATTAACAAAATTGATCAGATATTTGGCCACAAGGAAAACCATAAAATAATGAAAAAAATATTTTACTGGTTGAAGTCTTTGATCATAATCCAACAATATTAAAGATGAAAAGTTGGACATAAAAATCTCAATGACTTGGAAACTAAATTAAGAAATATTTCTGGATAACCCTTGGATCAAAGAGGATATAAAAGGAAATTATAAAATACCTAAATGACATGGGAAGGAGAATGCTTTATACTAAAATCTATAAGACAATGAAAACTGTAGTCAGATGAAAATATATAGCTTTGACTTCATCACAGAGGAAGAATGAAAATAAAGAAATTTACTCATCTTCAAAAAGTAGAAAAATAACAAAATAAAGCTTAAAAATAGAGATAAAAGCTAAAACTTTATGAATTTTTTTAAAAAAACAAAAAAATGAAAAGACAAATAAATCCAAAGCTGATTTTTTTGAGGAAAATAAACTTTTAATGTTTCTGTTTCAGAAAGAGAAAAAGAGAGAGTCAGAGAATGCCAAAATAGATGCATAGGAATAAGAAACAAACATAATCATGAAAAGAGAAATAATGAAACTCCATGACAGCAACATTGAAAATCTTTCCAAAATTGACCCAAAAAGAAGTGAAAAACTTGACTAGACCAAATATCAGAGAGCAAAATTGAATAGGTAAATGTGTTACCATTGAAAAAGGCTTCATCTGGGACACAGGAGTTACCACCAAGTTTTATATGACCTTTAAAGATTAAATATTTTTATGATATATAAATAATTCCAGGCCATAGAAAACAATGGAAGGCTCTCCAATACATTTTATAATGTCAGCAAAACCTCCATTTTAAATTTGATAAAAATAACATTTGAAAAGATTTTGCATACAATTGAACCTAAGTTGACATTAATCCAAACAAAATTGTTATGAATTACAATGATAAATGGGAAGTCTCTAAAAAATAACTCAAAAAATAGACTAAAATAAATGACAAGGGAATTAAAGTGATATACTTGAAAATATCTATTCAACAAAAAAGAGGGCATTCATGGAGCAATGTAAGGACAAAAAAGACACAAGTCATATAGAGAACAAATAATAAGTCAGCTGAGCCTCTGACTCTTGGTTTTGGCTCAGGTCATGACCTCAGGGTGGTAAGATCAAGACCCACCTTAGGCTCCTCACTCAGTGTGGAGTCTGCTGGGATTCTCTCTCTCTTCCTCTGCCCCTCCCCCTGCTCACACACTCTCTCTAAAATAAAATAAAATCTTTTAAAAAAAGAAAATAAATGATAGAATTGCAAATGTAAATCCTGCTTTATCAGCAATTACATCAAATGTTAATGGTTAAACACTCCAATTGGAGGCAGAAATTGGGAGAATAAATAAAAATATGATCCAAGTGAAAGGATGGAAAAAAAGATATACCATTGAAACAGTAACCAAAAGAGAGGGAAAGGAGCTATAGTAATAGCAGACAAATAGACTTCAAGGTAAAATTTATTACTACAGAGAAATAGGAACATTTTATAATGATAACAGGATGAATCCATCTAAAAGACATCACAATTTTAAAAATATATGCATCTAACAGAGCACCAAAATGAATGAAGCAAAAGTTGACAGACTTGAAGGAAGAAATAAACAATTGAGCAATAACAGTTGGATTCTTCAATACCCCACTTGCAATAATGGACAGAACAACTAGATGGAATATCAATGAGGAAATAGTATATTGAACAACACAATAAACTAACTAGAACTAACAGACATCTATAGAACACTCTACCTAACAACAGCAAAATTCATCATCTTCTCAAGTGCACATAGAACATTCTCCAAGATAGACCAAATGTTAAACAATGAGACAAACCTTAATAACTTAAAAGGATTGAAATTATACAGAGTATAGGGGCACCTGGGTGGTGCAGTCAGTTGAGAGTCCACCTCTTGGTTTCAGGTCAGGTCGTGATCTCAGCCTTGTGGGATTGAGCCCTGAGTCAGGCTCCCCGCTCAGCATGGAGCCTGCTTGAGGTTCTCTCTCCCTCTCCCTCTGCCCCTCCCCACTGAGTTCTCTCTCTCTCTCAAATAAATAAATAAAATATTTTAATAAAAGAAATTATACAAAGTATATTTACTGACCACAATAGGAGAAAACACAAAGAAAATTAGAAACTAATCTGAGATGAATGAAAATAAAAACATAAGATACCAAAACTCTTGGGATAGAACCAAAAGTGTTCAGAGGGAAATTCATAGCTATTGATGCCTATATTAAAAAAAATAAGATCACAAATCAATAACCTAATCCTCCATCTTAGAAAATTAGGAAAATAAGAACAAATTAACCCAAGGCAAGCAGAAAGAAGTAAATAAAAAACAATAAACAAAGCACAAAAAAAGAAATAGAAAATAGAAAAACAATAGAGAAAACCAACAAAACCACCAGTTGGTTCCTTAAAAAGATGAAAAATTGAAAAACTTTTAGCAATATTGACTGAGACAAAAATAGAGAAGACTCAGATTAAATAGAAGACATTACTACCAACCTTGCAGAAATAAAAGAATTATGAGGAAAATCGCTGAACAACTGTATGACAAAAAATTAGATAACCTAGATGAAATTAACAAATACCTAGAAAGACACAAACCACTGAAACTGTCTAAAGAAGAAAAAGAATATCTGAATACACCAATAATAAGTAAAGAGATAGACATAGTAATCAATAAATTTCCCACAAAGTAAAGCCCAGGACTGAATGACTTTACTTTTAAATTTTACCAAAAATTTAAAGAACTAAAACAAGCTCTTTTTAAAAATGGAAGACAAAAAATAACACATTCCAATTTATTCTATGAAGCCAGCCCTGCTCCAAAACACCATAACCAAGAAGGAGTTATCTCAGGTACGCAAGGTCAGTCCAACATATGAAAATCAATGCAATACACCCTCTTAATAAAATAAAGAAAAAAATAACATAATCATAGAAAAACACTTGAAAAAATCCAACATCTTTTCATGATAATAACATTCAACAATAGGGATAAGGAATAGAAGGGAACTTCAACCTAAAAAAGGCCATCTATAAAAAACCCATAGCTAACATCCTAGTTAATGGTGAAAGATTGAAAACTTTGCCCCCAAGATCAGGCCTAAGACAAGGATGTCCACTTTCATGACTTCTATTCTACATTGTACTGGAGGTTCTAGTCAGGGTAATCAGATAAGTAAAAGAAATAAAGTGTATCTAGGTTGGAGATAAGTGAAATTATTTCTATTTGCAGATGACATTATCTTGTACATAGAAAATCCTAAGGAATCACCAAAAATAATATTAAAGCTAATAATGAGTTCAGCAAAATTGTAGGATATAAGACCAACACACAAAAATCAATTGTCATGGACTCCAAGAAACAAACTGAGGGTTTTAGAGGGGAGGGGGTGGGGGGATCGGTTAGCCGGGTGATAGGTATTAAGGAGGGCACGTATTGCATGGAGCACTGGGTGTTATACGCAAACAATGAATCATGGAACACTATATCAAAAACTAATGATGTACTGTATGGTGACTAACATAACATAATTAAAAAAAGGGAAAAAAAGCAATTGTCTTTTTATACACTAGAAATAGACAACCTGGAAATGAAATTAAGAAAAATAATTCCATTTACAATGGTATCAAATGTAATAAAATATTTAATAATAAATTTATCTAAAGAAGTACAAGATTTGCACACTGAAAATTACAAAACCTTGTTGAAAGAAATTTGAAAAGATATAAATAAATGGAAAAATATCCCATGTTCATGGGTTGGAAGACTTAATAAGATGGCAATACTGTTGTACCAAATTTATCTAGAGATTTAATTCAATCTCTTTCAAAGTCTTTTTGCTTGTTTTTGCAGAAATTGACAACTGATCCTAAAATTCATATGGAACCCAGAATAGCCACAGCAGTATTGAAAAAGGACAAAATTGTAGGACTCACTACAAAGCTACTTCTGCCTTTCAAAACTTACTGCAAAGCTATAGTGATTACGACTGCATGGTTTGACATAGGATAGACATATAAGTGAATGCAATATATTTGAAAGTCCAGAAATAAACCCTAACATTTATCATCAGTTGATTTTTTGGCATGAGTGACAATACTACTCAATGGGAAAAGAGTAGTTTTTTTTTTTTAATAAATGGTGCTGAAACAACTAGATATCCACATATAACAGAATAAAGTTAAACTACTATGCACCATTTACTAAAATTAACTGAAAATGTTTTAAAGACTTGAATGCAAGTGCTAAAATGATAAAACTCTTAGAGAAGAAAACATAGGTATAAATCTTTGTGACTTTGGATTTGGCAATGGTTTCTTAGATATGACACCTAAAGTACTTCATCAAAATTAAAATTTCTGAACTTCAAAGAATGCTGTCAAGAAAGCGAAAAGTATGGGAGAAGATATTTGCAAATCATATATCCAATAAGAGTCTAGTATCCAGAATATATAAAGAACTCTTAAAACTCAGTAATAAAAAGAAGACATCAAAATGCCAACGGGTACATGAAAAGGTGCTCAACATCACTAATCATCAGGAAAATGCAAAGCAAAACAACAGTGAGATATCACCTCACACCTGATAGAATGGCTAGCATCAAAAAGACAAGAGTCAACAAGTGCTGGTGAAGATGTGAAGAAGAGAACCCTTTTACACTATTGGTAGGAATGTAAATTGGTGCAGCCACTATGGAAAACAATATGGAGGTTTCTCAAGAAATTGAACATAGAACTACCATATGATTCAGCAATTCCAGTTCTAGGTATATTTCTTTAAAAAATGAAAACAGGATATCAAAGAGATATCTGCACCCCCATGTTCATAATAGCTAACCTAAGTTCCCATCAACCGATGATGGATAAAGAATATGTGGTATCTTTATACAATGGTATATTATTCAGCCATGAGAAAAAAGAAAATCTTGCCATTTGCAAGAACGTGGATAGACCTTGAAGGCATTATGTAAGTGAAATAAGCCAGATAGAGAAAGAAAAATATTATATGGTTTCAATTATATGTAGAATCTAAAAAAAAAAAAAGTTCAAGTTCATAAATACGGAGTATAAAAGTGGTTGTCAGAGGCTAGGGAGTGTCAGGAAAAACAGCTCAATAATAAAAAGACAACAGAATTAAAATATGGTCAAAGAATTTCAATAGACATTTATCCAAAAAACATATGAAAATGGCTGATAAACACATCAAAAGATGCTCAACATTTTTGTCATCAGGGAAATGCAAATCAAAATCACATTGAGATACCACCTCACATTCACTAAGTGTGCTTGTCAAGAAGACAGAAAATAACAAGTGTCGGCAAGGATGTGGAAAAATTGGAACCCTCATACACTACTGGTAGGTGGTAATGTACAATGGTCCAGCTGCTTTGGAAAAGCTTTGCAGTTCCTCAAACTGTTAACCATAGAGTTACCGGATGACCTAGCAATTTCACTTTTAGGTATATACTCAAAAGGATTGAAAACATATGTTCAGGGTCGCCTAGGTGACTTAGTCGGTTAAGCGGCTGCCTTCAGCTCGGGTCATGATACAGGGTCTTGGGATTGAGCCCCATGTCGGGCTCCCTACTCAACAGAGAGCCTGCTTCTCCCTCTCCCTCTGCCTGTCGCTCTACCTACTTGTGCTATCTCTCTGTCAAATAAATAAATAAAATCTTTTAAAAAAAGAAAGAAAACACATGTTCACAGAAAAACTTGTATATATTCATAGGAGCATTTTTCATAATAGCCAAAAAGTAGAAACAACACAAATATCCATCAACCAATGAATGGATTAACAAATCCACGCAATGGAATATTAATTCAGCCATAAAAATGGAATGAAGTATTGATACATGCTACAATATAGATGAACTTTGAAAACATTATGTATGTACAGTTTAAAGGATGGAATTCTGTATGTGAATTATATCTCAATACAGTAGTAATAATAATAAAATGAAAATCTTCTGAGAAAGCTAGGGTACTACATGGTACAATCTAAAGAGTATACGAGAAATCTAGGAAAGCTAGAATCTTTAGATCAAAAGATAGACATATTTGATCATTTAAAATTAAATCTTCTATATGGTAAAATATGTCATACACAAAAATATCATAAACAAAAATTCATAATGCTGATGAAAGAAGATTACTATCAATAAACAAAGAGCTCTTTAAACTGGGAGGAAAATGACAAACCACTTAATAGAAAAATGGGTAAAGGTAATGAAAAATCAATTCATAGAGGAGTAAAAACAAAAAGATTCACTAGCAGTCAGGGAAATGCAAAGTAAAGTAAAAATGAGGTAATACTTTAAATCCATCATACTGGCAAAGTTTAAAGACCAATAATACCCACATATTGTTGGTGAAAATGTGATGTATTACAGCCATTTTGGAAAGCAATCTGGAAACATCTATTAGAATAAAACATTAATTTGCTTCTTAACTCTGCAGTCCCATTCCTTGTAGTTTCTTCTATTGTAATAAAGGCATATGTACAAGGATGTTTATTGCAGCACTGCTTGTACTGACAAGCTGACAAAAGCAAAAGCAAATTAGAGAATGCCCTGTACTATAGGGAAGACTGAATAAATTATTGTATACCTACTCCATAGAATGTTATACAACAATTAAAATTAATGTAGTAATGCTACCTCAGATGACTAGGAGAGATTTCCAAAAAGTATCCTTGATTGAGAAAAACAATATGCAAAAAAGTATGTATAATATAATCCCACTAAATAATGACAAAATCCTACGTATGTGTGTATATGAATGAGCATGAGAAAACATGGAAGGATGTATCCTAAGAGTAACATGGGTTATTTGATGGAAAGCAAAAAAAGATATAACCCATCTCCCTGGTTTCAAATCCAAGCATTACCACTTATTTGCTCTGTGATCATAATTAAGTTACCTATTCTCTCTGTGCCTTAGTTTTCACCTATAAAATAAGAAAGAGGACAGTACCTACATTATAGAATTGTTTGAGGATTAAACCAGATATTACACATAAATTGCTAGGAAAAAGTGCATATAGTGAGCTCTCAATACACATTAGCTATCATCTGTAGAGACTTCGTTTTGATATATGACAGGAGAACTATACCAAGTGACTGATAATCAGGAGACCTGGCTGTTAGCTTGGACAAGTCACCTATTTACCATAGTAGGCTTAAGGGTCAAGTAAGAAAACTAATGTAAATATATTTTGCTTTGGGAACTGAAAAGATCATAAGTTTTTAAAAAATCATTATTATATAAGACTGTAAGACTCTAGTAGTACAAAATGAGAAGACATATGTAATCATTCTAAGAAACCTCCTACAACAAAGAAACTGAAAACAGCTTAACTTCAAGCAAGTCATTAGTAAAAATGTTATGTCCTTATTTTACTTTGATGTTATATGATATTAGAATTGGTTGGGAAAGAATGGTTTTGATTAGGTGGGATTATAGATACAATAAGAAGCTTCATATAGAACTTAACCTAGCAAATTTATACTTATTTAAGTCACTGCAAATTCCCCAAAGCTATTAGGTGGGAAAAGTTACAACTTTCAAGATTTTGATTTCAAGGTACTCGGTGCAGTCCCTCAGAATTCTACATATATCTATAAAATTAAGGGTTGGAAGAAGTATTATAGTTTATAGCCTGGAAGAAAAACCATGGTTGAATTAAATAGTCATTGATAATGTAATGATGCATTTTCTGATTGTGGCTGGGAGTTTTTATTCATTTAAATAATGTTTTAAATGTTCAATCTATTGAGACAAATTAACAGGAGAGTGTATAGGAAAGACAATGTATGCTGTTTAGACTCAAAATGCCTGGGTTCACTCCCAATTCTGATATTACTCAGATGTTTCACTTTAAGCAAGTTACTAATCTCTCTGTCCATGAGTTTCCTCATCCAAAAATGAGTTTAATAGTATCTCCTAGGGTTATTGGAGAATTAAATGAGATGACATATTTCAAGCAGTTAACCCAATACCTTTGTCTTTGTAGGCATTCAATTAAGTGTTACTTTCCTTTGGTATTTTAATAAAAATGCTATAATGGAGGCAGGAGGTTCAGAAGAGTCAGATGAGTGGCAAAGCATACTAATCATTTTTTTTCAATATACATAGGGAAGGTTCCCTATTCAATTTGTGAGTCCATATCCCCAGAAAATACTATCCAGCAAATGGTCACCATGGGACACAGAGGGAAGCAAAGCAAGTAACTCCTTGATAGTCTGTCTTACAAACCCAAGACATTGGACTTGGACAATGAGGTGGATGTTGTTTTGATAGCAACCTCAGTCTTCCTCTATTATTTAATGACTCTGTAATAACCATTATCTTCCCTGTGTTGCACTCATGCCACTACTTCCCACCCTCTTTTCAAAACAAAGCTAAGTCCTTTTCTACACAGTTAAATACTTGGAGATGTTTAAAGACAAGTTAAACCACTACATGTGAGAAGATTTGACTTTTTGTTGATGCTAAGTTAAGAGGCAGGTAACTGGAATTTAAGACAATTGTGTAAATGTGAATTTGATGCCATAAACTGAAGCTTATAGTTAATAAGTTTATTAGCTACAGTTAGAGTCAAGAAATATTACTTTGAACTCCATATACATTCCAACTAACAGCTTTGGGTAGCTTCTACCCCTCTAATCACATCACTTTTTCTTTTTCTCAACCTCCACCATTAATCACATATGCTTTGTCTAAGATACCATTTTGTTACTCACAAAGCAAATTACTTAATGGTTTCCCTAAGGTTTTGTTGCCTGACCTTTATCGCCATGGAGAATGTTCTATACATAGAGTATAGGCCATAATGAACAGCTACTTCAGTATGTCCATCAACCTTGTCTATGTCATCAGTATGTCTATGCTGTTGAAAGTTTGAATGGGGGGTGCCTGGGTGGCTCAGGCAGTTGGGCTTCTGCCTTCAGCTCAGGTCATGATCCCTGGGGTCCTGGGATTGAGCCCCACGTCAGGCTCCCTGCTTGGCAAGGGAGTCTGCTTCTCCCTCTCCCTCTGCCTCTGTCCCTGCTCCTGCTCTCTTGCTCAATCTCAAATAAATAAATAAAATCTTAAAAACAGAAAGTTTGAATGGTCTTTCAATTGAAGAAGATAAGTAAAGGAAAAGGAAGAAAGGCAGGGAAGAAAGGAATCTATTACCTGACTAAATAGCAGGTACCTGCATTATGTATGAAGAGAGAACTAGACTTTACAAATTCTAAGACTTTCACTATTTCTCACTCTTCATGGGGCCAGAAGAGACATACAAAGATTAAGTATCTTTATAATAAACTGTTAGTCTGCAAAGATTGGATCTGGCTGCAAAAGTTGACTTTTGGATCCCCCACTTCACAGAAAAGCCCCACACATAATTTCCGTGCATGCCTAGCTCCATTCAAGCCCACAGTAACTCTGTACTAAGCTCCCATGTAGAAGATCTCAGTGTTGGTCTATAGTCCTGACCTTTAGAAGAACGAAGAAGACTTTAGAATGTTTTCTCCCTCTCTCTTTCCTCTTACTTTTTGCTCTTGGGATGATTATAGGCATATTAAGTTCATTCAGTTCCCTATTTATAGATTGTTATGAAATCTGGCTGTCAGTAATCAATAACCCAGGGCTTGAAATCTTCTGAAAGAAAAGTATCTTTTGTAGATATTAAAAGGTGTGCTTTTTATAAAGACTAATTAAGGCACAGTGTCTGAATCGGGGTGGGGGGTGATGATGAGATCACATCATCTATAATGAGTACACCATGTAATTCAAGTGTCTTACTTAGAGAAGCTGGTAAAAGAGAAGCCATATAAAGAGTAAGAAGCTGGAGTGTAGGTATTTCAGTAAGGAAAAAATAGCTCTTAACAAAAGCTATCTGACAGTATTACTAATATGATATAATAACCCAATCACACATATTTTGTTTCACTCATCAGAATAATGATGGCTCATGTAATCTCCTTCGACTGGGAAAATTATTTGCTCATTCATTCAACAAACATTGAACACCTGTTATGTGCCAGGGATTGTTCTAGATAGCTGGGAATACATGGTTATTTTTTTTTAAGATTTTATTTATTTATTTGTCAGAGAGAGAGACAGAGCACAAGCAGGGGGAGCGACAGGCAGAGGGAGAAGCAGGCTCCCCACTGAGCAAGGAGCCCGATGTGGGACTCAATCCCAGGACCCTGGGATCATGACCTGAGCCGAAGGCAGCCGCTTAACCGACAGAGCCACTCAGGTGTCCCTGGGAATACATGTTGAACAAAACAGACATTGTACAAATCTGATGGTGACAAGTGCAATGGAGAAAAATAAAGAAGGGTAGAAGATAGGGGGTGACAGAGACTTCTCTATTGGATTGGGCAGCTAAGGAAGGCCTCTCTGATGAGGTAATATTTGGCCTGAAGGGAAGAATGTTTCAGAAGCTGGAAGAGAAAGTTCCAAGAATTGAGGAAGATTGTGACAGGTTCTGGTATACATGACAGAAAGCCACCTGGGGGACAGGAGCAAAGTGAAAGCCAAGTCAGAAAGGTATTTGTAAGTTAAGGTTGCTTGTACAAGTTTTGTTGGTGGTGTTTTGCTTGACATACATAGGTGCTTAAGAAATATTTGTAAAATAAGTGCTGTGTGTAATTACAATAGGCACCAATTTCAGGTACAAGAGCTCTCTTTAGCAACTTCCTATGTTATTGTTGAAGAAATATCCACAAATAAAGTTGTTAGAAATTATTCAAGACTGTGATCAGAGGCAGAACACAGCATTGGAAAGAGCATAAACTTTAGAGTCAGAAAAATCTGAGTTTCAGTCCCATCTCTACCATGTACTTCCTAGCTGTGCAACTGTTAGCAAGTTATTTAACATCTGCCCCAAACTCCTCATTTATAACATGAACATAAAAGTGACTTTCTCATGCATTTGCAAAGATTATAATGGATGGGGCATGTGAAATGCCAAGCACCACGTCTGACACATACTTAAATAGTAGCTCCTCCCCATTCCTTGCACATGCCTGGTGCTTTAAAACTAAATAAACAAATTTACCTGGCATCATTGCATTTGATTTACACAACAGCTCGGGGGCGGGGGGAGCAGACAGTGCCACAGTGAGCAACATGGACTGCAAACACTCAAAAATACTCAAGGAAAGGGACAGGCCATGGTCAAGTGAGCCGGGGTAAGGATGGCTTGCTCTGTTTAAGTCCTGTTTAGTGGGCAAAGAGTATACATCAGTCCTATCTGGAAAGGGTTAAGGGTAGTATTACTGAAATCACTGATAATGACTCCTTGGGGATTTTCAAGAGAGTTTTTAATTATGCCACATCTACTAGGTTGAACCATATGAACTTTCTGATATTTGACAGGTTTTTGCCTACAAAAATTGAATTTCACATTGTTCAACCTAATACATCATGACTGATTTTAAGGAACTTTAAAAAGTTTTTTTGCTTGTTTATTTTCTTAAGGCCTGAATGAGGGGAGGCTTAGAAATTACTTGTTCTTGAACAATGAATCATGGAACACTTCATCTAGAACTAATGATGTAATGTATGGGGATTAACATAAGAATAAAAAAAAAATTCAAAAAAAAAAATTCAAAAAAAAAAAAAAAAGAAATTACTTGTTCTTACCCGTTCCCCTGCAAAATAACGGCATAAATAATGTTTATTTGGTGCCAAGAATGATGAGTACCATGTGACTGTCAGATGATAATGTCATATTATTAGCCCTTTGTGCATTTCATATTTACAGCAGCATGTGGCTGAACTCAAGCTTGTCTTTTATCTTCCTCTTGTTCTGACTGGGGGCAGCCAAGTTTGATAGGTCTGTAATTTGAGCAAATGCTGTGAGGGAGACTAAAGAACAGCAGGAACAAATTGGTGCCATTCTGTTCACATGCTAGAGAGAGAGTGTAAAGAGGCAGTTTACTTCCCTGGTTGGGAGAAGTGGGAGGGAAAGATATGGACTGTTAGCGGAGAGTAAATTGCTACTACATAGAAAAATGAACTGAATGGATTTTTTTGGTTGAGGGAGCGTTTCACACAGAAGGGATTAGTTAGCACAGTGTTTGATGGTGCAGGATGACATCACTGAATCACAAAATGTTAGACCTTGAAGAGCTCTGTGGGATTATCTAGTCCAATCTTCCATTACACAGGAGGAAATGGAGACCAAGTGAAGGAAGCAACTTTCCCAAGATCACAGAGCTAGTAACTGTACTACCCCAAATCATATGTTCCTAACCCAGGGAGCAGGTACAGGTGTGTGAGGGGAACCAGAAACAACAAGATTAACTTGACCTTTCTTGATTCTTAGTGCATCAGCTTTCCCATGGATTGGTCATCTAATATAAACATGAATCATTCATAATTGGAGATATGCAAATTAAAATATTCACTGAACTATCACTTCACACTTCTCAGGCTGACAGAAAACAGAAATTTGGATATTGCTAAGGATTGGAAGGGATGAGGGTAAAAAGGAATGAACTCTCCTTCACTGCTGGTGGGAGTCAAAGCTGGTGCAGTCATTCTGGAGAGCAATCTGGCGCAACTTAATCTAATGATAAAAACACATATTTTATAGCCCAGCAATTCTCTTCCTGGTATATACTCCACATGAATTTTCACATGGGTCCATATGGGGACATGTACAAAGATGTTCCCTGCATCTATGCCCAGGGAGGCAGGGAATTGGCAGCTATTTGAGTGTTCATTCCTGGGAAAGTGGAGAGGTAAAATGTGATGGATGTACATTCTGGAGTGTAATGTCCCAGTGCGTAGCATCAGGTTAGAGGCATACAAAGAGCATGGATGGCTCTTACATACAAAATGTTGAGAGGAAAAAAAAGTATAATAACCAAAAGAAGATACATAATAAATATAATTTACATAAATTAAAATGCATGCATGTAAAACAATACATTTGGAATAGTACATTCAAATAAAGAGATACCCAAAAACATATGAGCATGGTTACATATGTTGGGGGAAGAAAATGGGAAGGGGGGTAGGAGGCTAAAGGGGAATAAAATTAAAATGAAATAAACAAGAGATAGAATGCCAGATTCACATAAATTTTAAAAGAAAACAGTAGATTTCAAATACATGTTCCATTTGAGATTCACTTTGGACTTTGTTTCCAATCTTGTGGAGCATAATGGTGGGGGTGGCATGGGGGAAGTTATTGGTTCTGCCCTTAGGGCTCCTTTGGTGGAAGAATTTGAGAGGCCCTGAACCACTCACAGTAACCATGGGCTTCATTTATGGATCAAACTCTTCCACCTTGGTCCCTTGACTAACAAGTTTCCATTCAGCACTCCCTGAGGAGCTGTCTAGGCCAAAGGAGCCTACTGGACCTACTTTCTATCATTCCCACTTTCAACTCTTTATCATTTGGTTCCTGAAGAGAGAGCTTTCTGCCCTGATCACCTCTGTCCCTACCCTTGTTCCAACTTCTGGAACTTTCTCTCCTCAGCAGAATGAAGGCTTCTTCTGCTTCCTATTGGTTTCTCCCAGGAGGGTTTGCTGTAAGGGCTGCCACTCTGTATTCACTTCCCAGGCAACAGGATAATATTAATTACAGCTAGTGATGGTCCACAATTATTTTACAACTTTCCACTTTTACAATAAAGAGGAAGGTTGTTAAAGCTGCCAAGCCCAGAATTTGGGGTCATGGAATTAAGAGTCTGAAGCTGCACAAAGAAGACAGAAGAAATAGGGACTTCTCTCCTTCAAGATTGTCCAAAGGAGCTTGGTCAGACACAGAGCATGCATGGAAAGGGAGAACTTGGGAAGGCCTAAAATTCTGTAGAAGAGCTGGGCCAGTGAGACAGGTTCTTTAGTAATAATGTCCTATATTTATAAAGAGAAAATTGATGAGGAAATCAATAGAACAATTTGTGAGGCTCTAATGAAAGAGCAGATGTGGGAGTAGTGTAAAGTTCCAAGCTAACTGTATCACTTAAGTATTTTCACATTTACGATCTGTCTAGTTGCCAAAGCTCACAAAATTTCCAACAGACATTGCCGACCATTTTCTCAAAAATCCTTTATATACCCTTCATCTGGATCACCTTCCTCCTCACTAATGAATCATCTACTTTCTCAGCCCTTTTGTTCATTTTATAGGTATCCACATCTCTGTCATTCCATAATATTTATCTTAACCTCCAACAAAACGGGAAAGGGAGATGAGTTCCTATCAACCAGGGCCAAAAAATTCCCATCACTAAGATTACACATGGTATTAGGGAGTTGTGTGTGACTCCAGGAAAACTAGCACCAGGAATTGCTTGGATCCTATTTTCTCAACTTTTAAAATTTCAGTAGGTATTGAAAAGTGGGTTCTAGATCCAGTTAGACTTGGGTTCAAGGCTTGGCTCTGCCATACAGTAGCAAGTAATCTAATCTCTCTGAGTCTCAGTTTCTTGATACTAGCAAGTACTTGGCATGTAACTGGCATTTGTATGTCTGAAGAATTGAATGCAAATCTATAAAATAATAATGAACAAAGCTTTTTTTTATAGGATTGTGAGATAAGCAATATGTGGATAAGCTATTAGTATAGTCTAAGCTTTATTTGTATATATTATAGTGTTTGGTGTATGGAGGCGTTCCATTTTTTTTTTTTTTTTTTGGCAAGGAGGAGTGATGAAAAAGACAAATTTAGTACAGTGTTTATTCCTGAGATGGCAGCAGGGTTACACAGGAGCTTCAAATGTACTGTTAAGGTTTTATTTCTTACACTAGGTAGCAAGTACATAAATGGTTGTATAGTAGCATCCATCTTTATGAGTTTGTCATTTGGACAAATTTTGCTGGTTCCTATGTACCTTAATCATTCTCTTTTTCCTCCATTCTTTCCAGAGCAATGTTATCTGCAAGCTCTATAACTGTTTGGCCATCTTATGACCATACCAATTTTCAGTCTACTTCTCTAAGATTGGACATGTATTTTCTAAAGGGGGTGGGGGAGAGGAAGAAGGGGAGGGGGGGAAGAGGAGAAGGGAAAGGAGTAGGGAATGGGGGAGGGAAAGGGGGAAGAGGATGGGAGAGAGAGAGGGAGAAAAACTATATGGGCAACTTTGCTTTATTCCTCTTGTCATTCTGGAATCATACAGCTCTGGGACCAAGCCCCAACTTCATCCCTTCTAAGCTGAGTGACATTAGGCAACAGACTTCATTTCCATAAGTCTTAGTTTCCTCACTTGCAGAATTACACCCACCTTACAGGGCATCATGAGGACTGAATGAGATCATATGTATGATGGGAAGCACAACAGGGATTTCCAAACTTTTTACCATTTTATTATCTTCTTATGAAGCCAAATCTTATTATCTTCTGATTATAAAGCCCATCTTATTATCTTCCCCAACCACCACAACTCTGGAACCTGGGTTTTGAGATTTTTTTTTTTTTTGTACTGAAATATATAAGGTAATTATGCTTTTCTAAAAAACATAAATAGCTACCAATCAGAACAGTTCCAAAGGTAAGTATTACATCTGTGAATTGCTAAATTCCTATCCAAAAGAGAAAAAAGAGTACTTTTTAGTCTAAGGGGCCATATCTTGAATAAGTGTTAAATTTCAATTGACTAAAATTGCTCCAAATCTAGAAGCCATTAAATGATAAGTGTTCACAATCTACCTCCCAAACTATGCTTCCCTCTGCACTCCCCCACACAAACGCTCACATTCCCTAACTATGGTTAAGCCATCAAGAGCATGTTCTCACCTCTTCTTTTTGATGCAGAAATCTAAGTAAAAGAAAATATACAATAAAGAACTGATCTAGGGAAGAGGGGTGAAGGAGAACAGAAAGACAAGAGTCTCCACGGGCTTTATTTGGGAGAAAGATTTAGGGAGACAGAGCTGGGGAGAAATGGGACCTGGGGGCAGCTGTGGTATGTGGAAAATACTGAGAGCAGGAAATGGCCAAGGGGATTTTGAAGAACTCTCTCTGTTCCTTATGAATGTACTCTGTTTTGGGCACTTTAACTTTAGAAAGAGCTTGCTGTGAAGATATCAACTGCTCTTTGATTAGTTTGATGTGGGACTTGTTTTCCTTTGATTATACCACTGTGAGAGATAGAGTCATGATGCAACTGGGCTTTATTCAAATTATGCAGCAAGATCTCTTAAACCAAGTCAAATTGTTTTCTAAACATACTGCCTCATTCCATAAGGAAAAGAACACAATCTTTAACTGTGAAATCTTTCCAAAGTTCTCCCAGGAGTCCTGGGGTATTTTCTCCAAAATGCATTAACTTCTCCTATAACTGGAAGTCAAGCTCTGCTCTCTATTTGGCAGGATCTGTATCATTTACAACCCAAATCTAAGGATTTTTAATGACAAGCTGTCATTTATTGAACACTTACTCTGTTAGCACTTTACAGATACCATCTTATTTAGTTCTTATAATAACACTATTACAAGGGAATTATTGTCCCTATTTTACAGATAAAGAAACAGATCAAGAGTTGAAGTGATTTCCAAGGTCACCCAACACAGCCATAATTCAAACCCAAATCTATCCAGTGCCACGACTTGTGCTTTCAATTACTACACTTTGTGCCTGGAAAGAGACTAATGGGTTACTTATCTTGAGAATATAAACATTTTAATTATATACCCATGGAATGACTCTGTACCAAGTTAGCAACAGAGATGTTTTTGAGTAGGGGACTATTTCTAGCAGAAACCATGAGCAAATCTCTTCTCCCTGAGCCTTGATTTCTTCAACTCTAAAATGAGAATACCAATACCTGACACACAAAGTTGTTTGCATGATTGAATGTGAAAAGAAATGTAATACCATAGGTACTCAGTGAATGGTGGCTGTGGTTGCTATTGTTAATATTATTGCCAAGAGAATGAATGGATTTTTATTTATTTTATTTTATTTTTTAATGGATTTTTATGAAGGAAGCAGTTTGTTCAAGTCAACTAAGGTAATATTGGTTGTGGACAAGGTACCATATGTCTATATTAATTATTTTTAGTGAATGAAATTTACAAGAAACTGGTTTGGGTTGGGAAGGTCAGAGCAAACACTCTGAGGTGAGCAAGAAGTCTTCTTAAATGTACAGGGGTACTAAAGGGGAAGGTGTCTATGAAAGTACAGAAAGGAAGTAAAGGGACAGAAAGGAAGTGAATGTGAAAATTGGACAAATCAAGGAAGTAGGTGAGTTAGGAGACAGGCCAGAGCACCTACAAGGAAGATTTTAAAGCAAAACTCAGGAAATCCTATACACTGGAGAATACCTTTTAAGTTGTACTTAATTGTGGCTTACACAGTGTAAAGGAAGGAATGTGAGCTCATTACATATTGCTTTCTAAATATGGAGGGGAAGAAGAAAAAGTCTCAGTGACATTGACCACATGTGCCTTGTAGAAAGTTTAAACAAAGTTATTGAATCAGAATTCTTGCCCAGTGCTCCCCATTCCTGCTGTCAAAAACAAAATCTGTTGGGACTCAGTGTTAACCTATTTCCCTAGAACTCATCTGAAGACCATCTTAGAAGTACAGCTAACAGTCCATGTTTCCATCAGGAAGTCAGATGGGAAAGAGGTCACAGGAAGACCAGCCCTCCCCTCAACAAACAAACTGAAGAGGAGAATCGTCAAGGGCCCCAGCTTCTCAATTCTCAGTTCTGCCCCTTTTTCTCCTTCAGTGCTCTCGTGTCCTCAGCCTTATCACACTTGTTTCCATTTCTTTAATTCACATGCACATATAACCTACTCCTAACAGCTTCACAGACTTTAAGGCTTCTTCAGGGCACAACTTCAAGTGGCACCATTCATACTGGAACAGCTTATGCAGCCTTGGCAGTGCTTCCTAAACCTCACTTCAAGGACCCCTGGGCAGAAGAGAAAGAAAAAATATCCCCCAGCGTAATGTCAGAGGTATAGCCCAAAGGGATTTGTTGCAAGACTGGAATTATTTTGTTATCTCTGACTTTATTGTAAAACAAAAGAAAGTTATATGAATTTCAGGCTATTCTACTAGATATTGCTATAGACTGAACTGCACCCCCCAACACACACAATTCATATGTTGAAGCCCTAACCCCCAATATGGTGGCATTTGGAGATGGGTTTGAAGGGTACTGAAGGCAGGAGGAAGTTTTGGTTTTGGTTTATTAGAATCATCCTAAACCTCTTGCCTTTCCATACCACGTGAAGTGATTTACTCCACCTAGGGTTTGGGTATACTGGCCCCAGTGAGTGCCTGATAAGAATAGCATAGGCTAACACATTGAATGATTAATCCAGAACAAGCAATCAACACACAACTGCTGCCCAAATCCGCTCATTCACCTAAACAACCACTGTTTACCAAACCTCTACTATGTGCCAAGCAATAGGCACATTACGCAGATATCGAACATACAGAGAGAATTTAAACACAATCTGATATGGGGAAATCAGACCAGGAAGATGTGACTGGTATCCAGGAGAAAA
Source organism: Leptonychotes weddellii (assembly GCF_054177405.1). NCBI lineage: Eukaryota > Metazoa > Chordata > Mammalia > Carnivora > Phocidae > Leptonychotes > Leptonychotes weddellii. The sequence continues at coordinate 30,929,060 of NC_138385.1, forward strand.
GGAAAGATGCTCTTTTTCCCCTATGCTCAAACTGTCCTCAAATTTCCTACTTACTAGCCCTTTATCCAGAGAACTAGAATTGCTACTTATAAAATATGGTGAAGCTAAGTACTGAGAAAAAGAGGGGACTTGCCCACAATGCACATTTTTCACAGCACCAATTTGTATACACTGTTAGCTATGTGTTTGCCTTCAATATTTGCATTCACTATGGTATCAGGAAGATCCAACCGAGGAATAAAAAGATCATTTAAAAAAAGCTACCAAGTCTTATCCTAGTTTTATCTCAGAGTAGCAGGTGATTTACTTTGTTATATCTGAATAATGTTCAAGTATCAAATTTATCTTCTCCCAGTTGAATAGCAGATTTGAGACCTCTTAGAGGCCTCTAAACCAGCTTACTCCAATCAAATCCTGGTGCTTTAGCAAAAAATGGTGTGATTTTAAGTCAAAATTGTATTTTAGAAACCCCCACAGACCTCAGGCACTCCCCAAACCTACTTTTGCTTGGAACTAATAGTACTAGGGAACACCTTCCAATGGGAGCAGAGACTGTGATCACAAGGAAAGTATGCAACAAATGAGTCCATCTGTGTGTGGCGATGAAGAAAAGGAGAAGCCAGTAAGAGAATTGTGAGGGGAGATGGCCGGCAGTTCTTGTTGAGAGAACAAAGATGAAAGAGCAACAGAAAGAATATCAGGGCAAGATTAAGAGATTTTAACATTCCTCAAAGTTCAAATTAACCAAGCTAGGGCACAGTGAGGATCACATATGAATGTAAACTCAGGAGGCAACTAGAAAAATGTGCTGAATTTGGGTGACATGAATTGAAGGGAGAAACGGAGGGAAAATGAGAGATACTTAAAAAAAAAAAATCCTGAGGAATCTTAAATCGTGTGTATCCTGTAGGGCCTGTACAATAGCCCAAATACATTGAAAAGAGATTGTTTGCAGTGGGATGACCCTGTAAAGACAAAAATGTGCCATGAAGTTACTTCCTCAGATGGGAAAGCAACATCCAACTAGGCAGACTGAGGATCCAGGGTATTGACATGCTATTTCTGAGGTAATATGGACTAGGGGACATCCATGAGCATGGGTTTTTGTGTTAGAAAACCCTGGGTGTGAGTTTTTCTCAGCGACTTAGCAGTTGGCTGACTGACCTTGGACAAGTTAAACTCTGAACTTCAGCATCCTCCACTGTCAAGTGGACACAATATAAGTGCCTGCCAACAGGCTTGTATGAATTAAATGAGATACTGCATGTAAATGCTTGGAACAGAGCCCCACACATAGAAAATAATTGATGAATGTTGGCTATTATCATTTTTTGCCATTATCACATTAGTCAGTGATAGGAACAGGATCAGATTTTAACTGGAGGATGAGGATGAATAGATCTGGAGCACTGGGAACTGTTGAATATTGCATTTTGAGCATGAAGGGACCTGGAATCCCAGAGGTGGCACATGCACACAAGGTTTCTAAGAGATGCTGAGCAGAAAAGGACAGGGACCCTGAAAGAGCACAGAAAAGTGCCAAGGACAAGTTTCTCATCTTTCAGGACTTAGCTCTTGGCCAGTCATATGTACAGATAGCACTGGGACAAGCTTCCTGATGTGGCCACTGCAGAAGCTCTTCCACTTTGCTCCCACCAGCCTCCCAGGGAGTACAGTTTCCAACAGAGGTGGCAGGGAGTGCTAAATGTTGTAGGGAGACTGGTCTTCACTGCATCCAATGCCTCTACACAAAGCCAGCATAAGACAGAAAATGTTTGCCAAACCCAGGGCTCACCCAGCCTGGGCAAGTGGTTCTGCTTCCCTCCTTCCATCCCTCCCCTCTTCATAACTGATTCCTTTCCAGGACACCTGTTCTATCCAGTTAAAAGAAAAATATGCTAGTTAAGAGCAGCTCTGGGGTCGGTGTGGTTATGTTTGGAAGCTGCTCCTCCAATAACTTGTGTGACCTTGGACAAGTCATGGAATCTCTCCAAAGCTTAGTTTTCTCACGTGTAAGATAAGAATAATTCGAATTGACTTTCCTTACAGGATTGTTGTGAGGCTTGAGTGAGATAATACATGTTAGGTTCTTCTCCTGGAGTCCTGCCTATGTCTATGTTCTAGGTAATTGATTGCTATGGTTATTCAACTGTCACCCATCGTTCTCTTGACTAGCACACCATAGCTCACTCCCAGAATGTAAATGAGATCTGAACAAATGTGCTTCAAATTCAAATATTCATTGAGCAGAACAATGCTGGAGTTTGGGGGAGGGGAAAAGGTATCAAGATGGACACACAAACACCAACCCACAATCAGCTCTCACTTAAAAATCTTATCATTCTCTTCCTTCCCAAAGACATTTGGCCAGGGGCTTTTGAGAATCAGCAACAGGTTTTGAAGGGAAGTATCTCCTCTGCATCCCCTACCTCTCCTCACCCAAAGCCACCACCAAGGGGGCAACAATCTCGTCAGACCCATCACAGAATTTCAGACCAGGAAGGGAAAGGCCATTCCAAGTCATTGAATGAAATCTTCTCTGAGGCCCGGAGAGGCCAAGTGGCTTGCTCAAGTTCCCACAGCAAATTCATGGCTGAGCTGGCAGTGGAAACCAAACTCCCTAATTCTTGTGCAGCTTTCCAAAGGAGGCAGCACGTGACAAAATCTGAAAATTGCACGATGTCCCTCTGAGAGTACAGCACTGGCTGTACAATGGCATATATTATACAGGGAATAACGATTGTGTTTCTTCTCTCCCTACTGAGCTGTATTTGGCAAGTTGTTGGTACTGAAAAAGGTGTAGCTGTAATTCACTATGACTACTCCTCATCCCCTCCATGAACATGCCATGTGTTCAGCCATTTGCTTGCATATAGATTATTTATGTTATGAAGAATCTGCATATCTACCCAAGATATCCACCCAGCCCAGATATAGGAGGTACTAACAGCTCTTGAGGGGCAGGGAATATTTTTTTTTCACCTTCTGACAGCCCTTGGCATTGTTCCTGATACAAAAGGGATTCTTGAAATGCTTTTGGTGACAGTCGAATTTCTTAGTAATGTGTCAGTGTCTGTGGAAGGGAAGTGAGGAAAGATAGGGAGGGAGATATGGAAGAGTGGGGTGGGGGAAGAGAAGCATGGGGAAAGGGCGGAAGGAAGTAAGACAATAATGGGTGGGTCAGGAAGTTTATTAACAGTTATTGTATCTCGTTCTAGAACAATATACGAGAGTGTTTCTCAAAACAGGTGTTGTGGAATAGTGTTCAGTGGGCTGCCACACAGGTAATAGTTCTGTGAGTCAAAATAATATGAGAAAATTCTGGTAACCAAAGAGTAATCAGGTTTCTTTACTGCAGGACGACTTGTAGTAAAACTAGGATTGCAGTCTACATCTATCCACTCAGGTGCTTATCAGTGCCTGCCAAAACAACCACATACCTTTACAGTACCCCAGGAGATAACATACTTATACACACATGCACGCACGCACGCACGCACACACACACACACACACACACAGAATAGGCTGGTACCTTGAAGAAGGGCATCTTGGCCACTTTCCCATGTGAAATTTCCTTCTCCCTTGCTAAACACCCTTGGCTCTGGGCATTGCTGTCTTCCTAGCATGGCCTCAGTGCCACATAAAGATATAACTGGAGTTGTGAACTTTATCCTTAGGCATCTTTTTTGGACATCAGCCACAACAAGGTCCAGATCCTTCACTTTGAGGACTAGGCTCCACACCCAACCACATGACCATACTCAAATGAAAAAGAGGAACAAGGCAACATTAGCTTCTGTAAAGACCATAAATGTAATGCTGGGGTCAGTAGTTGGTGGAAGGTAGTAGGTAACAATTATTTGTCAGCACTAGTTAGTAGGTGGAGGTAATATTGTAGTGCAACCTTACATTGTTTTGAATGGGAAAATAGCAATACATTCTCAATTCATCCAAAGCACCAACCAATATTAAATGTTTCTAAAACACTCCTAATTATTACTTAAACACTCTTAAATAACTACATATCAATTCACAAAGTGTTTGTTAATAATATAAAGCATTTAAAATGTTAATATCTAGTTATTTAACACTATAAACTCATCAGTAGGTATTTTTATGCTTGGTATACAATAATTTACAATCTTAGAAACAAATTATATTTCCTTTTTAAGCTGCAATGAACATATACTGTAATTCAAATAAACAATGAAATGATATGTTCAAGACTCTCAAGATGCTGTTCCCATGGACCCCGGTTGATAGTATCCTCAGGCACTTTACATGAGCAAATATTGGACCTCACGCAGGGATAAAGTCTTAGGAAAAATGTGGGGGAAATGATAGTGATGTTTTAGTATAATGCTTTACATCAATTGAAACATAAGATACCATCTTATCCAGAGAGGGGTACATTCTATGTCCTTTGGATGGGACTTCCATATGGCTCAAATGTTTCATTTGAGGGCTTTCAATCTGAATAGAGAATTTGGGGTAAACATTTTTGTAACTTGTTATAATGATTGTCCAGATAGTGAAAGTTCAGATAGCAAGGGATATCTAAATAGTAGTAGTAATGGTAGGCTCTCATTTACTGAAAACTTTACTTAAGAGCAAGGTTCCTATTTGTCTCATTCAGGGATGTATTCCCAGCGTCCCAGCACAAAGCTCAGCACATTACAAATGTTCGACAAATAGTTGTTCAAGGAATGCATTGAGCATAAACTGAGTAGCAGGCACTAAGCAATTTACCTGTCTTATCTCACTGAATCTTAATAGTCATTATTCCCATTTTTCAGATGAGGAAACTAAGGCCCAGAATTAAAGAGGAACTTGGCCAACATTACACAATTCATGTGTCAGGGCAAGGGACTTGAACCGTCCTGAGTCCAAAGCCAATGTTTTCAACTACCATCCCATACATGAGTCTCTTCTTTCATTTAAAACTTCACTGGGTGTTATATGCAACTAATGAATCGTTGAACACTACATCAAAAACTAATGATGTACTATATGTTGGCTAATTGAAAAAAAAAAAAAAAAACTTCAGATAACTGCTTGGGTTCCAGAGGCTATAGAGTTTTCTGACACCTCAGGTCAGAGACCTTGGAAAAAAAACCATCTGCTTCTGAAAATTATGAATGTCTTGCACATGATTTCATTAATACTGTTAGGCCAAGTCTTTAAATGCTAGGACATATTTTTTATTAGAATCAATAACAATTATAGCTACCAAATGTTGAGCCTTCATTATGTGCCAATCAGGTACTGTGCTATGTAGTATTATATTGTTGAAAAGAAAACCACAGGCCCAAAATGGTGTCACTTAGATCAAATTATCAAACCAAGGCTTAAAACCTAATTTAATTGCAGTTTCAACCTCCCCCAGAAATACAGTCTTAACCAGTTAGCCAGGAATTTTTTGATCAGTGCCAATGAAATAATCTGCCAGGTGGACCCTTTCTATCCTCCAAAGGAAGATGAGGTAATCTCCATGATAAGACCTCCTGTTCTTCCTTCTAAGGGAAGTGACCTTGCCTGGGACAAACCTTTTCTTTTGCTAATAACTTTGTTACCCCACCATCCTTCCCATAAAAAACTTCTTTTTGTACAACTTGGAGTTCCCTTCTACTTGCTAGATGGGACGCTGCCTGATTGATGACTGATTAACAAAGCCAATTAGATCTTCAAATTTACTCGGTTTAATTGTTTTTGTTTTTTAAAAAGAATTGTTTATTTATTTGAGAGAGAGCAAGAGTGCATGCGGGAGCAGGGGAAGGGGCAGAGATAGAGGGAGAGAATCTCCAGCAGACGCCCTGCTGAGCACAGAACCTGACATAGGGCTCTATCCCAGGACCCTGAGATCATGACCTGAGCCAAAATGAAGACTAGAATGGTCAACCAACTGAGCCACCCAGGCGCTCTGAATTTTGTTTCTTATCAATATCCATCATTTCAGTTAACCTTCACAGTAACCTGATGAATTCCCATTTTATAGACAAGGAAACTGAGACTTGGAAAAGTTAACTAACTCACCTAGGCAAATATCCAGTAAATGATAGAGCTGAAATTTGAACTCAGTGTGTCAGATTACAGAGCACATGATCTCCCTCACTTACCACACCACTGATGACTAGCTGATAAACCAGCCCATATGACAAAACAGCAGACCTTACTGCCGCTGCCTTATCAACTACTGTCAGGACTTGAAGAAGTCCCACCCTCTTCCTGTCGGCTTTTGCAAATCCTACTGTTCTTCCATACTCAACCCAATTTCTACTTCCTCCATGAAGCCTTCCCCAACTTTTGTTTTGCTCCTCAGTGATTGCTCTCTCTGCTAGGTCCCCCTCAGCACTGCATGTGTGAGTCTCAAAGAGTTGTCAATTCCTTCTTGCCCTGCACTGGTCTCTGGCTTCCCTGGTATAGATGCCTTCTGTGCTCTCACTGGTTGGACGGGGGGCTCACATAGTGCAAGACCCAGGTTCGCTGTGAAGGGGAGCAGAATATGCCACTACTACATATGCCTCTTTGGTGTAAAGATTATCTTGAGCTAATTATTTTTAAGAAATAGCCGACACAGGAAAGGCTCTGAAAACTGAGAAAGAAGTTGCTGTTTTATAAGGTACATTTAGATTTATTTAAAAAAATCTCCACTTGTAAGGGTGTCTCTCTTTCTGTACTAGAAGGAGGAGGATGACCAAATCTCTAGAAACTCTTTATCAGTGGGGAAGGCAATGAGTTAAATGTGCATAATAACCTTATCCTTGTTTACTGTGCTTTTCCTGGTAACCTCCCATAACCAGCTCTCCATTCCCTCCCTCAACATCTTTCTTTTGTCTTTAGCTGCAGATGGTATTTAAGGTGGTAGTTTGGGTCATTTGGGGGAGTTATTCAGCTTCTCTGGGTCTCTTCCGTATGCAGGAGGTATACACGCTATTAAACTTTTGCTTGTTTTTCCCTGTTAATCTGTCTTTTATTACAGGAGGGTCTCAGCCAACAATCTGGAAGGGTGGAAGGAAAATTATTTTTCCTCCCTTACCGCTGGTTCTGGCTACCTATTTCTTCACCATAAGTAGAGTGCCATGAGTACAGTAGGGACAGGAGAGTGTGGCCACAGTGCCACAGGATACAGGTGAATCTTTTGTTGTTATTACTGAAGCAATATACATCTAGTGTTAAGAACTTAGAAAATCTATGTAAGCAAAATGGAGAAAAACACTTAAAACTCTGTCATTAACCACCTAGAAAGAACCTTTGTTAAGAGCTTAACAGTTCAGTGCACATTCTTTCATACCTGTTTTATGCATGCATGCTCATAGATTTTACTCATCAGAGCTCAAACTATTCAAACTAACTTGTAACTTGCTGTTCCAGTAAAAAGACATGGTGAATACTTTGCCATGGCATTGAACGTTCTTTTACATCACTTTTAAAAGACTACATCATACTATAGCATACAATAAAGTTGATTTAATGTATTTTCTAAATATTAAACATCTACATTGTTTCAAATGATTTGCTATTCAGACAAACTGGAAGCAACCTAAATGTTACTGCTAGAGGAGTAATTAAATAAAAATGGTACAAACTTTCAATGGAATACTATGCAGCTGCTACAAAGCTTGATGTAGAATGCTAAGTGATGATTTGGAGTGATTACCAAGATATGTTATAAAGTAAAAAGCGAAAACTGCAAGATCACATGTGTAAAATGGACTGTATTTTGGGTAGATGGTTTTATGTGCAGAGATTTTTCTGGAAAGACCTATAGATACAAAAAAACACAACACTGTTATCAGTGGTTTTACCTGGGGAGGCATAGGACTAGAAATGGGCAGAAAGAGGCTTTTTCCCCTTAATTTTATACCCTTAAAAAGGATTGAATATTTTATCTTGTGCAGTATACACACACACACACACACACAGTATGGTGATGAAAAACCTTTTCACTAAATATTTTTACATATTTATGATATGAGATTTTTCTACATGTTGGGGAGGGAAAGGGAGGGACAAGTTATATTGGCACTGAGTGCCCAAGGAAGTTGATAGAGGACACACTGTCAGGAAGAGTAAACATGTCCCTTGGGAAGGCTCAGGAAGCAGTTTGCTCCATTGCAAAGTTGCTAAAGGCAGGCTTCCCAGATCGACCCCCTACTGCAGACACCACAGCCCAAGGCGAGAGTGAGGTTTCCAATTCTTGCTCTAAAGAAATGCTTTCTCAGCTTTGTTTCCCAAAGCCCTCACAGGGTGCTGAGAGAGATGCCAAGTTTCCACTGCCTGGCTGCCATTTTGCTCAAAGCAGATTCACCTTTTAAATGATTTTAAATTGTGGTAAAATGCACATAACATAAAATTTACCATCTTAAACATTTTTAAGCATGCAGTTCAGTGGTATTAAGAAAGCAGATTCACTTTTAACCCGATTCATATACTGCAGCTCCATAGTTAAAAGACATTTGATAACTAATGCTCCAAATACAATATTTTCTGATTTTTCCAGGCCATGGCACAGGTGAAAAATGATACAGTTTGTATGCTGCATCTAAGTAGAATGATAAGTTTGCTTATAACCAGAGGCAAAATCTGCTGATGGATTCTGGCTGCCTCAGTATCTACTAGACCACTTGGAAGGATGAATAGCTCAGCACACCTATAACTCACCCAGGGCATATTAGTATGCCTCAATTTACCAGTTGAATAAGCAGTGTTTAAAAGACTGAGAGAACCAGCTCTCAAAACTTGAAGTTAAAAAGCCAGTGCTGAGTACCCTGTCTTGAATCTCCTGTGATTAGCAACAACAGTCTGCAAAAAGGGAAAGGGCACAAAGGGTACTGAGAATGCAGTGACTCAAAGACAGCTGAGCCCACTTACATGACTCAATCATAACACAGTGTCATGGGCATCAGTCAGTATGTTTCATAGAGTGTTGGTTAATGCAGCAATCAGTTGAAGTAAAGGTCTGTTAAAGAGCTTCTTCTGCCATTAGTACCATGCAATGAAAGCTCACCTTACTTCTGGGACTTAGCACAGAAAAGGGTCCCTGAAGAACCCTACTTCTCATCAAGTTGGGGTTTGCACTCAGTCATGAGGGCTGCAACAGTCAGGCTCATCCAAGTCAGGAAAAGTCTGGGATCAAGAACACTAACCATTGAGTAGAGGAGCAATTATTGAGACCCAGACCATGCATCCTTCCGTCCAAACATTGCTTCAAGTTCCTGGGGTATAAGGAATATAGGGAGACCCTGTAGAAAGAAAACTGTCAAGAATAGAAACCTAAGACCTTAAAGAAAGTTTCCCACATGATAAAGGATCCTGAGAAGGGGAGGCCTAATTTGTAACATAGGAGATGTAGAGTTAGGCTGAACCTCTAAGGTTCTTCAGGCTGTGTTTTAGAAGTAGAACACCATAGCTATGCCCAGGTTGTCTTTCTTTCATAATAAGTAACATTTATAAGTATTTACTATACACTAAACAGTTTACGTTTTATTCCATTTAATCCTCACGAGGAAGATTAATCCATTTGATCCTCACAAGGAGGATTAAACGAATTAATCCATGTAAAGCAGTGAGGACAGTGTCTAGTATGTAATAGACACTCAATTAATGTGAGCTAAAACAAACAAAAAATAGTCTGAGGTGGATATAATAGTATCCATGCTTAATGTTTGGGACAACTTATGCCCAGAGAAGTAAGATAACTTGCCTAAAATCACATCGAAAGTAAATGGCAAAGCTGGGAGGCAGGCAGTTTGATTGTAAAGCACTACACTGTCTTATATCATCTACCCAACCAGCCAACCAACCGACATGTTTCTAGACACCTACTCAATCTCACATAGTTCAGATACAGACATGATAAAGTCCCAGGCCCAGTCCTCAAGAAATCCTACATCTAATATAGCATTTCCCAGCCAGGTCTGTTATGAGAAGAGATAGAGTTATAGCTAGAGCTGCCCTATATTGTTCAATTGGAGTAGGCACATGAAAACTCCAGGGTAAATGAACATATGTATCACATTAAAAAAAAAAAAAAAAAAAGCTTGAGATCTTCTGTCTGGTGTGAGACAGACTTAGAAACCAGTAACTGTAGTATGGCTTCCGTACCGTGTTGTAGGCACGCACAAGAGGAAACCATTAATTCCACCGGGGACTGAGGGAAGATAGAAAATGGGTAACATGGAGGATATTATCTTCTCTTCTAGAATTCTTATGGCAGGTGAGACAGGGCTCACTGGAATGCAAGAAAAGACAGTCAGCACTGGAAAAGGAACAAAGATGGACAAAATCAGTCTTCCCATTTCCTCAACTCCTGCTTTTTTGACCTAAGAATAACTTAGGGAGAAAACAGGCTGAGGAAGAGAAGGCAAAGAAAAGGGATTCTCAAGCAGGGAAAACCCAGAAAGGAAAAGAAAACAAGAGAGTAGAGAAGGATACTCCGAGGTCATACTGAGAGCTGAGGGGAGAGGTAGGAGGAGGCCACAGTATCTCTAGAAGTCTGGGGTGGGTAGTGAAATATAGAATGGAGTAAAGCTAAAAGGGACTTACTTGATTCTGCTGTAACTCCCGAGATGCACCCAGGAATTCTAGAGTGGAACCAAAATTCAAGCTGAGTCTTAAAATACACATAGGTAATAGCCTGGTAAAAGGGAAATGGGCCAATAGCATGAATTAAGGCACTAAGGCAACTCAGAGAATAATAGGATTGGTAAACTTCAGGCCCTTTGGTGTGGCCAGTTTTAGGCTGCATGGGGAAGTGATGAAAGATGAGGCTGGATGGAGAGGAAGGCCCAAGGGTAAGATAAAGGGTCTTATACTATAAGGCAGGACTTGGCAGCTGCCCCCACAGGGCCTTGGCTTCTCTGAAGGAAAAGCACTTTTCATCTTCTACCCCTCTACCCCAGTGCGGTGAAGGCCAAGCAAGGAAATAGCCACAGAGTTCATTCCAGTATAAAGGAATATATTTCAGCAACATTTTTCGGTAATATATTTCAGCAATGTAAAATGTAACTGATTATTGTCACTTACCTGATTTCAGAATTGGGGCATTGGGTACAATCTCTGTGTACTTCAATATAAAACATTCTATACAAATTGCACAGTGATTCCAATGGAAAAAAAAGAATGCAAACTTAATGAGCTGTACTCAGTGCTTGATGAAGTTGGCATTATAGACGAAGGCAGGAATGGAAATAGACCCATTAAGCTCACTTTTTCTGGGATGCTGCCCATCAGCCACAGCTGAAAATGATTGGCCACAAAACCCCAGAAACTCAAGGTATTGACTTTGACTCTGAGGCTTGGAGTTGCAGAAGGACAGGAGAACAGGTATGGCTCTGGTGTGTGCCACTGGCATGGGTGGGCTGTCCTTGTGGCCCCTGATGTTCCTGTGTCCTGCCCCTAGTAGGCAGGCTCCTGCAGTAAGGGCCATGATGTGCTTGGTTTGGCCCTTCGAGGGTTCACGCTTACTGAAATCACTTAAGAGCAACAGGTTGAAGAGAAGAGAATCTGATTGTCTACACTTCAAGTGGTCATGAAGAAAGGAACCTCATGGGAAATACCAAAAACCATAATGCCCTGGAAGCCAGGGAGAAGAGGGGATGTTAGGAAGATGTAGAAGGCAACAATATCAAATGGAGAGCTGAAAGTCTCAGTAGTGGGAGACTATAGAGGTGAGATGAAAGAACACATCAGCTCCTGCCTCGAGAGGTTTACCTCAAGGTTTCTGTGAGCCCCCAAAATCATTTTGGATGCACTTAAAAATAATGAAGTCATTTTCAAGGAGCAAAAAGCTTTTGTGTTGCCTCCATAAAATCTTCTATAGTGAAATATAGGCATACTGAAACTCATGGACATACTAAGATTTGAATGCCCTTAGCTTTAGGGGGTAGCCCTTGAAGACAAAAAGAAAGTACATTGTAAAGTTGAATTATAAAAAACAAAAAAAGTATTTGTAGCAATATCTAATTACATGGACAAACCATGTCCTGCTAGGAGATTGGCTGGTACACTGTGCTGGGTCTACTAGAATGTACTTGAGCTCTCTCTAAAAGAGGTTCACCTAGTATTCAGCAGTCAGACCTGGTATTGAGCTTGCTAATACCGATGAATTGAACTTCCTAGGATGTTAGCCGTGTAAAAAACACCAGGGAAGCTACAATGAACATGGTATATGTTCCCAGAAGACTAAGACTGAGTCAAAGTATCGGTGTTAAAAGTAGTGTAAGATGTCAAACTATGTGACAGATACACAAAAGTTCTGAGGGACAAATTGTTGTTATTTTTGAGAAATCCTAGAACACACTGCAAATATTTGATCCACTGCTCTCATTTCCCAAAGCTCTATGTTGTGGGTCCCAAGCCTGCTTAGGCTTATGCAATTAGTATAAGATTATTTAAACCAGCACTCATAAGATCTGTGTACCTTCCATAATTATCTATAAAATGTGTGCATATAGGTATTTCTCTGGAGAAAATCAGTAGGTTTTATGTCATTCCCAAAGTGGTCAAAACCCCCCCACTCCTGAAACAAAGACTCACTTCTAAACTTATTTTATTTAGGAAGAACTATCCCAGTAAGGTTTCATGAGTATTAGTACTTGCTATTTTATACCTATCCATCAGTTCTAGACACTTAGCCAATGGGGCAGCACATATGGAAACTGGCTTTGGAGTTTCTGCTCAAAACTAATAGGGAATTTGGCCAAGTCACCATTTAGCCTATGTCTAAAATTCTGAACAACCACCAAGTCCCTGTAGGTACTATTTCCATGTCCAAAAACTGGGAGGCTGTTTTATAAACAATGTAACCTTAGCAACAGTTTTGTGACCAGGAAATATTATAGATTAGAAACTAGTGTACTCTTACTTAATAAGATTGCTTTTAGTAGCAGAAAGGAAATTAATTTTAACCAAGAACCATTTTAATTCCCTTTGTTCCATCCCAAGGTAGGTATAATTCCACCAGACACCCTGATGTTCAGGTGACTGCATGGGGACTGTCACCTCATTCTTACTGATTAAGATTATAAAAGGTATGAGCAGATAGTATGCAGGTAATATTGGCAGGTAACCATATCATCCCTGAAATCTCACTGGAAGTATATGATTCATTTTAACAAACTGAACAGATAATGGATGCCCCATTCTTTAGAGTTGGCAACTAAAGGGCAAGAATAAAGCAAAAGTTGGGGAAGATGAAGAACATGTCTATTAGTGGAATGCATGTTTTCAGAATTAGGTATATGATTATAGTTGGGGGCTGTTAATGGAGACCCTCTGTGACTCAGCCAGCTATGGAAGGAAGATGAAAGCACTCCTAACAGAGGGAACAGCTTGTCATATCTATCTCTTTAGCTATCCTGCCCTCATAGCCAATAATGACTATCCCTGACATTTCCTTTGAGTTACGGAAAACAAGAGTTATAAGAAGAAAATCAAAGAGCTGCCGGAGGTCCAGATTGGCTTGTCCTTTGATTCTCTGCAGGCTGCCTGTGTTGCCATTAGCAATTCTTAGGACAGAAGCTTTCACAAGCGCAGTAGGAAGAGCAAAGGTTCCCTCTTTACACAGTAGATGTGTTCTTGGGAAGTCAGATGTAACTTGGGGACTGAAAGTCAGTGAGTCACTGAACAGTTGGTTCTGTTGAAAGAATGTTTGATTTTAAGGTCTTATTTAAAAAATTACATATATATATATACACACACACATAGATATACACACATATATATATCTAAATTATATAACATATATTCAGATTTTTTTCTTATTGAATGGAATACATATATCTGGATTGAGCTATTTTGCTCCATACATTTTGGGGTAAAATCTTTAGGTTGGTTCATAGTCCAACAAAAAGAAATACTGAGATATACTTAGATTGTAAGTTTAACAAACTAGCATTTTCTAAAATTTTCATTTTTATGGAATTTTAATATAGTTGGTTTTATAAACTAGATCCTGTATTAAGTGCCCATTTAAAGGAAACCTCTGGGTAAGGAATCATCTTTTGATGATTGTGTTACTAAGCACCCACATTTCATAGTACTGTGTATTTAGATTTTTGCTTATCAGGTGCTCTTAGAAATGGAGACACATGGGTATTCAATGTGGGGAACAGGCTTCAGAGGCCCTTGCATTGCTAGTTATTATCCAGCAGCACTGTCAGTTCTCCTCTAATTTGGGGAGAAGGGGTTACAGAGAAGATACCAGACCACAGGTAGTTTTTCCTTCTCAAATAGCAAAGAATGGGGAAAAAAGCAAAGGACAAATAAAGGTCTTCTGTCTTATATCCCCTTCCTTGGCCAAGAAAATAATTATGGTCTGGGCTCCTAGCTGGCTTTCAGCTCTGGAGAGGGGTGGAAGCATCAGAAGTGGCAAACACATTTGGATATTTTCAGAGACTTCAACAGAGGCAAAAATCATGGAGAATACAGAAAATGCACATTCACTCCAGAGGTTATTGACAAGATTAATTACCTCATAACTGCTTTAATAAAATGACTCCAAGCATATTGCAACTATAATTATCCATAAAAATCCTAATGAATTCAATTTCTCCAGAAATCACCCTGCTGCAACTGGTGAGTATAAGAGTAGGGGGAGGAAGCCAGCTCCTGGGGAGGAAAAGCAGGAGGGGAAACATAGGGAGAGGTGGTTGGTGAAACTAGCAGGTGTCTAATGAGGTCAAGTACTTTCTGGTGAATGGTGTTTATTCTGGCTTTTGCTTTATGATGTTTTGTAATGATCTATGGACCCCATTTTTACATGCCAATGTTTCTGTTGAAAACAATCCCAAACGTCACTCTTTCCCTTTTCTCCCCACCACCCCACCATTTTGTGTGTGTGTGTGTGTGCATGTGTGCACATACACACATATTTATATTCATGAATTTGGCTCAAATCCTCTTTGCAAAATGTACACTATAAGAAATTGGGCCAAGTCTCATCCTGGTCAAACTGAAAGAAAGAAATGTTGCTCAGTGACGCCCTCTACATTTTCTACATCCTGCTACCAACTTGGGTACCAATCCCACCTCTGGGACCCTCATACTGCCTCTGGACTACTTAGAGCCCTTTTCTGATACCCTTCTCCCATGCAAGGACTGACTCATAGCTGGTTTCGCCTCCCTCTTCCTCATGTAAAATGTCCCTATCTTGGGTCCTCTTCCCACAAAATGGTGCTGTCACCCAGCTGTCTTACTGAAAATGTAATGACAAAGAAATGTATTTTAGACTAGAAGTCAGAATGACCCTATACCACTTAATGGCCATGTAGTTTGGGGGAAAATCACTTAATTTCTCTAAACTTTAGTTTCTTTCTCTGAAAAAAAATGGTTCAAAAATGAAATTTGCACACCTACTTCATAAGTCAGCTATGTGCCAAGGCTATCCGGCTAGTATGTGACAGCAGAGGTATATGGACAGAGGTTCACAGACTCTCAGTCCAGTGCTCTTTCTACCACACACTACTGAATGGTACAAATGGGAATGTGCAATACTCATAAAAAGTATTAAGGCCACCGTCCTTGTTTTATTATTGTGTTACCAGTTTGTAACGTGACTTCTTAAGACAATCCTTCTCTTCAGTCAAGACTATCTGTCATTGTCATCACCTCTGCACATGCCACGCCTTGGCTCATTTTTCTTTTTTCTTTTTTTTAAAGATTTATTTATTTTAGAGCAAAAGAGAGATCAAGAGAGTGTGCCGCGGGGAGGGGCAGAGGGAAAGAATCTCAAGCAGACTCCCTGTCAAGCATGGAGTCCAATATGGGCTCATTTTATGACCCTGAGATCATGACCTGAGCCAAAATCAACAGTCGGATGCTCAACCGACTGAGCCACCCAGGTGCCCCATTGGCTCATTTTTCTATTTGAAAATTTTAAACTCTTTCACAAAGACTTCCCTCATGGGCGCCTGGGTGGCTGAGTTGGTTGAGCGACTGCCTCCGGCTCAGGTCATGATCCTGGAGTCCCAGGATCGAGTCCCGCATCGGGCTCCCTGCTCAGCGGGGAGTCTGCTTCTCCCTCTGACCCTCCCCCCTTTCATGTGCTCTCTCTCTCTCCCAAATAAATAAATAAAATCTTTAAAAAAAAAAAAAAAAGACTTCCCTCATGATTTCACTCTGTATTGACAGCTTCCTTTTTTGAAGACCCACAAACCCCATCTCTACCAAGAAATATAGCAGTTGTTTATTAACTACTCTCAAATTGTTCCCTAGATACTCATTACATTAATAATAGCCTTCATTTTTTAGACTTCACTGTATTCCAAGACAATAACTTTAATAATCATAGTATTTCCAATACTCCACAGTATTTCCTGACCGAACTTCCTGTTCTATAGCCTGCTGCTCTCTGACATAAACACTTACACCAGGTACAGTTTTAACTAGTAAATGTTGTCTGCATGTTCCATGCTTACCTAAAGCATAGCATTGTGATTAAGAGTACAGCCCCTAAGATCAGGATCAGGCTACTTGAGTTCAAAAGTGAGCTCCCACTTACTAGCTGTATACCTTGGGTAAGCTACATAATCTCTCTGTGCCTCAGCTTTCTCACTTGTAAATGGGGATAATAATAGTACCTATCTCACCTACCTCACAGGGTTGTGTGTAAAGATTAAAGAAGTATAGGGGCGCCTGGGTGGCTCAGTCGTTAAGTGTCTGCCTTCGGCTCAGGTCATGATCCCAGGGTCCTGGGATCGAGCCCCACATCAGGCTCTCTGCTCAGTGGGAAGCCTGCTTCTCCCTCTCCCACTCCCCCTGCTTGTGTTCCCTCTCTCACTGTCCCTCTCTGTCAAATAAATAAATAAAATCTTTAAAAAAAAAGATTAAAGGAGTATATATATCAGGTATATATATTATAACCTTGGAATGAATATTGGAAGTGTGTGTGTGTATACATATACACACAGCATTTAGAATTGTACAATCACATAGTAAGTGTTCAGTAAATACTAGCTATTATTTCTTGCCTGCTAACTATGTGCTAGGCTGTGACATACATTATATATTTATAATTATATATTATATACATTATATATTTCATATGCACAACAACCCTGTGACACGGTCTCTGTTATCACCCACCATTTCACAGATGAGTGAAAAAAAAACTTAGAAAGATTAAAACCTTTGTCCTAATCATATAAAACAAATAACAAAACCAAGATTCAAACCCATATTGATCTGGCTTCAAGTCAATATTCTTCCCATTACACACTGCTTATTCAAACTGTTTTTTTGTTTTTTGTTTTTACTGTATATGCTTCGTCTTCCCAATAGGACTATAAATTTCCAAGGGCAAAATCTATGTTTGATAATACTTTTAGATCCCACACTATCTCCACTGTATCCTGTTTTTGTTTGCTGCAATGTTGGCCTTCAATAAACATTCACTCACTTGGAAGGCACATTTTGAGTCAAGCCTAGAAACTAAAATCCTTCAGGCACACGGGCATCACTTCTCTTATTGCCAAACTCATAAAAAGGGTTTCCTGCCTAGGACTTATCAGGCTCCCTGATCATTCACTACCAATCCAGCTGGTTTCTTATGTCTCTTTCCTTTTGTACTTTCAGGCTAGATAATCCCTATTTCAAGAGATGAAATGAGCTGATGCTAGGGATTTGAAGGGTCTCGCATGTTCAGGATCAAGTTCTGTTCTATTCATTCAATTATGTCTGCCAATTATGTGCCCGGTAACTTTCTAGGTACCAGAAACATGGACAAGACTGTCCAGACTGAAACTCCAGACTCTATAGTAGTGTTTACTAACATGACAATCACCTCCCTGCAGAAGTATAATACTTCCCTCTCCCTTGAAGTCAGGGCTTGGGCATTTGACTTGTTTGGGTCAGGGTAGTGAGACACATGTCACTTCTGGGCAGAAGTTTTAAGACTTACTGCATGCTTGGCTACCTGTTATTTTCCCTCCATAGCAATGAGCAGCAACGTTATAGATGATGGCTATTCCATTAACCTGGGTCCCAGAAAAAGGCTGGCATAGAGAAGAGCCCCAGCCAATTCACAAGGAGTATGAGAAATAAACTTCTGCCAATTCAAGCCATTGTAATTTTTCAGGTTATTTCTTACTGCAGCATAATCTAGCATATCCTGATTGACAGAGTTAAAGGAGAAAAATAAAGAAAACAGCATCCCACTCCCCTTTGCATCCATTGCTATGGATATACTAATAACTGTCTAATTGACTAATGGGGTTTGGAAGGCTGAATACGAGCACACTTGAGGGGAAACAATGCTCAATATCAATCATAGCTACAACAGTATCCTCAACAAAGTAGGTAGCACCTTCCTTAGAGAGTGTCAATAAAAACAGACACCAGTACAAGAAAACTATATACATATATCTGCATAGATCCAGGAGAGCTAAGCTTGAGTGCTTCTTTCACTAGCAAACTGGTAATCATTTTTTTTATGTTGCAGTATTTCTTTTGGTTGTTTTTTATAAAAGTGGGCTTCTAACATTCTCCCTCGGAATCTCTTCACTGTACATTTTCCAGGTAAATATTTGTGGTCTACCTAGGTCATCATAACTCCATAGTGGGCTGTGGCAGCCGTGAGATGGAGTCTATAATAGGCATAATTGACCAAAGGTCCTTAGCTTCTGCCCCCCCAAATCTATCACAGCATTCGTCCCAAGTCACACTCCCTACAGGCTACTCCCAACTAAGTATGGCAGAGAAATTAAGGCAGGCCCATCCCTGGGAGACACAGGACCCCTCTGATGGTTGACTCCCCAAGGCCTCACCAACCCTTCTTTAGACTGCTCGGAAGTCTAGGACACTTCACTGGACTTTCTTTCCCTGTCCCCTTTACTCAGGGTCAGACTTAAGTTGTGATCTGACAGCTCTCCCAGCCTTTTGTGGCCCTCTTCCCATTTTCCCTCACAGGTGTTTCTCCCTAATAAAATCCTTGGACATTAAATATCATATTAGTATCTGTTTCTCAGAGAACCTTGACAACCATATGGGCCAATTTGTTGCCAGTCCTTAAGATGTCACACTTGGGGCCTAGACCTGGAAGAAAGAAATCACGTCCACTTATATCATGCATATCTTTCAAATGAATGTCCACACTGGTATGCAGGCCCCTTGAGAGTAGGGAATGTGAAACAATGTTGAGTCCACAAAGTCTAGCCCAGTGCCTAGTACAGAGTAGGTACTTAATATATTTTTGTCAAATCACCAAGTCAGTGAAATGCTCCCTAGATTAGTGGTTTGTCAATTATACTTCTCAGAATCCTATACTCCTTGACGGGAGTTTAGAGACCATTTAGTCCGTGTAGGAACAAACCTATTTTGTACTAGTACCTGGAAATCTCCTGTTTGCTGACTATAAGAAATGTGATGCTACTACTCTTCGACTTATCCTAGGATTTAAGAATATTTTGGTCAAGATATTTTTTCTTATGTCTAATCTCATTCTTTGTCAGTACTCTAAATCACTTGTAGAAGATTGTCAGCATTCTCTTTATAACCTTTTTATGTTTATATATGCTCACTCATGTATTCTTTTATCAAATATTGAGTATATTCTATGAGTCAGGTTCTGTGCTAGGCACTAGAGATACAAGGTAAGACTTAGTCCTTGCATTCCACCTAAGCCTTTAGCTTAGTGAAGTAAGCAAACATTAAATAAATAATCCAATGACTAGATATGTACCCACAATTTGTGATAAGTGTTGTGAAGGTAAAAGACAAGGAACTGTGGGAAGATGAAATGGGATTAACATAATTGAGGTTGAGGGAGGAGTTAGACAAGGTCATTCCATGTAGTGATATTTAATCTTAGATGTTATATTTCAATTAGTTTCCTTGAGAAATAGGCTGTGGTTTAATTGATTCTACTACACACTTTATTTCATTTTATATGCTTCTCTTTCTGCCAGGAAAGCTCTTCTTTCCAGTCTTCACCTGAGGAGAATCAACAGACTCTAGCAATAGATTATATGTAGGGGCAAAGTAAAAGAAAAGAGTCAAGAATGAACCCTAGGTTACTGGCTCGCAGACTGGAAGGATGAAGGTGGTGCCATTCCCTTAGATAGGCAAGTCCATTGGCTCTACCTACACAATGCATAGTGTATCTAACCACTTCTTACTATATCCACTGCTATGGCTTTAATCCAAGCCACCATCGTCTCTCCCTTGGATTTTCACAATAGCATTCTGACTGGTCTCCCTGCTTCCACTCTGGCCCCCTACAGTCTATTCTCCTCACAATGGGCCAGAGATCCTTCCAAAATCCAGACCAACTTATGCCTCAAAACCCTACAATGGGGGCGCCTGGGTGGCTCAGTTGGTTAAGCGTCTGCCTTCAGTTCAGGTTGTGATCCTGGGGTCCTGAGATCGAGCCCCGCATCGGGCTCCCTGCTCAGAGAGGAGCGTGCTTCTCCCTCTGCCTCTACCTGCAGCTCCCCCTGCTTGTGCTTTCTTTCTTGCTCTCTCATCTCTTTCTGTCAAATAAATAAATAAAATCTTAAAAAAAAAAAAAAAACCACCCTACAGTGACTTTTTATCATGCTTGGAATGAAAATCAAATTCTTCTTATCATGGCCTACAAGCCCATATATGATCTGGCTCCTGGCTACCTCTCTGATATATCTCACAACTTTTCTTTTGACTTCTTACTCCAGCCATTATGCTTTTTCTCAAATATACCAAGTATATCCCTATTCAGGGCATTTGCACTTTCTGCTGCGTGTGAAATATTCTCCCAGATATCCGCATGGCTTATTCCTTATTTTTGTTCAAGTTTTCCTTAATTAATATCTTCTTCAAGAGACCTTCCTTGATCATCCTATTAAATACAGTACGCTCCCCATCACTTTTTATCTCCTTAGTCCACTTTGCTTCAAGATACTTAATGTACCTTTTATATATAAAAAACCCATTGGACTTACTTGTTTTTTTATTATCACTCCCTACCAATAAAATGTAAACCTCAGAAGTCAGAAACCTGCTTACTGTTATATCTCTGATACCTAATATTGTGTTTGATACCTAATATGTAGGAACAAGGGTGGGAGAAGACAATGAGTTTAGTTTGGGATGTGCCGATTTGGAAATGATTTGGGGACATTCAAGCTGGGATGTTCAGTAGGCAGTTGCATAGTAGAGTCTGGAGCTCAGATCAATTTGGAGATAGTAATTTGAGAGCCTTGAGCATAAAGATGGTATTTAAAGCCATGAGACTGGATGAGGATGAGGTAAACTAGAAAGGACTGTACAGTGAAAAGAGGAGAGGACCCAGGACTGGGTCATGGCAATCAACAATATTAAAGACCAGTGTGATGGATATCATTCTTCCTTAATCTTTTTCCTTCAGCCTCTCCCAATTCTTCCTTGGCTCTTAAATGTCTATTTCCAGAAGGTTTGTCCTAATTTGGCAGAATGCTGGGTTAAAAAGAGGCAACTACTCCTACATATACAAAATAAAACCCACCCTCAGAGAGTAACATTTTTCTGGATCTTCTAAGGGATGAGCCATATTTAGGAAGGATCCATCCATTGAAAATACGCCTGAACAATGTTTATTATGGTTTGTGATTTAGAGTTACTTAAGAAAACTATGAAGACACTGTTATTAGGAATTCTATTAATATTAAAACCCAGGCATATGTCACTGTAACTACTTGGCTTTCATTTAATCTACTTTCTGTGCTTGTCCCTCCTTCTTTTTAACTACAGCACATTTGAAACAGTTTAGGAGAAGCTGAACCAATTCTCATTCTTCAGTGTCAGGAACCCAAAAGGAGGCAGGTCCTTAGATATAAGCTCCCCAAAATGGATTTTCAACTTTGATAAGCAAAGACATTGTGATCACTGGGCATGCACACTGAGCCTTTGTTTTTAGAGAAATGAAAGCATCAATATTTGTCATTTAGCTTGTTGGGCTTAGGTTGGAGAAAAATGAAAAATCAGGAGACTTCAACTCTGTTGGATGCTTTAAGAAAATGTCCTTTAAATTATTCAGGGTCCATTTGTCTCCATCTAAGAGTGCACAAAGTGTCAGATTAATTTTCAGCAGTTAAGAATTAAGGCTCAAAAAAAAAAAAAAAGAGAGAGAAAAAAAAGAATTAAGGCTCTTGAGTGACTCTGTGATCAGAGTGGGCAACTGAAATATGCTAAATTGATGACGCCTGGGACATTTCTCTTTTGTGTCAGAGGCACAATAAGCTGTCAGGAATTAAGCAGTATGAGCAGCGGAGTCATACAAGGCTGGAAAAAAGGAAGGGTGGCACCTTGCCATTAAATAATGATTACAGCCTGACCCAGGCAAAGATGTAAAGCAAAAAGGAGCATTTTATTTACTCAGTTTGGAGCTAAGTTGTGGTCTGGAGAGCTCTGCTGCTGAGTGGAGCCTATATGATCTTAAAGGGCAGTAGGCTTGCTAGAGGAACTTTGTGCCTTTATTTTCAACAGCTGTATCCTTATCTATTCAAGAAGCTTCTGATCCCGTTGGGAATACTACACCTCTAGGGGAGGGTTTGGGTCTCCTCTGCAGGGTTAAGATTCCATTC
Source organism: Leptonychotes weddellii (assembly GCF_054177405.1). Classification (NCBI taxonomy): domain Eukaryota; kingdom Metazoa; phylum Chordata; class Mammalia; order Carnivora; family Phocidae; genus Leptonychotes; species Leptonychotes weddellii. The sequence goes on from NC_138385.1 coordinate 30,951,598, forward strand.
CAACTCAAAGTGGACTATCCACTGGTATTCTTTGTTGCACCTTCATCAGTCTTTGTCTCTGAGAGTTCTAGATCTCTCTGGCATTGGAATCAGGGTTCTGGAAGAGAGGACGATTGACCCGTTAGATGATAGTAGACATAACTTCTCTTAATATATCCATTTGACAGCTGAGGAAACTAATACCCAAAAAAAAGGTGAACAGCTTATTCATGCCATGGTACAGCATTCAGTGGCAGAACAGATATTCAAAGTAATGTCTTCTCTTCCTAAGTGCTCATTATCTAAGAAAATGCTACCTCAAAACAATTTTTTCCATATATGATAAAAAATTAATTAAGCATTCCAGGAGCTAAAATAGGTTTTATGAAAGAGAAAACCATTTCTGCAATGGTTCTTTTGAATTAAGTCCATGAACCAGAATCTCTTATCAAAATGTAAACTTCAAAGCTGAAAACAAGTACTTAATTTTCCAAACTCTAGCATTGTTTCTTGAACCGTGACCCAGACAAAATTATTATTCATTTCTTTTATTTTTTTAATTTTTTTAATCAAATTCACATGCACCTATTATGATAAATCAACAAATTCTACAAGGTTGGGCCAAACAACAGTCCCCATTCCTCTTCCCTCATTCCTTTTTTTCCTTCCCACTAGGAAACCACTTTCAAATACTTTCATTGATTCTTTTGATGCATATCTCAATATCTCTAAATTTACAAGCTTGTATTGCTAACTCATGAGTTTTCTGTTTTAGGCATATCTATTAATTTGCATGTTTGGAAGGTGAAAATTTGCTACTCTTCCTTTTCTCTGCCTACCACAAACACATCTCCCATTTCTCTGAACTCCCAATATAATTATATTGAGTTTAGATCAGTGTTTACATTACGACAATATAATAACCTTTGACTATTTTCATTTTGCTGCACAACTTCTTATTTTTCTTGGAATTAATAATTGCCTGGGGGTTCTAAGTTAAAATTTTTTTTTCTTCAGATTTTTAAAAGCATGGTTCCATTATTTCTGGCTTCCTGTTTTGCTGTTAAAAAGTCCAAAATCATTCTTGATGTTTTGTCTGTGACTTTCCTTTACCCCATCCCAAAAGCTGTGGAATCTTCTTTTTTCCCCCTAAGAGTCTAAAATTTCATAATAATGTGCCATGCTGTGGGCTCATGTTTATTCATTGTGCTGGACACTAATTGGGCCCTTTAAATATGGAAAATTCACTTTCTTCACCATGGGAAATTTTTCTTATATTATTTCACAGATGATTTCTTCTTTTCCATTTTCTCTGTTGTCACATCTGTCCCTTTCTGCATTTCCTATTATTTAGATGTTGGGCCTCTTTGATTGGTCCTTGAATTTTCTCAACTTCTCTCTCCTATTTTCCACCTATCGTTTTTTTGCTCTACTTTCTGTGAGATTTTCATACCTTATCATTCACCGTTTCCACTTATTTTTGTTTTTGCTATTATGTTTTAAATTTCCAAGGGTTTTGTGTGTGTGTGAATGCTCTTTTTTTCTTTCTTTTTACATAATCTTCTTCTCATTTCGTAAATTCAATACAAATTTTAGCTCTCTGATGATATTTATGGTAGTGTTTTCTGGGAGGAAGGGATTTTATTCTCCCTGTATGGTTTCTGTTTCCTCCCTGTTGCCTTTAACTACTTTTTTGTTTTGATCTTTATCTTTCAAAGTTAGAGGCTTTCATCAAATCATTGTAATGCTTGGCTCTCTGCTCATATACTGACAGACAAAAGAGCTGACTGGAAATTCTGAGAGTATGAGTGAGATTGTTGAACAAGAACTTCACTGTAAGTAGTATGGACATATGTCCTGGTATCACCAGGACAGTCCCAGGTTATGCCTGCTGCCCCAGCATAATTATTAATGAAGCCTCCTTTTACTCTCAAAAATGTCCTACTTTGTATGATAAAACAATTGGTCATTGTAAACACAAGGTGATCTGCCTGGGCCATTTGTTAGGAAAGTGAATGTTAGTAGATTTTTAGGTTTTCCTCTTTGGCTGGTCAAATTTCCCAAGAAATACTCTCATTTTCCTACCTAGAGGTAAATGTCTGACCACCAACATTCAAGAAACTGCCAAAATAAAATGTTTTAAAAAATTAAAAACAAGACTTTCACACAAATCTAGGGTCAGGCAGATTCTGAGAACATTTTGAGGAACTGGACATGACTTATAGTCATTTCAGAAGCAATTTTAGAATAAGATTGCCTGATTAGATATTCTGGTTAATGTCCAACAAGACAATACAAAATATAACTTTTGAAGTTATCTCTTCTACTGTACAAAAATTATGTGCACCTCTACTGGATAAAATCTGCAAGTTAACTTATAACTTCCCAGAGTCTGAGTCTTTAATATAAAAATCAAAGTCAAATATAGGTATATTTCCCAAGATAAGTAAATCATCTTTGGGTGGGCTTGTTAAACAGTGCTCCATATCACATCAAAATGACATGCTGCACTCTTTTAACCTTATTTCCAGCTTTTGGAAAATTTTTCCAAATAGACCGAGAGAGAGGTAAAGCCTGGGGTTTCAGCATTCAGATTCATTTCACATAATCTCATGTTCTTTATGATATTCAAGCTGTCAGCTGGTCATGGTATCCCACAGCTAGAGACCCTATGTCTTACCATCTCTAGTTTTCTCCTGAGGTAGAGGTGGGGCAGTGATCTAAAAGTGTGGAGTTGAGGGAGCACATCTAGGGACCTATTTCTTAAGCAGCTTTCCATCAATCTTCCTTTAATAGCTTCCCCTTTATGCCCAGTTCAAGAGGCACATGGCGCCTCCAGCTGTGATCTTTTGATGATACTACAGGGTAAACCAGGTTGGCTCTCAATTTCCCCCACTGCCAGGCTAAATAAAATTCATGTTTATTAGATTTGCTAATTCTGTTAACCTTGGGATACCTGGGTGGCTCACTCGGTTATATCTTTGCCTTCAGTTCAGGTCATGATCCCAGGGTCTTGGGATTGAGTCCCGCATGGGGCTCCTTGCTCAGTGGGGAGCCTGCTTCTCTCTCCGCCTGCTGCTCTCCTTGCTTGTGCTCTTTCTCTCTTCCTTTCTCTCTGGCAAATAAATAAAATCTTTTTAAAAATTCTGTTAACCTTGATCTATTTGCTTTCCAGCTCCGAAAATATTGTTGCCTTCCTTCCATTTCTATTTGTGGGCTTTATGTCTTTAAAACAGAATCATTTTATTACAGTTTAGAGGCATTTCAGGAGGTTTGGTGAACTCTCCAATGTCAGTATCTTTGGATCTTTCTTCCAAAACTGGTAAGATTTCCTAGCAAATATGATTCCAATCTGCCTGCAGAGTAAAGATCTGGCTGCCAACATTCTAAGAGTTGAATAGGGGAAGAAAACAGGAGGTTTCTGATTTCAGTATGCATAGATTCACTTCCCCTCATCTTAAGTACAACACTTACCTTTTTCTGGGTTACACTAGAAGCTTTCACTGGACCCAAGAAATGAGGAAAACAAATGGAGTGAAATTAAATACATGTATTCAATCCACCAGCATGTTAACTCATGTCTGAGTATTTCTTTCCTTTTTATTAAAATCTACAGGGATAATTATAAATAAGAAATTTAGCTATTCAAGTCATTAACTTAGGACAAAGCCAAATGTGTATTTTGTGAACTGAACCTTTTATTCATTTCCCCACCACAAAATATGAACAACTAGCGCTGTGTTAAGTATACATAAGAAGTATAGAACAGTGCCTAGAACTCAGTGTTAATTATTTGTTACCATTTTCTGAAAACAAATGACAAATTTAATAGGTAAATTTTCGTGAACTGATGAGCTGTATCAGCAGCCACATATCCCATGTGTTAATATAACCATCTATTTACTTTGCTTTTTGCTGTGCATTTTAAATTAATTCAATAAACTGTGTGGTTCAAGCATCTTAACTTAGTCTGTGAACCTTTCTGCTCTATGACCTGTAGGGTAGTCTGCTAGTATCATACTTTGAGATGACCATTTCATGAAGGTAATTTACCACTCCAAGAGATTCTGAGGTCAAAGTAATTTTTAAGCGTTGGATAAGACAGAGTTAAACCGATTTTCTTACTGTAAAATTATTTAGATCTTGTAATAAACGTGTAGAGTGTAGCTTTCTAAAAAGGAGATACAGTCGCTCCATTTCTCAAACTTTTTGACAAAATAAATGTTTTTTTCCCCAGGAGAATCTCATGAGGCTAATGTTCCACAGACCATACTTTGGGAAAGGCCTCATTAAGAAAATAGGTACTGCCATCTTGGTGCCTTTTCAACATCAATCTCTTGTTCATGTTTCCTTTCACTTCTGCCCCTGAGCAAAATGATTGGATTTACTGACACATTTTAGCAAAGAATATGGTTGAGGCTGTCAAAAGGTTGACTGGTTTGAATAAATGTCCACTTTAAATTGAAAGCCAAATGTAGGGGAAAGAAAATCCATAGAGACAAATGAATGAAGACCTTGGAGACATTCTAAAAGATGACAGGAAAGGGGAAGAATGCCTGGTGAATCAGGTTCAGAAATGAACTACTGAGGCTCCCAAAAGCTCCCCAGAGAGAATAACAGCCAAATGAACTGAGTGCTAACTCTGCACTATTTTCTTTTCAAACACTGATTATTTCACTTTTCTTTCCAACCATCCTGTGAGATTGGTCCTAGTTTTCTCACAATTTTACCAGTGTTATCAATGCACAGAAAACTTAAGTAATTTACACAAGATCACATGGTTAGCAAATTTCAGAGCCTGCATTTGAACTCCAGTTTGGATGCCTCTAGAGGTGGTGCTCTTAAATATCATGTTAAATTCTCTCATTGAGGGGCGCCTGGGTGGCTCAGTTGGTTAAGTGTCTGACTCAGTTTCAGCTCATGATCTCAGGGTCGTGAGATTGAGCACCACATCGGGTTCCATGCTCAGTGGAGTCTGCTGGAGGTTCTCTCTCTCCCTCTCCCTCTGTCCTCCCCCCCCCCATACACGCTCTCTCTCTAAAATAAATAAATAAATATTTGAAAAAATTCTCTCATTGAATAAGCTGTGAAGAGTCTATTATGACAATTTCAGCAAAAGGACCACAGTTAACTCTGAGGCTAGTCCAGGGCTGGTCTAACTGGCACACTCCCACATTTAACCACACTGACACTTACTCCCCTGGAGGGAGGCATGGAAATTTATTTAGCTCTGTGGCTGGTTCTGTATATGATTTTGGTGACTTCAAGATATTTTCTACCCAGCTTTTGGACAGCTATCATACTGGAAAAAAGCAGAAAAACTAGACCTAACTAATGTGTTAATTGCAGATAATGGCCCAATAAAGCAATATAATGTGATGTGTAACATGCAGATGCTGATGCCAAAATACTTGGGTTTGAATCTTGGCTCTGCCATTTATAAGCCATATGATTTTCATAAATTCCTTAATTTTTCTGTGCCTCAGTTTTCTCCTCTATAAAATGGAGATAATAATAATATCTTTCTTATAAGGCTGTTGTGAGGATTAAATGAGTTCATATATGTAAAGCACATAGAACAGGGTCTGGCTCATGATATGTGCTCTATTTGTTCTAGTTATGGTTATTATCCCACTATTAGGACTATTACTATTTCATTATGGGAAGCTTTCTGGAGCTAAAGAAAGGAATCTCAAAAAGTAGAATTTCAGATTTTTTCCTGTTGGATTCTTAATATTGTGTTTGTTTGGCATGACTGACCTTTCTCAATCAGAAGGTTTGCTCTTCATTTTACAACTTCTTCTCATTAGCTTTTTGCCCTTTAAAGAAGTTTGTGTTATTACTATTTTAAAATACTGCTGAAGTTTTCTAATTAAGCTCTGCAAATCCCCTGAAGTGTTTACAGCACAGACTAAGAACAGACTGCTGACTTCTAAAGGGAACACATCTTTCCATGGAAAATAGAAGACATTCTCCTCTGAAAGTCCCCTCCAGCCTCATAACTTCAATGTATCTCACATCAAATTTGCCTTTCCCTCCAGACTGGCACCCCTTCCTTCCCATCAGCCCCTGGTATACCACACCTGAACACCCCTCTTGTGACAAGCAAGTCCTACTATGGAACAGTGGCTCAGAGGCTTTGGAGTCAGACAGACCTGGATTTGAGTTATTTGCTACTGGTGTGACCTTAGACATATTACTAACTAGAATTTATCTGAGCTTCAATTTCCTTTTCTATGAAATGAGGATAATAATACCTACCCCCTTATAAGGCATCTGAGGAATAGATGAGAAAAGGCATGTAAAATCATCAGCCTAGTGCCTGACATGTAATAGTAGCCAACACATACTGAGGTTTGCTATGTGCCAGGTAGTGTTCTAGCACTTCTTACGTGTATTTACTCATATAACCCTCATAATTCAATGCCATAATTACCATTATTATCCTTATTTTGTAGACAAGAAGATTCAGGCATGGAAAGGTTAAGTTATTTGCTCAAGGTCACAAAGCAGAACTGGTGTTCAGGTCAAGGCAGGTTAGCTCCAGAAGTCATGCTCTTATCTTAACCACCCTACTCTTTCACCTTCCATGCAGTATACACTCAAAACTCTCACTATTTTCAACAAGTGATGACACTTACTGAATGCTGAATGCTATGTGCCAGAGACTATGCTGAAAGCTTTGCATACACGATGTTAATTAATCCTAAACTTTATGAGGTATGAACGCTTCTCTCCATTCTATAGATAAAGAAACTGAAGCTCAGAGAGGCAAAGACACTTATGTATGTGGCCCGGGTAGGAAGTGACAAAGTTGGATTCCAATCCCAGATCTATATGACTTTAAAAGCCCATGCTTCTAGGCACTTTATTCACCTTCCTGAAAGTTCTTTCCTCATATGATGGGAGGGAAATGCTTCTGTTTCTCAGGTCATTGTGAAGTTGCTATAACCAGATGAGGATTGTCCATAAGCATTGCAAATCATTTTGTTAAATGGAAGAATTCTTTTGTCATGAGATTTCACCTGAGTGTAGAAATGTTAAGGTGGCACACTTAGGTCAGGGAGAGTGTCACACTTAATGCCTTCAACTGTGAATATTAATTTTTGGCTCTAAATGGCCACATTGACCCTGGAAGACAGAAATCTGGAAAACAGCCTTAAACACCTTACTCTTATTTGTTTCAGCTGAAAATGTAGTCTTTTCAAAGGCCCTATGGTGTGTGAAATGGACGTGCTATACTGTTAAGTGACCAATAAAAGTGATTACGCCATTCTTCTACTCAAAAGTCCTATAGAATTAAAATCAGTACATTCAGGTTGACATTCGAGAGCCTTCACTTACTTCCCTAACATGAAACCTATATTCCACTCAAAACTTTCTATTCACTGCTACCAAGTACACCTTTTGCCATTCCTGCCTCTGCATCTATGCCTATTGCTTTCCCCCTCCTCCATGCCCATCCATGCAGTCCTAGCTGAGGATCTACCTCCCAGATGAATTCCAACTCCCAATGACCCCTTTGCTTCTAAATTTACAACTCAGTCCATTTCCTTATGTGCTCATTCAGGGCCAACATACCAAAATGACGATTTAAGTCATGAATTTTTGAGTTTCTTTAATTTTTTCAAGAAAATTTCTGTGTCACCATGATTTTTAAATTGTATAATGATCGAAAATCTTGTCTCCAAATCAGTATCATAAACTCCTCAAGGGCAAGAAACATGTATGTCTTCAATTCTTTTTTTTCAGTGTTCCTAACTTCTACCTCAGTTCTAGGTACATAGGGTTTTTATTAAATAAAATGAATGAAACAGAGTAATGCTATATGCAAACATCTAGAAAGCACAGACAACAGCAATTAATTGTATGGATGAGTATATCACAGAACAACCAGAATAAATTAAGCACTTGGCTTGGGGGAAATTTGGTCTATACCAATTCCTGCCAACCCTTCAACATGTTCAAACTGTCAAGAATATATTTTTTTTTTATCTTGCTCCTTTCAAAAGATTGATCTCAAAACAGCTCAGGCTTTCTGCCATTTCTGAGTCATTGCTAATCTCATGCTGTCTTATATATGAATCATTCAATTCTCCCGCCATATCCTTTTGTCTCCAAAAGCCCTCCTTGTTCTCCTTAATCTCATCAGAGAGTATCAACTTAGTTCTCATTGTGCTGTTCTTATCTCTTTCCTGCAAACCCTAACTGATGTGGACTACTGTTGTTCCCTTCCATTTTTTGCTCTCTTTAGGACCGAATCTTTCACAGCACTTCCACGGATTAGAGCGGGTGCCTCATTGATTCCTGACTGTGGTTTTTACCCCTGAGGGGCTATGATCGCTAATAGGCACAGCTGGCCTATACATCAGTTACCTCTGTTTTACTGAAGGGCCTTTAAAAAAAAGTCCACCAGCCTTCAAATACTCCTTCTTTACAGCCAGTGATACAGTAAAAAGTGGCATTTCACATTACTTCTCTGGGTTAAGACTCAAAAGAGCCTCCTTCTCTTCAGGTGTATCCTCTTTTCTCCAAACAGAAGGCACTTCTAAGCACCAGTCATCATCATGCCACCTCCTAATTGCCAACCCATTTCCCCTTCAGGGAATGGTACAGGCTTATCTGCTAACTATCTAGATAAGAAGGACCTAGTCCTAGAAAGCCAGAAAAAAAGAATGAAATAATAGGCTAATTCAAAAAAAAATAATAATAATAGGCTAATTCAGTTATTAGCAATTGGAACCAATGACCAAACTCCATAACCTCTCCTCATCTCATCAAAATTTACCTGTCCTTTGTCTCCCTCCCTAGGAACTTTGCTGGGTAATGCCACTGTCATAAAAACTAATCTGAGCAAAGGCATTAATAACGAGTACTGTCTTAAAATATTTGACTCCTGAATATATCAATCAAAACAGTTATTTGTTATCAGCAGAACTGAAAAACCAGAACTCCAGATATGTGACTAAACTAGTTAATGTTTCACAGTTCTGCAGTATTATAGAAATAGCTTTACCTAATGAATTATTGAACACTAAAAGAAAGAAAGAGAGAGAGAGAGAGAGAAATAGCTTTAATTCATCATTGGTAATTTTTTAAAAATCATCCAAACCAGTTAAGGCACCTGAGGAGATTCCAAGTGCTCAGTAAACAGGTTGATTCTTTTACCTTCCAACTGGTAGATGTGACCCTAATGGATATGATTAAACTTTCTCACCTAAAGGTAGGCTTTCCCAACAGAATTATTCCAGGGGTCAGAGAAAAGGCACTTGATTATAGTAGAAGAGGGAAGGGAATGAGTCCTCTCTAAGCATGCTGCCAATACTTCGATTTGAATGATGTTATAAATGGTCTTACCTAGCATTCTAATTATCCTTCTGCATAATTAATCCTGCTCATGGCACAAAGCTATGCACAATTATGTTTTTCCCTGGAGGGAACACCATGCTTCAGGATTACTGCAATATGTGGCTTGAAGTGAGTTGGACAATAAGAGGAAGAGAAAAGTGAGCTCTAGTGTTCAAATTATTACATATAATGCTTAGATGATTGGTTCAGTGCCCTTAGTTTGAAAATGAATTATTTTGTACTTTAGGACTAAAGAAAGGCACCTAAGTGAAAAATCACAGGGGAAAGTTCTACATCTTGATCTGGGAGACAGCCTTTCAAGGCAAAGGGACCTGGGATCAAGCCCAGTCCTATTAAGCGTGTGGCCCTACATTTTTTATTTAACTTGGTTGAACCTCAGCTTCTTCAGCTGTAAAACAGGCATCCCTTTCTCGCAGAGTTGTCATGAGTATTAAGTTGCATAATGGGTATAATGAGTTTGGTACATGGGAGGTACTTAATAAGTGCTAGTTCCCCTCTCTTCTTTTTCCCTGATGTGAAGTGTGTGTTTGAGCAAAAGGCTTGGAAACTTGCGCTGTCAGAGCAAGAGGAAGCTGAGAGTTCATCTTGTTGAATTACCTCCTTTTGACAGATGAGGATACAAAAGTTCACAAAAGTTGTGTGTGCCTTACTGAGTTTTTTTATAAAATAGGAATGGAGCTACTGATTCGAATCTCAGTACTCTGGAGAAGCCTATAATTTACTCTGCATTACCCATTCCTATCCAGATCTGGAGTATGAAAAGGAGGTGCTCTTCTCTAATCTTTTCATAGGTTTTCTACTTAAGCCAGCTTTGTAGTTTAAATGGACAATTACCCATCTGCAGCCCACAACTTCCACAGCAATTTGCTGAGGCAATTTCCTAAGCAGCTCTCAGAATTACTTAGGCCATGGTTATAGTCAAGTGGATACAATGAGGCTCTAGGATTCCAGAGAAAAGAAATGGCATGGAGATGGAACTGACAGAACCTGAAAATCTGCCTAAAAGTGACAGAAGGTAGTGGGAAAAAGATGTCTAAAGTTTGGAGCTTGAATGACTGGGAAAATGATGATTTTATTAACAGACATTTGGAAGTCAAGAATAGGAGTAGATTCACAGTGGAGATGGAGAAGATGATGAGTTCATTTTTGACATGTTGTGTTTGAGTTTCCAGTAGAACATTCAGGCAGTGAGGCCCAGGAGGCAGAGGTATAGCTAGCCTTTTTGGAGTTTTTGTGTCAATAGTTAACAAGATGCTTTCTCCAGGTAGATAGCCCTGAGCATAAGACTTGATCAGAGAACAGACAGCTAGCGCATTCCTGGAGAAAAAAGTACCACCCCTTTATCTAATCTGCATGGTGTAGCCTGGTGCAGGGCTTGATGAGCAGAGCACCAGCTAGATTACAGCCCCCTTACTTCCTCCAGAACCAGCTGCAGTTGCTCTGCCAGTAGCCAGCTAGAACTAGGTAAGAGTTGAAACTTCTCAAAGAGAGTATATAGAAAGACACAGAGGAATGGCCTTATTGGGCTTAGGTGTTGTGAGGGTTTCAAGGGGTTGTTTATCATTCATTCATTGCTTTCATTCTTTTCATTCGCTGAGAGAGCAAGCTTTGTGCATACATGGGAGAAAAATCCTTCCAGGAAGAGATAACAGCAAGGAAAAAGGCCCTTCAGCAAGAATATGACTAGCATGTTCTAGAAAGAGCCAGGAGACTAGTGTGATAGAGCAAAGTAAGCAAAAGCGGAGAGTGATTGGAGATGAGGTCAGAGTAAGTAAAGGATGGGGATCCATGCCAGATTAGATAGGATCTTGCAGGCCATTGTAAGGACTTCGCTTTTCTTCTAAGTGAAATAGGAGTCACTGGAGGGCTTTGAATGGAGGAGTTACATGATTCGTGTTTTGAAAGGTCCACTCATGGTTCTGTGTGGAAAATATAATACAGGGGTATAAAGCAGAAACAGGGAGTCTAGTTAGAAGAAGCTACTGTAATGATGCGGATGTGAAATCATGTTGCCTGGACCAGGGTTATGGTGATAGAAATGGTGAGAATTGGTTGAATTCTAGATACATTTTGAAGGTAATACCAACATGATTTCCTTATGAATTCGATGGACAGGAGGAGAAATATTAAGAGAGAGTGAGAGAGAGAGGAAATTCAAGGACAGAATTGCCATTTCCTGAGATGGGAAAGAATATAGGACAAGCAAGTTTGGAGGTGAAGATCAGGAATTCCATTTTGGAAATAGGAGTCTACAAGTTAGAGAAGAAGTCCATGCTGGGGATATCAAATTGGGGGGTTATCATTGTACAGTTAGTATTTAAAGCCATGAAGGGCACCTTGGTGGCTCAGTCAAATATCCGACTCTTGATTTTGGTTCAGGTCATGATCTCAGGGTCATGAGATGGAGCCCAGTCTCGAGCCCTGCATCAGGCACCCTGCTCAGTGGGGAGTCTGCTTGAGATTCTCTCTTTCACTCTCCTTCTGTCCCTCCGCGCCCAAGGCTTGCATTCTCTCGCTCTCTCTCCAAAAAAAAAAAAAAAAAAAAGCTATTTAAAGCCAAGAATCTGAATGAGATCACTGAGGGAATAAGTACAGATAACAACAACAAAAAAAAGGTAGTGAGATGGAACCCCAGGGATCACAGAGATCAGAGGACACAGAGAGGACGCGCGCTGCCTTTGAGCCCCCGCTGCACCTGCGCGAGGCACCAGGGGGTCAGGCTGCAGCACCAGAGTAGGCGCTTGCGCATAACTGGGGCCGCCTGGTTCCCCTGCCCGCGGCCCTTTTAACCTCGAGTGACACAGCTGAAAAAAAAAAAAAGAGGACACAGAGAGGAATCAGCAAAGGAAATTGAGAAGGAGCAGCAGTGACGTAGGAGAACCAGAAGAGGGCCGAGTCCTGGAAACCAAGTGAAGGAAGTATTTTAGGAAGCATATTAGTTGTATTAATTGCTGCTGATAAGGCTAGTAAGATAAGGAATAAGAACTGGTCACTTAACTAACAAAATGGAGGTCATTGGTGACTTTCACAAAGAATGATTTTGGTGGAGTGATGGAGGAAAAAACCTGATTGGAGTGAGCACAAAAGACAACTGGGGACAGCAAGTAGAGACAAATTTTTTAAAGATTTATTTATTTGTTCTAGAGAGTGAGCAAGAGAGAGAGCACAAGCAGGGAGAGGGACAGCGTGAGAGGGAGAGAGAGAATCCCAAGCAGACTCCCCACTGAGCATGGAGCCCAAAACGGGGCTCAATCCTATGACCCTAAGATCATGACCTGAGCCAAAATCAAGAGTCAGATGCTTAACCAACTGAGTCACCCAGGCGCCCTGCAAGTAGAGACAAATTTTTTGAGGAGTTTTGCTAAGAAAGTGAGCTGAGAACTGAGGCCACAGATACAGGACAGGTGGAGTTAAGAGGAGGTTTTTTTGTTTTTTGTTTTTTTAAGATGTTAGCAGTAATAGTATGTCTATATAGCAGTAGGAATGAACCACTAAAGAGTGAAAATCACCAATGCAGGAGATCAAGGGGAGAACTGCTAAAGTTATAGCCTTGAGCAACCTAGAGGTGTTGGGATGTAGTACCCACAGGGAGGAGTTGGCCTTAGATAGGAGCAGAGATGGTTCTTTCATAGTAACAGGAGAGAAGAGAAAGAATATGGGTATACTTGCAGTAGGAGGGTAGATGTGGGAATCTGTGGGACTTCTATTCTGATTGCTTCAGAAGGTCAGCAGTTGTTAGGGGACATGAGGGAGGAGGTGTCGGGGGTTTGAGGGAGAGGGAAAAGTATAGTGAGAGAGTGGATGAATGGACCAAGGAAAGGGAGTGGCAGTCAACACCAAGGGCCCAGCTGAGATTAATGGTCATGAAAATAAGGAGACAGTTAACACAAGGCTTCATCTGTATTCCCTCCAGCTCCCTAGCCTTCACCCCTACTCCTTTCTGTTCAATTGCATAAGAAACGGTGCGTGGACCATGTCCTCACCTCCAAACCATCTCCCTTTTTGCCTCTGAGATGATCTCTTCTGCATAGCTCAAGATGAAGGAGAAGCAACCAGTTCAAAGTGGGAAGTTAGATTTTGGAGAGGGTAAATCCAAATGGCTTCAGATCTAGGACTTGGGTCAGGGCTCTGGGCTGATTTGGCACAGATCTGGCACAGATTTTGGAGTTGGTTCTCATGGCCAAGAGAATGGATGGTGTTATGCAAGGGAGGAAGGGAAGATAAAGGAAAGGAGGAGGGTTCAGGACAGAGCTGTGGAATCTGACTACACTGCCAGAGCAGGTAGGGGAAACGGGAAGAAGATTTTCTAGGGAAGCAAACAGAGGACACACCACCTGCCTTTCACCTGACTGCTGTTAGTCAGGCAATGTTTGAAAAAGCACAGGTATGAACCCTGCCATATTTCATCTATTTTTCACTATGCCATGAGCTGGTTGCTGCCTCACTGCTTTACAAATTCTCTCGTCCCTGAGGATCTCAAAGGACAGAGTGTTCTAATGCTGTACCAGCTTGAATCACGGATGTTAGTTAAACAGGAGGAAAACAAATTAAAACCCCCATATGTCCAGGTTACACAGGGACTCTCCCTTTCTCTCTCCTTCTTAGTCAAGCCCTGGCCCTGGGAGCTAACATCCCTTCACATCTGTACACTTTTTACTTGCAAAGAGCTTTCATGACTGTCAGCCAAACTGGATCCTTACAGAACCTCTATCAAGTGGGAAGAGAAAGGATTATAACCTCTGCTTCACAGGTGAAGACCCTGAGACCCAGGCAAGCAGAGATTTGTAGTCACTGGGCTGGTGGGTGGCAGAGCTGCTCCTGGAATGTAGGTCCTCAGCCTCCAGGCCTGGTGTCCCATCCCCAGCTGGGCACTGCTGAAAGGGCTGTTACTGTGTGGCTGCTCTTTATGTACTCATGAGAACCTGCCAGTCGTGGCTCCAACACCTGCCTCAAGAGCTAATTTAGAGCCTGCCACATGTCCACTACCATACCAGTGCTTATGGGGCTTCAAACAAGGTACATCATGGCCCCTGTCCTCAAAGAAATGAAAACTTCTGTATTCACCTCTCTCCTACCCCAGCCCTGGGTGGGGGTGGCAGGTATTGAGGACTAATGATGAAGGATGAGAAGATGGGGAAAAAAAGGACAACCAGAGTCCCCGCTAAGTGTCAGGCACAGTGTGGAGTACATAGGTTATTATATATGTCATCTGTATGATGTGTGTAATACATATGTGTACACACACACACACACACAGTTTCCATGGATTAACTTACTTAGCTAACTCTGATCCATGTGCAGTGTCTGACACTTAGAAAACACTGAATGAATGTTAACTGTTCTTCCTCTTCCCCATCATTATAATCAGCAGATATATTTCAAAGTTTGGGGACCTGCAGTGTGTGTAGAGCTGTTTACAGAGGAAAGTGGGAAGGCTCCAAACATGAATTTGATTGACCTCAATAACCCAGTAGGGACCTGGAGCTAAAGAAACTGCTGAGCTTTGCTTGGCAATGGTGCATCTCTCTACACACTAGCCTAAAAATACCAAACTATTAGGGTTTTTGAATTTCCAAACATGTAGTAGTAGTAGTAGTAGTAGTAGTAGTAGTAGTAACCTTTGTTTTTCCCTATATTCTCTCCTGGACACCATGGTTTCAGCCAGACACCTGACTGTCCTAAATTTTACTCTGCCACCTCTCCCTTCACAGACTACAGATGCTCAAGCCTCTTGCTTCACTGAGAAAAATCAAGGTCATCAAGGGAGACTTCCTATGTAGCAACCACTCCCACTGTTGACTCCTTTTCTCCAGTCTCAAAGAGAAAACTATCACTCCTCCTGTCCAAGGCCAACTCATCCACTTGGCTCCTATTGCCCCCTCTGTTCTCAGGGACATTGCTGTATAAGGCATCCCCTCCCTCTCATCCGCAACCTCATTCCCTCCTGCTGACTCTTTTTCCACAGCACAGTGACATGCTCAAGGCTTTTTCACATTAAACAAAATTGAAAACTCTTCTTAACCAGCAACCCCTTCTAGCTGGCATCCTCTTGCTTTCCTTCCTTCCTTCCCCTGTCTTTGAAATGATAGTTCACGCTCACCATTTAAACACTCTGATTTCTCATTAATACCTCAATTTAATGTTAATTGGCTTCATCCCTCACAATTTCAATAACCACGTTCTCCCTGAAGTCACCAATGATCTTCATAATTCCAAATTCAATTGATACTCATCTGTCATTTTCTTAATTGATCTCTGTTCCATTTGACATTATTGCCTACTCCTTCCTTAAATGTCTCTCTCCTCTTCTGATTTCTTGAAACCATTCTCTCATTGTCTCTTAGTCTTACTCCCTTGCTGGCCATTCATCCTTGGTCTATTCCAGATTCTCTTGCCCTGCTCAAACCTCAAATATTGTTGTGCTCCAAGACTTCCACCTTAGCCCGCCCTGGGTGATCAGCTCTGAACCTGAGGCCTCAGAACCCTATGCTTCTCTCTACCACTTTACTTAGCCCCGTTTCATAATTGTCTTCCTTTTTTTTTATTTTTTTTATTTTTATTTTTTTTTTAAAGATTTTATTTATTTATTTGACAGAGAGAGACACAGCTAGAGAGGGAACACAAGCAGGGGGAGTGGGAGAGGGAGAAGCAGGCTTCCCGCAGAGCAGGGAGCCCGATGCGGGGCTCGATCCCAGGACCCTGGGATCATGACCTGAGCCGAAGGCAGACGCTCAACCGACTGAGCCACACAGGCGCCCCCTCATAATTGTCTTCCTATTTGCCTACAATATCCTTGAGATCAGAGCTCATGCCCTGTTCATTCTTATATTCTCAGTGCTTTGCACAGTGCCTGTTATGTTATACACATTCCATCAATTTGTTTCATAAATGAGTTAAAGTTAAGGTTTGGCCTTAGTTAGGCTTTACCAAATTGTGAATTCCCCAGGATCAGTTGCCAGGTTTACAATTTAAGTAACCACTCATACTCTGGTTTCTCTTCAGATCGTATAAATCTTTCGCCTTTTACAATTTAAGTAACCACTCAATGTTCTGAATGAGGCTAGATAAGCCCCTTACCCTGCCTATGCCTCAAGGCAAAGTTGCTTATTTAAAAGTAGATATTCATGGGGTTCTTTATGATCCTGGGGCCCAAATCTGCAAAAACTCTCTGCGATTGTGCTTAGGCTCAGTATACTGTAAGTAAGGTGATGTATATGTCTAGCTGGATTGAGGCAAGAAAGATGGGGCTTAAATGAATGGGAAAAGAGAGGCCTGATGTCTATATACTCTTTTCCCTCAGCCTTGCAGAGAGTCATCTGCCTGGATATGTAAAGACAGTAACACTGATGACAGGACATAAGAAGGATTGTGATTGTGTTAATTTAGCATTAAAGTTTGGTATTTAAGAAATTTGCCTTTAGAAGACCAAACCTTCCCTTTGAGACCCATTATCAATACTCTGTGGTAACAGTTCCCCAATATAATACCCCCACCTCCAGACATTCAAGGCCCTCCTCTTTGAAAACTTAGCCAGCTAACACAAGTCTTTCCTTCTGAATTAATTGCACATTACTGTGATCCTTTTCCTGTGTGCTTGCTTATTTGTCAAATGCAGAGTCAAAGGCCTCCATGAGCTGACAGAGAAGAACTCTAAAGGGCAGTGGGACCTTCTTGGAACTCCCAATATCATAGAAGATGGGCCAGTCTTAAAAGCTGTACTTGCTTCCAAGACCCAGATCCATTTCCTTCAGGGGCTCCTGTGAGCTGGTGCTGATAAGCACAGATGAGTTAGATACTGCAGCCAACAGCCATAGATAAATTATTCTTCTTTCCAGCCAGCTAAGATTCTGTACCCTACCATTAAAAAAATCCCAGAGTTTTCCATCCAGGGGGGTCAGAAGACAGAATTCTCTCTACCTCAAACTTCAAAAATTGGCCTTATCAGGATCAAAGCTCAGATCATGAGGAATAACTGAAACAGGTCTTCCAAAGCAGAAAGCATCTGTCTAGCCCACCAAAATTTCTTTTATAATAATCCAGTGCTAACCACCTTAGAAAATGTTTCCCAATTATAGCTAGAGATTCCACATTACTATCTTCTCAGTAATCAGGAAAGTCCTGGGTGGGTATGGAGAAAATATGAAGTATTTTTTTTTAAGATTTTATTTATTTATTTGACAGAGAGAGAGACAGTGAGAGAGGGAACACAAGCAGGGGGAGTGGGAGAGGGACAAGTAGGCTTCCTGCTGAGCAGGGAGCCAGATGCGGGGCTCGATCCCAGGACCCTGGGATCATGACCTGAGCCGAAGGCAGACGCTTAACGACTGAGCCACCCAGGTGGCCCGAAAATATGAAATACTTTAGAAATATTATAGAAAATAAAACTACGATCTGGTTAAGTACTCAGAACAGAAAGACAGAAACAGAGGAAAGACCTCCTGGGAATTGCTTTAATTGCTGATGGTTAGACAATGAGTCATTCTCATCATGACTACCACTTTTTCTTGAAATGGTTGCCCCATTGGAATTGATTGCCCCATGTTCCAATGGGGATTCTAAGGCATACAGAGTCTAGATGTTATGGCAAAAAGGCAGATATCTGGATGGCACTGTATTGTATACCCCTGGTAGGTTCATTACATAATGTCCAAGAATAAGTTCTCCAATAGTTATGAAATAGTTATTAGGTGTCAGGCACTGTACCAAGTGCTTTAATACATCATTTCCTTCAATCCCTGAAATAGCTCTGGGAAGTAATAGTTATGATTATCATCATCAGTTTACAAATGAGGACACCATTAACTTTCATATTAGAAACTGTAATGGAAGTAAAGATGCTATTTAGAACAGGACCAAAGAAAAACACACAAGATTTCTATGAAGAGGACTTTAAATTATCAGTAAGAGGTATAAAAGAAAACTTGCACATATAGAAAGATACACTGCTCTTGAATGTGAAAACTCAATATTGTAAGATAACAATTCACATATTATTAGTCTAAAATTTAGTATATTCATTTGTGATCCAAATGAAAATACCAACAGGTCTTTTTGGATTTAGACATGCAGCTATTAAGTTCATGGGGAAAAATAAACATGTAAGAATAGCCAGAAAATTGCTAGAAAATAGACTATAAAGCTATGGTCATTATAACACTCTATGACTGGCTAATAAGAAAACAAACTGGTCAGTGGAACAGAACAAAGTGTCCAAAAGAGCATCTATACAGATAGGAGTTTTGCATTGTATAGATGGTATTTAAAATCTATCAGGAAATGAAGTATTCCATAACTCACGTTATTGAATTGATTACTGACTGATAACTGACATTATCAATTGTTATTAAATTGGCTAATTCCCTAACCAAAATACATCCCAGATAACAAAAGATTTAAATATAAAAAATAAAATTATAAAAATGCTAATTGAAAATATGACAAGATATTTATAAATTAATCTAATATTGAGGAAAGTCTTTCTAAGCAACACACAAAACCTAGGAGTCAGGCAGGAAAAGACTGATAGATTTCAATACAGAAAAGATTTTAATTTCTAACTGCAAAAATTCTTCTAAACATTTAAAGAAAAATGAAATAATATTTACAGCATAGGATAAAGACCAAATTTCATTTATATATAGAGTTTGTAAAACATATAATTAATACTAAAAACTCAAATGAAAATGGATAAACAACAAGGACATGCAGTTCACAGAATAATTTTTAAGTGGCTTTTAAATTAATAGTTAACATCACCCATAATTAAATGTATATTTTTAACTAATAGATTCCATTTCTAGAGCAGTTTTAGAATCACAACAAAATTGAGTGGAAGGTACAGAAAGTTCCTATATACCCCCTATCCCCACACATGCACAGCCTCCCCCACTATTGATATCCCCCACCAGAGTGGTACATTTGTTACAATCAATGAGACTACAGGGACACATCAGAATCATTCAAAGTTCAAAGTTTACATTAGGGTTCACTCTTCATTTGTACAACCTATGGGTTTGGACAAATGTATAATGATATGTATCCATCATTATGTCACCATAGAGTGTATTTTCACTGCCCTAAAAATCCTCTGTGCTCATTCTATTCATCCCATCTCCCCACCCCCAACTCCTGGCAACCACTAATCTTTTTACTGTCTCTATAGTTTTGCCTTTTCATTATACAATATGCTTTTGTATTATACAGATATATAATGACATATACCCACCATTGTAATTAAATGAATTTTTTAGTGAGAATATTTTCAACCATCAAAAGAGAATACTACAAAGAGCTTTATGCTAATTAAACTTAGGGAAAATTGTCTCCAAACTAACCCAGAGAGAAACAGAAAACCTGAAAAGCCCTCCAATTATTGTTGAAAATTGAGTAAATAGTTAAAATCTCCCTCAACCAAAAGCAAACTTTCAAAGAACATATAATATCTAATTTACATGAATATTCCAGAAAAAAAAGTATTCAATTATTTAATGAGCCTAGTTTAGTTTTGACATCAAAAGAGAAAAGGACAAAACAAGAATGAACAATTGCAGGCCAAGCTCAATTATGAACATAAACACAAAAACATTAAATAAAATATCACAAAACCAATCCATCACACCATCACATCATGACCAAGTTTGGTATATCTGAAGACTACAACGATGGTTTAGCTTTCAAGAAAAAAACATATTATATGTCTTTTAACATTATAAGATCAAACAGAAAAATAATTTGATGAAAGGCAGGAAAAGTTTTTGATAAATATCAACACCTTTTTCTAGATAAAAACTCTCAGAAAAGAGGGGAGGAGCAAGATGGCGGAGGAGTAGGAGATCTAAATTTCGTCTGGTCCCAGGAATTCAGCTGGATAGGGATCAAACCATTCTGAACACCTATGAACTCAACAAGAGATCAAAGAAAAGAATAGCAGCAACTCTCTGAACAGAAAAGCGACCACTTTCTGGAAGGTAGGACGTGCGGAGAAGTGAATCCGAGGTGATATTCGGGAGGATAGACGGCGGGGGAGGGGCCTCCGTCGGCAGCTTCTGGCAAGTGATAGAGCCGCGGAGCACAAAATCAGGACTTTTAAAAGTCTGCTCCGCCGAGGGACGTCACTCTGGTGGCTAAGCGGGGGGTGGAACCCTCCGGGACAGTGTGGTCTCAGGACCCTCGGGGTCACAGAAAGACCAGGGGTGCCTGAGTGTGGCAGAGCTCCCAGGTAACAAGCAGGGAAGCCAGCTGCAGAGACGGAGCCGAGG
>NC_138385.1:30972703-30985157 GCF_054177405.1 Leptonychotes weddellii
TTGCATTTCTTTGGAAAAAGTTGATGGTATTTTGATAGGGATTGCATTAAATGTGTAGATTGCTCTAGGTAGCATTGAAATCTTCACAATATTTGTTCTTCTAATCCATGAGCATGGGATGTTTTTTCATTTCTTTGTGTCTTCCTCAATTTCTTTCATGAGTATTCTATAGTTTTCTGAGTACAGATTCTTTGCCTCTTTGGTTAGATTAATTCCTAGGTATCTTATGGTTTGGGGTGCAATTGTAAATGGGATCGACTCCTTAATTTCTCTTTCGTCTGTGTTGTTGTTGGTGTATATAAATGCCACTGATTTCTGTGCATTGATTTTCTATCCTGCCACTTTACCAAATTCCTGTATGAGTTCTATCTGTACTCCCATGATTATTACAACATCATTCAGAATAGACATAGATACAGAAACAACCTAAATGCCCATCAACAGATGAATGGATAAAGAAGATGTGGTATATATATACAATGGGATATTATTCAACCATGAGGTAGCTATCATTTTTTGTGTATTATTGGTATAAGATTAGACAAATAGAACACTAGAATGTAACAGAAAACTCAGAAACAGACCTACTTTACATATCTGAGGTTTGTATAGAAACGTAGATTCCATTATAAATTAAGTAAGAAAAGATGGGATAAACTACTCAATAAATTTTGTTGAGCAACCAGCTATCTGTATGAAAAAAGATAAATTAGATTACCATTTCATCCTGCTGAATTAAAGGGTTAAATATGAAAAGCAAAACCCTTAAACTTTCAAAAGGAAAGAAGAAAGAGATTTGATATTGGGGTACAGAAAATATCTTTTTTTTTTTTTTTAAAGATTTTATTTATTTATTTGACAGAGACACAGCGAAAGAGGGAACACAAGCAGAGGGAGTGGGAGAGAGAGAAACAGGCTTCCCACAGAGCAGGGAGCCCGATGCGGGGCTCGATCCCAGGACCCCGGGATCATGACCTGAGCCGAAGGCAGATGCCTAACGACTGAGCCACCCAGGCGAAAATATCTTAAAACTCACTGAGATATGCAGGTCATAAATGAAAAGGTAGTCAAATAAATTTGACTACATTGAAATTAAAAATTTCTACATAACAAAAGACACCATAAACAAAATGAAGAGGCCAGACACAAACTGGGAGAAGATATTTGTAATAAATATAGCCATTTCATTGTAATGAATATAGCCATCTACATTTAAATGTAGAATATATAAATAGGTTCAATAAATTAATATAGAGAGGGCAAACCACCCCAAAGAAAATGGCTCAAGGATATGTACATGTATTTCACAGAAGAAACCTAGATGATTAGTAAATGTGGGAAAACAGACTTGATCTCACTAACAATCAGGCAAATGCAAATTAGGATAATGAAGGACCATTTTATACTCTTCAGAATGACAAAAAGGCATAAATTTAACATCTATGGGGGTTGGGACTAGGGAGAGGTAAGTGAGGCACTCTCCTCAGGCACAAAATATAAGGGAGCACCAAAAAACTCATAGTCAAGATAAACAAGGTTCTAGAAACTCAAATTAATGCAAAAAAAAAAAAAAAAACCAATAAAGAACAAAGTATCAAACTTTTAAATAAAGTCAGAATTTGACCATGTACTTGCATGACATCTCATTTACCTTAACCCTAATGTTGATCTAGTGGATCAAAAGACTGCTAAGGATTTGGGAAAATTGGACATTTTATGTATTTCTGGTAGGAACATAAATTTGTACAGCTAATTTGGAGAATAATTTGATAATACTGAAGATGCCACACCTTACATCACAGTAATTCCAGTTCTAAGATTCCATCTTAAAGAAACTTTGATATTAATGTACAAGGGTGTGCTCTGCAGCACTGTTACAGAAAAAAAAAAAAAAAAAAAGGTGGCAATCATTGACAAAGATTCTCTCTTTGGCTTAACTCTACCCAGGCTCCTCTGAGCCCCTTCTTGACTAGGCCTCCAACCTTGGTCTATAAGGACTGGAACAAAAACATTAACATGGTTTCTAACAGCTCAAAGCTACATACTAGGATGACCTAGCCCCCCCTTAAAGTGCCTTTCTGAAAAAAACTCAAGTCTGCTCAAAGAATTGACTATTCCAGCCAACATCTGAATATAGGGCCCCCTCTCCCAGTCTCTGTGGGAGGATAGGAGCCTAACTTCAATAAGGGCCGGTTAGCAAATCCAGTTGGATTTCACATTGACAAACCCCCCTCTTACTTTTTAATCTTTCACCTCCCTGACTCTTCTGAGTCTCTACACCTATCCCTCTTCCCTCATTCTCCCTTTAAAACTCTGTCATTTCTGTATAAATCCAAGTTGAGTTCACACTGTTCTCTTTTTCCTGTGGTAATAGTATATTACTGATTATAACCCATCCCTATAAGTTTAATTAGTGTCCATCTCTGTTAATCTTTGACAACATTTAACTGTTCCACAGGAAGAAAATGGATAAACTATTCTTTCTTTGTACAGTGGAATACTACATAATAGCTAAAATGAATGAACTAGATGTACATATATCCACAGAAACCTCAAACACAATTGTGAATAAATAAAAGCAAGGTGCATAAACCTCAAAAATAATTTTGAACTAAAAAAGCAAGTTGCAAACAGACAA
Organism: Leptonychotes weddellii; assembly: GCF_054177405.1. Lineage (NCBI taxonomy): Eukaryota > Metazoa > Chordata > Mammalia > Carnivora > Phocidae > Leptonychotes > Leptonychotes weddellii. Next base: position 30,975,342 of record NC_138385.1, read on the forward strand.
TGTGATACTACTATATAAAGCTTAAAAACACACAGAGAGGGGCGCCTGGGGGGCTCAGTCGTTAAGCGTCTGCCTTCGGCTCAGGTCATGATCCCAGGGTTCTGGGATCGAGCCCCGCATCGGGCTCCCTGCTCTACGGGAAGCCTGCTTCTCCCTCTCCCACTCCCCCTGCTTGTGTTCCCTCTCTCGCTGTGTCTCTCTCTGTCAAATAAATAAAATCTTTAAAAAAAAAAAAAACACACAGAGATACTACATATTAAGGTAGGTGTATATATCATAAATATGCATATATACACATATAGAATAATATACATTATATATTTGTTAAATATATTATTAAAGATAACTACCCCATATGTATTTGTAATGTATATTATATATTGCTATATAATATGTATATTATAATATATATATGGGTAGTGATATATATCAACTTTGAGGTGATTATATCTGAGGATGAAGGGAGAGGAAAAGGGTCAAAAGTGGGATTTTAGTTAAATCTATAACATTTTATGTCCTCTAAAAAGAAAGAAGAGGGAGAGATGTGTAGCAAATAAGGTAAAATAATAGCATCTATTTAATTGTTGCTATAATACTATTTCCTGTACTTTTTGTGTGTTTGAATTTTTAAAAATAAAAATAAAAATGATCACCTAGTTTCCACCTTCTAGATTAGCAGAAATGAAAATTTAATAATGCACAGCATTGAGAGGGTGTGAAGAAGCAGGCAATGTCACACGTTGGAGGGGGGAGCACAGATTAACACAACCTCTTGAGATGGCAATTATATGATATCTGTTTAATGAAGAATGCCTGCTCTCTTTTACTTGGCCAGTACAATTTAGGAATATATTTTCAGACTGGCACACAAAGAAAAAGGTTGCTCATTGAAACATTGTTGCATCATTGATTATAATAGCAAAAGATGGCTAACCTAGATGAACATAAAACAGGGGTCTGATTAAAGGATTTATAGTTTACCCATGTGATAGAATAGTATGCAACTATGTAAAGAAGCCAGTTTGTGGGGCGCCTGGGTGGCTCAGTCGTTAAGCGTCTGCCTTCGGCTCAGGTCATGATCTCAGGGTCCTGGGATCGAGCCCCGTGTCGGGCTCCTTGCTCAGCGGGGAGCCTGCTTCTCCCTCTCCCCCTCCCCCTGCTTGTGTTCCCTCTCTCGCTGTGTCTCTCTCTGTCAAATAAATAAATAAAATCTTAAAAAAAAAAAAAAAAAAGAAGCCAGTTTGATTTGTATGTACCAGGGGTTGACAGACTACAGCCCACAGAACACATCTGGCTTCCTACTGGTTTTTGTAGGTAAAATTTTATTGGCACACAGTCAAGCCTATTTGTTTTCATATTATCTGTCTACGGCTGCTTTCATGCTACAGCAGCAGGATTGAATAGTTGTGACAGAGACCATATGGCCTACAAACTTAAAACAGTTACTATCTGGTCCTTTATAGAAAGTTTGCTGATCCCTGGAACATACTGATATGGAAAATCTTCAAACACGTTCATCATTCACAGATATTTCTAGAGCGTCCAGTATGTGTCAGACATTTTTCTAGGTGCTAAAAAACAAACAAAAATCCTGCCTTCCTAGAGCTTACATTCTACTGGAATTATTACACATAAAGGACAAAGTGCAGAGAAGTATATATAGTACAATATCATTTGTATTTTCAGTTGTACATTTGCTTGTATAGAAATAGAATATTTTTGAAGGGATTCACAAGGAAATGGCAACAGTGAGTGCTTCAGGGTAAGGGTTATAAGACTATATCAATGGAGGGAAATTTACTGGTCATTGTTATAAAATGTTGTGATATTTAGATGAATATACACTACACACACACACACACATACACTCGAAAGCTAGCCTGAAGCAACCAAAGTGAAATTTAGTGGGCAAAATGAAATCCTGCCTATAAGTTGAAAATGCCATTGCGTATGTTCTGAATGAAGGGAAATTCACTTAAACAGTTCATGTGAAAAATACTCGGGCACTTTCATTAACTATAGGCTAAAAATGAATAAGTCATATGGCATGGTTGCCAAAAAGGCTAATGTGATTTTAGGCAATAAAATAGTTTTATTATCCAGATCAAGAGAACCGATTGTTCCACTTTACTATATACTGTCTCAACCATACCTGGAGTATTATGCTCATTTCACCTTCAACTAATCAAAGATTAGTTTCAAAATAGAAGACTTAAAGGAAATAAGAGATCCATCTTTAAATATGTGAAGGCAAGAGGGATTAGTCTTATTTTATATATGTCCATATATATCCAAATAGCACTACTATGACCTCCACAATCACATGAGTTAAGGGAAGCAAGTTTTGGCTCAGTATGAAAATGTTCTAACAATTTGGTTGCAAAGTGGGAGCAGAGTGGAAGGAAATTAATATTTATTGTCTACAACATGCATACATAATACTAATCTTTACAGCAATCTTGCAAGGAAGGTATTACTATCCATTTTCCAGAAGAGAAAATGGAGTCTCATAAATGCTGAACACCGGCCATAAAAGCCCTCAGTGGCAACCCATTTGGGACCCCTCTCACTCTGGAGAGCTCTTTTTCTTTCCTTTCTGTTCTTACCTTCACTTAATAAACTTTCACTTCACTAAAAGAAAAAATGAAATGTTGAGTAACTTCACCTAAGACTCTACAGCTAGTAACAGCAGCATAAGGATTTGAGTCCAGCTTACAACATGCTCCTAACTTGGTCCATACATCTCATCCTGTCCCTCCAATAACAACGTAGCCAGAATGCTCTCTTTAAAACATAAATCTGATCATGTTACTTCCCTGCTGAAATTTCTTGGCGTAACTTGAAAAGCCCTTCATGATCTGGCCCTCTCTAACCACTTACTGCTTGGAACTATACTGTAGCCACAAAGAATCTCTTTGAATTACTCAAATACACAGAGAAAAAAATGTATTTTAATGGAAAACTATGCATCCTCTGCAATACACTTTTCTGGGTTATCAGATTCTATCCCCGATCTTTGTCTTTGAGCCATTTTGCAAGTCATTGCAAGTTGTAGATAACTGAGAGACCTGTAAGTTATGTCCTACCCAGCAGTGATTTAGTTGACTAGTTTCCACCCCTGTGGAAAAACCAGTTTTGTCTTTATTTGCAGTTCATCTCAATATTCCTTTACTCCATATAAATCTGTGCTGTTTTGACACCAGTTACAACATCTGCCTGATTTGCTCATATCATTTAGTAAAATAAATTCTTTAATACATATTAATTTTTATATGTGTATAAGCATCATGATTTTACCTTTCTCTGAAAATTATTTTTTAACATATGCCATGCTCTCTCCTTTCTTGTCTATTTCTTGCCTCATGGCCTTCACATAGTCTGTTCCCTCTACCTAGAACAGATTCCTTATCCCATTTTCCCCTGTTGCTGGCAAAGGGTTCATAAAATATCTGTTGAATGGAAGCAACGGGAAGGTTAGAAGGAAAAAACCAGCCAACCAACTCGGGTCTATCTGACACCAAAGTTGTTTTTTCCAATAGGTTGCTGCCTTTCACATCTTGAACATCATCTAAATGGCCTACCTTAGAGTAGTGAACTCCCTGTCACTGGAAGTATTCAAGTTGAGCCTGGGTTATCACCTCATTAGGGATGCAGTATGGTGAATTCTGGCATAGAGATTGTTAAGTAAAAAAAATATTCTGACACTTGTGAAAACGGTAAGGAAGACTTTATTCAAAGTATATTGCAATAGAGTTACTGCAGTAGGTTAGAAAGATTGGTCTGAATTCTGGCCACAGCAAAGACAGAAATGGGTATTTATAGCCAATGGGCAGCATGAGGGGATCAATGGATAGAAAATCACTGAGAGGAAATATCACTGGCGGGGAGGGGTTCTTACTAAATTGGCCTAACAGGATTCTTTCTCAAGGCAGGCCAAGGGCTTAGACATCAAGAATGAGGGATGAGGAAGTTGATCAGATATCAAGGGTAATTAGATATCAAGAGTGGGAAGATTACTTACTTAGCAGGATTCTTTGCTAAGAAAAAGCTGAGCAGGCCAAAGACAGGGCAGGAGCCAAAGTCAAGGCCTAGTCAAGAAGAGGACTTAGAGGAGCCTGATTATGTATGTAATATATTAGATATATATATAGCCCACACCTATATGATATGTCTGTGGACACTTCAGGAGAAAGCAACCTTAGGGCAAAAGGCATTCCACCTCTGTGAGTTTCCCACAGGACCCTGATACCAGCCCATGTGGCCTTTTGGTTTTTGGCCTATTAAGTTCTGAGCAGAAGCTAGCAGGGAAAGCATCAAGATGACTGTCATTTCTAAAGTGTTCCTGGGAGGCTTCCCACTGTGGAATTCTTAGGGAACAGCCCCATGCATTTTTTTTAAGTGGAGCTGCTTCTTTCTATTTATGTGGGCAAGTCATATCAGTAATTTGCAAAAGAGAGAGAATGGAAATGAGCTCTATGAAAAGGTGAAAACACTTCGCAATAGACTCACCTCTTGCCCAGGAGCCACTTCTTTGACATCCATCAGAGAAGGTACCAGAGGTAGTTTCTGTGGCACACAGCACAGGTGTAGCAGAGGGCCCACGCTTTGCACAAGAGACAGAACCCAAATCAGTAGCAGAGAAGAAAGAATGACTTCCCATTAAAAGCCTCAACATGGCTCCAAACCTTTTCATATCTATTACTCCACATCAGGCATGGAGTAATTCCACCTTTAGAGTCACTCCTTTTTGCGGAAGCATTAACTCAGAAGCTTATACAAAATAGGACATGGAAAGGATAATCTGTTAGCCCCTAATAACCAGCTGTATGACTTTGGTTGAGGTAATTTCCATCTCTGGGCTCTAGGATCACCAAGGTAATAAATGAGGGGTTTAGGCCAAATCTCATCCAGCTCTGATTTTCTTTTCTTTTTTAATTTTTTTTTAAAGATTTTATTTATTTATTTGACAGAGAGAGACACAGTGAGAGAAGGAACACAAGCAGGGGGAGTGGGAGAGGGAGAAGCAGGCTCCTCGCTGAGCAGGGAGCCCGATGCGGGACTCGATCCCGGGACTCCGGGATCATGACCTGAGCCGAAGGCAGTCGCTTAACCGACTGAGCCACCCAGGCGCCCCCAGCTCTGATTTTCTATGCTCCTGTGTTTCTTTAGCCCAGGAAGACACTTGTTATTGACTAGAAAGAGCTACCTAATTAAGAGAGTTCAGAATAGACAAGTTGTGATAGAGGACAGGGAGAGAGAACAGAACCAGCAGGGAAAATCGGCACCCACAGTTGTGGGGACCCTAGTGTATACTAATTACAAACTTTAGTTATGACATAATTTTGCAATGCACAGCTTCCATCCACGCTCCATGTTCACACACAGATCCATGCATATACACAGTCTCTCTCTCACAGTCTCTGTCTCTCCAAATATAATAGTTTACAATAGACACTACCTTTTATTTCAATAATCAACCTGACATTGGAGGTTATAAAGCAAACACTTCCCAAGCTCATGTGATCAGAGCAGTACTTGTTATAAGATTGAGCTTAGGGATTAATGAGCTCATAGCTTAGGAGAGAGCTTTTTTTTTTTTTTAATTGCTTTTCCTTTTATTTAATAACATGACTCTTTGTAGGATGCCTTGAATAATTTGGGCCAGGTAAGATGGTATGAAACAGTTTATTTTAAACTCAGTTCATTTTAGGTAGATTTCATGGCACCCAGCAATGTTGTTTATCTTTTATGACAAAGAGGCAAGCAGCTGATAGTATGGAAAAAGTTCCACTTAAATCATCTCCCAGAGCTCAGACGGTAGAGAGCTCAGAGATTGATCTGTCTCTCCGGGTGCCCTTTGGTTGCTGCTCACTTTCCATGCTTCAGTGTATCTCATTTTCATAAGGCTCAAAGACACATTTTCTATTAAAATGCTTACAACTTCACCAAGTAAATCCTTTGAAATCTAAGTGTACCTGTTTTTCTCTTAGGCGTTGGGGCACTTTTTAAAATAAAGCTGTATATCTGCTTTAAAATGAAAAGCTATTTCATCCTAGCTTATTACTACCAGGTATTTGAGGGATAGAGACGGGGAGTTACGGCTATAAATCTTTCAGAAGTGAGTGCCAGCCTGCAAGGTCAATATGGAGTCATTTCTAATCTTTTATCCTTGATTCTAACACATACACCCACACACACATTATATATGATCTATGTAAGTGTGAAAAATAGTCAAAGATAGTCAAAACTAACCTTATATAAAACTTGGTTGAATCAAGACTTAATTTCTTTACTTTAAACACTGTGAATATTGGAAAATTCCCTTAGTAATCCAGAAGTTTTCAAATGGCCTGATGTGCAGTCCTGTCTTTCGCAGGATATAAACAGGGCCCACACCACTAACAAAGAATGTCTTTCATCTTTCTACACACGGCCACTGAAGGAAAGAAGAGCAGGAGGAAAGAAAAGGTAGGAATGAGCAGAGAGGAGGAGGCAAGGCCAGAAAAGAATAAAGAGCTTGATGTTGGTCAAAGCACCAAGAAACAAACATCTAACACACTGACTTTTTTAAGGAAAATAGTACGTGCAATCCTTTATATTTTAACAGTAGGTAAAAATGGACAGAATTTAATAAAGTGCAGCAGTACAGGCATTTCTAAAATACTTCCTTTTTCTCATTCAAGGAGCATCCGTAAGTGAAGCTCTGTGGCTGAAAGTAGTCTTTTTGAGGATTAAATGAGTTGTTATACGGTAAAGCGCCTAGAACAGTGTCAGTAGAAATGTTAGGGTTCAGGGCAAACAGTCAAGAAAGAATTCTTGAGATGTCTTTGGTGCAAAAAGGTGGTTTTATTAAAGCATGGGGACAGGACCCTTGGGCAGAAAGAGCTGCACTAGGATTGTGATGGGTTACTGATTATATACTTTCAAGTTGGGATAGCAGAAGTCTCTAAGGAATTTTGCAAGCAAGGTTTCCAGGACCTTGAGGGGACTAGCTGTTGTTAGGACAAGGTCATTTACTACTGTCTAGTAAAACCTTAGTCATGAGACTCTTCAGATGTATATCAGTGGGCCATATGCTTGGAGGATGATTGCTAACATTTATTTGGGGTGGGGCAGGAGGGATAAAGGAAGTTTCCAAAGGAATTTTTATATGTTAAAGTAGACTTACAGGATCCTGGGGGGTCAAGATAATGTTAAGCTAAGATTGCCTTTTGCCCTTAGCAAAGTATTAACATCGAGGCAGTGAGTTCCTAGAGGAGCTTCCTCTAGGAGCTCACTGCCTGTTTCAAGGACTTGTCAATGGGCTGTAAGTAGTAAATTTAATTTTTCTTTTGCCTTTCCCACATCAAGTAGTTGGTAAATATTTAATATATGGTAGCTACTATTATTACACCATCATAGTCAACATCACAGTTATCATCATCATCGTTACATTTTGCCCAGATAAAGATCTTGGACGGTTTCCCATTCCTCTCTTATTGTTTTTTAAATAAATCCACAAAATACTTTAGACGTCACGTTTGTGTTCCCAACTACACACATAAATAGGACAGTCTTCGAGAGTATGACCTGTGGGCTAAATATAAAATAAGCTGCAAATGTGATCTTTCCCCTCTGAAGGCTAAATGTTCCCCACTACTGATAACAACCAAACATTTGATGACCAGTTGCAATTTTCTTTTGCAACTTTAAATATGGCTTGCCATGTAGCCATAACAATGCTTTCGGTTAGTCTTCTTTCTCCTGAGAGATCTGCATATAGAGCGTAAATTACCAATTATTGTATTATCACTTAACTCCACTGAAGCCCCCATATGCATGTGACATTAACCTAGCTGCTGTATACACAATAAAACAATGCAATCTCTGCCCTGTGAACACTTAAAGCAGTGACACCCACAAACATAAAGGATGCACAGTCTGGGTCTACATAACATTCCCACTCATCTGTTGGCCAGTCAATTCAGCCAGAAGAGCTGATTCTAGTCCTGTGCAGTTACAGCTACAGACAAGCACAAGGCTGAATAAATCAACAACCACACAATTTCACTTAGGTTCTCAAAATCTTAAGCCTACACATGGGTCTTTGTGATTATATGAAAGAAGGCAGTTGTGGATTTAAGTAAGAGATAATTATTTCTTCCTCTTACAGGAGCAGTACAAGAACATTCCACTCTATTATTCCAAGAAGGTCACTGGTGGGAGAAGTGGACTGATCAAAGGACAAGCAATGGGAATTTTGGTACTGTATTAGGGCTCCCCAGAGAAACAGAAATAGAATGTGTGTGCACATGCATGCGTGCGTGCGTGTGCACTCATGTGCATGTGTGCATGCGTAGGAGATAGATTACAAGAAATTGGCTCACATGATTATGGATGCTGAGAAGTCCAGCCCCAGGAGTCTGAAGGAAGGAAAAGACCAATGTCCAGCTTGAAGACAAAAAGGCAGAGAGAAAGTATTCTTTCTTACTTGGTCTACCCACGTTGGGAGGGGCAATCTGCTTTACTTGGTCTACCAATTCAAGTGTTAATCTCATCTAAAACACCCTGATAGACACAACCAGAAATAAGGTTTAACCAAATATCTAGGCACCCATAGCCCAGTCAAGTTGACACATAAAATTAACCATCACAGGATCTAAGGGTTGCTCAAGATGAATAGTCAGATAAACTAGTAAGCTGTTCACATACACACATACTGGCCTTCACTCCCCATCCCCCAAAACTTTATTCATTGGCATCAGTATCACCCAAGGCTTGTCACCCATTAGCACTTTCTGTTTATCCCAGCAAGAGCCCATAAAGGGATTATTTGAGTTTAGGAGGGTGAGAAGATAAGACTGTTTCCTTAACCCACTCACTAACCTCACTCTGGCCTCGTTGAAAACTATTGAATATCCCACCTTCATTTCTCTCCCCAGCCACTTTATAGTGCTGGGCTCTAGTTGACACCTTAAGGACAGAGCAGTCCCCTAGGAAGGATGTCCCCAGGACTTTAAAAGTAAGCCTGTGCCAGCAATAAGCTATCATTCAGGATAAACCTAGACTGCCTTTATCTCATTTTTCAGCACCATTCTATTGCTATCTTATTGCTAACCTACATTCTTATTCATGATTCTACCTCCAAAATTAACTCTGCATAGTTAAACATACCCTCCTGACCCTCAAAGCATTGTTTTGAAGAGAAAATAATCACCCAATGAGCACTCCTTGGTTTTTGACCCTTAAACTCTCTACTTGAATTGGATCTGGCTTTGACTACACCTTAACCCATTCTTAACTTTGCATCACTCCCCACATTCAAAGGGTGGACCACAATGGGATACTTATCCTGCTCTAGAAGAGAAACTTCCTAGAAATATATTGAGGACTCTGGTTCTACCTTTTCTTCCTCTTCCTTTTCCCAAAGCCACGATTCCTTCTCCAAACAGCCTGGCTCCTCCAGGAGCTATAAGAATGATAGGGTGCATGAGACACTGTGTTCAAAATAGGCACTCTCTAACAGATGGTGCAGAATGGTGAGTTAAAGAGAGAAAGCCATTGTTAGGCAACATTTCAAACAACAAAACTAAGTTGTGGGGGCTTGGGGAGGCAATTGTGTTTTGGTTCAAAGCAGCAAATTACCTGGATGTCTTACGGTATCTGACAATCTAAGAATATCAAATTATCCACTGAAAATCTGGCTACCTAAGCTGCTTTTCCCAACTGCACATTATTTGCTCAACAAGTTTTCTGCTTGCAAGTCTCTGAGAGGAAATTTCAAAATGCTCTTTTCACCAGTAAAGAAAAATAGATATTTTTAAAAGAGACTATAGA
>NC_138385.1:30985257-31003050 GCF_054177405.1 Leptonychotes weddellii
AGTATAAAATAAATATATATTAATTTCATCTAAAACCTCAAAGGTTTGAAGATGCTTAAGCCCTTTATCATAGATGGGGAAGAATATTCACCAAATCCGTTGACATGCAAGCAGAATTGGTCACAAATGAAAGATGCGGGAGGCCCAGTTCTGCAAGACTAGCTTTCATGGTTGGAGAAAACCAGTCGTTTCTGTTCTTAAGGGAACCAATTCAAGTCAAGGCCAACAGAATCCTCAAATGTTGTTACTATGGCCAAACAATAACCATCACTAGTGATCAGGTAGATTCCAAGTTATCTTCTGGAACAGGTCCACCTTGTCTTAAATGGAGAAGTGGCATGGCATAGGGGAACAAACATGAGCTTTGGCATCAGACCCGGGCTAAATATCTGGCTCAGCCACTTACTAGCGCTAAGACATTGAGCAAATTATTTAACCTCTGAGTTTCATTTTCCTCATCTATAATCAAGATAATCTTATTTACTAAATTCAAAGGATTTTTTTGAAGAGCAAACAAAATAAAGCACCTCAATGACCGCATCATAGTTCCTAGTACCATGTTTTGTGCCCAATAAATGAGAAATCAAAAAAATGAGGGGCCATGCCACAACATGGAGGAACCTTGAAAACATAATGTTAAGTAAAAGAAGCCAGTCACAAAAGACCATATGTTGTATGATTCCATTTATGTGAAATGTCCAGAATAAGCAAATCTGTAGAGACAGAAAGTCAATTAGTGGTTGCCTAGGGCTGGGAGTGGGGAGTGGGGTATGGGGAGTGACTGTTAATGGGTACAGGTTTCTTTTTGAGGTGATGACAATCTCAGTCATTTAAATGATATGTTTAGACCACTTAAATTATTCATATGTAAGGCTTAAGTCTGCTATTTTATTATCTGTTTTCTATTTATTTGTTTGTTCTATTTCTTATTCCTCTGTTTCCCTTTAAAGGCCTTCTTTTGGGTCACTTGAACATTGAATAGAAATCCATTTTGATTTATGTTTAGTGTATTTGAATTTTATAACTTTTTTTTGTTTTTTTTTTAAGATTTTATTTATTTATTTGACAGAGAGATAGAGAGAGAGTACAAGTAGGCAGAGAGGCAGGCAGAGGGAGAGGGAGAAGCAGGCTCTCCGCCGAGCAGGGAGCCCGATGTGGGGCTCGATCCCAGGACCCTGGGACCATGACTTGAGTTAAAGGCAGCCGCTTAACCGACTGAGCCACCCAGGCGCCCCTTGAATTTTATAATTTATAATGTGTTTATATATGTTTTTGTTGGTTGCTCTAGGTATTACTATATATATATATATATACACACACACACACACTCTCAACATAGCGCAGTCTACTTGGACCAATATTTTACCACTTCAAATGAAGTGAGGAAACCTTACATCCATTTAAGTCCCTTTACAATATCCCCACTTTTTAAAATATAAATATCTGAAGTATTTTCTCTACATACATTGGGCAGTTAAAGTTATAATTTTTGCTTCAACCAACAGACCAAAATCTGATGAGAAGGCTAGTCTGTTATATTTACAGATTATATTATATATGTTATACTTACACATTACATTGTGTTGTTGTTGTTGTTTTTTCCTTTCTGAAGTCCCAGCCTTCTTCTGTGATCATTTTATTTCTTTTTAGGGAACTTTCTTTAGCTATTCTTTAAGGGTAGGTTTGCTGGTAACAAATTCTCTTATTAGTGTTTTTTGTTTTTTGTTTTTGAGACTGTTTTCCTCACCCTTTCATGCCAGAAGGGTATTTTTGCTGCATACAGAATTTAGTGTTGATAGTTCCTTCAGTGCCACTTCCTTCTGGCGTCAATGGCTTCAGATGATAAATTCACTGACATTTGAATCCCTGGGCCCCTAAGGTAATTTATTGTTTCTCTTTAGCCTCTTTCAAGATTTTTTCTTGTCTTTAGTTTTCAAAGTTTTGATTATTATGAGATCTTGACATAGGTTTCTTTGGATTTATCCTTTTTGTGATTTACTTAGCTTCTTAAATCAGGAGCTTTGTGGTTTTTGCCAAATTTGTGAAGTTTTTAGCCACTATTTCTTCAAATATTTTTTTTCAATCCACAGTATTTCTTCTCTCCTTCCAGGACTCTGATAATGCAAATATTAGATCTTTTGTTATTGCTCACTGTCACTGAAGCTCTGCTCATTGTTTTTTCAGCCTATTTTCTCTCTGTTGTTCAGATTGGGTAATTTCCATTGACATTTCTTCAAGTTCACTGATTCTTTTCTCTGTCATCTCCAATCTACAATTGAGCCGGTCTGGGAATTTTTTTTTTTTTTTAAGATTTTATTTATTTTTTGAGAGAGAGAGAGAATGAGAGACAGAGAGCATGAGAGGGAGGAGGGTCAGAGGGAGAAGCAGACTCCCTGCCAAGCAGGGAGCCCGATGCGGGACTCGATCCCGGGACTCCAGGATCATGACCTGAGCCGAAGGCAGTCGCTTAACCAACTGAGTCACCCAGGCGCCCCAGAATTTTTTTTTTTTAATTTCAGTTAATTGTTTTTCAATTCTATAACATTCCTTTTTTCTTTATATTTTTTATTTCTTTACTGAGATACTTAATTTTTCATTTATTTCAAGAGTGTTTATTATTGCCCAATGAAGTGTTTTTATGATTGCTACTTTAAAATCCTTGTCAGATAATTTCAAAATCTGAGTCCTCTCATTGTTGATTATCTTTTCTCATTTGAGTTCTGGTTTTCCTGATTCTTGGTATAACAAGTGATTTTCAAATATATTTTAGAAAATGTAGGTATTATGTTGTGAGACTCTGGACTTATTTAACCTTCCTTATAGCAGGCAATCACCATATTTAAGCACAATATGCAGGTATGGGTAGGAGTGGATGTTCAGCTTCTGTCTGGGCCTGTTCATACCACCTTAGCAAAAGTAGAGGCTAAATCAAACCACCCCACTGTGAATAGTGAAGTGAAAGTTCAGCTCCCCTCTTCACCCCATTGATACCCTTTCAGTGAATATGGGGCATAAACCCACACCAAGAGGGTGTGTAAGCTCAGCACCCCTCTGGGCCCAGCTAACACCAATGATAGAGGAGGAGACGGAGGACCAACTCTCCACTTTGCACAGCCATGTTCTGCCTTGTTGCTGCCATGTGTGAGTGGAAGATCAGCTACCCTGTGGGCCAAGCTGACACCAAGAAGGGGAAAAACAGAATGCTCATTTGCCCACCCCTATACACCATCATTCAGCCTCACTGTTGTGTGAATAGCAACTCAACTCCCCACTGATCTCTCTACTGGACCCTGCTAACATAATCTTGCTCTTCCTTGTCCTACCTTGTTGATGTTGGGCAGGGGTGGAATCTCACTTCCCACTGGCCCCATTGTTTCTGCCAGGTGTGGGGATGGAAAATCAGCACTTCCTGCTCAGCCCTACCAACACCACCCAGAGAGGGAATCAGAATATCATCTACTTCCACAATGCAGGAGGTAATGGGGTGAAGGAATAAGACAGTAGAAGATCGGCTCCCTACTGTACCCATCGATGCCACCTGGGTGGGGAACTCAAAGTTTTTTTATCTGTTTTCCAGGTAGGGATATGGCAGAAGATGGCTTCTCAGTGGGAGAAGTGGAGCATAGCCACCTATTTCCTCAAGAAAGAAGGGTGAGGTGGAAAGTTAGCTTCTGTTTGGCCCACTGAAACTATGGGGGGGGGGTATAGTTTTTTCATTGGTGTTTAGTTGGAGTAGGACAGGTATTGCCAAAAAAGTTTCTTGTTAGGTCACCCTTTCCCCAGCACTTTGGCTAGAAGTAACAGGCTTTTCTTGGAGATTTTTTGGCTGTGCCTGTTGGTTCCAGGTTAGAGGGTACTTCAGTATGCTGTCTGGGATATATGGGAGGTAAAAAGGGAACACAGCAAAATCACTGCTGTGTTGTTCCTTAAGTCCTGAGGTCCCTAAGACAGTTTGCCTTCTTTTCTCCTTTTGGAGATTTCTTGTTTGTTTGATGTGTTAAGTCTATGATTTATTGGTAAGAGAGAGAATGTGAAAGGAATGAGGCTGCTCCATCTTGTCTACAAAAAGAACATTCCAGTGCTCTTTGTAATAGCAGTAAGAGTGAAAACATCCTAGTTGTCTATCAAGAGGGGAATAGAATAATTACATCTGATATAGTTTTTTATATAAATTCAATTAGCCAACATATAGTAGATCATTAGAGTTCAGCTAATCATCAGTTGCATATAACACCCAGTGCTCATCACATCACATGTCCTCCTTAAATCCCATCACCCTATTACCCCAATCCCCCCACCCACCTCCCCTCCAGAAATCCTCAGTTTGTTTCCTATAGTTAATAGTCTCTCATGGCATCATAGGGGAAGGGAGGGAAAACAGAATGGGAAGAAATCAGAGAGGGAGACATCTGGTGTAGTTTTAAGGCAAACTACTACAGCAATTATAAGGCATTGACTAGCTCTCTATACATTACCATGAGCATAACTTAGAAAACAATGGTGAGTAAAGAAAGTAATATATGGAATAATAAGTAAAATATGATGCCAATTATATAAATAAAATATTGTATACACAAAAAACAATATCCACTGTTTATGGTGATGTACATAAGAATATAAAATTTATTATACTGCTTATCTCTAATGTGGAGAAGAATGAGACTGGGGTGGTGGTCAAAGGGGACTTTAGCATACTTTTAATGTCATAATGCCTAAAACAGACTAGAGGGAAATAAGACAAAATGCTAAGAGTTAATTACAATACTGGGGGGATATGGGTGTTATTATTCTTAACAATTTTCTGTACTTTACATCTCAATAGAAGTCAAAGGACACATTTGCTTGGTAGTAGGAGCCATGTTAGTGAAATCTCTGAAGAAGTGGTCATTATGCAATCTCTTGTGAGCTACCTTTTTAACTCTAGAAAAGGATGACATGTTCCTTTAGTAGATCATGGCTTTTAGCCTTCTTCATGTACCAACGTCATTAAGACTCACTCAGCATCATTTGACTCTCAGAACAAACTGCTCCTCATTCATCCACAAAGAATGTAGTAAGTGCCCCCTCTCCATGCTAAGTGCTGACCATATACTGGTGAATAAGACACAGGCAATGTTTAGTAATAAAATATATCTACAAAAGCTATAACAGAAATGTATACAAAGAATATACCTCCATTATGGCAACATTCAGACTAATTTCCCTTTAGAGTTTGATATGATATAATAATTAAGCTATAAAAGCTTGAAGGGAGGAAAAATCTGTTTCCCTCCCTTAGGCTGTACTTAAACTAGAGTAACATAGGAGCCAATCCCTAGATAATTTGCCAATTAGCAAATAGTAGCCATCTGCCTTACTGATGGCTACAATTCTTCCCTTAGGAATTTGCTCTTCAGAGGCCACTCAGCTTCAAGGGAGATCAAGCTGGAAGTCACTACCCTGATCCTCAGGGAATTCTCAGGGCAAAACTCTAGCCCCTGCACACTCTGTGAATTGTTTTTTATGAGTGAAACAGCTATGTGGCAAACCACTGTACTCCCATAGGCCGATATCTAATTGTCCCACTTCCTCAATGAACCACACAAGTCTTCCCTCCATGATTCTGATGGGAATTCTTATGACCAATGCAGCCCTTTATGATACTCCTAAAATAAATCCATCTTGGCACCTGACCTAGCACTACATAAAGTTAGTCCTGATCAAGAAAAGAGGCAACTTGCCTGAAATCTAGGATTATTTACTATAGACCACTTCATTCTAGGGCTCTTTGGTTCTTTTCTGAAACCTCTAGGGGAGAACCCTTTTCCTTGTTTCCTTAATTTAATCACATGTGCAAGACCCCTTTTGCCATGTAAGGTAACATATTTACAGATTCCAGGGATCAGGATGTGGACATCTTTGGCTGTGGTGAGGCATTATTCTACTTCATTATTTTATCCACCTCATAGTCTCAACTCCTGATCCAAAACTTGCCTCTGGTGTCTCTATTAATTCTTGGTATTGACCCTGGTTTGAGTCTAGACAGTATGCATTTCTCTACCTTTTGGTTACTCTGACAGGGTAATATATTTAAGGGTATACCTAGACAGTGAAGAGCAGGCACTGCCCCATGAAGAGGGGAAGGAAAGGACATTTAATTCTCACAATGAACTTGTGAGGTAGATACTATTATTCCCATTTTGTAAATGGGTAAACTGAGGCTCATCGAGTCACATCCCTTATTTAGATCACACAGATAGGAAGGGGCAAACCATAGTTGAGGGAATGCTGTTGTGATAGTGGTTTCCCAGAACCAATTCATCAAAAGTAGGCAAAAATAACCAGATAGGCAAACTGCTAGGTTCATTCAAACCATTCATTTCCCCTCCCTGGCACTTGGGCCAGCTTTGCAGGCTAAATTATTTCACATTTTCTCTTCCCTTTCATCATTTTCCCACCCCACCTCCAAAGCAATAACTTCCTCTATTGCCAAAAACATTTGGTGCAGCCTGGGATGAATGACTCTATAAGAGTACTTGTAAGAAGCTATTTCCACAAACATTTACAGCTCTAAAATGGATCATTTCCTCAGCCTTAGTCGTGAGTAGACTCTTGGAAGCTGAGATTTCCCTATATGCTAGTTGTAATATTTCCCAGATTTAAACAGCCAAGGACAGAGTGGGAGCAAGTCAGAATCCTTGCTCAGGAATGGCTTCTTCCTTGATGCATCAATAAAGCTGGTCCATTGACCTTCTGGGAAGGGTGCCAGGTCCAACTTCTCAATGAGACCTTGGCTAGCCCTTATAGAGTTCTAAATTGGCTTGGCATTTTTATTGGATACAACTAATATTTACACTTTTGTTTATGTCACAACGACTAAAAAGATATTGCCCCATAACTTGGGAAGAAATATTTTAGAGTTCTGGGACTCAGTTCCATGACAGGCCATATGGTCAAACCCTGCCTTCACAGGAGACACAATCAGGTACACTGTCTGCTTCTAAGGCAAACAACAGCCCTGGCAGTGCAGACAATTATGGGGGTTGCTTTGGGCCCAAACCAAAGGAACATGGCTGTTATGAAGCACTAAGGCATTCTGGGAACTTAGCAGAGCCATTCTAGAGCTTCAGATCTACATGCTGAAGTCCACTTTCCTAAATTGAGCAGGCTGCAGGCTCAGGTTTGACTCACATTTGGGAGGTGTTCATGTCAATTGCGGCTAAGGAGACTGTATTCTAGTCTAAGGTAGCTATTTGTCATTTGTCCTTGACTGAGGCCACTAATATAAGTTGGCTGTGGAGGGTAGTGGTAGGTCATAAAGAAGCCAAACTGAAATGTCTATTCATTTGAGTTCGATATCATCTGTGGCAAATAATTCTATGAGCAGGACTTGATAATATTTCTCAGTTTTGCTGCCAGAAACAACTTGAACTTAAAAAAAAAAAAAAAGAAGAAGAAGAAGAAGGCAAGGTACCTGAATCTTGAAAACAGACAAGTCTGAATCATAAGCTCCAAGAGCAGAATCCCTGAACACATCTAAAAAGCCAAGCCTACCCTCCCACTTGATACATATTACCCAAACCTCAAAGCCAGGGTGAATATAAGCAGTCACCAGACCAAAATCATAAAGCTCTACTGCGTACTCCCCCTCTTTTTTGCGCCATTAAGCATTATGTGTTCATAATGACATTGTTTGAGAGTGATAAATTAAGCCATCCAGGTTTGCATTTTACTGGGGGGAGTGATGTTGATCCCCACTTGCCTGAAGTAGAAATTCAAAATCAGATTTTCTAGAGTACAAAAAGGAGCCCATCAACCTGGCTTCTCTCCAGCCACTAATTTCTCTGGCAAAGGCAGAGGAAAAGGAGGAGGGAAGACAGGTGGGTAGGTGGGATTCAAAGATGACTCATGGCTTATAGCCCTTGACCCAAGCACAGCCTGTGGAAATCACAAATGTTTGCAAGTTGACCACTAGTCCTAGAGCTAACCGTAACTATGGAGAAAGCACTCCTATATTTAAACTAAAAACCCAGGAGGTTCCCAGTCCCCAGAATATATGGTGTTAATGATGGTGCCACTGCAGTGAAGGGTCCCAGGAAATTCAATTATTTTACATGAATCCAGGTTAGATTTTTATATCTGCTGGTTCCATTTTTCCATGGTTATATCCTACTTGTGAGGGCTGATGACCCAACAGAAGGAACAAATGGATAAGAGTATATAAGGTGTGGGCGCCTGGGTGGCTCAGTTGGTTAAGTGACTGCCTTCGGCTCAGGTCATGATCCTGGAGTCCCTGGATCGAGTCCCGCATCGGGCTCCCTGCTCGGCGGGGAGCCTGCTTCTCCCTCTGACCCTCCCCACTCTCATGTGCTCTCTCTCTCATTCTCTCTCTGTCAAATAAATAAATAAAATCTTAAAAAAAAAAGAGTATATAAGGTGATACTCCAGCCCTTAAGTTCCAGAAAAAATTGTACTGGTTAACAAGTCAACCATTTACTACTTGTGGCACAAAGTTTTTGTTGTTTTTTTTTTTTCAGGCAAATCAATATCCATGTCATCTTGCCAAATAATGCCAAAACAATAGGGACCAGGGAACTGGTACTTGTCGACTGTGTCTTCTGTGGCAGGGCACACTATGCTGGCGGCTTTACCTCTGGTCTCTCACCTAATCCTCACTGCATATTTGTGAGGAGTATATTATTAACCCTGTTGGACAGGGGCAAAACAATACTACAGCTCAGAAAGATTAGGTGAATTTCCCAAGGTCACAGAGCCAGTAAGGGTTCTATCTGACTTCAAAATCATAATCCATAGATTGACTGTTGAGAAAAATCTTCCAGTAAGTAAAACCAAAGTTCTAGAGTGACAATGGGACAATTTAGAAAGTCCAACAACATTCCTTTGCTGCTACTTTTTCAGTAACAAATGGATTTCTAAAGGCAACTGTTAGGTCCATTTGAGCCACTTAATCACCAGGAGTCAGATACACTCAGGTGGTACCTATGCCATACAAAAACATACAAAAAATGGATCTAATTCCTCCAAAAATGAATTTAATAGAAATGAAAACATTTCAATAGCACTTTGATATCTATTATTTTCTTTTACCCTCACAATACCTCTGTCAGATAGAGCAGAGACTATAATTTGGATCATACTGATGGAAAAGCTGAGGCTCAAAGAGACCTAACTTGCTTACTATTACCCAGGGAGGAGATGGTAAGGCTCAAGGTAGGCTTGGAATTACCTGCTTTCTATTCCTTGTAACCTTTCTGTCATTCCACTGGTCCACCTGAATTACAATATCTGCCTATTCCAAGTTCATCTATCTGGACTTCTAGTTCTAGTGTGCCCTGTCATATTGCCAGTGATATGCCTTTTTGACCTCTTTGCCCCCATGTAATAATCAAAGATTGATTTCACAGAAGCAAGGGAACATAGCAGTTAAGAGCATGTGCCCTAGAGTCTGACTCCCAGGGCTTAAATCCTGGTCCTACCATTATTCCTCATATGACCTCAGGCAAGTCACATAACTTCTCTCAGCCTCCTGATCTGTAAAATGGGAAGAATAGTAATAGTTACCATAGAGGGGTTTTGTATCACATGACAGAAGGCAAGGTCTTTATCATAGTAATATACATGATTGAACAAAAGCATTGACTCTTGAACTAGAAAAAACTAGGTTTGAAGTCCTACTTCTACCACTTGTGGCCATTAGTAAGTTGCTGAACCTCTCTGTGCATCAATTTGTTCATCTGCAAAATGGGGATGATAATAGTACTTATCTGTATAGAGCTGTTGGAAGGATTTAAGAGAAAATACATCTAAAGTATCTGGTACGTATTTAGTAATCAATACGTAGTAACTATAATAATTATATTTTTAGCCTCAATGCCTGGCATGGTGCCTGACACATAATAAATGCTCAGTAAATATTTATGGAGTGGAAGTGAACAGCCTAACACCTGCAACAAGGACAAACCCTTCAAAAGACTGGATAGTAGACAAGATAATTAGTGGGCTGAATGAGGATTAATAATGTCAAATCCTTGTGGAGGTACTCTTTTTCCCTAGAGGCAACACCTTTTTTGGCATAAATGTCAAGCCTCACTCTTCTCATAAAGGGTTTGAGTATCTGGCATTTTGTCTTTATCAGGAAGTCAGTGAGGGAAGACTGGGTGCAGTTGCTTGGTTTTAGTAAATTGATTTGAAATTTTCTTCTGAGATAATTCCCAGCTAATCAGATCTTGTTGAGACAAAATTAGAATTATATGGAGAAAAAAAATCTCTCACAGATTTCACTGTGTTACAATTAAAATAAGAATAGTTTGAGGGGCACCTGGCTGGCTTAGTCATTAAGCGTCTGCCTTAGGCTCAGGTAACGATCCCAGGGTCCTGGGATCGAGCCCCACATCGGGCTCCGTGCTCCGCAGGAAGCCTGTCTCTCCCTCTCCCACTCCCCCTGCTTGTGTTCCCTCTCTCGCTGTCTCTCTGTCAAATAAATAAAAAAAATCTTAAAAAAAAAAAGAATAGTTTGAGGCACCCGGGTGGCCCAATCGGTTGAGTGTCCGACTCTTAACTTCAGCTCAGGTCATGGTCTCAGGGTCGTGAGATCAAACCCTGTGTCTTGCTCCACGCTGGGCATGCAGCCTGCTTGAGATTCTCTCCCTCTCTCTCTGCCCCTCCCTCCAACTGCTCACCCTCTCTTTTTCTCTCTCAAATAAATAAATCAATCTTTAAAAAAAAAAAAAGAATAGTTTCTTTGAACTTGTGGGTATGGCAGGAGAGAAATCAAAGCAGAGTCTATCATGATTCTGGGGCCCTGCCCTCACCACCTACCACTCTCCTCAACTAGGGCACTTCCAAGAAATGTAATCAGCACTGATTTCCCTCAGTGTTATTCAAATCCTTACTTCTGACTCAGTGATATCCTCCAGGACCCCTGCATCCACAAGCGGGGAGAGTGAGCATTGAAAAGGGCTGTTGAAATACAGCTCTGCAACCCTCCAGTCCCTGGGCTGTCAGCAAGTGCATGCAAGTATGTCCAAATATTGTCACACCATTATCTACTGCTTCTCAGTGCAGGCCAACAGCAAGTGAAGTCACTTGCCGCTTGGCAATTCAGAGAGCTGCTCTGAACCTGGGACCCAGACTCAGCCTGAGGCAAGATGGCAAAGTCTGGAAAGTTTGTCTCCTGAGCCACACGATTCCCATTTCCGAATGGCCAAGTTTACTTTAAAAATACTCTAATATCCCCCCTCTTCTCACATGCTACTATTCAAGTGCTCTATTAACCCCTGCCCAGTTCTGATACCCAGGCAGCCCATCCTGGCCACAAGGTTAAGCCTCACTTGCCTGAATCTCACTGAGCATTACCAAACGCCTGGCAAAACCTGCTTCACTCATTTCTGCACGGGTGTCAACAGCAGCTAGTGGCTTCACTCACAATGATCACACATTGAAAGCAGGCTTCAATAATGCCCAAGTTTACAGAAGAGCATTCCAGAAAGACTTTAGGTATCACAGAGTTATGTAGAGTTGGATAATCTCCAGCACACGAGCCCGGCAGCAAGCATCCTGGAGGATCCAGGCCTAGGCTTGTGAACTCCAGACACATCTGCCTCTCTCCCACCTGTAGGGCCAAAAGCTAAGTTGATGGACTGCTGTTGGCTGTTTCTTTGACAACCTCTTCATCACTTCATCAGCCCACTGAGCCTGGCTGCCACTCAAGCAGACCGCAATGCATGGAAAGTGAGTTTTGATACACTGGAACTTTAATAGGTGGCCATGTAGTACATCTCAATTCCAACTTTCTTTCTCCTGACTTACTCAGAGCTCTGAAAGTCATAAACAGCATGAGGCAGGAGGGGCAAATGGGTATCAGGCAAGTCAGCCATTTAAGGCCATAGCTCCTGCATGGGTCGGCAGCCCTGACCAAGGCTCGGGGCGAGGCTGGGAGTCACCAAAGACAAACTCAAATGCTGTTCTTTTTGTTGGGTGGGTAGGGGAAAGGCGTTCAAAGTTGATAAGGAAAACTCCTTATAGACGGTGATTTGATATCAAATAATTCAAGATGCAAAGCCATGGGTGACATCTGTCAACATAGGGCAAATGCATGAATAATAATAACCAACATTTGTAAGAGCCTGGCACTTCCCATAAGTTATTATTAGTCTTTACAATGATCCCGCAAGGTCGCTCTTATTCCCATTTTACATCTGTGGAAACTGAGGCTTAGAAAGGTGACTACTTCTCTACACAGCTGGTCAATAGTGGACCTGGGGTGTGAGTTCATGTATGTCTAGCTCCGAAACCCGTGCTCTTACTCTTACTCCGAAACCCACTCTGCCCCATTGCTCTCCTGCACCATGCTACCCTGTTTTAAGCAGAGTGGATCTGCTTAGAGCAGGCCTCCAACAACGATGTCTCTCTGTAACCCATCCCATAGCGATGGGAGTGGGGAAATGATACAGGGAAGGCTTCAAGAAGGAGGCAGCCGCTGAGGCGAGCCTTGAAGGATGGGCAGAATTTTCACAGAGAGAGCTGGAGGGAAAGAATCTTCCCAAAATTGGCTGTATAGTGTGCACAAAGGCATAGACAGTACAGGGATTAAAGGCATGGGCTTGGGAGTAAGAAAGGGCTGGGTTTAAATCCCAGCTCTGTCACCTACTCACTGCATTCAATGTCCTTCCCCTTCCTATGTGAGGGCTAACTTCCTACTCATACCCTCTCATATTCACCCCTTCAGGTGTGCAGGTGCCCATTCGTACAGGCTTGCAAGAATCAACTGTGCACGTGGCTTCCCAACTCGGAGTTCAAGGACCTCACGTATGTAGCTGGAAATAAATCATGGTGGAAATATGTATGCCGTGAAAATTGGCAAATGCTACAAATCAGATTTTATTTTTTTTCTTTTTGAGACATGGTACCAGCATACCACCACACACACTCTCCAGAGGTGGAACCAGGCCATCTGTGTTCTTTTAAAACCTCCGCATTAATTCTGCAGACTGGCCATTCACAAAGCTTCTTGGGACAGTGGATCTCAAACTCAGTTATGCATAAGAATCACTGGAGGGAAGCCTGGGGCGCCTGGGTGGCTCAGTCCTTAAGCGTCGGCCTTCGGCTCAGGTCATGATCCCAGGGTCCTGGGATCGAGCCCCGCATCGGGCTCCCTGCTCCGTGGGAAGCCTGCTTCTCCCTCTCCCACTCCCCCTGCTTGTGTTCCCTCTCTCGCTGTGTCTCTCTCTGTCAAATAAATAAAATATATATATATATATATATATATATATGAATCACTGGAGGGAAGCCTGCTAATATGTGTGCTAATATGTGCTATTCCTGGATCTTTTTCCTAAAATTCTAATTCAGTGGATCAGGAGTGGAGCCCAGGCATCTGTATTTTTACAAGATTGCACTCTCCACCACCACCACAATGATTCTGTTGGAGGTGTTCTAGGGTATTTGGTCTCATCTCAAGGATATAGACACTGCGGGCAATGCAGGCAGAGCAAAATGCAGGGCTCTCAGCTTGCACCCATAACAGACATCTGAGAAATAATAAAAAAATCACTCAAGTTTCTCACCAGGTTTTCTGTTTTTACCTTTGGGAAAGCAACTGATTAAGCAGCTGGAAAGAAATCTTTCCTCATAATGAAGGTGGCAAAAAAAAAAAAAAAAAAAAGCACATGGGTTGCCTGGGTGGCTCAGTCAGTTAAGCGGCTGCCTTCGCCCCGGGTCATGATCTCGGGGTCCTGGGATCAAGCCCCACGTCGGGCTCCCTGCTCAGCAGCAAGCTGCTTCTCCCTCTCCCTGTGCCCCTCCACCCCGCTCATGCTCTGTCTCTCTCTCTCAAATAAATAAATAAAATCTTAAAAAAAACCCACAAGAACAAAATGCACAAAGTAAAAGAAAGCCTACCATTTAGGCATGACGATTCTCCTAGCCATCTCTCTGCCCAAATCATGCACTACATACATACATAAGGTACTAGAGAAGATTACTGGAAAAATGAGTTTAGGAGAGACCAATCTCTGGTCTTGGAAAAGAGGTGGGCTTGGAGGGTGGGATGGAGAAGAAAGTCAAAAAGGCAGAGAAGTATTGTAGGTAAGCAGGCAGCTTTTGAAATCAAACTGCCTAGCTTTTCAATCTCTGTCCTGCCACTCATTAGCGGTATGTCTTCAGACAAGTTATTTATTAACTCTGTGCAACACATTCCTTATCTGTAAAATAAAGCTGTTATGAGTAACTAACTCCTGTGATTGTCATGGAGATTACATGAATTAATATTTGTGAAGTACTTAAAATAGTGCCGAGCACATGAGAAGCCCTATATGTGTTTGTTACATAAATAAACAAACAGCCAGTTGGAAGGGAAAACATTCCTGAGGGCTATGGGCCAGACATTGTGTTCACGGCTGAATTAGAGTCTGACCACTTGTTTAATGAAAATCACACTGGTGGGGAATGCAGCATGGATCCCCTCCAGTAAACTCTCACCTGCCTGGGAATGGAAACCACTATGATTGTTTTATGTGACCAATGGGAGAGCTTGCCTGCCATCAAGGTGACAGATGAGCAAGTGGGAAGTGCAAACATCCCTGCTGTGGGTGGCTGGACTATTTTTCTGAAAGAACCTGGAAGGTTTGTAATTATTTTTATTATTCATAATACACATAATGCAGTTCTCCGAGCTCATTTGGTGTTACCCAACATACAGAGTTGCACTGTTTCACTCGGTGGGCCATGTATCTTCTGGCATGAGTCTCCATCAGACTGTCTATCCCTGACTACCCAAGCAGTCCCAGTCTGTACCTATTCTGGCTATAACCATAGGGAGCAATTCTGGGCTCCACCAATTCAGAACACGTGCAGAACCAGGTGAGAGCCAGGGAGAGCAGACAGTTAATCAACAGATATTCAGAACTGAGGCCTAAAAGGGAAAAATGAAGGAAATAGAACAGTTTTACCAGGGAAGACCAAGGAGTGAGTTGACTGTAATTTCCAGGAATTCTAATGCATCGCTACATGAAGAGGAAGATAGTATTATAAATCTCCATTAAGGAAAAATGAGCACTGAGATACGATGTCAGTAACTTAGGTCAGATATAAAGAAGAACTTCCTGAGAGAAAAGGGGGATAGACACTACTGTGGACTGTTGGACAGGGCAGGGAGAGGCTGAAGGTCCTCATTCAAGCAGAGTTTTGAACTTGCAACAAGGTCTGCTGGAATAGTCCCAACGTAGTTCCTCGTAGAGGGAGGGAAATGAGCTAAAAGTCCCCTCAAGATCTCTTCCTATGAGTATAATAACTGGAAATGTTCATGGCAATAGCCTGAAGGTAGCACAGATGTCCCTAGGGACAGGGGGATGCAGAACTGGGGGCTGGGGCCCTTTTATTGACCCAGATTGCACAAAAGATGCTGTCTCACAGGGGAGACAAAGGTAACAAGCACCTTACCCCATCCCCAGCTTATTCTTTGTCTTTAAACTATCTGTCTCATTTAAGATAGTCAGGTCCAAGCTAGATTAGATTACAGCAAGGAAATAGGATTCTTTTAAGTAGATAATATAAAACATGTCTAGGGAAACTCAATGATAATTGCATTATCTCTGGCATGCTGTCAGGGAATTATCTGTATTGTATTAGGTGGTGGAAAGATGCCAAAAAGCTATTTAAAATGCAAGCCCAGTTGTGCTAGTCAATCAGTCGTTGGTTACAAATGAATTAAAAAGCTGGAAGTTTTCATATTCATAATTCGAGTCACCCTCCTATAACAACAGTGATGAGCGCTGAATACAATTAACAAGTGACAGCTTGAACAGGCAGAAAAAAATTCTTGTGATGATAATCTCATCTCCTGACCCTTCTTCCTCTTCCCCGCATCCAGTTCAGGCTGCTTGCAAAATGTCAGCCTCAAGAGCAGTGTTCAGCATCCCATGCATGCTTCCGTCACTGCTGAGAATTGTCAATAGTTCTCTTTCCTTGATACATTAACACTTGGCTCATAATATGTTCAATCTGGACTAAATGAGGGTAAAAACAAGGGTAATGATTTCCCTATCCCAAACCCCACTTCTTTCACTGGTGACTAGAAGGAAAGTACAAGATAGTTGTCAGCAGTATGCCAGGGCCAAGGGACCTTCTTGCCAATTACATGGCATCAGCCCCATTCAGTATTTCTTTCACTAGATCCTAATGAATGACAGAAAGATCTTTACTGTTAAAACCAATACAAAAAGAGTGCTTCACTGGCTGTGGCTATGAAAGCTGGGCCTATTTCTGATTCTAGAAGTCTGCAGTCCTAGTTGATCTTCCAGGCTTTAGAATATATTTCCTGTCCCAAGTGATAAGAGGACCCACTGTAATGGACGGAGTGGGAGGAGAGAGTGGAATTTCTGGAGACAACATAGGGAGAGTATTGTCCTCCCATCAATTTTTTTTTTTTTCTGGTCATGACTACAGATCTTATGGGTCTGGTAAGCCTCCATATATTCAAGAAAACCATTTCAGATCTTGACTTCTTAGGATACTATACAGTTCTCATAGTGCTATCTTAGAACTCACTCTCTATTCTGAGAAATGAGCTCTTTTTAGAGTGAACAAACGAGGAGTACAGAAGGAATACAAGATGAGCTCAAGATCTTTTATTGTTTCACACTCATTGTTTCTGTTGTCTAGGACACAATGAAAACAAGAGAAGCAAGGCTCTATTTTCAATAAAAGCTCAGAATCTCACAGGAAACAGAACCATCTTGAACAATGAAAGCAACTGAGCAATCCCAAAGAAGTTCCATTCAGCCCAAGAGATGCCATAATAAGGAAGTTCAATCTTTGCTTTTGATAGTCCATTACTCCTTCCTTTGGTAATACCCTGAATTTCCTTTGGAAAACAACTCCTCATGTGGTTTGGATGAGGCTGACTCCATCCCCATGACTTCACAGAAGAGCAGGTGACCCAGGCCTGACCAGTAAGAGTAAACCTCAAGATATTAACTAAAATTACTGGAAAAGAGGGTTTTCCTGCTAGAGTTGCTAAGCTAGTAGGACATAAGTCTAGAGCTGTTAGTGCCCATCTTTCTCAGCATCTGGGAAAACTTGGCCGAGACCAACAACATACAAAAAAGCAGAACCAAAAGACAGAAACAGATTCCTTATGACTGGCTGGAATACCTTGATCAAGCCATGCC
The DNA here is from genome assembly GCF_054177405.1 of Leptonychotes weddellii. Taxonomy (NCBI): domain Eukaryota; kingdom Metazoa; phylum Chordata; class Mammalia; order Carnivora; family Phocidae; genus Leptonychotes; species Leptonychotes weddellii. Next base: position 31,002,426 of record NC_138385.1, read on the forward strand.
TGATGTCAAACACCTCCACTGCACTGTTTGGTTACATGAATCAATTTTTCATTCAGAACCACTTTGGGTTGTTTTTTTTTTTTTTTCTTACACACAGCTGAAAAAGTACTGATTTGTATACGACCAAATAATTATATCTGTTACTTAGAGAGCACCTTGCAGTTCTTTTGAATCCAGTTAATTGAATGATTACTGGCTATACTGCTAATAGTGTCACTATTGCCTCAATTGTGCTATTGCTTCAACTTGACTAGAGTCCTTTAAAAAATATGAGCCCACAAAAAACAAATATTTTTCAATTCAGCAAATACAATCAATCTAGTTTAGCAAGACAGCTTGACCTTATTCTTAGTTTAAGAAGTCACTATTTCACCATACACTAAACCTCTTCAAGGATTATGGAATTTATTTTCCCCATTTTATTGTGACTTTACCTTTATTCATATATAGGCAATATATAAATGTGTTGTATTACTGCAATCACTGAAATTCTATGTATTTATTTCACTTATTAAAAATGTTCCGGACTCGGGAGCAAGATGGCGGAGGAGTAGGAGACCTGGATTTCGTCTCCTCTCAGGAATTCAGCTGGATAGGGATCAAACCATTCGGAACACCTACAAAC
>NC_138385.1:31003550-31018975 GCF_054177405.1 Leptonychotes weddellii
GGGGGTGGGAGGATGGGTTGGCCTGGTGGTGGGTATTGAGGAGGGCACGTTCTGCATGGAGCACTGGGTGTTATGCACAAACAATGAATCGTGGAACACTTCATCTAGAACTAATGATGTAATGTATGGGGATTAACATAAGAATAAAAAAAAATGTTCCATGTTTCTACCTGTTAAAAAAAGAGAAATCACTGTTTCATAGGTTTATTTAAAAGTACAATTATGTTCTAGGAAAAGAGGGCAGAGTCCCTTTGAAAGAAAAATATTAGTGTTGCGTCAGCTATAACACTGCTATGAGAAGTTTTTAATGAGTAAACATAACTGAGAATATAGAGAGGGAGCTACTGGTTTGACAGTGCAGGTGGAGGCAGAGATAAAAATATTAGGATGATCTGAATCTAAGGGAATGGGGAAACAAAGGAGGAAGTAGAGTAAAGGCTGAGAAACACAGGGAGAAGGTAGGGAAGAAGAAGGATTTTTCTGTCCTAAGCAAACCTTAGAATGAAGTCACCAACAGTCTAACCAGAGCTATACACAGCATAAGGGCAGAGATCGTGTACCACATTGCAAAATATTTTGGAAAATATTTCCAAATATACGTAAAATTATTTACCTACAAATGAGGTACATAATCCATCGTGAGTCACTAATATCTCAAGGCAAAATACATACTTAGGATGGGATATGATCATTAATGATAATGAATATAGTTTTTTTCTTTCAAATAGTCTTCTCAATAATTTTGTTTTGTTCTGCTTTTGGAAAACTGCTTTTCCAAACTAATTAGCTCACTACTCTCTTTACCTGATAAATCAATAGCTGATGAAAAGCTCAGGTCACAAATAGGAGAGGTGCCAGCTCTGCCATTTTATTGTTGTTCATTTGTGCTTACGTTATGAGTAGGATCTTGAATCCACAGTTGCTTTGAAAAAATATTTATGAAGCCACATATCCATTTTATGTTAGTTTAAAAACGGATAATATAATTCATAAATTCACCGAGGTAGACCTATGTAAACTGCAATGTAGTGCAATGTTCTGAAAGCCAATCAATGAGTTTCTGCTTGTGGAATTCTTACCCTTCCTTTAGCATATCTTGTAAATCTTAGGGGGAATGTGTCCCTCTAACATAGATAACGAATAAGGGTACCAATGTCAATTTGAGTATTAAATATAAGTACATCCTTTCATAATGAAAGTTACTATATCACTAGAATTTTTAACATTTTCTTCAAGCACACCATTCTGAAGACCACTAATCTAGAAACCCTCCTCAGCATAACACATGGACTGGCATCTTCCTAAAAGCCCTGAGTCATGTTTCATTTATTATTCACCAGATCAGTCTAATGTGATATTAGGAGCTACTCTGCCTACTTCTTTATTTTTATTGAAGTATGGTTGACATACCATATTATATTAGTTTCAGGTGTACATTTGACATTTATATACATTATAAAATGATCACAGTAAGTCTCGCTACCATCTGTCATCAGACAAAGTAATAATAATATTACTGACTATATTCCCTAGGTTGTACTATACATCCCTGTGACTTTTACATTTTTTATAACTGGAAGTTTGTACTTCTTAATCCCCTTCACCTATTTTGCCCATCCTTCACCCCTCTCCCCTCTGGCAATGACCAGTTTGTTCTCTGTATTTATGTGTATGTTTCTGTTTTGTTTTATTTGCTCATTTGTTTTTTAGATTCCACATATAAGTGAAATCATATGGCATTTGTCTTTCTCTGTCTGACTTATTTCACTTAGCATAACACCCTCTAGGTCCATTCATGTTGTTGCAAATAGCAAGATTGCATTGTTTTTATGGCTCAGTAATATTCCATTAGATTGTTTATCCATTCATCTATCAATGGACACTTGGGTTGTTTCCACATCTTGGCCATCGTAAATAATGCAGTAATAAACATAGGAGTGCTTATATCTTTTCAAAATAGTGTTTTCATGTTCTTTGGATAAATACCCAGGAGAGGAATTGCTGGATCATATGGAAGTTTTATTTTTAATTTTCTGAAAAACCTCCATACTGTTTTCCATAGTGACTACACCATCTTACATTCTGACCAACAGTGCACAGTGGTTCCCTTTCCTCCACATCTTAACCAGCACTTGTTTCTTGTCTTTTTTGACAATAGCCAGTCTGACAGGTATGAGGTGATAGCTCATTGTGGTTTTGGTTTGTATTTCCCTGATGATTACTGATTCTGCCTACTTCTTTTTTTTTTTAAGATTTTATTTATGAGAGAGAGAGAGAGAGAGAGAGAACACACAGGGAGAGTGAGAAGGAGAAGCAGACTCCCCACTGAGCAGAGAGCCCAATGTGGGGCTCGATCCCAAGACCCCGGGATCATGACCTGAGCTGAAGGTAGATGCTTAACTGACTGAGCCACCCGGGCGCCCCTAATTCTGCCTACTTCTTAAAGCCAGAATTGTCTTGTAGTCTTTGTGACTCCTAAAAATAAACTTTAAAAGGCAAATTTGTTTTCTTCGCTTATTTGTTGATAAAGGAATTAAAATGCCAATGCTGGTAGAAGCAAAATAATTTCAGACACTGTCAACCATAGTCTACCATGACTATGATTGCTTCCAGGAGCTCAGATCGTTGTACCATAGCTGATAACCAAGCAGCATTAATGTCTACTGAGTGGTAGCTGCTTAAATTGCTGGTAAAATATCTAATCAGAATCGTCAAGAATGAATCATTAACTCTTCATACAGCTAGCAAAAAACTGCTAGATTAAATTTCTCATTAAGTATACAGAGGCCAAAGACTTTGGAATAAGCAACAAGATGCCTTCAACTTATGGATGGATGTTAATAGGCTGCTCCACTGCCATTGGGGGAAATGAGCCAATTTCTCATCCTACAGATGCTGAAGAGGATTTCTTACCCCTTTGTACTTGGGGCTCCTGGGTGGCTCAGTGGTTTAAACATCAGACTCTTGATTTCGGCTCAGGTCATGATCTCAGGGTTGTGAGATCCAGCTCCATGTCGGGCTCTGTGCTGGGTGTGGAGCCTGCTTAAGATTCTCTCTCTCTCCCTCTCCCCCTGCACCCTCCCCACTCACGCGTGTGTGCTCTCTCTCAAAATAAATAAACAAAATCTTTAAAATAAACATACTCAAGGAGACAATTCTATTCCAGGTCTCTCTAAAGCCAATCATACTTTCCATCTTTACAAGTCCATTAAAAATAGGAGCCATCCCAGGTCATGATCCCAGGGTCCTGGGATCAAGCCCTGCATCGGGCTCCCTGCTCGGCCGGGAGCCTGCTTCTCCCTCTCCCACTCCCCCTGCTTGTGTTCCCTCTCGCTGTGTCTCTGTCTGTCAAAATAAATAAATAAAATCTTTTTAAAAAATAAATAAAAATAGGAGCCATCCATCACTGTAGGAAAACTCTTCATGAGGAGGCAAAGAAAGTAGGGGGAAGGGAGAAGACAGACCCCAAATTTAACCCAGAATTTTCAGATAGGTTTCATATAAGTTCCTATAACCAGAACTTATAGACAAAATAAGTAATGGGCTAGAGCAGACAAAATATCCCTCCAGTGCCCAATACTAATCCCTAAAACTCTTCCTTTAGGGATAGATTCATTATCAGGGGTTTAAGGCTATGGCAGCTATCAAAATACAAATATCCTATAGTTAGATATAGGGCGATTATAAAGTCATATGTTCTAAAACATTCACTGAAACCACTCTTTTTGCTTAATTGCAGAGTTAGTGCCTAATATGGTAGACTATTTTATTTGGATAAAGTTTAAAGAGGCCCTCTATTTCAGACTTTCACTTGCTTCACCAATCTTTTCTGGAATGTCCCTGACAGATAGGGCTCCAAAAGCTGACTGGGAACCCTTTTTTTTTAGCCCAAAGCAGCCCACTTAATGTAGGTGCTTCAAATTGAATCCAGATTGACCTCCCTAGAATGTCTACTTGGATTTGGTGCTGCTCCCTAGACCTTCAATCTGGAAACTAAGCAAGTAACACTGCCTCTCTCCAGCCCTTGACATAAAGGAAAACAATGTTGACAGATGGGAAATGTCCTGGTCTTCATGTGTTGGATACTAATCTGAAAGCCTTTATATACTCAGTAACCCTTATGCATTACTGGTAGGAATGCAAGATGGCAGTCACTGTGGACAACAATATGGTAGCTCCTCAAAAGTTTAGCATAGAATTACCATATGACCCAGCAACTCCACCTCTGGGTGTATACGCAAAAGAATTTAAAGCAGGGATTCAAGCAGATATTTGTTCACCTATGTTCATAGCAGCATTATCCACAGTCGCCAAAAAGTAGAAACAACCAAAGTGTTCATCAACAGATGAATGGCTAAACAAAATGTGGTATATTCATACAATGGAATATCAATTAGCCTTAAAAAGGAAGGAAATTCTAACACATGCTACAACATGGATGAACTTTGAAAACATTAAGCTAAGTGAAATAAGCTAGATACAAAAAGACAACTATTTTATTATTCCACTTACATGGGGTAACTAGAGTAATCAAATTCATAGATACAAAAAGCAGAATGGTGGTTGCCAGGGGTTGTGGGGAGGGGGAATGGAGAGAGATTTTTTGTTATGTATATTTTATCACACATTTTAAGAAAACTGGTTAAATCTGAATAAAGTCTGAAGCCTAACTAGTAATTAAAAAAAACAAAAACAAAAACAGGGGTACCTGGGTGGCAAAGTCGTCTGACTCTTGGTTTTGGCTCAGGTCGTGATCTCAGGGTTGTGAGATTGAGCCCCACATTGGGCTCCATACTCAGCATGGACTCTGCTTAAGATTCTCACTGCCTCTCTGTCTGCCCCTCCCCACTTTGCTAACACTCTCTCTTTCTCTCCATAATAAATAAATAAATTTTTTTAAAAACTAGTAAAAAAATATTCAATGGTAGAAACAGAACATGTCTACATGGCACCAAGAACTGGACCCAAGTCTCTACCTGTGATCTGGCCCCAGCAAGTACAACAGACTTTGTCACCTGCCTTCATGCGGAGAAGAGATGTTAATAAACACAGACTTATTCTCATACTACAACAATGATACTTTCTGAATGTTTACAATATGAAAGGCTTTGCTCCAAGCACCACTTACTTATTCACTGATTTAAATCCTCTCCATAGTCCGATAAAGTGAATAATGTTACTAGCCTTACTTTCCTGAGGAAAAACTGAAGCACGACACAACATTATGTGGCTTCTAAAATATTTAACACATAGTAAAATTGTAGAAAGCCCAGTCAGTTCTCCCCCTTGCCGTGATTATTCTGTTTTCTGTTTTGCTGGCTATTCCTCCCAACTTAGAATAAAGACACAGAGGTGAGCTTATCAGGTTTTCCCATAGGGCAAACATATTGAAGAAAACAAATATTGCTATTCGCAAACATACTTCTATGTCCCCTCCAGGGTCATTGGCAAGCCAATGTTGTGGGGAGGGGGTGAGGTCAGCCCGTTCAAACCCACATTGCAAGCCAACTTAGTCATTAGTACATCACCGTAATTAAATGTAGCAGCTCCTATGTAAATAGGTTTTAGGAGGGAGAGATAATATTGGTTGAACTTGGGAAAGAAAACATCCACTGACCAAGTGAAGGACACTGCAAGGTGACTAGGGAAATACTGAACGCTGAATATCTCACCGCCTATTCTGCCTCAGGCCCACCCTGCAAATATGTTTGCACTTCAACTTTGCTACTAGCAACCCTCTCTCAGAACCTCAGCTGGGTCCCCTCCCAGTGCTAGTTTAGGAGATTATGGAGATAGTACTCAAAACCCCAGCCTCAGTGTCTGGGAAGAAGAAAACCAAAACAGCAAGAGATCAGGAAAGCGTTTTAGAAGAATGGCCAAAGGACCCAGGATGTTTAGTTTGGAAAAGAGAATGTTTAGTGCCATGAGGCCTTGTTCATAATAGAATAGCAGTAGCTGTGGTTGTACTTGGTGCTAAGACTGATCTAAGTAATGCCTAGGCATCACATCTTTTAATTTCCACAAAAACCCAATAAAGAAAGTACTGCTGTTTCCCCTACATTGCAGGTGAGATAATTTTCGGCTAAGAGAGGGTAACTTTGCACAGTAAGTAGGTAGTAAAGCTGACCATACTACCTGATTACACACTCTCCATTCACCCCTATCACCAAAACCTATTTGTTTCTTCCATAGAAATTCCTACAGTTTGTACTCATTTTATTTTTTGTTCATTTTAGAGACTATAAACTCGAAAGGGGCAAGATCTATATCTAGTATTGTTCCACATTTTATCTCCACCAGCACAAAGCTGGTATATTATTTAGCACTCAATAAATACTTATGGGATGGAAGGAAGCAAAGAAGAAGGGAGAAACTAAAACCCAGGTAGCTCTAATGTCAGAACCTACGCTCTTAACCACTGAATTACACTGCTGAATTGTTATAGGCTGCCAGCATGAAATTTTGGCCAACACTCTGATTCAGTCATCTGCAAAGTTCACAACAAACCCAGATCCATGTGCTGTGTCAAAGCAGCCAAATCAACAGCAGGCAGAACTCCTAAGACAGTCTATTAAATGCTGTCTTACTCTGTGTGCCACCCCCATGGTCCAATTCTAGGCAGCACTGTTCTTACTGGAATACACATTCTAATAAAGCATCCTACCATGCTGGGCTGGTCTGGGGTGTGGCTCACACAAGCAGATCCACAATTTTCTTGGGAAGCAAATATGCCAATGCGCTTTTCCTGCATTCCAGTGGCCTTGGTACAAGAATCATCTATTTCACCTTCTGTCCCTATGTTTTAATTATTCCTCTTTCTAAGCTCCTCAGTGGCTTTGCTATAAAAAAAAAAAAACAACGTTAAAATTAAAAGAACATTTTCCTGATTAAATCCCCTCCCTGCACTTGCAAACCTTCAGTTGTCTATTTATGACTGTGAGCTTCATTTTACTAAGTTCTATTTCTAGGCCACTAATATCATCTCATGCAGAGAAAGATGTATTCAGCATTCCATGTGGTGTCGTTTTCTGAAGGGGGTGAAGTCTCATCTCCAAAGCCTTATTATTCTTTTTTTACAGAGTTTTAAAACACATAAACCAACTGTTTTGAAGGAATAGCTCCCTTATGTCCTTGCCATTCCTATTACTGGATTTTAATGGTGAGGAATGAATGCATATCCCATGACATAGTAGAGACAATTCTCAAGGAAAAATAGCTCCCCTTCAGGGAAAATATGATGTTCTCTAGAACTTGGTGAAATCCAAGCTAAAATGCAAACTTTTATTCTCAAGTTCACAAAGAAGCTGAAAAATCTAAGACCTGCTACCATGAGCCTTTTCCTCCTTGGATGTGATGCCCTGAAGCCCATCTGAAAATTTTGGTTGAAACTTTAATGAATGCAAATCAACTATGTCAATGGTTTGTGTTGCTCATTTTTGTGGAGTCCCCACCGGCTCTAGAGAGCTCAGCTTGAATCTGGGATGAAAAGATACAGGGATTTCTGATCTTCAGGAAAATAATAAACATGAATTTTGGATAAGATATAATGAAAATGAAGTAACGTACAAGAAATGAAAAGATTAGCTGTGTATGCCAATATCTTCAATGTTCTTGTTATTGTTGAACTAAGTAATACAGAACTAAACATATCGTAACTGCACATTATCACATAATCCATTACATCATATTCTGTAGCTTAAACATAATGAAATCTATCATCAAATAATCACTTAATATGTGTCAGCTACTGTGCCATGTGCACATTTATTCAATTATTCAATTTTCACAACATGACCCTATGACATAGGTACTATTACTATTCTCATTTTACACACGGGGAAGCAGAAGTACAGAGAGGTAAATAACTTGCCCCATGATCACAGAGCTCATAAGGGACAAAGCTGAGATTATAACACAGGTCTGTCTGACTCTAAACATCACACTCTTAGCTACTGTCTTATAATGACTCTCAGATAAGACAAGGAGTAAAGGTTTAAGAGGGCTAGGTGAAAAAATATATATATATAAAGCATGAATAATCATAGTTAAGCTGTTTTTACAGTAAAGCAAACTCTAAGAATCTAAATATTCTAAGCCAGCTTTGAAATAAAACTGAAAATTATCCTAACATCTAAGAAAACACCTTTGGAAAAAAGAATGCAGTTAACAAGAGGAGAATTTCAGAATAGGCAATCTATAAAGAGAGAAGAAGCTGGGGGTAGGGAGGAGTAACTGCTAACAAGTATGGGATAATGAAAATGTTCTGGAATTAGTGGTGATGATTGCACAACTCTGTGAATATATTAAAAATCATTGACTTGCATGCTTTAAAAGGGCAAATTGTATGGTATATCTCAATAAAACTGTTATTAAAAAAACACTACAGGGTGCCTGGGTGGCTCAGTCGTTGGGCGTCTGCCTTCGGCTCAGGTCATGATCCCAGGATCCTGGGATCGAGTCCCACATCGGGCTCCCTGCTCGGCGGGAAGCCTGCTTCTCCCTCCCCCACTCCCCCTGCTTGTGTTCCTGCTCTCGCTATCTCTCTCTCTGTCAAATAAATAAATAAAATCTTAAAAAAAACAAAACACTACAACAAAAACTTATGATGTACTATGTGCTGGCTAACTGAACATAATAAAAAAAAAAAAAACAAGAGGTGAGAATGAAATCAGAAGTATATGATGGCAGAAACTTGCTTCAGAAATAAAGATCTAAAAGGGCTAGAGGGGCACCTGGGTGGCTCAGTTGGTTAAGCGACTGTCTTCGGCTCAGGTCATGATCTCAGGGTCCTCGGATCAAGCCCCGCATTGGGCTCCCTGCTCGGCGGGAAGCCTGTTTCTCTCTCTCCCACTCCCCCTGCTTGTGTTCCCTCTCTCGCTGTCTCTCTCTCTGTCAAATAAATAAATGAAATCTTAAAAAATATAAAAATAAAATAAAAAGGCTAGAGGTTCAAGGTCATTTGTGATCTACTTCTCCTGAGACACCAGGAGCCCTACTCACAAGGTTTCCAGAACACCTAGGAGACAACAGCACTGCCTGCCCACACAGTGCCTCCTTCTGGGCATTTGTGTATGGTGGTAGGAGTGGGTGGGGAAAGGGTAGTTACATAGAACCTTCTTTCTTAGGGGCATTTTGGTAAATAGGTTGATCTTGCTTCTAACCCAATCCTGTTTATAGAGAGCTGATTGGTGCATCAATCTGAAGGGCTATGTTGTCATCACTAGGAACCCAAGAAAAATTCACTGTGAACTGATAAAAGGATTTTAAGTCTAGATAGACCACAGTACAGTCCTTCAGCCTGTGATATCACATTGGGGCTTTGCTACATATCATACCTGGAAGGTTCTTAAGAGACTCAAAAATTGCCCTTTCTCCCAAGGACTGCAAAAAGCAGTTGGGCTGTGCTCCTCAGGTCAATTTCTGATCTAAAAACAGGATAGAGTATCTATGGTTGTGTCTTTACATACACACCCAGCCTTTCTGATAATTTAACCTGTTTGTAAGCAATTTAAAAGGTTTCCTTATCTAGCAAGACAGATAATGAAACTGACTTTCTCATTTGATTAGAATGGCAGCTTAATTGAGGCCATAGGTACACGAGAGCTATATTGACTTTTTCAGTCTTCCCAAATGGCCTTTACTATTATTGGACATCATCCTAGCTCCTGGAAACAATTTTAGTGAAGAACACAAAGATCTTATTTGCTTAATCGATTAGTGAAAGAATACAGATAAACTGTTGCCAAGTCACCTCTTGGCCTCAGAACTACTATTATAAGGACATGATCCTGCAGGCAGAACAATATCTGAGTTTGATTAATGATGGTGAGGACTCTCAGATCAAGTATGTCTCCTGAACTGGCCACTCCCACTATTTCCCAACACTGCAGAGGTCCTATTTCCCAACACTTCAGAAGTCATAATTTGTATAAGCACCAATGATTTATAAAGAAACAAGAGGAACACGAACATCTTCTCTACACAAACAATTATTTAGTGACCTTTTCAGTTGAACTCCTCTTCAACTAACAGTAGTTTGGAATCATAGCACTGTCTGTTAATCTCCAGGGTAATTTTCCCTGCCATGGCAATAGGTACTCTGATTTAATCTTTGACTTCAGTACCACAAGTCCTTGTTCTTAGCAAACTGAGCAGTGCCCTGGTCTAATAGCTGTCTAAATAGGACATATTTTCAGGCCATGGAATTCAATGGGGTCAGTCTGTATAAGGTCTCTGATTTCCATTACTACTGCTAAATATATGTTTAGAATAAGCATAAGCTAGAGGAGTAGGGCCCAGTGCTGTGACCCTGCATTCAATTCTATTAAATATCTAATTCAATGGTTCAAGCCATATTTTAGAGCCCCAAGATTCTATGGTGGGTCTTAGGGGCCTCTAGAGAAGCTTTAAGGGGCAAGACTAACTGGGCAGGCACGGGATCCCAACCTATTTTCTGCTTCCCCAGAACAATTCTATTTATCTGTTTGATTTATTGGGGTTCCATAGAAGATTTCATTTGAAAACAGTGATACTCCTTTTTTAAAAAATATTAATTTTATAAGCCACTACTGCAATTAATCCGGACATGATTGACCATTAACATGGATGGGGTTTGCAAGTAATGAAATTGGGGTGTCAAGAATAGCCCTTGTTTAAAAATACATGATTAAGTTTGCCATCCATTAATTTATCACATCCATTTTGAAGCAATGTTTTCAGCCTAAATCACAGTCAAGTACTTCCAGATAGTCATAAGTACAAAGTAGAAAATATAACAGGATGATGGCATAGCATGATCAGAGTGGTAGACAATGGAACAATGTTAGATAGGATGAGAGTCAGAGAAGATCCCCAGGAGGTGACACTGGGATGAGATGATATGGAGAGAAAAATAAAACATTCAGCTGGTACTCAGTGAACCAGTGCAATATATGCAGTAAGTCAGGATGAGGTCAGAGAAATAGTTCATGCAGCCACCAAATGAGTTTAAGTATGGATTGATTAACATTTGCAAAACATTAGTCCTGGAGCTGGTTGTGGAGGAGGACAAGAGAGGAATTGGGAAAGCATTAAGGAGACTATTATAATAGTTCAGTTGAGCAAAGATGGTGACTAACTACTAATGGTAACAGGGGAGATTAAGAAAAGTAGATATATGTGGGATATACTTTTAGAGGTAAATTTGAGAGCACATGTTGATGAATCAAATGTGATTTGTGAGAAAAAAAGAGAAATCAAGGATGATTCTTGTGTTTTAAAAGGGTTATGCATTTGGATGAATGATATAGTACCACTAAGGGAGATTTAAAAAATACTGTGTAATGAACAGATAGGTTTAACCACTTCAGAGGAGGGAAGTAGGGAACAGAATCAAGTGAATTATGTTTTGAGCATATTATGTTTGCAATACCTATTGGACATCCAAGAGATACCAAGAAGCCAATCGGATATAGGTGTCCAAAGTACTAGGAAGATATAAATTTGGGATTAGTAAGCATAGAAATGATATAAAAGCAATAAAACTAAATGAGATCACCTACATAATGGGTATAGATAGAGAAGAGAAGGAAAGATACAATTAAGCACTGAGGAAACCCCAATTTTAGAAGCTAGAGAAAGGGGTTTCCAACAAAATAGCAGAGAAAAAGCATTCTACCAGGTAGGAGGAAAACCAGGACATGAAAGTTTGGAGAGGAGAGTGTTTTAGAAAGGAGGGTGTGGTTACCTCTGTCAAAAGTTTCTGAGAGGTAGAATAAGGTAAACACAGAGTGATGATGGGATTTCAGGATTTGCCAATGAGTAGGAAGATTGGGGGGAAAGGGGCAAGTCATTACAGTCTTCCCACCTTTTGTGAGATCTTATCACTTGGCTGGCCACCTACTTTAGAGGGATAAGAATAGCCATAGTCAGTAGAGACCTTTATGAAAGAACTAGAGAGAAAGTTATAGAGAGGAATTTATAAAGAGAAAGCATTGCAAATAAACATATTCTTTTTTTTATTATGTTATGTTAATCACCATAATTACATCATTAGTATTTGAAGTAGTGTTCCATGATTCATTGTTTGCATATAACACGCAGTGCTCCATGCAGAACGTGCCCTCTTTAATACCCATCACCAGGCTAACCCATCCTCCCAACCCCCTCCCCTCTAGAACCCTCAGTTTGTTTTTCAGAGTCCATAGTCTCTCGTGGTTCATCTCCCCCTCCGATTTCCCCCCTTCATTCTTCCCCTCCTGCTATCTTCTTCTTTTTTTTTTTTTAACACATAATGTATGCAAATAAACATATTCTTTTCAACTGTTGCTTAAAACTATTGCTAGGAGTAGGATCTGGCCCCATAAATTTTAACAGATCAAGTCTTTGATTTACAGGGGACTAAAGGCCATAAATGACCACAGATGTGCCTAGAGAAAAGTGTACTTCCTCTACCACCCCAGAAAAGAGCAATATTTAATAGAGATTCAAAATGTACAAAAGGGAACTTCCAATATTAACCCTGTGCAAACGACATGTAAGTAATCTCAGAGGAAAGATGTGTAGGTAATTTAAAACCACAATCTATATCTAAAGAAGATATCCTAAAAGCCCCAGCCCCTTATGAGTATTGCAACATATAATCAACACACCCTCTTCTGATGCACTGCCTACTTTGTTGGCCCATGTCTAGCCAGCTCTTTTCCCATTGACTTGTTTTTTTTCCCCAGTATATATATTTTAACACATGGTAGAGATAAGGCTTCTAATTCAGACTGGTGAAATAGAATCATAATTACCACTGGGCACTCAATACTGGCTAGTTCAAAAATAGGCACGTATTGAATGGAGCACTGGGTGTTATACGCAAACAATGAATTATGGAACACTACATCAAAAACTAATGATGTAATGTATGGTGATTAACATAACATAATAAAATAAAATTAAAATAAAATAAAATAAAACGCTGAACCTAAACCAAAAAAAAAAGATACCTCTATAATGGTTTTTTTAAATCCCTCATATTAAAATTAATGCAGATCAATTAACTCTTTGCAGTGTGGAAGTGTTTGTACGTATGTGTGTGTCTGTGTATGCACATATGCATCTATGAATCTAGGCACACTGTACATTTGAGAAATGAGCTGTTCAGGATGATCAACCCCATTATATTTACCTCTACTACCAGACCAAGAATTTGATTCAGACCTTATTTTGTATAGACACAGTTCATAAATTGTTTTGTATGTGCTCCTTTTTTAAGGAAAAATATCTTCATATAATTCCAACATTTTTTTCCTTGACTTAAGTCTATCAAGAACCTCATTTTATGACCTCTTAAGTCATGAATGACCTCTTAATGACCTCTTAGGTCATCACAAATCTCAATTATACAAGGACATTTTAGAGGAGTATGAGCTATACACTTCTTTGCCAAAGGGCCCCACGAACAAGTCTTTCCCTTAACACAGGTAGAACTCCTTTATGCCTCAGGGCTTTGTATCTGTTGCTCCCTCTGCTGGTAATTGCTTACCTACTTCTGGGACCCTAGTGCCCTTACCTAATTTCAGCACAAAGAGTATTATTACCTAGCCCCTTAGCTTAGAAGTTATACATAGTTATATACTCCATGGTATTCTACAGTTCTCCAGAGTAATACTCTGCACAACTTCAATCACGTGCTTTACCTCTGACACAAATTTTATATCTTGAAGTCCCTGTCAGACAGTCAGTATTCAAGAAATGTTGGACTTACAGGTAAATTCTATCAAATATTTAAAGAAGAGTTAATACCTATACAGATGAGTGAAAAGAAGGGGCACATGCACCCCAATGTTCATAGCACCAATGTCCACAATAGCCAAACTGTGGAAGGAGCCAAGATACCCTTCAACAGATGAATGGATAAAGAAGATGTGGTACATATACACAATGGAACATTATTCAGCCATCAGAAATGATGAATACCTACCATTTGCATTGACATGGATGGAACTGAAGGGGATTATGTTAAGTGAAGTAAGTCAAGCAGAGAAAGACAATCATCATACGGTTTCATTCATATGTGGAACATAAGCAATAGCATGGAGGACCATAGGGGAAGGGAGGGAAATCCAAAGGGGGAGAAATCAGAGAGGGAGATGAACCATGAGAAGCTATGGACCCCGAGAAACAATCTGGGAGTTTCAGAGGGGAGGTGGTTGGGGGCAGGGGGTAATAGGGTGATGGGTATTGAGGAGGGCACATGCTGTGATGAGCACTGGGTGTTATACTTAACTAATAAATCATTGAACACTGCATCAAGGACTAATTATGTACTGTACAGCGGCTAACTGAACATAATAAATAAATAAATAAATAAATAAATAAATAAATAAATAAAATCCTAAAAAATACCTATTTTTCTCAAACAGTTCCAAAAAATGGGAAAGAAAAGAAAGCTTCCAAAATCATTCTATGAGGACAGCACTACCCTGATACCAAAACCAGATAAAGACATTACAAAAGAAAAGAAAAATACTGGCCAATATCTCTGATAAACATAGATGCAAAAATCCTCAAGAAAATATTAGCAAACCAAATCCAACAATACATTTTTTAAAAACCATTCATCATGGTCAAGTAGGATTTATTCCAGGGATGCAGGGGTGGTTCAATATTTATAGATCAATCAGCATGGTGTATCACACTAACAAGAGAAAGGATAAAAACCATGTGATCATCTCGATAGATACAGAAAAATCATTTGACAAAGTACAACATCCATTCATGATAAAACCTCTTAACAAAATAGGCTTAGAGGGAATACACCTCAACATAATAAAGGCCATATAAGAAAAACCCATAACTAACATCATAGTCAATGATACAAAATTGAGAGCTATTCCTCTAAGATAAGGGACAAGGATATCCACCCTCACCACTTTTATTCAACATAGTATTGGAAGTCCTACCCACAGCAATTAGACAACAAAAAGAAATAAAAGGTATCTGAATTGGCAAAAGAAAAATTTCACTATTTGCACATAACATAATACTATATATAGAAAACCCTAGACTCAACCAAAAAACTACTAGAACTGAAAAATTAATTAAGACAAGTCACAAGATACAAAAATAATATACAAGAAACTGTTGCATTTCTATACACTAATAAAGAAATAGCAGATACCATACGATCCAGCAATTGCACTACTGGGTATTTACCCCAAAGAAACAAATGTAGGGATCCGAAGGGGTAGGTGCACCCCGATGTTTATAGCAACAATGTCCACAATAGCCAAACTGTGGAAAGAGCCAAGATGTCCATTGACAGATGAATGGATAAAGAAGATGTGGTATATATATACAATGGAATATTATGCAGCCAAAAAAGCAATGAGATCTTGCCATTTGCAATGACGTGGATGGAACTGGAGGGTATTATGCTGAGCGAAATAAGTCAA
>NC_138385.1:31019475-31073341 GCF_054177405.1 Leptonychotes weddellii
ATATATGTTAAGAAAAAAAAAAAAGGAAGAGGATAGCAGGAGGGGAAGAATGAAGGGGGGGAATCAGAGGGGGAGACGAACCATGAGAGACGATGGACTCTGAAAAACAAACTGAGGGTTCTAGAGGGGAGGGGGGTGGGAGGATGGGTTGGCCTGGTGATGGGTATTAAGGAGGGCACGTTCTGCATGGAGCACTGGGTGTTATGCACGGACAATGAATCATGGAACACTACATCTAAAACTAATGATGTAATGTATGGTGATTAACATAACAATAAAAAAATAAAAATAAAAGAAGTAGCAGAAATAGAAATTAAGAAAACAATCCCATTTATAATTGTACCAAAAATAATGAAATACTTAGGAATAGGGGCACCGGGGTGGCTCAGTCAGCTAAGCATCAGACTCTTAATTTTGGCTCAGGTCATGATCTCAGGGTCATGAGATCAAGCCCCACATTGGGCTCTGCACTAGGCATGGAGCCTGCTTAAGATTCTCTCTCTCCCTCTCCTTTTGCCCCTCCCACCCCCACCCCCCTATGCTCTCTCTCTCTCTCCCTCCCTCTCCCTCTAAAAAAAAATACTTAGGAATAAACTTAACCAAGGAGATGAAAAACTTGTACTCTGACAACTATAAAACAATGATAAAAGAAATTGAAGATGACACAAACAAATGGAAAGATATTTCATGGTCATGAAATGGAAGAACCAATATTGTGACAATATCCATACTACCCAAATAATCTACAGATTTAATCAAATCCCTATCAAAATATCCAAACCCTATCAAAATACCAATAACATTTTTCACAGAACTAGAACAAATAATAATAAAACTTGCATGGAATCACAAAAGACCTCAAATAGCCAAAACAATCCTGAGAAAGAAGAACAAAACTTGGAGATATCACAATCTCAGATTTCAAGATATACTACAAAGCTGTAATAATCAAAACAGTATGGTACTGGCACAAAAATACACACATAGATCAAAGGCACAGAAAAGAGAGCCCAGAAATAAGCCCATGTTTGTATGGTCAGTCAATCTATGACATAGGAGGCAAGAATATGCAATGGGGAAAAGACAGTCTCTTCAACAAATGGTGCTGGGGAAACTGTACAGCTATATGCAAAAGAAGGAAACTGGACCACTTTGTTACACCATACATAAAAATAAACTTAAGATGGATTAAAGACCTGAATGTGAGACCTGAAACCATAAAACTCCTAGAAAAAAACATAGACAGTAATTTCTTTGACATTAGTCATAGAAACATTTTTCTAGATATATTTCCTCAGGCAAAGGAAACAAAAGCAAAAATAAACTATCAGGACTAAACCAAAATAAAAAGCTTCTACATGGCAAAGGAAACAATCAGCAAAACTAAAAGACAACCTACTGAATGAGAGAAGATATGTGCAAATGATACATCTGATAAGGGGTTAATATACAAAATATATAAAGAATTGATACAACTAAACACCAAAACCCCACAAATATTCCAATTAAAAAATGAGCAGAGGACCTGAGTCGACATTTTTCCAAACAAGATATACAGATGGCCAACAGACACATGAAAAGATGCTCAACATCACTCATCATCAGGGAAATGCAAATCAAAAACACAATGAGATATCACCTCACACCTGTCAGAATGGCTAAAATAAAAAATATAAGAAATTACAATTGTTGTCAAGTATGTGGAGAAAAAGGAACCCTCATGCACTGTTAGTGGGAATGCAAACTGATGCAGCCACCATGGAAAACATTATGGAGGTTCTTCAAAAAATTAAAATTAGAATTACCATATGATCCAATAATTCCACTACTGGGTATTTATCCAAAGAAAACAAAACACTAATTAAAAAAGACATATGCACCCCTATGATTATTGCAGCATTATTTACAATAGTGAAGATACGAAAGCAACTCGAGTATCCATTGATAGATGAATGGATAAAGAAGATGTGGTGTATATATATTTCATATACATATACACCACATCTTCTTTATCTATACACTAATAAAGAAGTAGCAGAAATAGAAATTAAGAAAACAATCCCATTTATAATTGTACCAAAAATAATAAAATACTTAGGAATATATATATATATATATTCCTAAGTATTTTAGGAATATTACTGAGCCATAAAAAGAATGAGCTCTTGCCATTTGCAACAACATGAATGGATCTGGAGAGTATAATGCTAAGTGAAATAAGTCAGTCAGAGAAAGACAAATACCATACAATTGCACTCATATGTGGAATAAAAGAAACAAAACAAATGAACAAAGAATAAAAGAGACAAACAAAAAAACAGACTCTTAAATCCAGAAAACAAACTGCTGGTTTTCAGAGGGGAAGTGGATGGAGGAAAGGTTAAAATAGATAAAGGGGATCAAGAAAAAAAGAGAGAAAAAAAGAAAAAAACAAGAAATGTTGGATGGATGGATGGATAGATGGAAAGATGGGTAGAGGGATAAATGAGTGGATGGCTAAGTGAATGGATGAGTAAATTCATGAATGGATATCATAAATAGGTTATAGGAAAAATATAAATATTCATAGAAGTATAAATATTCACAGAACTATTGAATAAGGGAGGACAAAAGGACCTAAATTACCTTTTAGTGTAATCCTTATCTTTCATAACTTCAGAAACTGAGCCCAGGGAAAGGAATATGGCCTGGTTAAGATCTCTAGTTAGTGGAAAAGTCAGGAACAGAATCTAGGTCTCCCGATATCCAAGCCATTCATTCACTTATACATTTATTTATTCATTGAATATTTATGGGGAGGCTACTACATGCCAGACACCACTCTAGGCTCTGAGGATACATTAGTAAGTAATTCAGATGAAAATCCCTGCCCTCATGGAGCTTATATACTAGTGGGAAGAGAAAGACAATAAACAGGTTAGTAAGTAAATTATGTGTTAGAAGGTGGCAAATCTGGGGCACCTGGGTGGCTCAGTTGGTTAAGCGTCTGCCTTAGGCTCAGGTCATGATCCCAGCATCCCGGAATCGAGCCCTACATCGGACTCCCTGCTCAGCAGGTAGCCTGCTTCTCCCTCTCCCTCTGCCTGCTGCTCCCCCTGCTTGTGTTCGCTCTCTCTCTCTCTCTCTATCAAATAAATAAATAACCTTCTTAAAAAGTGGCAAATCCATCTCTGTTCCTTGAACATATGCCCAACTCATTTTCATTTCATTTCTTCTTAAGATTAAAAAAAAGGGGGCGCCTGGGTGGCTCAGTTGGTTGGGCGGCTGCCTTCGGCTCGGGTCATGGTCCTGGAGTCCCAGGATCGAGTCCCGCATCGGGCTCCCTGCTCGGCGAGGAGCCTGCTTCTCCCTCTGACCCTCCCCCCTCTCATGTACTCTCTCTCATTCTTGCTCTCTCAAATGAATAAATAAATCTTTAAAAAAAAAAAAGAATAAAAAAAAGGGGGCACCTGGATGGCACAATCAGTTAATCATCTGACTCTTGGTTTCAGCTCAGGTCCTGATCTCAGGGTCATGAGATCAAGCCCTGTGTGTCAGGCTCCATGCTCAATGCAGAGTCTGCCTGAGACTCTCTCTTGCTCTCCCTCTGCCTTCCTCCCTCAAATAAATAAATAAATATATTTTTAAAAAAAGAATTAAAAAATAGTATATCCAAATTTCTTTCCTTCTGCCCCATTTATCCACTCATACACATATCTCTTCAGAGCACGCTGCCCTCGCTACAGACCATCACAACCCCAGATCTCTTTAGTATTCCATTTTCTGCCCAGTCGCATTTTTTGCTGAGTCCTAATCCCTCACCATGTGCTCAGTATCAGACACTCAGATGAGGCCCTCTGCTCTGAACCTCTCTTCTTTTGCTTCTCTGTACCATGGAAAAGAAGTCAGGGATTAGCTATTTATGAGGCTGTGAAGAGAAGCCAGTCATGAAAGTGACATCTACAGAAACTAATTTGGGACTTCTGCTTCCAGAAATATGTGGTCGACATACTTTTCCCTATTTCTCCCACTAAGTACAACTAAAATCCTGAAAATTACATAAAAAGCAAGCATAAGAAGATTCTGAAGGGTGAAGAGAAGAAAGTACAGCAGCTAGAGACCTCAGGACCAGAAACCAACATGGAGATATGGTCCTTGGGTTTTTGTTTTGCTTGTATATCTCAGCAAATAACCTGGTAGTGGAAGAAACCAATAACCTGGTAATGCCAATGGATGCAGTCCAAAAAATTGCCAACAAAAGTCTGCTTTTTCTAGCCAGAGAATCAGGAAAGAAGAAGCCTAACAAGAGAGAAAACTTTTAAACAATATTGCAGTGCAATACTGCAATGTTACTCTATTCCAGCTATACACCACAGAAAAACTTGTGACCTCATCCAAACCAGTAAAGGAAGAATGGACAGCTTAGACTTCCACACTTACAAGGTTGCAACGAGGCAGCCCAACTTCCATGCTAGGGTGGTACCAAATAATGCCAAGCAAGAAGCTGACACTTTCATCACTGTATGACCAGAATGAGCCACATTGTCAGTGGAGGCCAGGTGGGGCAACTAGACTTCCACCCATCCCCAGCATTAACAGGGCTCCATTCCTGTCCCCATTCCACCTAACTGCAGAATACACATTCTTTTCAAGTACATATGTACATATAACAAGATAGACCATATCCTGAGCCATAAAAAAACCCAACAAATTTAAAAGAATTAAACTCACACGTAATGCATTCTTTGACCACAATGGAATCAAACTAAAAACCAATAATAGAAAGATAAAAGGAAAATATCTAAAAATCCTGGTAACTAACAAATACATTTCTTTTTTTTTTTTTTTTTTTGAGAGAGAGAGAGATAGCATGTGCACGAGTGCAGGGAGGGGGCAGAGGGAAAGAGAGAGAATCTTAAGCAGGCTCCATGCTCAGCACAGAGCACCACATAGGAATCAATCTCACGACCCTGAGATCATGGCCTGAGACAAAATCAAGAATTCGACACTTAATAAACTGAGCCACCCAGGTGCCCCTAAAGAATACATTTCTAAATAATACATGACTGAAAGAAGAACTCTTAATGGAAATTTTTTAAACATGTGGAAATGAATGACAGGAAAATACAACATCAAAATTTGTAAGACACAGATAAAGCTGTCCTGAGAAGGAAATTTATAACAATAAATGCATACATTAGAAAAGAGGGAACTCTCAAAACAATAATCTAAGCACTCACCTCAAGAACCAAATAAAAGAGCAAAATAAAACCAAATCAAACATAAGGAAGAAAATAATAAAGAACAAAAATCAATGAAATTGAAAACAAAAACAATAGGAAAAAATCAATGAAACAAAGAGCTAATTCTTTGAAGAGGATTAATAAAATTGACAACTCTCTAGAAAGACTGAAGAAGAGAAAGAGAGAGAAGTCACAAATTACCCCAGGGAAACTCAAACAACACTTATCACTCCAAATCCTGCAGATATCACAAGGATATTAAAGGAATACTATTAAAAAAACAAAAAACAAAAAACCTCGGGCGCCTGGGTGGCTCAGTTGGTTAAGCGGCTGCCTTCAGCTCAGGTCATGATCATAGGGTCCTGGGATCAAGTCCCACGTCAGGCTCCCTGCTCAGTGGGGAGCCTGCTTCTCCCTCTCCCTCTGCCATTCTCCCTGCTCGTGCACATGCTCTCTCTCTTTCCCTCTCTCTCTGTCAAATAAATGAATAAAATCTTTAAAATTAAAAATAAATCCTCTACAAAAATTTGAGAACTTAGATGAAATGAACTAATGCCTCAAAAAACAAAATCTACCACAATTTATCCAATATGAAATAGATAATATGAACAGGTCTATCACTATTAAGGAAATTAAAGTTGTAATTTTAAAACTACCCAAAAATTATCTCTAAGCCCAGATGGTTTCACTAGAGAATTCTATCCAAACACTTAAAGTATTAATACCAACTCTATACAATCTCCTCCAGAAAAGAGAAGAGGAGGGAATACTCTTCAATTCATTTCATGAAGCTAGTATTATCCTGATACCAAAACCAGACCAAGAAAGTACAAAGAAAGAAAATTTCAGACCAATATTCCTCATGAACATAGGCACAATAATCCTTCACAATATATTAGCAATTAGAATTCAGCAATATATGAAGTGAATTATAAATGATGACCTAGTGGGGTTTATTCCAAGGATTCAAGACTGGTTCAGTATTCAAAAAGCATTCAATATAATCCACTGCATTTGCAGATTAAATAAAGAAATCAGATAATTATATCAATTGATGCAGAAAAAGCATTTGACAAAATTCAACACCTCTTTATGATAAAAGCTCTCAGAAAAACAGGAATAGAAGGAAATGTTCTCAACTTAATAAAGAGAATCTACAAAACACCTATAGCTAACATTATAAGTAATGCCGAAGGGGCGCTTGGGTGGCTCAGTCATTAAGCATCTACCTTCGACTCAGGTCATGATCCCAGGATCCTGTGATGGAGTCCCATATCAGGCTCCTTGCTTGGCGAGGAGCGTGCTTCTCCCTCTCCCACTTGCCCTGCTTGTGTTCCCTCTCTCACTGTGTCTCTCTCTGTCAAATAAATAAATAAATAAATAAATAAATAAATAAATAAATAAATAAATAAAATCTTTAAAAAAAATAAGTAATGCTGAAAGATTGAACGTTCCATTCCCAAGACTGGGAACAAGCCAAGGATGTATGCTCTCACCAATTTTATTCAACACAGTGATGGAAGTTTTAGCCAGTACAATAAGGCAAGAAAAGTAAATAAAAGGCACACAGATCACAAAGGAAGAAATACAACTGTTCCTATTTATAGATGGCATGACTGTCTATGTAGAAAATCCTGAGGAATTTACAAAATCTATAAAGCTTTGCCTAGGACTATTAAAGGAATTCAGCAAGATTGCAGGATATAAGATAAACATAGAAAAACAATTGTATTTCTATATATTAGTGATAAAAATGTACAGACTAAAATTAAAAATACAATTTATTCAAAATATGAACTACTTAGGTTTAACAAAACATGTGCAAGACTTGTATGCTGAAAACTATATATTGATGAAGGAAGTCAAAGAACATCTAAATAAATGGAGAGACATACTGTGTTCATGGATTGGAAGAACAACAGTTCAGTACAGTAATGATGACAATTCTTCCCAGATTGATACATGGGTTTAATTCCTATCAAATTCCTATCAAAATGTCAGCAAGATGTTTTGTAGACATGGACAGGTTTATTCTAAAATTTTATGGAAAAGCAAAGGAACTAGAATAACTAAAGCAATTTGAAAAAGAAGAGCAAAGTGGTAAGAATCAGAGACAAGTGATAAAAATCAGTCTACTTGATTTCAAGAATTACTACATAGCTATAATAAGATGGCATGGTTATTAATAGAGAGATACACATAGATCAAGAGAACAAAATAGAGAATCCAGAAATAGATCAACACAAATATGCCCATATGATTTTTTACAAAGGTGCAAAAGCAATTCAGTGGAGAAAAGACGGCTTTTTCAAAAATGGTGGTGAGCACTTTGACATTTATGAGGGAAAAAAAACCTTGACCTGAACCTCACACACACAAATTATAGCCCCAAAAAAATTTCAAAGTGAATCACTACCTTAAATGTAAAATCTAAAATGATGAGCAAGAAAAAGATAAAACCTTCAGGATCTAGGAGTAGGCAAAAAGTTCTTAGACGTGACATTAAAGACATGATCCATAAAAGGAAATATCAATATATTTGAACTCAGGGGAGCTTGGAAAGATGGCAGAGTAAGAGGACCTTAGGCTCACCTTGTTCCACGTTTACAGCTAGATATCACTCATACGCTTGTAAATAAACTGGAGAGCAATACAAAGACTGGCAGAACAAACTACAAAACTAAATGTAGAGAAGTCACATCTGAGAAGTTAGGAAGGGCAGAAAGAGTGGTTGGGAGGGTCCCACAGAAAGGAGGGAGTGTGGGGAAGAAAAAGCACCAGGGAGCCCACACAGCTAAGACAAATACCCATAAAGTCTGGCTTTGAAAACCAGAGGGGCTGAATTCCCTGAGTTTGTATAACCAGCGGGGACTTGGAGTTGGGGACTTTAAAAACTGACTCAGCCCTGGGTGAGCCTAGAGGATGAGTGATAGCTGGGTCACCACCCTTAAAGAAACAGCAGCTCATGGAGAAGCAAATAGAAGCAACAGCTTGCCCAACAGGAGGGAGATCTGTTTATACTGATTTCAGAGTTTTTTGGGAGGACTTCTTTGGGAACAAAGGATCTGGCAGGTGCCATTTTTCTCCCCCACTCCTGGCATAAACAGAGCCATCTGTGGGAGGCACCACTGCACAGACATTTACTACCTAACCTGCTAGCAGTGCACCCTGCTCCCATGTTCTTCTGAGGACTTGCCCACTCTAAGCCTGCTAGCCTCAGCCTTGGGTTCAGGGAAAATTTGGTTAATGCTGTGGGTGTGCACCCTGCACAGCTACCACACACACAGATGCTGCACACCTCCTGCCACCACCACTTCCACAGTGCACTGTGCCCCTGGCTACTGCCATCTCTTCATACTACACCCCTGGCTGCGACATGCACCAGGCCCCAGCAGCCACCATGTTTCAGGGGCTCTGGCCTAGAACTAGCAGCTCAGCCCAAATTTTGTTTACACTGCCGCCCCACCCCCAAGCCCTCCTGCAGTCATGCTACTTCAGAACTGACCTGCCTGGGTCTTATCAACACCACAGAGAGCAAGCACAGCCTACAACAGGCAGAGAGTCAGTACAAAAATCTGGACTGAAAGAAAAATTGTCTCAGACAAAACAGCAGGATGCAAGCAACACACATAGGAGACTCCCCTGAAGTGCCAGGTTCTGGTAAACAGGGAACACCACACTGCAGAGTACTATAGGCCCTCTTCTTCATAAAGTTACTACTTTCAAGAGCAGAAGATGTAGCTGACTTTCATAACACATTTGTCTAATGAGACAGAGGAATATGTCCCACATGAAAGAGCAAAACAAAATCACAGCAGGAGATCTAAGTGAAACAGAAATAAGTAACATGCCTGATAGAGAATTTGTTGTTTTAAGAATTTATTATTTTTAAGTAATCTCCACACCCATTGTGGGGTTTGAACCCACAACCCCAAGATCAAGAGTCACATGCTCCACTGACTGAGCCATCCAGGTGCCCCATGCCTAATAGAGAATTAAAAGTAATGATCAAAAAAAAAAAAGTACTGATCATAAAGATACTCACTGGACTTCAGAAAATGGTAGAGGACATCAGTGAGACCCCCAACAAAGAGAGAAAAAATAACATACCAGAGATGAAGAGTTCAATAAGTGAAATTTAAAATACAATAGATGGAATAAATAGTAGGCTACAAGAAGCAGAGTAACATACCAGTGACCTGGAGGATAGAATAATGGAAAGCAATCAACCTGAACATATGAGAAACAAACAAATCCTACATAATGAGAATAGACTTAGAGAACTCGGTAGCACTATCAACCAAAATAACATTTTCATCAAAAGGATCCCAGAAGCAGAACAGGGAGAAAGGGGGGCAGAAAATGTATTTGATAAAATAATAGCTGAAAACTTCCTGAATCTAGAAAAGGAAACAGAGACCCATATTCAGGAGGCACAGTGATGCCACAACAAACTCAATCCAAGGAGGTACACACCAAGACATATAGCAATTAAAATGGCGGAAAAAAATAGTGATAAAGAATTTTAAGGATTACTAAAGAAAAGAAGACAGCTACATACAAAGGAAACCCCAAAGGCTATCAGCTAATTTTTCAGCAAAAACACTGAAGGCCAGAGGGGAGTGGCATGATATATTCAAAATGCTGAAAGGGAAAAATCTGCAGCCAAGAATACCCAAACCAGGAACGTGTCATTCAGAATAGAAGGAGAGATAAAAAGTTTCCAGACAAACAAAAGTTAAAAGAATTCATGACAACTAAACCAGCTCTACTAGAAATTTTAAGGGGGACTCTGGGAGTAGAAAACAAAAACCAAAAGTAAGAATAAGAAAAATAAGAAGGACAAAAGCAGGAAAATTAAGTATACCAGTAAAAATCAGTCAAGAGAAGCACAAAAGAAAATTATGTAAAATATGATACCAAATTGGGGCACCTGGGTGGCTCAGTCATTAAGCATCTGCCTTCAGGTCAGGTCATGATCCCAGGGTCCTGGGATCGAGCCCTGCATCAGGCTCTCTCCTCAATGGGAAGCCTGCTTCTCCCTCTCCCACTCCCCCTGCTTGTGTTTCCTCTCTTGCTGTGTCTCTCTCTGTCAAATAAATAAATAAAATCTTTAAAAAAAATTAAAAAATATGATACCAAATTTCTGAACCATGCAGGGGGAGAATGAGTTCCAAATTAAGTGACCATCAGCTTAATATAGACTGCAATATGCAGAAGATGTTACATATAAAACGAATGGTAACCACAAATCAAAAACATTAATAGATATGCAAAAAATAAAGAGAAAGAAATCCAAGCATATCATTAAGAAAACCAAAAAAAAAAAAGAAAGAAAGAAAGGATCAAAGAAAAGTTTCAAAAACAACCAAAAAACAAGTAACAAAATGGCAATAAATACCTATCTATTAATAATTGCTTTGAATGTAAATGGACTAAACATTCCAATCAAAAAACATAGGGTGACAGAGTGGATTAAAGAAAAAGCAAGATGCATGTATATGCTGCTTGCAAGAGACTCATTTTAGACCCAAAGACACCTGCAGATTGAAAAGTAAGGGGATGGAGAAATATTTATCATGCAAATGATGTCAAAAGAAACCCAGAGTAGCAATACTTATAACAGAAAAACTAGACTTTAAAACAAAGACCCTAACAAGAGACAAAGAAGGACACTATATAATCATAAACGGGACAAACCAACAAGAAGATATAACAATCATAAATATTTATGCACCCAACATAGGGGCACCCAAATACATAAAACAGTTAATAACAAACATAATGGAACTAATTGATAATAATATAATAATAGTAGGGGGACATCTGGGTGGTTCAGTTGGTTAAGCATCTGAATCTTGGTTTTGGTTCAGGTCATGATCTCAGGGTGGTGAGTTTGAGCCCTGCATTGGGCTCTGTGCTCAGTGCGGAGTCTATTTGAGATTCTCTCTCTCCTTCTCCTTCTGTCCCTCGCCCTGCTCACTCTCTCTTTCTCTCTCTCTCTCTCTAAAAAATAAATAAGTGAAATCTTTTTAAAAATACAGTAGCAGTAGGGGAACTTTAACATCCCCCTCACATCAATGGACAGATCATCCAAACAGAAAATCAATAAGGAAACAGTGGCTTTAAATGATACACTGGACCAGATGGATTTATCAAATATATTCAGAACATTCCATCCTAAAACAGCAGAATACACATTCTTTTCAAGTACACTTGGAACATTCTCTAGAATAGGTCACATATTAGGGCACAAAACAAGCCTCAACAAATTCCAGAAGATTGAAGTCATACCATGCATCTTTTCTGACCACAATGCTGTGAAACTGGAAGTCAACCACAAGGAAAAATCTGGAAAGACCACAAATACATGGATGTTGAAAAACATGTTAATAATCAATGAATGGGTCAACCAGGAAATAAAAGAAAAAATTTAAAAGTACATGGAAATAAATGAAAATGAAACCACAACATTTCAAAACCTCTGGGATGCAGCAAAAGTAGTTCAAAGAGGATAGTTTATTGCAATACAGGCCTACCTTAGGAAACAGGAAAAATCACAAATAAGAAATATAACCTTACACATAAAGGAGCTAGAACGAACAAGAAACACAACCTAAAACCAGCAGAAGAAAGGAAACAATAAAGACTAGGCTATAAATAAATGATGTAGAAACTAAAAAAAAAAAAAAAAAAAAAAAGAGCAAACAATAGAGCAGATCAAACCAAGGAAACTAGGACCTGGTTCTTTGAAAAAAAAAATCAATAAAATTAATAAACCTCTAGCCAGACTTATCAAGAAAAAAAGACAATGACTCAAATAAATAAAATTACAAATGAGAGAGGAAAAATAACCAACAGCACAGAAATACAAATAATTATAAGAGCATATTATCAAAAACTATATTCCAACACATTAGAAAACTTAGAAGAAATGGATAAATGTCTAGAAACATATAACCTACCAAAACTGAAGCAGAAAGAAATGGCAAATTTGAACAGACTAATTACCAGCAAGGAGACTGAAGCAGTAATCAAAAATTCCCAACAAACAGAAGTCCAGGTCCAGAGAGCTTCACAGGAGAAGTCTATGAAACAGTTAAAAAATAGTTAACACCTATTCTTCTTAAACTATTCCAAAAAATAGAAGAGGAAGAAAAAGTTCCGAATTCATTCTATGAGGCCAGTATCACCTTGATCCAGATAAAGACACCACCAAAAACAGAGGACTACATACCAATATTTCTAATGAGCATAGGTGTAAAAATTCTCAACAAAATAGTACCAAAATGAATCCAATAATACATTAAAAAAATATTCACCACGATCAAGTGGAATTTGTTACCAGGGGGCAAGGATGGTTCAATATTTGCAAATCAATCAATGTGATGCATCACGTCAATAAAAGAAAGAATAAAAACTATATGATCATTTCAATATATGAAGAAAAAGCATTTGACAAAGCATAACATCCATTCATGATAAAACCTCTCAAGAAAGTATGTTTTTTAATTAATTTATTTATTTTGGAGAGAGAGAGACAGAGACAGAGCATGTGAGCGAGTGTGGGGAGGGGCAGAGGGAGAGAATCTTCAAGCAGACTCCCCCTGAGCTCAGAGCCAGATGCGGGGGCCCAATCTCACCATCTATGAGATCATGACCTGAGTTGAAATCAAGAGTTGGATGCTTAACTGACTGAGCCACCCAGGCGCCCCAACAAAGTATGTTTAGAAGGAACATACCTCAACATAATAAAGGCCATATATGAAAAACCCACAGTGAACATCATACTCATGGGGAAAAACTGATAACTTTCCCCCTAAGGTCAGGAACAAGACTAGGATGTCCATTCTCACCACTTTTGCTCAACATAGTACTGGAAATCCTAGCCACAGCAATTAGACGTCTAACAAAAAAATAAAAGGCATCCAAATTGGTAAGAGAGAAGTAAAACATTATTTGTAGATGACATGATACTATATGTAGAAAACCTGAAAGATTCCACCAAAAACTGCTAGAACTGATAAAAAAAATTCAGTAAAGTTGCAGGATATAAAATGAATGTACAGAAATCTGGTGCACTTCTATACACTAATAATGAAGCAGAAGAAAGAGAAGTTAAGAAAAAAATCCCATTTAAATTACACCAAAAACAGTAAGATACTTAGGAATAAACCTAACCAAAGAGGTGAAAGCCCTATACTCTGAAAACTAGAAAACACTGATGAAAGAAATTGAAGATGACACAAAGAAATGGAAAGATATTATATGCTCATGGATTAGAAGAGCAAATATTGTTAAAATGTCTATACTACCCAAAGCAATCTATACATTTAATACAATCTCTATCAAAATAGCAATAGCATTTTTCACAGAACTGGAACAAATGATCCTAATATTTGTGTGGAACCACAAAAGACCCCAAACAGCCAAAGCAATCTTGAAAAAGAAAAGCAAACCTGGAGGTATCACAATCCAGACTTCAATTTTTACAACAGGGCTGTAGTAATCAAAACAGTATGGTATGGCACAAACATAGACACATAGAACAATAGAACAGAATAGAAAACCCAGAAATAAACCCACAATTATATAGTCAATCAGTCTTCATCAAAGCAGGAAAGAATATCTAATGGAAGAAAGACAGTCTCTTCAACAAATGGTGTTGTGAAAACTGGACAGCTATATGAAAAAGAATGAAACTGAACCACTTTCTTACACCATACAAAAAAACAAACTCAAAATGAATTAAATACCTAGATGTGAGACCTGAAACCATAAAAATCCTAGAAGAGAACACAGGCAGTAACCTCTTTGACATCAGCCATAGCAACATTTTTCTAGATATGTCTCCTGAGGCAAGGGAAATAAGAACAAAAATAAATTATTGGGACTGCATCAAAATAAAAAGCTTCTGTACAATGAAGGGAACCATCAACAAAACTAAAGGGCAACCTACAGTATGGGAGAAGATATTTGCAAATGACACATCCAATAAAGGCTTAGTATCCAAAATATATAAAGAACTGATACAACTTAATGCCCAAAAAACAAATAATCCAATTAAAAATGGGCAGAACACATGAACAGACATTTATTTCTCCAAAGAAGACATCCAGATGACCAACAGACACATGAAAAGATGCTCATCACTCGTCATCAGGGAAATGCAAATCAAAATGAAATGAGATATCACTTCACACCTGTCAGAATGGCTAAAATCAACAACACAAGAAACAGTGTTGGCAAGGATGTGGAGAAAAAGGAACAGTCATGCACTGTTGGTGGGAATGTAAACTGGTGAAGCCACTGGAAAACAGTATGGAGGCTCCTCAAAAAGTTAAAAATAGAACTACCCTACAATCCAGGAATTGCACTACTGGGTATTTACCACCAAAATACAAAAGCACTAATTCGAAGGGATACATGCACCCCTATGTTTATTGAAGCATTATTTACAATAGCCAAACTATGGCCGCAGCCCAAGTGTTCATCAATTGATGAATGGATAAAGATGTGGTATATATAAACAATATATTATTTAGCCATAAAAAAGAATGAAATCTTGCCATTTGCAACAACATGGATCAAGTTAGAGAATATAATACTAAGTGAAATAAGTCAGAGAAGGACAAATACCATATGATTTTACTCCTAGGTGGAATTTAAGAAATAAAAAAAATGAGCAAAGGAAAAAAAAGAGAGAAACCAAGAAACAGAGACTTAACTATAGAGAACAAACTGATGGTTATCAGAGGGGAGGTGGGTGGGGGGATGGATGAAATAGGTGATAGGGATTAAGGAGTACACAATATTGTGATGAGCACTGGGCAATGTATGGATTTGTTGAATCACTATATTGTACACCTGAAACTAATATAAAACTGTATATTAACTATACTGGAATTAAAATTTAAAAAATATATTGAAAGAAGGAAAGGAAGGAAGGTAGGAAGAGAGGAAAGAAAGAAAGAAAGAAAGAAAGAAAGAAAGAAAGAAAGAAAGAAAGAAAGAAAGAAAGAAAGAGGAGGGAGGGAAGGAAGGAAAGAAGGAAGAGAAAGAAAGAAAGAGGGAGAAAGAGAAAGAGAGAAACAAAGAATGAATGAAAGAGAGAGAAAGAAAGAAAGAAAGAGTGAGAGAGAGAAAGAGAGAGAACAGAAGGAAGGAAGGAAGAAAGAAAAAGAAAGAAAGAGAGAAAGAAAGAAAGAAAGAAAGAAAAAAAAATTTGAGCTCATAAAAACTAAAAAATTCTACTCTGTTAAAGAAGCTGTTAAGAGCCCCAGTGAGATATCACCTCACACCTGTCAGAATGGCTAAAATTAAGAACACAAAACACAACGAGTATTGGCAAGGATAAGGGAAAAGAGAACCCTCTTGCACTGTTGATGGGAATGCAAACTGGTGCAGCCACTCTGGAAACAGTATGAAGTTTCCTCAAAAAGTTAAAAATAGAACTACCCTACAATCCAGCAATTACACTACTAGGTATTTCCACAAAGGATTAAAAAATACTGATTAGAGGGGTATATGCACCCTGATGTTTATAGCAGCATTATCAACAACAGCCAAACTATGGAAAGAGCCCAAATGTCCATCAACTGATGAATGGGTAGAGAAAATGTGGTGTATATATATACAATGGAATATTACTCAGCCATCAAAAAGAATGAAATCTTGCCATTTGCAGTGATGTGGATGGAGCTAGAGTGTATTATGCTAAGCGAAATAAGTCAGTCAGAGAAAGACAAATACCATATGATCTCACTCATATGTGGAATTTAAGGAGAAAAACAGATGAACATATGGGGGGAGAGAAAAGAAACAGGGAAACAAACCATAAGAGACTCTTAAATATAGATAACAAACTGAGGGTTGATGGAGGGAGGTGGGTGGGGGATAGGCTAGATGGGCAATGGGTATTAAGGAGGGTACTTGTTGTGATGAGCACTGGGTGTTGTATGTAAGTGATGAATCACTGAATTCTATACCTGAAAACAATATTGCACTGTATGTTAACTAACTAGAACTTTAAAAAAAGATGCTGTTAAGAGGATGAAAAGACAAACTACAAATGAGGAGAATGTATTTGTAATGTACATATCTGACAAAGAAGTAGCATCTAGAATATATAAAGAAATCCTCAAACTAAACAGTAAAAAATAAATAAGCCAATTAGAACATGGACAAAAGATGTGAAGAGACATTTCACTAAAGAGGATATACAGATGGCAAGCACATAAAACAATAAGTATAAATTGATGTTGATGAGCACACCATGCTTAAAGATATAATTTGTGACAACAGCATTTATGGAATGGAAAACAGCTATAGAGAAACAAAACTTTTGTATGCTGTTGAAATTAACTTGGTTAATTTGAAATAAATTGTTACAATTAAGATGTTATTGGCAATTCCCAGTTCTACCACTATCAAAATAGCACAAAAGTATGCAGCATTATAAATGACAAAGGAATGAAACCGATACATCAGAAAATATCTATTTAACACAAAAAAAGGCAGTACTGGAGTAACTGGGGAACAAAAAAGACATAAAACACATAGCAAACAAATAGCAAAATATCAGACATAAATCTACCTTATCAGTAGTTACATTAAATGTAAATGATGCTAAAACAATTTGGGAATGAATGGAAAGCTGGGAGAACTGGATATCTACATGCAAAGAAACATGAAGTTTGACTCCTACCTCACACTATTTACAAAAAATTAACTTAAAGTGGATCAACAACCTAAATATAAGAGCTAAAACCATAAAACATGTAGAAGGAAGCATAGGTGTAAATTTTCATGACCTTATATTAGTAATGGTGTCTTAGATATGAAACCAAAACACAAAGAAAAAATAAAATGTACTTTATAAAAATTTAAAACTTTTGTGCTTCAAAGAACACTATAAAGAAAGCAAAAAAAAAAAAAAATCCAAACAATGGGAGAGAAGATATTTGCCAATCATATATCTGATTAAGTTCTAGTCTCCAGAATATACAAAGCATACTTGCAACTCAATAATAAAAAGACAACCTAATTTAAAAAATGGAAAAAGGATTTGAATAGACACTTCTGATAAAATATACATATGTACAAGACATACATAAAAAGATGCCTGGGACTCCTGGGTGGCTCAGTTGGTTAAGTGTCCGCCTTCAGCCCCTGCATCAGGTTACTTGCTCAGAGGGGAGCCTGCTTCTCCCAAGTGCCTGCCACTCCCCTTGTTTGTGTTCTTTCTCTCTCTCTCAAATAAATAAATACATAAATCTTTACCAAAAAAGAAAAGATGCTTAACATCATTAGTTATTAGGTAAATGCAAATCAAACCACAGTGAGATTCTACTTCAATACCCACCAGGTACACTACAATCAAAAAGACAGAAAATAACAAGTCTTGGTAAGAATGAGGAGAAATTGGAACCCTCATACATTGCTGTTGGGAATGTAAAATGCTGTAACCACTATGAAAAACAGTTTGGTGGTTCCTCAAAAAGTTAAATGTAGAGCTATCATAAGACTCAACAACTCCACTCTTAAGTATGTACTGAAAATAATTAAATATTGGTATTCAAACAAATGCATTCATACAAATGTTCATAGCAGGACTGATCACTATAGTCAAAAGATAAAAACAACCCAAATGTCCATCAAATGATGAATAAACAAAATGTGGTATATCAACACAATGGAATATTATTTGGCCATAAAAATAAATTGAGTACTGATACTTGCCACAACATGGGTGAACCCTGAAAACATTATGCTATGTGAAAGAAGCCAAACACAAAAAGCCACATATTATATAATTTCACTTATATGAAACATTCAGAAGAGATCAATCCATTGAGATAGAAAGCAGACTATGGTTTTCTAGGGCCTAGGGGCAGAGGAGAATGGTGGAGGGACTGCTGAATAGGTGTAGAATTTCTTTGGGGATGATAAATATATTCTGGAATTATATAGTAGTGATGGTTGCACAACATTGTAAGCATACTGAAAGGCACTGAATTGTACACTTTAAAATGGTGCATCTTACTGTGTGTGAATTCTATGTGAATTTAAAGAGAAAGAAAAAAAAACTATGTTACCCTACTTAGTGGCTTTATAATCTTTGCCAATTTATTTAAACTTCTGTGTCCAGCTTGGTTCCTCAAGTGTAAAAGAGTAATGGTAGCTGTAATTACCTCATATGATTGTTTTTTATTTATTTATTTATTTATTTATTTAAATTTTATTTCATATGATTGTTTTTAAGAATAAATGAGAATATAGATATAATGCCCCTAGCATAATGCCTGGCTCATAGTGATCATTCAATGTATTACTATTATCGTAACAATAATTATTATTATTTTCTAGCAGAATGGGGATAAGTTATACCCAGCCAAGTTTATTTTTTTTAAAGACATTATTTATTTATGTGAGAGAGAGAGAGCATGAGGAGGGGAGGGTCAGAGGGAGAAGCAGACTCCCTGCCGAGCAGGGAGCCCGATGCGGGGCTCGATCCCAGGACCCCAGGATCACGACCTGAGCTGAAGGCAGTCGCTTAACTAACTGAGCCACCCAGGCACCCCATATACACAACCAAGTTTAAAGTGTTACAATCTGTGGTTAGCCTACCTTGATGAGTATTTTTTTTTCTCCTCTTTTTCTCCCTGAAGGACATTTTTATAGTTTTCTAACACCCTATATTTTCATATCCATGGATGTGACTGTCCACTAACAAATTGCATTCTCATTTTTTCTCCCCCATTTGACTGGTAAGATTAGTGCCACTTTGAGCTCTTCTTATCAATTTATGCTGAATATTTGGGAAGACACACACAGGGCTAAACAATATCCCTAGTGCCAAAATCTTTGGCGTATTCACCCTGACATTTTTTTTTAACTTTCTATTTAAATTCATTTTTGTTAATATATAGTGAAATTTTAGTTTCAGGGGTAGAATTTAGTGACTCATCAGTTGCATGTAATACCCAGTGCTCTTACATCAAGTGCTCTCCTTAATGCCCATCACCCAGTTACCCCATACCCCGCCTCCAGCAACCCTCAGTTTGTTTCCTATAGTTAAGAGTCTCTTATGGTTTGCTTCCCTCTCTGTTTTTATCTTATTTTATTTCATCTGACACTTTCTAGTGTAATGAGAGCCACAGGATGAAAAACATCATTCAAAAATCACTTGATGAGATCACTGAGGGTAACACGTCTGAATTGGGAGTCAAGGTCATATTTGCAAGTTTACCTCTCCCATTGGTCTTTCTAAATGCCTATGTACTTGTTCTTTGGTAACAGGAGAAGGGAGCTGAATTGGAAGGAGATCCTGAAAATCTCATGGGGGAAGTTTGCATTACAAAATGCAGCCAAAGAGTTCCACTTTGATTTGTGCTTGAGATACCTTAATGCTTAGTCCCATGGTGACAGCAGGCATAAAACCAACAAAGTTTCTAAAAAATTTTTTCAAGAAAAACTAGTCTAGGCTTTTCTCTATGACACCTTGGGATGTCAGGAATGGTAAGCGGGAAGGCAAGAAATGGATTCCCAGTAGCCATAAAATTTATCAGTATTTAAAGTTAATGAAGAATTTAGATATGCTGAATTCGAGTCTATTGCTCTTTCCATAGCATACACATGCTTTCTAATGAGACTATGTCAGAGATCAAGATTATTTTGATGGGAAAGAAGTATTGGGTAAAGGGCACATGCAATATTCCAAGAGAATAAGCCAAGATGAGGCACTTGGAGAAGTAGAGTTTACAAGAAGGAAGAGATGGCAACCAGTACAGCATGAAGGTCACACTTTACTTATTATTTTTGCATTTTTTTACCCACTGGTTCATCATCATGTATCATCCCTACCTTCCATGACACCCCCCTGCCCAATTCAGGGACTGGGCATTATGGTATTTTGCTCAGCATGCTCCAGGCGGCCGGACTGGTGTATTTTTAGAGTATAGGGAAAGGGATTTCCCTACTGGTAGAAGGTGAGTTGTGACCCTCTAGCTCAGAAGTCCAGTCTGAAGACAATACATGGACACTAGCCACAACACTAAATTACCCATCATTAATTACTGTATTAGGGACTAACCACATGCAGAAAGTTGACCTCAAAAAGGGAAAACAGGTCCTCCCATGAGATACAGCTATTTCATTTCCAGTGTCTCTTGAAGTGTTTCTAAACCACTTTCAGACTTGCTAGCCCCAGGCAGAGAAAAACAAACTGATATCATAGCCAATGCCCAAAACCTGAAAGAGATCTGTTCTGCTCCAACTATGGTCAACTGAAAAAAAAAAATTAATCAACAAATATTCACAGAGAACCCATTTCATGTCAAGCACCTTTAAGAATTTCATAGGCACACAAAAATATATAGAACAGGTCACTGTCTTCAAGAGCCTACACACTAGTTGTGAAAAATAAACCATGAGTAGATAATAAAAAGAAACAGGAAAGGGCAATGGACCAGGAGGCCAGAAAATATGGGCTCTAGTCTTGGCTCTAACATTTACTTACTATGAGACCACAGACAGGTCCTTTCTACTCTATGGAACTCAGTTTTCCTATGTGTAAGCTGAAGAGGTTGGAGTAGATTCTTAAGGGCCTTTTTAACTCAAACATTTAATTAAAAATAATGAGTGTATAAAAGTGGGAGGAAAATAATTGAACATTCCATGCTAATAAGAGTTTCAATTTTTGGAAGATGAATTTCTTTTCTATTCCAAGGGCATGAGGTATCATCCCAAAGCTTTGGGGTCACTGGAAGCTGAGGGCCATAGAAGTACAATGCCAGGGATAGATAACATTTCCTCTCCAAGGATCAGTAAATGCAGTCTGGAAAGTTGGTGACTCATTCTAAGACCTCCTCAGGGCGATTGTAGAGGGCAACTCCAAAGTCAGCTTCAAAGTTTTCAGACTCTCCTTTCTCATCATCTGCTGTCCAAACACAGGAGGATTGAAAGAAGATACATATCAGGGCCATTACTTTGGCAAAGAGCCCAGTATCTGCCTGAGAATAAAGGTGGTGTTTGGTGCTCATAAATAAGGCTGGCAAATTGGTATCCTTTGTAATATTGATGAGAGGACAATGCCAACTTCAAGACAGAAAGGCCTATAGGTAGACTGGAGGTGAGGAGAAGACAACGGAATGGGAATGGGATGATCTATTTTTTTTTAAAGATTTCATTCATTTATTTGAGAGAGAGAATGAGATAGAGAGGGAGAAGCAGACTCCCCGCTGACAGCAGGGAGCCCGATGCGGGACTCAATCCTGGGACTCCAGGATCATGATCTGAGCCGAAGGCAGTCGCTTAACCAACTGAGCCACCCAGGCGCCCCTGGAATGGGATGATCTATTATAGAGACTATAAGCACAGGGTTTGGAGCCATTCAATCTTAGGCTCAACTCTAGCTCTAACACTTTGAGCAAAGTGTTTAACAATTTATTGAGCCTCAGTTACTTCATGTGTAAAATGAGGATAATAATAATGTTGACAATATAAGTGTTATTGTAAAGATTAAAGAAGATTTGTTTATAAAGGGAGGGGCATGCACCTGACACCTAGTAGGTGCTCAATAAATGGTAACTGCTAACAACACCATCATCACCAATTTCTCTCCATACTGGCAGTAAAGGTATTTCTAAATCATTCACATAACAAATGACTTATCAAAGGTCATTGACATTAAATATTAAAAAGTCATCAGTGTCTCCTATTTGTTACAGTTTCAGATCCAAACCCCTTGTTTTGGTACCTAATGCTTTCTACAATTTGGTCTCATGCAGCCTCTCCCATTTCATTAGTCTTTGAAGCCATTTACTTGCAATCCCAGGCCTGCTCAATAGCCCTACAAATCCTAACCATGACTGGGAGTGTATTGGGAGCTTTATCTCTTCCAGTGGATAGGTTTGGTCTTAGTTGTTCTTCCCCATTCATCGTGTCCAGTGAGCCTGGAGTGACCCCAGGACTCATGTCCCTGTGGCCTTTCTGTTCCTTAACCCATGGTGATTCAGTCTAGATGACTGAGCTTCTACCTCAGTTTCTTGGTACAAATGACTGTGTTGTCTGTCTGCCTAAATCTAACAAGTTCTTTCTCAGGAAGTTGGGTTCTGCGTTACGGAATCTTCAGATATGGTCGGTGTTTTTATTACAACAGACTAATAATTGAGAACCAGGATGCCACCCCATATCAGACTTTGAGTGTTGTCTGTCACCTAGACCCTTGTGCTCTCGTGCTTTAGAAACCCCAGTACATTCCTTTGAGTACTAGATTGGACTGATGATATTTAATCAGGGTCACAGGAGGAAACAGATGTCACACTTAAAGTGGTTAATTTAGGCTAGTTTAATAAAGGGGCTATTTAAATGGTGTGGGAAAGGGTAAGAGAGTCCAACAAAGGATGATGAAGCACCCTAAAGCTAGCAATAGCAGAGGAGCCTTTACCATGCCTAGGTCTAAAGGGACAAGTTGGGGGGAGCAGTTACTAGAACCCAGAGAGAGACCTATAGCTGAGACTATAGAAGACTGAAACTTTTTCCTCAAGAAATCGTGGTCTTTGAGAGAGGAATTCAGCCACTGACAACTAACGTGAACCTGAGGGAATAATTATCTTGATCTCCATCTCCTCCCATCTTCTGGGGCTGTCTTCCATTGGCTGCACCCAAATGAAAAGCCAGAAGGCAAAAGAACCTAGTCGATATATCCATAAAGGTCAGCTTCCTGGAGCACATAGCAGAATGCGGAAGGGTAAGGACTGAGTCTAGAAAAACAAATGGAAAATGCTCAGCGCAGGAGAATACTTCTGTTGGCCATTACACTAACAGGTGGACCAGTTCTGCTATCACCAGTCCTTCCCTGCTCAAACTTCCTTGTGCTGCTGAGGTACCTACCATACCAATGTCCAATTCCCACCCCTCAACTGTGAGTTATGCCAAAGACTAGATCTTATGCATCTGTTTGTATTCCCCTGTACCATCCATAATACTTGCTGACAGATTGCTTGGCAAGAGTTACAATTTCTCCAAATTGTCTTCTTTATATCTTGCCTGCCTTTCTACTCATTCAACAAGTATTTCATGAGTTTCCATCATATGTTAGCCACTGTGCTAGGTGGAGGGATACAATGATACGTAAAAACATACATATTCTCTCCTCTCACGACACTTGCAATCTAGTAGAAGAGAAAAGCACTAATCAAAGAACCACACTAGCAAGTATAAGAACTAATGTCTAGTAAATGCTTTCAATATACCAGGCACAGTGTGGTGGTTTTGTATTATGCCAAATTAGTTATAATCTAGAGCTATGTTTGTCAGAACTACTTACCCTGTATGGTTCCAAGTTATGGTTGACTACAAGAGAAATTTGCACAAGATTTGAATGGTGAAAGTGAAGGAGCAACCACTGTGACACTGAAGATCCTTATGGGACCAGGTTTCAGTTCATGATCATGGTTGCTAATCCACTGACCCAGCTCATTGGCATGGAGCAGGGGTCATGCCTACAGCTCCTCTAGCTCCCTCAAGATGTCTTCCTTTAGCTTCTCTAACTTTGGGCCAGGTACATGTTCAGCTCCATGGTGAAGGATACCAGCTTTTCCTGGAGGTTACCCACATCATCAAGGCTGAAGGTGGTGAAAGATAGATAATTTTAGATTGTCCTCATGGGATCCAGTTTGTCCTCTTAAGTTCCAGTTTGTCTTTTCTCTCCCCCACTTCCCCTGATGATTTTAGGCTCAACACCAAATACTGAAATGAGCCTTGCTGAAACTATTTAATTAGCTCCCACAATTGCATAATGTCTAATACTTATAATAAAATATCTTTTTATCTATCACATATAGTGGTTCTGCTTCTCTGATTGAACTTTAATTGAGACTGAAGTGGTTACTATTAGTATCCCCATTTTAAAGATGTGGATACTAAGGCAAAGAGAAATTAAGCTACTTGTCCAAAGTCAAGCAGATAATAAATGGGGGAAGCCAAGTTTTGAACCCAAGTAGTTTGGCTTAAGAGTGTGTGTGTGATTAACCACCATACTGTGTGCCTCTCAAACCTCAGTTTGAAACTATGCACACAGAGGTAAATAAGTACGATGAGAAAAACACACAATTCCATAACAGCACAGCATGTAACAAAGAAGCTTGAATGAGATTATATATCTATCTCTCTGTTTACTTATCAATCCTATCTATATACTTAGAAAAGAGGTATCTTTGACAAAATAGCTGATGCAAGAGGAAAAGCCTAACCTTATTAAAATGAGGCAAAGGTGAAGAAAAATCAAGAGCACTTGCCCTCTCTTGAACCACTGTTGGGGAATAGTGGCTGTCTACTCCACAACAAAGAAACCAGCATAGTAAGTGCATAACCATGCAGAAGTTGTTTGCAGTTCTGAACATTGATGAGAGTATAGTGTTAAGTGCACTAGATTGGGAATCAAGAAAATCATCTTATAACCCTAGCTCTATCACTGATTAGTTGTGTAACTGTGCAAGTGACTTTCCTTCTCTGAGCCTCAGTTTCCCCTTTCTAAGATTATATGGTTGGACTCCATTATCTCTAAGACTCATTCTAGTTCTGGGACTCTATAACCAGTGGCCTGTGAAATCAGAGTCTGTCCAGGCTTTCAGCTCAGTTAAGAAAACACTTGGGTAATGAGCTGGGGACCCTTGGAGATTATTTGCAGACTCTTAATAGAAAACCAGAGAGCTAACATTTAGATAATTTTGCTGGAGCTCCTGAAGAGAAAGAACTGATGGTTGGTCCAGTTTACCTGGTCATAAACCAGTCTTGCAGTCACTGGCTATAGCCTATAATCCATTTCTCTGACCGAGATCTCAAATGAGTTCTTGTGTTATAATAAAAGAGATGAACACATTCATTTTGGAGAGGTGATCTCTTCATTCAAAAAGTCTCCAGGGGGACTTTTATCAAACAGCAGAATGTGAAAGCAAAGCATGATTCAAGGAAACCACATGACCTTCTGCCCAGAGAATGATGAATATTTTCTGCTTTGGTCAGGAAGGAAAACATGAACTAGAATTGATTTGCTCTCTTCTCTTGGGAGAGAGTGGGAGTGAGAGCATTAGAAATTCCATTTTGAAAAGTCTGGATTCACATCTTTGTATTTTTTGATAAGTGGGAGTTAAGAGAAATAAAATACTTGTCCTGTTCAATTATGTTTGTTGTTCTGCAGATTGAACTGAATACATTTTTCTAATTAAATTTTAAAATGTTAGAGTTTTTAAGTAAGTGAGCAGTTCAGGTATCATGGCTAAGGTTATAATTCAAGCAGCCACCTCTTAACTGAAGAAAGGAAGATAACAGCTACAGATTTAGCATCACATCCTGAAGCATCTGAATCAGATAACTGAAACACTAGGTGTGTGGAGGGGAGACTTCCTCTTATCTTTAAAGAGCATGAGGTGATTTAAAGAGACTTTTCTTAGGTCCATGAAGACCAAGGTCCTGAAGGTATATGGATGCAACGAGATCACATTGTTTTGACCTACAAGTCCATAAGGTACTCTAACTAGTTTTTAAGTAAGAGAAATGAATAACCTCATTTAATTAGCATGGAGTGGTTTTTAAGGGGAAAAAAAGAGGTTTAATTAACTGCTTGTAAATGACCCTATTTCAAAAGATGCAAAATCCACAGGGGGAGTTTATGTTTGGAAAAAAAGCTGATATCACAGGAAGCCATTTTTATCTCCCGTTTTGCTTCTAGTTGCTCCTTTTGTTGTGGCATTTGTTCAGTTCGCTCATTTATTCAAATATCTATTAAGCATGGATTTTATGTCAAGTGCTATACTAGATATTATATTTCTTTGGCTTTTAAGAAATATGTTTAGATGTTAAGCCTCCAGAGCTGAAAGTTCAATGCCAATTTTAAGATTTTTCACTTTGCTTTGGAATTTCCTCCCTCTCTGGTTTTCCTCCAACCTACTCCTTTAATTCAGGTTGTAGACTATCAGGAAAGTGGAAAGGGGGGTGTGGCATGCAAGACAGTATAAATGCAAGCCACAGTGGGCATATAAAGGAATGTCTGCAAATGTCAAAACATTTTAGTGACCATATATAGCAAAATTTGCCTCTGTTCGTTGGACTCCCTCAGGATTCTGATCCGTACCTGTGGACAGAAGTCTGCCACATCCAGCAAAGGATAAACCAAAGTACAGAGCAAATGCTTCTGCCCTAGCGTTAGTGTTTGTCTTTAGTATTCCTTGCTCACAAGTGCTGACTTGCTGTTACATTGGATTTTTCAGCTTCTAAATCATGATCACCTAGTTCTGGGACAACACCCCCAACTTTCATCATCACTATCTATTCCCTTGCCCTGCTTTTTTATTTCATAGCACTTATCACCTCCTGACATATTATACATTTCTCCATTTGCAATCTGTATAAGCCCCAGGAAGACAATTTTGTCTCTTTTGTTCACTCAGTGCCTAAAATAGTGTCCAATATATAGTTAAGCACTCAAAGAAAATATGTTAAATAAACTAATGAATGAATGATACCTGCCTGTTCCTTTTTGCCTTAGCAGACTCTTTGGGCTTCAATATCCATGTCTCAGCACTGGAGCATCAACCTCATCTTCCTGTTCCTAGGGCATCAATCCTTTGCTTGCCCTACCTGACATAACCAGATTCTGATTAATGAACTGGACCTACATATAACCCAGGAACGAAAAGAGCTAAATCAACATTTTTTTGCATACAAAATGGTCCGCCCACAAAACTATTCATTTATTCATTTTTCTTTAAAGCTATTTTCCATGTTACTGCATATGTGAGTACATAAAATGGTTTTTGCCTAAATATATGAGGCACAAGCATAACAACCCCCCACAGCCCCCCTATGAATGAATCATACTTCATTCAGGTTCTGGTTAAGCAGGTTCTGGTTAGCCTTACTTGACTTATTCTCCTTCCTAGGCAATGTTTGCATTTTAATGGGGAACACTTTAATGCCCTAGGCCTAACTCACAGGAGTGAAGAGCTATGGGCCACATTAATTAGGGGGCAGCAGAAATTGGGGCAACAGAAGTTGGGGACCTCTTTAACCTCTAGTCAAGTCAGTCTAACTTGCCCCCTCTTCCACCAGCCCATTTGGTAGGCCATGCTTAGAAAAGAGTTTAGAAAATATTGAATACTAGGAATCTGTTCCTCAGGGAGGGATCAATCTAACCAACCACTTTTTTCTTTACCAACAAACTCTTTTAACTTATGCCCAGTAGGCCAAGAACCCAAGAGGACTCTTTTCTCTACTGACAATTCAAGAGACTCTTCACACTTTCTTTGCTCCCAGTGTGTGTTAAGGACCTATTTTCTAAGCATGTAATCAGAGGAGAGAAATACAATGAGAATTGTGTTCCTATCTACTTCAGAAGTGTCCTTGGTATATGTTATGTCATCCCA
Source organism: Leptonychotes weddellii (assembly GCF_054177405.1). NCBI lineage: Eukaryota > Metazoa > Chordata > Mammalia > Carnivora > Phocidae > Leptonychotes > Leptonychotes weddellii. The sequence goes on from NC_138385.1 coordinate 31,047,125, forward strand.
GGGAATTAATGTGGAAACTGGGGTTGGGGTAGGGAGGCTTGTACTTTGCACATGTTATCATAAATGAGATTGCCACGGCAATCATAAATGAGATGCCATTCCTAACAATAAAGTGGGAGGGGTGAGGTTGGGAGATCAGTTAAGAAGGCAAGTTTGTTTTTTTTTTAAATAAACTATGTATTTTGGAATGATTTTAGATTCACAGAAAAGTTGCACAGGTAGTAAAGATAGTTCCCACATACCCTTCCCTCAGTTTCCTCTAATGGTAACATCTTTATATAACCATGGTACATTTGTCAAAAGAAATTAACATTAGTGCAGTCCTATTAACTAAATTACTTGATTTCACTAGTTTTTCCACTAATGTCCTTCTACTGTTTCAGGGTCCAATCTAGGATCTCACATTGCATTTAACAGACAGTTTTTTGGTAGAATGTGAGATCTAATCAGGAGGCCAAGCCAAGGCCGAGCTCATTAGGGGAAAGCTGCTCACTCGGGACTCTTTTTTTTTTTTTTTTTTTGTCTGATTGCAAATTCTGGTCTGCACTGCATGGTGCAGCCAAGAGGAGTTTGGCTAAACAGCAAAATCAAAAAGGACATTGCAAGGGGAATGACATCTTTCAGATAATGGAAAAGCATGAGAGAAAAGAAAGGGAACAGGTGCCAAGTAGAGATTAGGTGGACAAAAAAGAATTTGATGGCCTCTTTCCCAGAGCCTCCAAAGTCACTAATCAGAGTTTCTGAAATGCATCAAGGAGAAGAAACCACCAAGAATTTAGTAGGACTCCATAATAAACACAGTGGCAGGGGCGTGCTCAGGCATGAAAAGGCATTATGGTCAGGCATCCAGGCTGACACACTGAACGAATTCCCTGCCTCTGACTCTATCAAGAATGACAAACCTATATTATCAGGTAGCCATGTTGGAGTTACTAAACTAAAGTGTGACAAACACATGGAATGTTCTAGACCAGGGGTGTGCAAACTACAACCCTGCAGGCCAAATCTTGCCTGCTGCCTGGTCTTGTAAATAAAGTTTTATTGGAACACTTAACATTTCCATTTGCTTACATATGGTCTATGGCTGCTTTTGCACTACAAAGAGAGTTGATGAGTTGCAACAGAGACCCTTTGGCCCATAAAGCCTAAAATATTTACTATCTGGCCCTTTATAGGAAAAGTGATCGAGATTTAGTCAATGGGTAGAGAAATAAGAGCCTGGATTTCTAACAAGTGGAAGCTGTGCAACTGTCAGTCAGAGGTCTAGTGCATGGCCACTGGCATACCCAGTAGTAAGTGAGGCTTCCCTGGAGACTGGGAACATCAGAGTGCTGAGCCTCGCTTCTACCCCAGGCCCAGGTGCTGAAATCTCTAATTAAGAGTAGATTACTGAGCCACAGAAAGGCTGGAAAGGCATGCTATTTGGAAGGGGGAAGTCACTCCTGACCTGTACTCTGAGAGATTGGTAATAATGAAAAACAGAAATAAAGGAAATCCATGAGTATAATCTATTTAAATATAATTGATGCTTTCCTTTGACAGAATTGTATCTTCAGGATGACTTTAAAACATTAGACTATCATCAGATAAGATAATATTTTTATCATTCAAGTCTCTATTGAATACTTAGTGCATGGCCCTATGGGGTTACAAAGAGGCATTAAACCATTATTATTTTAGTGAGGAAGAAAAGGCACGCACCCAACCACCTATAATAAAAGTACAATAGAGAAAATATCAAAATGTCTAAATGCCCCCATTTAATCCCAATTCACTCTCACTCATAGGATTGCTCTGTATTTCCTTTCCCTATATCATCCTTCCAACCTTTCCATTGGGCTCTCTGGAACCAGCATCTCAAGGTAAGCAAACTCTCTGACATGGTCAACTTCACATAACACTCCTCTGCTTAGCTGAAATCTGGCTCTACCATAAGCCTCCTCAAGCTCTCTCAAGAGCAGGCTGCTCATTTCCTTAGGTCTCAGAAGTCATACAATCATAATTGCTTTTATCGTCTTCATTTTAGAGATGAGAAAACTGAGGCTCAGAGAGGCCAAGTAACTTGCCCAAGGCCACACAGCCAGTGAGAGGAATTGGAACCCAGCTAGGACTGATCGGAGCATTACACTCTTTGCCACCACACTAGACAGCCTTTCAAATCTTCTATAATCCTCCATCATCATTTGTTGCTAAAAGTGAAACATCAGAAAAACAATACACTTTAAAAAATTATTTTAGGATCAGGTACTTTCCTAGAATTCCTGATGCAACTGCCTGATGTTTCTGTAGGGGCAGCAGGGATTACACAGGCTCACTTTATGTTCTAGCAGCACCTGTTACCCGCCCACTCTTTTTTCTTGGAACCAAATTCTGTCATCAGCCATCTAATTACAGTCTTGAGGCCAATTTTTGTCTGATAGAGTATCTGCCAGAAGCCATGTGGAAGTTGGAACCAGGAGAGGTCAAAAGAGACATAACCAGGAGAGCTAAATGAGCAGAGTCTGGGACAAGGCTGTTAACTAGCAGTACTCCCTAATTAGTCTGCCCCAGCACTTCAGTGTGCTGCAAATGAGCTACAGGTCTGCCAATATATTGATGATATATGGATCCCTCAGCCTCAAAGTCCCAATGCTGATTGCCTCTGGGTGCTACAACTCTCATCATTTTACACCAGGATCCCACAGAAACATTTTTTTACTTATGCCACAGTTGCAGTGCAGGTGTTTAGAAAGCCCTGAGCTTGAAGATAGCTAAACTGACATTCTGGCTGCCAAAGGGTTTGTGCCTTATATCCGATGCATAACCCCTTCTTGTCTCCTGGTCTGCTATGATGTCAGACGCTCAGGCTGCCTTTCAGAGAGTTTGAGAGAGTCAGGCGTGAGAGGAAGTGCAGGGGAGAAGCAGAGTCCACTGCAGTGAGGTGCAGTGACGGCGCTCGAGGCGCACTGGTGTCCAGCTTTTTAGAACCATTTCAGCTCTCTTGATAAATCTTTTGCTCAGCCTGCAAGAGAGATGCATGAGCAAAAATGGGCTTATGGACAAATAGGTGAACCTTTCCAAAATACTTCTGTCAGTCAGATCAGCCCTGATCAGACAGGAGCTGAGATCTTGGAGACTACCCAAACACAAATGAAGTGATAGAGAAATAGACATATATATAAAGGGAAACAGTCTTGGAAGGCTATATACCAAAATGTCGACAGTGCTGTTTTCATGTTTTTAAAATTTCTTCAGGTCGGGACACCTGGGTGGGAGGCTCAGTTGGTTAAGTGTCCAACTGGTGATTTCAGCTCAGGTCACGATCTCAGGGTTTGTAAGATGGAGTCGGGTGTGGGCTCCACACTCAGTGGGGAGTCTGCTTGAGATTCTCTCCCTCTGCCCTTCCCTCCGTGTATGCTCTTGCACATGAGCACTCTCTCTCAAATCAATAAATAAGTCTTTTAATTTTTTTTAAATAAAATCTCTTCAGGTCTTTCTGTATCTTCTCATTTACCTTAACATTGAGTATGCATTTTCCTATAATAAAGAATAATAGAACTAAAGCTATTTCTAGTTTGAAAAATGCCACCACAACAAATAAAGTACTGCACAACCTTGGATACATCCAAACCTCACTTAAACTCAGTTTTCCTGTAAAATAAGGATAATACCAGTGCCTTACAGGTTGTTATAAAGATCAAAAGAAATAGTAGCAGACACATAGCAGGAACTAAAAAAAAAAAAGCATTTCTTTAAGCAAACAAACAAGCCCTCTCTGAAAGAAGAGTGTCAGTGATATAAATATGAGATTGTTTCTGCAAAAAAAACAATGGAAGTCCTTGAATTCAGGGTCAGACTGCTTAGTTTTTGTGCCTGTAGAGGTCAGGTAAAAACAATAGATGAAGCAATGTATGTAGAATGAGGAACCTTATTCTGAAGGAAGAAACTTTCCTAAATTCTATTAAAACATTTTGCTGTGCCATTGTTCACTCCTGTGTCGCTTTAACTCCTCTATTTTCCCTTTTCCTGGTGATATGGAAGACTGAATAAACCTAATGGAGTCCTCAAGTATGTCACTGGAAGATCCACCTTGTTAGATGTAAATCTAACACACAGAAGGGCATCTGCCCCTTTTGGTACTGACCATAATGATCCAAGACTCTCTAAGTAGACACAGGATTTGGCTCAAACCAGTCTGACCTATTCACCTGTAAACTCATGGCCTGTGGTATATTTTTTGCTCTAAGGAAGTTTGTCTTATCTCATTATTTCATGTGAGGTACACAAAGATAGAGGCTTTCCATGTGTTTACCTTTAAACAAAAGAAATCAAGTAAGAGAACAGAGTAGGGAATACCTGTCAAGCCAAAATCAGAAGATGAGCAGCCACAGTAAAAGAGGAATGGACTCAGAAAGTCATCATAAAACAAAAAAGATAATCAACATTGCTTATGTAGCAATTACTGTGTATCAAGCCCTGTTCATACTTCACATACATCAACTCATTTAATCTTTACACAACTTCATGGGGTAGGTACTTTTACTATCCCATTTTACAGATAAAGAAACTGAGACACAGATTTACTCAGGTAATCCAGGTAATAAGTGGTAGAACCAGAGAGCCTGACTGCTGGGTTCTGCTTGTAAAGCACAGCACTATGTCACCTCTCTAGGCCACAAAGCACTTTCCAGCACACACTGCAGTTAATCTGAGTAAAAGAGTCATGGGAATAAAAGGTACAGCATAGGGAATATAGTCAGTGGTATCGTTAATAGCATCATATCGTGACAGATGGTAGCTACACTTGTGGTGAGCATAACAATTACGTTGTACCCCTGAAACTGATGTAACATTGTGTGTCAGCCATACTCCAATAAAAAGAAAAAAAAAAAGAGAGAGAAACCCTTGATGTGTTCCTTCTGAGTTTATCCAGGAAGTTTTTCTTTTCAAATGTCCATCTTTATCCCTACTTATGTACCTCTTCTAGCCTGCAATCATCCTCACCCACACTTAATGACACTTGGGACCTCAAAACAAAACAAAACAAAACAAAACAAAACAGAACTTCAGCAGAACCTTGCCTCCAGCAGGTCCTGAAAACTAACCCCTTACTTCTTCCCTGCCTTCTCATTCATCTGCACTCACTGGATCTTGTGTCGTTGGTAGTTTGCCAACACACACAAAAAGTGTTCTGTCTCCTGCACGTGCACCACCCTTGCTCCTCCTGCCAATTCAAGCCATTCAAGAATATGGTATTTTATAGGAAATGAGAAAGAGAACTGAAAGAATTAAATATCCAAAGAATCAACTGTACCCTATCTTTACATTCCCAGGTAGTGGACCCAGAGGCTACACTGGCACTTGGAGTGTTTTCATTGGGTAGCACCTCTGAAAGACATTGCTGAATAATATGGATCTATAAGCCATTACTCATCAGCGCTTTTGTCAAGAACATTATATTATATAATTATATAATTATAATATATAATTAATTATATTAATTAATCATTAGAGCTTTTAAGAAAGGGCTGATCCTTTGGATGGAGGTGGTTTCCACAAGTCAGTTATTCCTCAGGTTGCAAATCTCTTTAATCTCCTTCCTCCTGAAGAGTGCTGCATTTTTCTATATGAATTGATTTTAATGAACATATGTTCCATTTCTAATGAATATGTTCTCCATTAATGGCATTGGAGTGGGAGGCAAAATGCCATAATGCTGGCACTCCTTGACAGTAATAAAATCCTTAGGAAGTCCCTGGCATTACACCTGCAGGATCCAACGATCTGGGGGCTGGAAGAGCACCTAAAGACTGAGAAAGGAAATTGTTATAGTGACAGCTCATTCAGGCCTTCCTTGGCTGTTACCTGACTGCAGAAGGAATAGAAAGCCAAAGTAATAGGAATGTGATAGGAATACAAAACCGAAGTAATGAAAGCTATAGCAAATAAACTAGAGCCAACAATATTAAAAATAAAAGAGAGCGGATTTAAACCAGTGGGCTCTGTCAGTAGGGAATGGGATTTCATACTGGGATTGGTCCAGCAAGAGACAGGTGATTCAAGTTGAGTGGGTTCAATCAATCCAATTCCCCAAGGACTTGCCAGCGCCTACCCATGTGCCTAGCTTTGCTCTCAGAGCCAGGGAGGAGGGAGGAATGGAGGTGGGATATGAAGAGAGGATTAGAAAAGAAAAAACAAGAAGAAAAAGAAGTCCTTTCCTTCAATGAATGGACCACTTAGTTGCAGACACAAGACACACTAACAGTAGACAAAGGATAATTCATGCCAATCTATAAACAAGTGTTGGATAAGATGGTGCAAGCTACTGTATTTTCTCAAGACTAAGTCCTGTGTATTTCTTTTAGCATTTTAATGCTTCTGAAAATAAAGGCTGTCTTACAGTTATTATGTGCATTTCATATAGTGTTTCATTTTATTTTCTGAAAAACTGTTTTTAAAAGCAATCGTGCACCTTAGAATGACAGAAATATGGTATATGGGCTCTGATTCTTTGAAAAAGGAACAATCTCTATGATCCCAGTATGAGACATAGTCACCATATATGGGGCAGTATCTGGTCAGGTACCTGAAAAATGAATGCAGTAGAATAAGGCAGAGAGAAGAAGGCACTGCTGCTGTGGATAATGGGAAGGGACAGACACACAGCCTGAACAATGCCAGAGACAGGAAGAAATGTGGCCTGGCAATAGGCAGGGGAGCCTGGCTGGAAATGAAGCTGTTTATAAGGACTAACAGGAGATCAGGCAGGAAAAACAGGTGGGCCTTGCTCTTTTCAGGAGACCCCACAGTATGAGGTAGCCTACAACCAAATTGCTGTGGTCAGGAAATGAGCTAATTGAGGAAGGCACCCTGAGGTGAGTCAGGAGGGTGAGCCTTTGAGAAGCGGTTGTAAGGAAACAGACAGGAAGCCAGGAACCAGGCCAGAGTCAGAATTGAGGGGGACTATCCCAACAGGAAAAGGCAGGCTGGAAGCAGATTATAGACAGATTTTTGGATTTAGATAAAGATAGCGGGATTCAGTCCCCTCTGGGCAACAGGCATAGCCAACAGCTACCAGAGTGACATGTCCTCTCTATGCCCTGCTGGGCCATCTGTGAGCAGTCAAAAGCTGGCAAGTATGAGGGGAAGCCAGAGAGAAACAGGACTTACCTATCCCGTTATTCTATGGTCTTAGCAACTGACTGGCGCAGAGAGATTTGACTTACCTAATACTTTTTCCAGAAAAGAGTTTGTTTTTTCCTCAGCCAAAAACTCAACAGCTATTGGGAACTTCAGCAGGATAGTTATGGAGGGAAAGGCAGCTAAGGTCAAACCACCAATTCCAGGAAGGACCCTAAGTAGAGGTCAGTACTGGAGGTCAGGGACTGGGATGCCTGCAGGGAGGGTCTCCCACACACCCCTCTTCCCATCAGCTACCTCAAGAAGTACCATGAAACTCTAGCCGCATGAGGCTGCTTGCAATCAGTGGAAATCACACAGGCTTTGTATCAGACTGCCTGGTTTCATTCCAGCTCCACCACTTACTAATTGGCTTCCCATGGACAAATCACTCCGCCCCCCACCCCCACACCTGAGTTTCCTTAATTATAAAACTTAGCCCGATTTTTACCAATGAGATGACTGAGGTTTCAAAAGGATGTATGTTACTTTTATATCCTTCACTAAACTATCTCCCATGACTGCAGAGAAAGTAAACTAGTTGCCCTATTCCCAAAGGCTCATGCAATTCCTGCCAGCCGTGAATTAATGGATTGACACTTAAGAGTGGGTGAGCATTGGAGACATCCACCCTACCCCAAGTTTTCAAAAGGAACTAACCATTTAGTGAAAGCCTACTCTCCACTAGGTGCTTTTCATATTTCATCTCATTTAAACCTCCCAATAACCCTATAAAAGTAGGTACTATTGGGGGACCAGAGTGGCTCAGTCAGTTAAGCCTCTGACTCTTGATCTCAGCTCAGGTCTTGATCTCCGGGTCGTGGGATCGACCCCCATGTTGAACTCCCTGCTCAGCACGGAGTCTGCTTGTCCCTCTCTCTCTCTGCTCCTCCCCCCACTCATGCTCTCTCTCCTTCCCTCTCTCTCTTTCTCTCTCAAAAAAATGAAAAGAAGTCTTTAAGAGTAGCTATTATTATTCATCTCCAATCTACAAATGAAGAAATTGAGGCTCAGAGGGCTTATGTTTCTTTGCCAAGATCACACAGTTAGTACTTGAGTGGGTCTGACTCCAGAGTTCAAGCACACACTTTCCACTCCAAATGTGCCCATCATTGGAAGCAGTTTCTGGTTGTGCTGTAAAAGGCTTTATCCTCAAGGAAAAGAAATGGAGGCCTCAAAGGTTCCTCGGTAGAATGTTGGGAGGTACTTTGTGAAGTGAGGAAGATGCTGCTCACTCTACCTATGGTAAGGGCCACCCCTTGCTGCAGCACGCTGAAACACAGGTTTGCAAAACTCTGGCCCAAGGAACAACACATTGGAACCTCACGTCAACCCTCTAAGGTACACAGGACTGCTATTATTACTCCCATTTCACAGAGTTAAGGATGGTGAATCTCGGGAAAGGTAACTGATTTGCCCAAGGTCACAAAGCCAGGAATTTGACAGAGCCAATATTCAAATGCAGGGTTTCTGGCTGGATTCTACACACTTGTGTTCTTTCTACAATTTCATGTTGTGCTTTGTACAGTTCCCCATGTGCTATGGATGCTCAACAAATAATCAATGACATCTACTGCCTGGCTCCTGACCAAGAATAGAACACAGTGAAAATGTGTTCCATGCATCTTAAAGCACAGGAATATAAAGAACAGATAAATGAAGAGAAGTGTAAAGTGTGTGCCAGGTGCTTAGTATTCATCATTTAGCATCAGCAGCGGGCGTCAACGTTGAGGGAATTCTATTTTCAGATGCCGCTAAATAAATTCATCTCCTTTCCCTGGTATGACAATAATAGTAATAAATTCTTCTGACTTTTCAAGATGAAACTCTGTCTCCTTACACTCCTCTGAAGTAGAAAATACTAAGAAAATTGGAACAAAATCGGCGGCAGAAATTCCTGAATAAACTATATTCTGGGGAGGCTTGTCTACTTCAGATGGCAAAGGACATGAAATGAATCCATATATTTCCGAGATGGAATCAATGACAATTAACTATAATAAAGGTCTCCTAGTAGATAAGTACTAAAGTCACTTTTTGCCCTGAGGTTTACCCTCTCCCATAAATTTTTTAAAAAGATTTATTCATTTGAGAGAGAAAGAGAGAGAGAGCACAAGTGGGAAGGGCAGAGGGAAAGGGAGAGAGAATCTCAAGCAGACCACATTGAGCATGGAGCCTGACTCGGGGCTTGATCCCACAACCCTGAGATCACAACTCTGGGATCACAACCCTGAGATTATGACCCAAGCAGAAACCAAGTGTTGGAGGCCCAACCGACTGTGCCCCGTCTCTCCCATATAATTTTATCTAAAGAACTATTTCAGCTTAACCAGCTAGAAAATAGTATAGTAGAAAGTACTGTGGGCAGGAGTTTCTAAACCAAATTCTATCACTAATGATGTCAGGCAGATCATTTCTCCTCTCCTCAATGGGAAAATGTTGCCAGGCCAATGTTTTTTCAATTGGAAAATGATTGACAGTTATCAGTTTTAGATCCAATCATGCAAACACTGTCCCTATGATATCCATCCCCAAAACCAATCCACTAAAGAGAAGAGTGGGAAAAAATGGAAAGGAGAGTTTTCCTAGATGTTACAAGCAGAAAACCTGCCTCCTTGGAGGGCAGTTTGTTGCCCCAGAATGATTCTCTTCAATCAAGATTGATTCAAAGCAAAATAATTTTTTCATACAGTTTTAATTGTTGTTGTTTTGAGTTTCTATTTGAATTCCAGTTAGTTAACATATAGTGTAATATTATTGTTGTTTTGTTATTATTATTTCTTTGGATTCATTTTTTTAAATATGTTATGTTAGTCACCATACAGTACATCATTAGTTTTTGATGTAATGTTTTGTTATTATTATTGTTAAACCAGATTGATTTGGTTAACTGCAGATCATATGCCTGTGATGTAATTGTCTAAAATTTCTTTCCAAAACCTTCTTTTCTAAACAGCAAATGTAATTACATTTAATTAGAAGAAATACAAGTTATTTCTAAAAATCTATCCTGTTGAAGCTAATTATAAAAGTTGCTGGTTATAAGGGCATGATCCTAGCAAGTCACGGTTTGCATGTGGAAGAAAAGGTGTTAATCAGAAAGGCGGGGGGACATTCAAATGGATTTTTCCTCAAAATAAAAAAAAAAAAGAGAGAGAGAGAGAGAACAGCAACCTGGCAGAGTAATCCTGGCAAGCACAAGGCCTCATGGTGCTCTGAGCCACATCAATCAGGCTGTCCCTCATTCTGTCTTCTTTGGCCCATAGAAAGGAGGGAAATGAAAGGTGAAATGTTAGTGCATGCATTTGACAACAAGCTGGGTAATGATTCTTTAGGCAGAAATACTCTAGTTGCTTTTGAAACTCCACCATTGTAAGATTCCAGCACTGAAGTTCCAACAATCTTACATATGAATTAACTTGAAGATAGGATTCAGCATAGATTCTAAATCTCATCGATGTCTGGGGCAAGCTTCAGGGTAGATTAAGTTATAATGGTTAAGGATTAATAAGGAACCATATTGTATCTCCATGTTTAGTACTTGTTCTGAAGAATTAATATATTCGTTTGTGCTATGTTTAGTTATTTTAAGATCTATTACTAGAGATAAGACATAGGCACAGATACTGTAAAGGAAAGCTGTAACAAATAATAGCTATAACTGGACCTCACAGAGCACATGCTTGTTGTTCAAATACCCTAGACCAATGAATCAAGGTATATACCAACTACCTAATGTCAGAGTAGCAGAAGTGCAGGATCAGGTTTAGAGGGATGGATAACCTTTTTATTACTTACATTTTCAAGTTTTAGGTGACAACAGAAATGTCACACTCACAATTTGTATTTAGTCTCTAAATCTAAAACGTAAAGATCAATTAAACTGATTGAAATATTGCACTATAAGCCATTAACAAGGTTTAAAATCATTGAAAGTGAGGAGCTTGTCTTCTGCTTATTTTGTTTCCCCCAATAGTGACTAACATGATGTTGGGCTCATGGTAGGCATGAATTACATAACTAGTAAGTGATTGGGTGTAGTAGAGGAGAGTCTCAGATTTGCTGTTTGGCTGCTTGGTTTCTCTTTAGAAGCCACTCTCTCTCTCCATGAAAATTATCAAATTAACATTAAGAGGAGACCATGAATTTGCAATTAAGAGTGAAGAGACCAGGCAAGAATAAGGTTTGGCAAATGAAGCAAAATGTTAATTCTAGTTTCTGTTGGGGCTTACATAGAGTCAGAGACTGAAGGGTAATCTTTGCCTCTTGGATCCAGTCGACTGGGCATATCTCACTATTACCTGCAGCTCAGCATATCAAGTCATCATAACATTCCCCACCACACAAAAATCACCTTCTCTTAGGTATTTATCTCTTGTCATTGGTACTCCGTTCTCCTAGTCCTCTAGGGTCAAAACCATGGTGAACATAAAATTTGTCATCCAAATCAGGACACTTGAGAGCAAAAGGGGGAGTCATTAAAAATAATGCCAAGATAACTGGTTTAAACCAGAGCCTAGGGTCACCCTTTTCACCCACACATGACACTTACTTATCCTTTTCCAGTTAGTGAATCATGTCACTTTTTCCTTCCACATTTATTAGACCAATGCTCTCTGATTCCAGACTAATTCAACCTTAATTCATTGTACCAGCCTGATATTCCTTAAAGCACCTTTTCAGCATGTTATTTCTCTGTTGAAGTCATCAAGGTCTAAAACATTTACTGCCAGAAATACCAAGTCTAAATGTGCATAGTTTTCTTTTCCCCTCCTTTTTTTACTGAGGCATAATTGACAAACACCACTATATTAGTCTCAGGTGTACAGCATAATGATTCAATACATGTACATATTGCAAAATGATCACCACAATAAGTCTAGTTAACATCCATCACGGTACATAGTTACACAATTTTTTTCTTGTAATGAGAACTTTTAAGATTTACTCTCTTAGCAACCTTCAAATATTCAATACAGTATTTAACCACAGTCTCCATGCTGTACATTACACCCCCATGACATCGATTTTATAACTAGAAGTTTGTACTTTTTAACCCTCTTCACCCATTTTACCCACTCCCACCCCACCCCCCACCTCTGGCAACCACCAATCTGTTCTCTGTATCTATGAGCTTGTTTGTTGTTGTTGTTGTTGTAGCTTTTTAGATTCCACATAGAAGTGAGATCATACAGGGGTGTCTGGGTGACTCAGTTGGTTAAGCGGCCAACTCTTTCTTTCGGCTCAGGTCATGATCTCAGGGTCCTGGGATCGAGCCCTGCATCAGGCTCCACGCTCAGCAAGGAGTCTGCTTCAGGATTCTTTCTCTCCCTCTGCCCCTCCCCCTGCTCAATCTCCCTCTCTCTCTAAAAATAAATAAATAAATCTTTAAAAAATAGTGAGTTCATACAGTATTTGTCTTTCTCTGTCTGACTTATTTCACTTAGCATGATGCCCTCAAGGTCCATCCATGTTGTTGCAAATGACAGGATTTCATTCTCTTTATGGCTAAATGATATTCCATTGTATATATACACCATACTTTCTTGATCCATTGATCCATCGATGAACACTTTGGTTGCTTCCATATCTCAGCTATTATAAATAATGCTTCAAAGAACATGGGGATGTATATATCTTTTGAGTTAATCTTCTTCAGATAAATACTCAGAAGTAGGATTGCCAGATCATATAGGGGTTATATTTTTCATTTTTTGAGAAACCTCCATAATGTTTTCCATAATGGCTACACCAATTTACCTTCCCACCACAGTGCATGAAGATTCCCTTTCTCCATGCCCTTCCCAGCACTTGTTATTTCTTGTCTTTTTGATAATAGCCATTCTAACAGGTGTGATGTGATATCTCATTGTTGTTTTGATTTGTATTTCCTTAATGATGAGTGATGTTGAGCACCTTTTCAGGTGTCTCTTGCACATGTGTGTCTTCTTTGAAAATATGTGCATTCAGATCCTCTGCCTCTTTTTAATCAGACTGTTTTTGTGGGTTTTTTTCTTTTTTTCTATTAATGTGTATTAGTTCTCTATATACTGTGGATTTTAGCCCCTTATCAGATATATGATTTGCAAATATTTTCTCCCATTCAGTAGATTGCCTTTTCATTTTGTTGATAGTTGCATAATCTTTGATAGCTTTCATAATATGACTCCTCTCTATCTTTGTAACCATGTTGCCTGCCACTGTACACATGGGCACTCACCATTCTAATTTGTGAGGAGCTCCACAATGCTTGAATGCAACAAACGCTCTCATTTCTGGGCATCCACTCAAAATAATCTCCCCAAAGACACTCTCTTCTTTCCCAATTTAAATCTACACCATCTCACAGTGCCAGTCCCTCATGAACTTCTTTCCCTCTGTCCTCCTAGAAAAGCAAATTAAAGTAGGTTTCATCTTGCACACCAACTCTAATCAGCTGTGATTGACTGCAGATATATGTTGAGGATTCTTAATCTGAGTCCAGGCTTAATGGAAATGAATAAAGTGATAGTCTATCCACATCTAGTGATGAGCATGAAAGAGTGGAGTGGAGACATACAAACCACATGTAAAACATCCCTACCCTAGATTCTTTCTACTATTTCCTGTGGATTGGCCTAATCTCTCCCATTAGGACTATAAGCTTCTGTAGGACCTAGCACTGTTTGGGGACATAGTAGAAGCTCATTAAGTACTTGCTGATAAAAGGTCTCTGGAATAAATGAGTGCAATTTCAATTTGACATCCCCGTCAGGGAAGATTTGGGGGGAATATAATGTTGCTATTGTTGTTAAAAACATAGGCTTTGGAATCAGGGAATTTTGTATTCTAATCCTGGATTGGCCCCTTAGTAGCCATGTGTCCTGAGCAAGTGACTCAACCTTTCTACATGCCCGAGTTTCTTCATCTGTAAGATGAGAATGATGTTCATACCCACTTTGCACTGTGTGTGTGTGTGTGTTTGTAGTTTTAAAAATAAAAGATCAAGTATATATACTTAGCAGAGTTCCTGGCACATAGTAGGTGCTTCAGCAAATTAGTTGCTGTTGTCTTGGTTTGTGTGTTTGAGCTGCTGCCTATCCATATTTACTCCTATGGCAGGGAAAGCTCTATAGTCTCTGCCCTCCAGGGCTCTCTCCCCTCATGTTGTTCTTTGCCACCCCTCAAGAAAAAGCAGAGCTAAAACTTTGATTCACACTGAAGGGTGAGGGGCTTAATGTGTTTGCTACCCCAGAGGTATTCCTATTTTGAAAGAAGGATGCTGGAGAGAGGGGAATGCTTTTCTCCAAGGAATGAATCCCTGTTGTTAACATGTTAAGAAATGACATATTAAAAAATTGGGGAGAAATTTTTGAACTGGGGATAGGGACCACGTGTTTTTCACTGAAGGAACAACAAGGACATTGCAACTGCAAGACTTTACAGTTTACCAAGCTCCTTTACATACACACACCACACAGGTACTTATAAGAGGCAGTTCCCCTTGTATTTAAATTTCTTAAAGAGTACATCCCTTTTTATTCACTCCTACTTATCATTTCCTTTCTCATTCCACACAGTTAATGTTGCAAAACTTTCTCTCTTTCCTCTAATTCCTTAGCATGGCATTCAAAGCCCTTTGTAATCCATTTCTAACCTATCTCTCAGAGCTCTCCTACTCTCTCACCTCCTCCCAAAATATACACACAAGACACACATAGACACCCACCCCCAGCTCCTGTAACATATTCTGATCAGTTATGCTTTCTCTCGCCCTCTACCTGCTAGGTCTATAACCAACATATCCACTTTAAATGTCCACCTTCCTCAAAACTCTCCCTTAAACTCCCCATGTCCCACCCCTATCCAAGCTGAAAGCATTTATTTTTTTAATGATTTTATTTATTTGACAGAGAGATAGAGTACAAGTAGGCAGAGCTACAGGCAGAGGGAGAGGGAGAAGCAGGTTTCCCGCTGAGCAGGGAGCCCAATGCGGGGCTCGATCCCAGGACCCTGGGATCATGACCTGAGCCGAAGGCAGCTGCTTAACTGACTGAGCCCCCAAGCTGAAAGCATTTAAATAGAGAGTGCTTGCTGTCTGATAAGCCCTTAAGTGTGACTTTCCCTTCCACTCCCATAGCACTCTGCGAGTGTGTTCACTATTGTACTTACCACATTGTGTTATAAGGAGCTGTGCACATATATGCTTTTGGAGTGCAGAACCTGATACCATGCATCTCTGTATTCCCCATGCCAAGCACACTGCCTGACATATAAAGGCTTGTAGAATGAATGAAACGCCCAAGGTAAGCTATTAAGTTTTTGGCAGAAACAGGTTTAGAGCCTAGGTCTACCTCCCCCAAGGGACCATGACTTCCTTAAAGTCACAAACTTTTCAGCACTTAAGTAGAGGCACACAGTAAGTGCTTAATATATATTTCACTGAAATGGTAGAATCCACAAATACCAATGAACACCTACCAATTTATAAGCCTCTGCTCCGGGTTATCCCATACCCACAGACAAGATGTACTCAGGTTCTGTCCCAACCCTCAAGACAAAACCACATGTAGCTCTAAGAGATAGGATAGGACAGGAAAAACTAGAGTAAAGTAACAGAGTGTGTAGTCAGACTTTAAGATGTGAGAAGGAAAGGATCTATAAAAGCTGAGATACGGAGGCTCTGTGGAAGTGGCTCTCTATCTGGATGCTGGAGGACAGGATGTACTTATATAGGCACAAGAAAGGGGAGGAGGAAGAGTATTGGAGATGTGGAGAACAGTAACATCACAGGGATTGCTACAGAGAGGGACATATTTGGGATCACTGAGGAGACCAATCTGGATGGAGTACATTTGGCACAATGGAGAGAGAACAGCACGTAGCTTTGCTGAAGCAGATTACTGAGGGTCTTGAATGAAAAGCTGGGGTCTGAACATGCCTGGGGACGGTGGAGAGCCCCCAGAGGTTTGTGTGACAAGGAATAAAGTGACAAAGTGAAGAAAGTGACAAAATGTTTGTCTTACCTTGCCCAGTCAGTTATTAAATAGCCTATGTAAAACTGAGTTTCTAGATTTATTTGAATCTAAATACATTGGCATGAAGAGAGGTATTTTTACTATTTCCCCTCTGGATCCCTTTGGAATATGAGATTAGTAATTTAACATGACAATATTTGGGAACATGGATGTCACAACTTAGATCAGCCACGGAAGTTCACAGTGGTACTGGGTAAGCCACTGAACTTTCCTGGGACTTACTTTCAGGCTCTCAAATATGTCTATCCTGCCTCGGGCTCCAATGGAGACTTACAGTGATGCTGAAATAATAAATGAGCAAAAGATTCTACTCCTGATTATAACTAAAATTACCTATGATGGCTGCAGTGAAGCCACTTCATATCTCTACCTTAAAAAAAATCTCAGAAAATGATACAAATCAATGTGACAAAGACAAACACACTAATAGAAAAATGGGTAGAGGACACAAAAAGGCAACACACAGAAAAAGAAATACAAGTGGCCAATAAACAGAATATAAATTAAAGCAAGAATGAAATATCATTTTTTTCTAACAGATTGTTAAAGATTTGTAAGACAGATAATACCCAGTGTGACAAGAGTTCCCAGAAGCAGGCTTTCTCTTGTGAGCTGGCTAGTGTGGATATTTGTGCAAACTTTTTGAAAGTCAGTCTGACCATACATCTCAAAGGCCTTCAAAATGCATATTCTTTGACCCAGTGTTTTCATTCCTAGGAACTGACACTCAGGAAATTATCAGAGAACAACACAAAGATATAGCCACAGATTAATTACATAATTATTTCTAATAGTAAAAATAAATGCAAACAATGTGCACGTCCAACAATTGAAGAATGGTTAAATTATATCTTAGTAGTTGCACAGTAGATACTATGCAGCCATTAAAAATGTCATAGAGGAAATATATAATGACATGGAAAGATAGCCATCACATATCATTAAATGGGGAAACATCATATAGAATCTAGCATATTTGGTAAAAAAAAAATCTGTGTGTGTATGTATGTATGTATGTATATGTATGTGTGTGTGTGTCTATATGTGTGTGTATATACATAATGATTTTCATAGTACGTGACGAGAGACAGAAGACCAAAGAGGATACATACCAACATGTTAGTAGGCATCTCCCAGTGGTGGGACTGCAAGTCCTTATTACCTTCTTTTTGTTTGTCTGTATTCCATATTTTACATAATAAATATTACTTGTATTTTTAAAGGACTATTTTAAAAATCACATTCGGTGTCTAATACGTATTTCTTTAAAAATGGCTTGTTTTTTAAAAGACATGAGCTCATTTAGAAGCGTTTCTGGTCTAGGCTGAGATTATGAGGACTTCTTGTTTATCAAAAGCAGGCAGTTTCCTTTCAGCATTGGATGCTGGGGCCAAATGCTATTCAAGTTGCCTTTCAAGGCAGCCACCTAAGAAGCAGTGGGTCAAGGCAGGTAAGGCCCGGCCAGTGTGGTAAAATCAAGAGAAATCACAAGAGCTGTTGGGTCACAGGGAAGCAAGGGGCAGGTTCAGGGCAGTCAAGAGGGTACCATGGATCCAGAAGGAACAAATGAAAGGCAAGATCTCAGCAGGGACGCCTGGCAAAGATCAGTTTCTACAGCACCAGACTGTGCTGAAGCATAATGGTGGGAGCAGAGTCTGCATTTAAGGGGAGGACCAGGCAGAGGTTTCAAATCATGCAAAAAGGAATAACTGAAGAGAGACTCCTTGGAAAGAAGGTACAGCAGCTCAAAAAGCAGCAGAGGAAGGCATGAGTGTTGAGGCTTTCTGTGTTGGATTTAAGCAGCCCTCCTGGCATGGTGTGATTATTTCCCTAGCGCATCTACATAGAAGTAGAATGACAGGTGTTGGATATTGAGGAGCTTCCAATTCAATAGCATCTCCTTTCCTCACTCAGGTTATCAATCAAGAGGTTTTTGGTTTTTTCATTGTAAGAATAAGGAAAAAAATAAGAAAGATATTAAGACATAAAGCTGACACTAGAGAATGTGTTTATATCAGCAGCCAGGTATATTTTACCTTTCTAAAACCAAATTTATCCCCACTCAAGTCACAAGCAACATTGGACAGTAAAACTTACATCCCAGAGGAGTACAGGAAGACAGGTGCTCAACCTCATCCTAGCCTCCTAAGAGGAAGGAAAGGTGGAAGGGCTGGATTTCACCAACTCAGTCCTGCGTCCACACTCACCAATAAAAATCAATTACTTCTCTCCCCTGGAGAAGAGTGAGTAAAGGAGCAGAGACAGGCCAAAAGTGCTACACTAATAGGACTCCCTCAGTGTGAAAGGAGGTACCTAAAGTGAGGAGGAAGCATGCCCTCACTAACAGCAAGATCATACGATCTAAACATCTTCAGTTTCACTAGACCCAGGCAAATCGCTCATTTAAAATGTCTGTGCCAATTTGCATTCCCTCAGTACCATTTTCTTCACATTCACATTTGGAATCCCTACAGCCTCCTCTTTTCTAGAAGTCTATTTATATTGTCATTTTATAACACTCTAGCCCCTGTCCTGACCCGGGGACAGATGGGTCTCTGCCCCGTGGGGCGGCACCAGGGACAGAACCACCGCTCGAAGAATCAGGTTCCCAGCCCCTTGGTGCGGCCCCACCCCCCTCCCCTCCCTTCCCTGAAGTTAGTTTTACAATTAAAACGTTTTCTTGTTTAAAAAAAAAAAAAATTTGCCAACGTGATAGATAAAAAGTGGCGTCTTGTTTTCATTGCATTTCCCTCCTAACTAGTGAAGATAGGCATGATTCTTTTTCTTCTTCTTCTTCTTCTTTTTTTTTTAGTTTTTATTTAAATTCTAGTTAGGTCAAAAGAAAGACGGGTGCCTGGACGGCTCAGTCAGCTAAGAAACTGACTCTTAATTTCTGCTCAGGTCATGATCTCAGCATCGTGAGATTGAGCCCCACTTTGGGCTCCGTGCTGGGCATGGAGCCTGCTTAAGATTCTCTCTCTCCCTCTCCCTCTGCCTCCCAGCCCCCACTTGTGCATGCTCTAAATAAATAAATAAATAAGTAAATTCTAGTTAGTTAACATATAGTGTAATACTGGTTTCAGGAGTAGAATTTAGTAGTGATTCTTAACCATTCAGATTTTCTCTTCTGTGAATTGCGTGCATATACATTTTTAATTTTTCTAATCGGGTTGTTAGCCTTTTTTTTTTTTAAGATTTTATGTATTTATTTGACAGAGAGAGAGCACAAGCAGGGGGAGTGGGAGAAGCAAGTTCCCCACTGAGCAGGAAGCCCAATGCGGGGCTTGATCCCAGGACCCTGGGATCATGACCTGAGCCGAAGGCAGAAGATTAACTGACTGAGCCACCCAGGCACCCCTAACCTTTTTCTATATATGTGTATATGTTCCTAAAATATTCTGGATCATTTGCCAGCTAAATGCTTTGCAAACATCTTACATTCTGTGAGGTGTCTTTTGATGCACAGAAGAATTGATTTTAATGCATTCATTAATAGCTTCCTTTATGGTTTGTCCTTCTTATGTCATGTTTATGAAATCTTTCCCAGCTCTGAGGTTATATATTTGGCTATACAAAAATTGTAAAGTTTTGTTTTTTCTGTTTAAGTCTTTGTGATGTCAAGTCTTCTGGTGACTAAAATGGAATATCCTTGTCTTTTTTTCAGGACTACTTTTATTTCTTTCATTAAATGTTTTATAATTTTACAGTGTCTCTTACTTTTGTGAATGTATTTCTTTCCACCACATTTTTCTAAATTTAATTTCTGCTGTATAAGTATTCCCTTGATTTTTTTTTAAGAGAGGGAGGGGGAGGGGCAGAGGGAAGGAGAGAGAGAGTCTCAAGGAATCCCAAGGCTCCATGGTGGGGAGGACGTTGCTCAATCTCACCACCCTGAGATCATGACCTCAGCTGGAATCAAGAATCAGACGGCTCAACATACTGAGCCACCCAGACGCACCCCCTTGATTTTTTAATATTTATCTTATATCTAGATCACTTACTGAACTCTTATTAATCCAATCTGATGCGTCCTTTTTTTTTTTTTAAGATTTTATTTATTTATTTGACAGAGAGAGACACAGCAAGAGAGGGAACACAAGCAGGGGAAGTGGGAGAGGGAGAAGCAGGCTCCCCGCCGAGCAGGGAGCCCGATGTGGGGCTCGATCCCAGGACCCTGGGATCATGACCTGAGCCAAAGGCAGACGCTTAACGACTGAGCCACCCAGGTGCCCTGATGAGTCCTTTCTTATAAAAGTTTTGTTTAATTTATATTGGTTGTGATTAATGTTTTTTTTTTACCTGCTTTTGACTTTTTTTTTTTTTTGCATTTTACCAAACTTTGTAATTTGGCTTTTGTGTTTGTCCATTCTTACTTTTTGTTGAGTTTCTTTATTTCATTTTCCCTCTGCTGGTTGGAAAATTTTTTAGTGATTAACTTTACATTTTTAACAAACATTAACTAGAGACTTCTGTATCCAATATCTCTATCCTCCTCTCAAACAAGGCAAAGGCCTTCGTATGTTCAGTAACACTGAACATCCACATATTTCCTGTAATTGCGTTCTAGAGTTTTAGTTAGATCTTCTGTTATAAATATACAAATGTTATTATTTTATACAGTTTGTAGTTAATTATAGTTTTGTTGTTTCTGTCCTCATCATTGTTGCTTGTACCCTACTCCTTCCTTCTGGGTTCACTTCCTATTTGTCAAAATATAGTCTTAAGTAATATTGTATGCCAACTACACTTCAATTAAAACTTCTTTTAAGTGCAAATAAAGTAGTTCTCTTTTTTGTATTTTAAGACTTTATTTTTTTAGAACAGTTTTTGGTTCACAAAAAAATTGAGAGGAAGGTACAGAGATTTCCCATATAGCCTCTGACCCCACACAGGCAACCTCCCTCATTATCAACATTCTCCTCCAGAGTGGGACATTTGTTACAAATGATGAACCTACATTGACACATCCTTATCACTCAAAGTCCATAGTTTACATTAGGGTTCACTTGTAGTGTTCATTCTATAGGTTTGGACAAGTGTATAATGAAATGTACCTATGATTATAGCATCACACAGAGTATTTTCACTGCCCTAAAAATCTGTTTGTCTTCTTTATCCCTCCCTCCCCACTAGCTCCTAGCAACCAATGATCTTTTTACTGTCTTTGTAGTTTTGCCTTTTCCAGAATGTCACATACACGGAATTATATAGAGTGTAAATTTTTCAGATTGGCTTCTTTCACTTAGTAAAATGCATTGGGTGTTCTCCATGTCTTTCACACCTTGATAACTCATTTATTTTTAGTGCTAAATAATATTCCATTGTCTGGATGTACTATAGTTTATTTATCCACTCACCTACTAAAGGACGTCTTGGTTGCTTCCAACTTTTAGCAGCCATAAATAAAGCTGCTATAAATATTTGTGTTCAGGTTTATTTGGATAAATTCATTTGGATAAATACCAAGGAGTGTGATGATGGCTGGATCATGTAAGAGCACGTCTAGTTTTGCAAGAAACCACCAAAACGTCTTCTAAAGTAGCTGTACCATTTTGAAATCCCACAAATAATGAATGAAAGTTTCTGTTGCTCCACATCCTTAACAGCATTTGGTATTGTCAGTATTCTTGATTTTTGCCATTCTAATGGGTGTGTAGTGATATCCCATTGGGATTTTTTTTGATATCCCATTGTTTTAATTTGCTTTTCCCTGATGATATATGATGAGGCACATCTTTTCATATGTTCATTTACCATCTACATATATTCTTTTTTTTTTTAAGATTTTATTTATTTATTTGAGAGAGAGAGAACACATGAGAGGGGATAGGGTCAGAGGACGAAGCAGACTCCCTGCCGAGCAGGGAGCCCGATGCGGGACTCAATCCAGGGACTCCAGGATCATGACCTGAGCCGAAGGCAGACGCTTAACCGACTGAGCCACCCAGGCGCCCTCTACATATATTCTTTGATGAGGTCTTTGTTAAGGTCCCATTCTTTAATTGTTTTTTTTTTTTTTTATTGTTGAGTGTTAAGAGTTCTTTATGTATTTTGGATAACAGTCCTTTATCAGACATGTCTTTTGTAAATATTTTCTTCTAGTCTGTGTCTTGTCTTTTTATTCTCGTGATAGTGTCTTTTGCAGAGCAGAAATTTTTTATTTTAATGAGGTCCAGTTTATCAATTACTTATTTCATGGTTCTTCAATTGGTTCCTTTGGACAAACTGAATTTTCTCATTGTTCGATTCAATCTGCTTTGGTGTTGTACATAAAAAGCCACCACCAAACCCAAGGTCATCTAGGTTTTCTCCTATGTTAACTTCAGGAATTTTATAGTTTTGAATTTTACATTTAGTTCTGTAATCAATTTTGAATTATTTTTTGTGAAGAGGGTATGGTCCACGTCCAGATTATTTTTTGCATGTCAATGTCCAGTTGTTCCAGTACCATTTTTGAAAAAGACTATCTTTGCTTCATTCTATTGCTGTTAATCCTTTGTAAAAGATCAGTTGACTATATTTGTGTGGGTTTATTTCTGGAGTCCCTATTTTGTTCTATTGATCTATTTGTTTATTTTTTTGCCAATAATACATTGTTTTGATGACTGTAGATCCATAATAAGTCTTGAAGTGAGGTAGTGTCAGTTCTCCAACTGTCCTCCTTCAATATTGGGTTGGCCATTCTCAGTCTTTTATCTCTCATTATAAACTTAAAATCAGGGGGCACCTGGGGGCGCCTGGGTGGCTCAGTCGTTAAGCGTCTGCCTTCGGTTCAGGTCAGGATCCCAGGGTCCTGGGATCAAGCCCCGCATCGGGCTCCCTGCTCAGCGGGAAGCTTGCTTCTCCCTCTCCCACTCCCCCTGCCTGTGTTCCCTCTCTTGCTGTGTCTCTCTCTGTCAAATAAATAAATAAAATCTTTATAAAAAAAACACAAAACTTAAAATCAGTTTTCTGCATCTATTGATATGATCACATAATTTTTATTCTTTAACCTGTTGATGTGATAGATTACATTGATCTTTGAATGTGAATCAAGTTTGGGTACCTAGGGTAAATCCCACTTGGTTGTGGCATATAATTCTTTTTATACATTCTTGGATAGAATTTGCTAATATCTTGTTGAAGATATTTGTATTTATGTTCATGAGAAGTGTTGATCTATAAATTTCTTTTCTTGTAATATATTTGGCTGATATTGATATTAGGGTAATACTGGCCTCATAGAATGAGATAGGAAGTATTCCCTCTGCTTCTGTCTTCTGGAAGGTGTGTAGAGAATTGGTATTATTTCTTCCTTAAATGTTTGGTAGAATTCACCAGTGAACCCATCTGGACCTGGTGCTTTCTGTTTCAGAAGATGACAATTATTGATTCAATTCCTTTAATAGATATAGAACTCTATAGATTATCTATTTCTTCTTGTGTGAGTTTTGGCAGACCATTTTTTCAAGGAATTGGTCCATTTTAGGTCATAAAAGTTATGGGCAAAGACATTCATAGTATTTCTTTATTATCTTTTTTAATGTTCATGGGATCTCTAGTCATGTCCCCCTTTCATTTCTGATATTAATAATTTTTGTTATCTCTTTTTTCTTAGCTTGCCTAGAGGCTTTTTTATTATATTGATATTTTCAAATAATCAGTTTTAGGTTTCACTGATTTTACTTTTTTAAATTTCATTGATTTCTGTACAGATTATTATTATTTCTTTTCTTCTGCTTCCTTTGGATTTCATTTGCTTTTCTTTTTCCAGTTTCCTATGGTGGAAGCTTAGTTGTTGATTTTAGTTCCTTCTTCTTTTCTATTGTATGCATTCAATGCTATAAATTTCCCTCTTGACATTGCTTTCATTGCATCCCACAAACTTCGGTAAGTTGTGTTTTCAATTTCATTTATTTAAAATTATTTCTTCATTTCTTTTGAGATTTCTTCTCCTTCATATGTTATTTACAAGTGTGTTGCTTAATCTCCACACATTTGGGGGTTTTCCAGTTGGCTTTCTGTTATTGATTTCTTATTTAATTCCATTGTGGTCTGAAAGCAGACATTGAATAATTTTTATTCTTCTACATTTGTTAAGGTGTGTTTTATAGCCCAGAATGTGGTCTATCTTGGTGAATGTTCCAATGTGAACTTGAGAAGGTGTATTCTGCTGCTGTGGGATGAAGTAGTCTATACAGGTCTATACATGTCCACTAATAGCTCATGTGGTTGAGCTCAACTATGTCCTTAGTGATTTTCTGCCGACTGGCTATGTCAGTTTCTGGTAGAGGAATTTTGATGTCTCCAACTATAACAGTGGATTCATCTATTTTTTTCTTGCAGTTCTATCAGTTTTTGACTCCCGTATTTTAATATTCTGTTACTAGATACATAGAGATTAAAGATTATTATGTCTTTTTGGAGAATTGAGCCCTTTATCACTATGTAATATCTCTCTTTATCCCTAATAGTTTTCCTTGTTTTGAAGTCTGTGCTGAAATTAAAATAGCTACTCCTGTTTACTTTTGATTACTATTAGCAGAGTATATCTTTCTCCAGCCATTTGCTTATTTTAAAATATAAAATATAAAACTATAAAATTTTTCTTTATTTTTTAAATTCTTTATTTAAATTCAGTTTGGTTAACATATACTGTATTATTAGTTTCAGGGGTAGAATTTAGTGACTCATAAGTGGCATATAACACCTGCCTTTACATTACATAAGTGCCCATCTTAATGCCCATCATCCAATTATTCCTTCTCCCCACCTACCTCCCCTCCAGCAACTCTCAATTTGTTTCCTAGAGTTCAGCATCTCTAATGGTTTGCTTCCCTCTCTATTTTCATCTTATTTTATTTTTCCTTCCATTCCCCCTGTGTTTATCTGTTTTGTTTCTTAAATTCCACCTATGAATGAAATCAAATGGTATTTTTCTTTCTCCGACTGACTTATTTCACTTAGCATAATACCCTCTAGTTCATACAAATGGCCAACAGACACATGAAAAAATGCTCAGCATCATTCAGCAACAGAGAAATACAAATCACAAGCCACAATGAGATATCACTTCACACCTGTCACAAAGACTACAATGAACAACTCAGGAAACATCAGGTGTTGGCAAGGATGCAGAGAAAGGGGAACCCTCTGACATTCTTCATGGGAATGCAAACTGGTGCAGTCACTCTGGAAAACAGTATGGAAGTTCCTCAAAAAGTTAAAAATTGAGCTACCTTATGACCCAGCAATTGCACTATGTGGTATTTATCCAAAGGATACAAACATAGTGATTTGAAGGGGTACATTCAACCCAAAGTTTATAACAGCAATGTCTACAATAGTCAAAATATGGAAAGAGCCCAGCTGTCCAATGGCAATTGAATGGATAAAGAAGATGTGGTATACATATACAATGGAATATTACTCTGCCATCAAAAAGAATGAAATCTTGCCATTTGCAATGATGTGAATGGAACTAGAGGGTATTATGCTAAGCAAAATAAGTCAGCCATTTACTTTTAATCTATATGTCCTTATATTTAAAGTGGAGTTTTCTGGGCTACAAGGTTGGTTCAACATCTGTAAATCAATCAATGTAATACAATACATTAAAAAAGGAAAGAACAAGAACCATATGATCCTCTCAATAGATGCAGAAAAAGCATTTGACAAAGTACAGCATCCTTTCTTGATTAAAATTCTTCACAGTGTAGGGATAGAGGGTACATACCTCAGTATCATAAAAGCCATCTATGAAAAACCCACAGCGAGTATCATTCTCAATGGGGAAAAACTGAGAGCTTTCCCCCTAAGGTCAGGAACACGGCAGGGATGTCCACTATCACCACTGCTATTCAACATAGTATTAGAAGTCCTAGCCACAGCAATCAGACAACAAAAAGAAATAAAAGGCATCCAAATTGGCAAAGAAGTGAAACTCTCACGTTTTGCAGATGATATGATACTTTATGTGGAAAACCCAAAAGACTCCACCCCAAAACTGCTAGAACTCATACAGGAATTCAGTAAAGTGGCAGGATAGAAAATCAATGCACAG
>NC_138385.1:31073841-31105793 GCF_054177405.1 Leptonychotes weddellii
ACCTCAGGAAACAAACAGGGTTGCTGGAGTGGTGGGGGGTGGGAGGGATAGGATGGCTGGGTGATAGACACTGGGGAGGGTATGTGCTATGGTGAGCACTGTGAAGTGTGCAAGACTGTTGAATCACAGTCTGTACCTCTGAAACAAATAATACATTATATGTTAAAAAAGAAGAAGAAGAAGATAGCAGGAAGGGAAGAATGAAGGGGGGGAAATTGGAGGGGGAGATGAACCATGAGAGACGATGGACACTGAAAAACAAACTGAGGGTTCTAGAGGGGAGGGGGGTGGGAAGATGTGTTAGCCTGGTGATGGGTATTAAAGAGGGCACGTTCTGCATGGAGCACTGGGTGTTATACGCAAACAATGAATCATGGAACACTACATCAAAAACTAATGATGTGATGTATGGTAATTAACATAACATAATAATAAAAAAAGAGAGAGAAAAAAAAGAAATAGGAATTATAAAAAGAATCAAATAGAAAACCTGGATTTTGAAAGTACAATAATTGAAATGAGATTTTCATGAGGGGCTCACCATCAATCTGAGAAGGCAGAAAGAGTCAGTAAACTTATAGAAAGGTCAACTGAGATTATCCAGTACAAGAACAGAAATAGAAAAGAATAAAGAAAAATGAATAGACCCTAAGAGACCTGTGGACACCATTAAGAATACTAAAATATACCTAATGGGAGTTTTAGAAGAAGAGGAGAAAGAAAGGAGGGCAGAAGGAATTATTTGAAGAAACAATGGCTAAAACTGCTAATTTGATGAGAAATCTTAATCTACAAGAAACTTAACAAATTCTAGGTAGGATAAACTCAAGAAGATTCATACCTAAATACCATTAAAACACAAAATGGAGACCAGACTTGAAAATTCACCAAGCAAACAAAACCATTTAAGTCATGTAAGTGAAACTTAATTAAGCTTGTTCTACTAAACAAGCAAAATTTAACTTGGGCTGCTTCTTGCAAATGCCTCTGATAATCATAAAAAACTCAAGTCATCTTCCTAAAAATGGTATAAGGTATTTACTTTTAATCTGGAAACCCCCATTGTAACAACCAATCATAATAAAGATTAAGCAACTTCCTCATTTTTCCCTTTATAAGCCATTTTGTACCATCACATCCCTAGCTTCATATCAGTCTTTGAATTTGAAAGCTCTCAGTTTATGAACTATTCTTATATGCACAATAAACTCTGGCTAAATACTCTATGGATCTGGTGATTTTCATTTTGCTTTACCTAGAATTTTGACAACACATTATACTCAAACTGTTTGAAAGTCAAAGAAAAAAATCTTGAAACTATTGTACCTAGTTTCTATATTTTTTATTTTAAAATGTTTGTTTTAGGGTGACAGATGGTAGCTACACTTGTGGTAAGCATAGCATAACATACAGAGAAGTTGAATCACTATATTGTACACCTGAAACTAATGTAACATTGTGTGTCAACCATACTCAAATAATAAAATAAAATAAAATGTATGCTTTAGGACTATTTATGTCATCTCATATTCAAATAGCCAAACACAAGCATTAGAGTTTCATTTTTATGGACATGAATACTTGTATGGAAAATTGTACTTATTTCTGTTATATTAGCTTACAGAAAGCCTGATTGCTTGAATCTTGAATCCATAATCAAAATGCTTACAGACAGATTATTTTTTTTAATAATTTTTTTTAAAGATTTTATTTATTTATATGACAGAGAGAGACAGCGAGAACAGGAACACAAGCAGGGGGAGTGGGAGAGGGAGAAGCAGGCTTCCCGCCGAGCAGGGAGCCCGATGTGGGACTCGATCCCGCGACCCTGGGATCATGACCTGAGCCGAAGGCAGACGCTTAACGACTGAGCCACCCAGGCGCCCCCAGACAGATTATTTCAGAGGAAAAAAAAACTTGATTGTTAAATAAATCAAAATATAAAAAACCATTACAAAAATATCTCAACAATCAACTTTCATTTAGTCAACTTGATTGGGAAATGGCATATTTCTTAATTGATCACTCTGGGCAACTAAAAGTTATCAGCCCTTTTTACTTTCTACATAAATTGCCATTTTTCAAATAATCAAGATGATAACATGAAAAACAGAAAATCTACTCTACAGAGAATGACCATTTTTTCTTCAGTGATTGAACCTTGTTTATAGCTTTAATGTTCCCATGGAGATTATGATTGCTCATTATCCAGTACTAGAGATATAACTGGTTTTAGAAACTTGAGTTGAATATGTACCAAGTCCTAACCAGTCCTTGGATGTTGCTTTTTAAAAAAATCAATTCCTTATGTCAGTTTGCTTATTCTTTCTCATCAAAGCAGTGGGTAGAAAATGCCGAAGAAATCTGTTTATCTGACCTTTTCTATGGTCTAGACTTCAGATACATAAACAATTGTTTTACCTGGCTGTAAACTGAATAGTTTGAAAGCTATTGAACACTTGTTAATGACTGGGTAAATGTTCAGTAAGCTTTTTCATAGGCTCTTTAAGGTCCTCTAGGGACATAAGTTCATCCAACTTTCTAAGATACCTTCCTTAAAGCCAGTGAAACTTTGCTGTAACAGAAGAGTCTGCTTTGACAGTTTGAAAGGACTGTGAACTTTCTCGAAGAAAATGTCAATAAAGACCCAAAGTCTTATTTTTCTTGAGTCTAACTCTCTAGTGGAGATAAGAGTAGTATAAATCTGTTGGGGAAAAACTTCAGAAAGTTTACTGGACATGGAAGGGGGTAGAGACCACTTCTTCTAACCTTTTTAACAGGACTGCTACATAGCTGGGTTAGTCTGCAGAGCAATAGCTTTCTTTCCTAAAGGCCTGTGTGGCTGGGCAGGAGAGAATACAAGGTCAAGTTGCTACCAGGGTGGTAAGTTATTCATTCATCCATTCAACAAATATGTAATAGAAAGCTACCATGAACCAGGCACTGTACTAAGCCCTAGAGATACTACAATGAACATTAACAGACACAGATCCCATTCTTATGGAGGTTACAGTCTAGTGAAGAATAATTACTCTCCAAGTTTCCAATTATAAAAACTTTCATTAAGGGTTTCCTAAATGCCTTTCAAAGTCCACTCCAAATTTATGTTAGTCATCAACCACTGAAACTTGGAGCCAAGAACGAAGTGATTTTTCTTCAGCATTTTCCAAATTGCAGAGCACTGAGAAAAAAATTAAAAACCTCCACCCCTACCCCAGCCCCATTTATAGCCCTCACGACCATAGTACTATAGCCTGCGAAGGTATTAGGAACAACTATGGCCATTTAGGATGAGTTTGTTCCTCTTCGGGCCAGTCTGAAAATAGCACTCTTGATTCACATAAAGAAGAAAATAGGGGTGCCTGGGTGGCTCAGTTGATTAAGCGACTGACTCTTGGTTTCAGCTCAGGTCATGATCTCAGGTTCAGGAGATCAAGCCCCACATTGGGCTCTGTGCTCTGTGGGGGGTCTGCTTGAGATTCTCTCCTTCTGCCCTTCTCCCCACTCGTGCTCTCTCTCAAATAAATAAATGTTTTCTAAGAAAAGAAGAAAGTGCCCTGGGCAAGATACTATAACCTTATTCCCTTATTTCTGATTGGTCCTTAAAAGTCTAGAAATCTGTAGGAAGAACCACCTCCTCCCAAATGTTTGTTTTATGGATTTAGTTAAATGCTCAATAAGCACATTAAAATATGTGTTGACCTACAGTTGCTCTCTCCTTCTCCTCTGTTCCCCTCTAGCATTCCATTTGTAAACCTGCATGAATGTTAACATGGAGATTTAGAGTTATGAGGTCAGGGCTTGGAACAGAATTGCTGCAAAATAGGTTTGATTAGTCATGCTTTGAATGGATTAAAGCAGCATGAACACCTGCCTTGCTGAGGGGGACAAAAGGTGAGACTGTAGAAATAATTAAACTCATTTTGTTTCCAGGGGAACATATAGACCATACTGAACACCATCAAAGCTGTTTCTTTCTTTCCCAGTGACTAATGAAAAGAAATCGTGAAACGACATTCAGCATTGACATGAAATCATCATACTTCTCATTAACTTCAGTGCTGGAGAAGTAGCATAAATGGCTTCATTACTGATATTTCTCTACCTAATGCAGAAGTGATAAAGGCAAACTTTAGTAATGAGCCAGGATAAATTGAACGGTCAGTCCACATCAGGTTGTGAGGCGGGGCTGGAGAGAGTGGTGAAGAGGCAAGGAAAACAAGCATCTCCAAATAATTACCACTTATCAGTCTCCAACTCTATAAGTGCTTCATAATCGCATTTGGCTCAACCCTGAGCTTTTTCCATTGAATATGTGCTGAGAGGCTTAAAAATCATGCACAAAAAAGGGAAGCTTCCAGACAAAGAAAAACATTCCCAATGGGACAAATCTCTATGAGACCACGCACTGACATCAGCATTCACAGCCAGCCAGGGACTGTCTTGTATGCCTGAACCTGGTTGTAAATAACATCCTTTCTTTTGGAAAAATTAAAAATGAAAGATTTCGCTTTCTTGATGTACCCTAACTACTCCTCTTTTTCTGGACTTTGTTTCAGACAATGTGGCCAGACCTCTTTCCCATGGGAGGGTGAGAAAGCAGGGGTGGGTCCTCAGAAGTCCTTGCCTGATGTCCCTCGGAATCCCTTGTGTAAACCAGGTGGTCAGTACCGAGAAGAGCGGAAACAAAGAGTGCTTTTCAGAGTCCAGAGAAAATGGATAGGTGGGAAAATAACCTCAGTTAATGCCATCAGAGTAATGGTGTCCAATTGTTTCTTCTCATAATCTTCCATGTTCCACATTCGCCTTTATTAAAGCAAAAGCCCTGGTTGATCTCTTAGTACAGTTATTTAACCTGAATTCCAGGTTCCTCTAGAGCATCCATGGATGGGCCTAAGGGGGTCCATGAACTTATGGCAATAGGCAAAAATTCACAGTCATATGTCTATACAACTTGAAAAAAATATTTCATAACTATTGTCAGATTCTCAATGGAATCTTTTACTCTAAAAAGGTTAAACACCACTGTTGTGGATGCTGCCACTACTGAACGTTTGTATGTCTTCCCTCTTGAATTTCAGTATATTAAAGCAGGGGATAGAGAGGCAAAAGAAAAGTGGCTATGTTTGGGAAGGTGGTGGGGGGCAATTTGTTTCAGTCAGGAGCAATCTATTGGAATCGAAAAAGCATCTCTGCCTAGGTTTCTGCCATATTCTTTAACCTCTTCAAGATTACCTGCCTTCTCCATTTTATCTGCTCCTTCTGGAAGTGACAAACCATCAAACTCCAACTTGAAAATCACTACCTGACTAATAAATCTATTTTAAGAACCTCATCTGTTCTAAGAACCTGGCCCCAAGATTCCTTTATGTATACACGAAGATACTGTCCATACTTGGAATTCTTCCCATCTCATGGTCTTTATATTCTTTTTCATGTACCAAATTGAAATTTCTGTTTCCAAGAAAAGCTACCAAGCTATATCCTGACAACTTCTAAAACACAGATAACTTAATTAGTGCTGGCCTAGCATCATTCTAGCTTCCTGGGCAGTGCACATATTCTTCGCTTCATGGGGACAGTAGAATTGCCCTGCCAAGTTTTAGAGATAGCAATTTTTTCAAGGATTACCAGCATTTCTTTCAGATGAATAAAAAACAAACTCCTTGCAGTGGACTACAAATCTGAATGCCCCCCTGCCCCAGTCACTCTCACTACTTTTCTGACCTCATCTTCTGCCATATTCTTTTCCTCTTTCACGTCGCTCCTGGCATATGGGCCTCCTCATTGTTCCTTGAACACACAAGCACACTCTAACCTCATATCTTGTGTACTGGTTGTTCCCTCTATCTAGAAAGGATTTCCTACCAGAAAACCCCATAGCTGACTCCCATGCTTGCTTCAGGTCTGTACTCAAATATCACCTTATCAGAAAGACTTTTCCTAACCACCTTATTTCAAATAGTGAGTAACTTCCACCCCAGGTTTCTCCTTCTCCTTTACCCCCTTTTATTTTCCTTTTTAGCATGTCTCACCATCTAATGTATATTTATCTTCTTCCCTCACTAGGCTATAAGCTCCATAAAGGCAGGAACTCTACCATGTTTCCCACACTTTCTCCCAGCACCTAACGCAATGCCTAGCATATAATAAGTACTCAAATATTTGTTGAATGAACAATGAACAGAGCACTCAGTATCAAAGCTCTCAAACTGAGTTTCTCATTGGCAATTTAGGGAAAAAGAAAAAGTATCTGTATTAACCATGCACTTCATTTCTATTCAAAAGTCAGATGAGAACTTGAAGTATAAGCTTCACTACCACACACTCCAATCTAAATTATAACCCCCATTATTCTTTGTCAAAGCTCCCTGCCCTTTTATTTCATAGCACTATTCAACATGTGCAATTATCTTGTATTTATTTTTAAAAGATGTTCAACATCTGCTTCTTCTCATTAGAATGAAAGCTGATGAGGGGTCAGGGACCTGGTCTGCTTTGTTCACAACTTGTATCACTAGTGCCCAAGTCACGAATGGGGACATGAGGGACTCTCAATAAATATAAGTTGAATGAGTAAATGAACAAATAAAGAGAACTTTAGAGAAGTTAAATCCTCCTTCTTCTTAGCTACACTGTCCCAATGCCAATGAAGGGGAGGCAGTTTTTTTTAAAAAAAAAATGGATAACTCCCTCAAAACCACTGTTTAAAGATTTGGAGTTGAAGTAGGGACGTATAGGAAAGTAAGCCTCCAATTAACATACTGAATATTTTACTTTGCATTTTTGACCCATTTATGTGGAGTCTGGCTACAAATTTTGAAAAAACTGGTCAAATAGGAGGAAGTGGGAGAAGGATGCTTTCTCATATCTGGTTTGGTAAAGAAAACACAAGTACCACCTATAATTGCTAATGTTTTATTCTCCAGATCTATGAAAGAAGATGACATGTAGTCCAGTCACAAACTTGTTTTAAATTTGACAATTTTGCTGACTGTCTTGACTTCAAATCTCTCAAAGCTCATTGAAACTTTATTTTCATAGATAGAGCAGATGCATGAGAACAAGCATAAAATTCTCTCATTGTTTCCTCTGGAGCCACAATCAAATAAAACCCTACATTTGCATAGCTATCCAGAGTTGAGCACTTTTACCTATATGAATTATTTCATTTAATGATCACTACTCTGCGTGATGGGTACTAATGATATCACCATTTTCCACATGAATCAGCTATGACCTAGGAAGGAGCAAGGAAATTCCCCAGGTTACATGGCTGGTAGATGACAGAGTCAGGATTTTAAAGATTTTATGTATTTATTTGAGAGAGAGAGCACGACAGAGAGCATGAGAGAGAGCATGAGCAGGGGAGGGGGTGTAGGGAGGGAGGGGCAGAAGAAGAGGCAAACTCCCCGCTGAGCAGGGAGCCTAACCCGGGGCTTGATCTCAGGACCTTGGGATCACGACCTGAGCTGAAGGCAGACGCTTAACTAAATGAGCCACCCAGGCACTCCCAGAGTCAAGATTTTAATCTAGATTTTTAATTCTAAGTTCAGTGCTCCTTCTATGACATCCTTCTGTTTCCGTATTTTTCACTTAGGGAAGCTTTGTTGTCTAGGGTGACAAATTTGTCCTGGTTTGCCTATGTCTTTCCTGGTTTTAGCACTGAAAGTCCTGTGTCCCAAGAACCCTCCCAGTCTCAGGTAAACCAGGATGGTTCATCACCCTAGTTGTCATTCAGACTGTATCTACAAATTCACCCTCTTTCTACCTTACAGTGCCCATAACTACAACCCAAATTTGATATTTGTTTTATCCCTGTGCTCTTATTTGTCATATGTTTATCCTTTGCATATAGAAAACAAAGATTTAGAGAAAACAAATCTATATACTTTTTGCTTCATGCCTAGTGTAAACAGGCACTTAATAAAGTCTGTTTAATAATTCTGTGATGGGCACCATGATTCATGTTTAGGAAGGAGCAATGAAGACTAGATCCAAGGTATGGGTCTACTCTTTGTTTATGCACAAGACCCTTCCGCTCTTCTGGATCTCAATTCTCTCATCAGAAAATAGACATCATAATCCCTGCCCTGCTCATCCCATAATGATGAAATAAGATATGAGTGAAAGTAATCTAAAAAGGGCTAAGTATATTAGCAACATTGTATTAGAAAAGCAGGAGGCAGATGATGAACCTAGCCTCATGGGTAGTGTGTATATGGAACAGCCTGGTTCATGTCAGCCATTTTTGTACTCAGCACTGCCCTGGAAGGCAAGCAGTGGATCATTAAGGCAGTGGAAATCAACAGATTAGCTCTGCCACAATCATATTATTCTGCCTGCACAGACATAACCTTAGCTTTGCCCTCATTACGACCACCCGATGGCTGAGAACATAGCACTCTTTCATCCTTCTTGGAGCCTATTTACCTATTTACTGAATTTGCCAAATATGTTCTCTGCCTCTGGGTGCAATTAGCAATAGGCAGGATGTCACATCCTGCCATTAGTACCTAGATCACTTCTCAGATGACCGGAAACTTAGAAATAGCCCCATGCTCATATTTCTAGATATTCAAAGTAAATGTAATTTAAGAAAACTGACAATAATAAACGCTTGAGCCTTAGGGAGCTTATAACCCACAGTCTCCCCATCCAAAGAAGAAATGATATATGTCACAAACTTCCCAGACCTCTCAAACACCCAGTTGTTTTTGCTAAAGAACTTGGTGATGAGTACATGGCAAAAGCCTGAGATTAAATCTGAGGGGGAAAAAATGATGCAAAAGAGACCCAGTAGGGAAGAAGCATTGGCAGTTTGGCATTTCACCATATGTTTGTGCCTTTTTCCAGAGCCAGAGTGAGACCCAAGATGAGGCTGTTGTGACAGTGACCATGACAGCTGAGCTGAGGCAACATCTTGAGGTTAGTGAGACACACCCCCCCACCTACTACCAGGAAAAACCAGATAACAGCAAAATTGTTAAATCAGTTGGTGCTTGAATACATTGCTACCCTCCTTTATGCTCCCCAGCTACATTCTCAAATGATTGTTTCATCAAGCTGACTGACAGGCCAGTGTCCTCCTCTCAAAATAACTTTTTTCTTTCTACCACCTTCTTTGCTGATGACTGTGGGTAAAACAGGCAATAACCTCCAAAAGTGATGTTCTGCCCCTACATTTTGCCCCCGCCAAAGTCTAATCTTCACAAAGTAACCAGAGAGAGCCTTCTAAATTCTCCATGGCTCCCTATCTCATACTGAGTAAGAGGCAAGGTAGTACTTAACTATTACCTACAAGGTTCTCACCATCTACCTTCCAACTCCCCAGTTACCTCTCTGATCTCTTCTTTCTTTCTTTATTTATCTATCTATTTAAGAGCGAGAGCATGAGTAAGCACATGAGCCAAGGGAGGGGCAGAGGGAGAGGGAGAGAGAGAATCCCAAGGAGACTCCCCCACTGAGGGTGGAGCTCAACATGGGGCTCAGTCTCACAACCCTGAGATCATGACCTGAGATCATGACCTGAGCCGAAACCAAAAGTTGGACACTCAACCAACTGAGGTACCCAGGTACCCTTTTCTGGCCTCATTTTTCACTGCTGCTCTTGTTCACTCAACTCCTGCCACACTGGCCCCTTTGCTACTCTGTATATGCATTATCCACTCCCCTGCTTGAGGTTCTTTGAACTTGTCCTGTACACTCTGCCTAGAATGCTCCTACCCATATTATTTGCATTCCTTCGGCCCTCTACTCAAATGTCACCTTTTCAGTGATCCCTTCACTGGTCTCTCCATTCCAAACTGAAACTCTCACTTAGCATACTTTCAATAATTTCTATCACCTTTTCCTTCATTATTTTTCTTCCTGGTACTTAGCACTGTCTAACATACAGTGGCATATTTTACTTACCTTTTTACTATCCATCTCCCTCAAAAATATTGTAAGCTCTAAAAAAGTGAGGATTTGTGTCTGTCTTATATCCCTAGTACCTATAAAAGGGCCTCACTCATAGCAGGCATTTATTAAATATCTGTTGAAGGAATTAATAAGTGAGTGAATGAGTGAACGAGATTAATCTTATAGGATAAACTGCTAATGTAATCATCAGCTGAGGCTTTTTTCTTTCCAGGAGAAAAGAATGACTGAATGGCTTAAACAATGAAAATACATATGTCTCCATTTGCAGATAGATGAAGGATATACTGAGATACTTAAGGGCAGGGAGACTGCTTTCCCTACCTGCCTTAGAGGCGTCATCCTCCCCCACTCCCTACCTGGGCTGCTTAACAGATTAAGACACATTAATAGGATAAGATGCAGGGACTACTTCTGACACAGGTAAAACTAGTCTGATTTTTTAAGCTACTCTAAATTGGGAATTTACTATGTGCCAGACCCTTTATATAACCATCTGAACTCCTCACACAAACTTATCAAAGTATACATCATTATTTTTATAAGATTTTATTTATTTATTTATTTATTTATTTATTTATTTATTTATTTGAGAGAAAGAGAGACAGAGAGAGCAGGAGGAGGGGCAGAAGGAGTGAGAGAGGGAGAGAATCTCAAGCAGACTCTCCAGTGAGTGTGGAGCCCCATGCAGGGCTCAATCTCATGACCCTGAGATCATGACCTGAGCTGAAACCAAGAGTCAGACACTTAACTGACTGAGCCACACTGGCACTCCATTGTCCTTATCTTATAGAAAAGAAACTAAGAGAAATTGAGTGACTTGCTGAAAGTAACATGACTAAAAATATACAGAACCGGGTTTCAAACCCAAGTCAGTAGCACACAGAGACTCTGTTCTTTCTGTTCTACCGTACTACTGTAGTTGAAGGGAGGACATGTAACCTTATCCAAGATTTTCATACTGAACAATAGGTCAAAATCTTCAGACTTGGCATTACTTAGCAACTGCAGTGAATATTTTCCATTCTTAGCTACAGAAGGCCTTTGCACTGACACGAATTATTTGCTGCCCTGCCCCAACCCCTGCAGCACAAATGTCAACCTTGCAGGCTATTGACTGTATTTGCCTGTACGTCCCTCACTATATTTCTTTTTTTTTTTTTTTTTTTTTTTTTAGTTTGACAGAGAAAGAGACAGCGAGAGAGGGAACACAAGCAGGGGGAGTGGGAGAGGGAGAAGCAGGCTTCCCGGCGGAGCAGAGAGCCCAATGCAGGGCTCCATCCCAGGATCCTGGGATCACGACCTGAGCCAAAGGCAGATGCTTAACGACTGAGCCACCCACGCGCCCCTGTCCCTCACTACATTTCATTTCCATTAGCAGAGCTGGAGCTGGAAGACCAAAACCAGAATTTCACACTTTAAGTGTTAGATAGCAGTCCGATCACGTTGGGAGAAGTAGCATACATGTACTCCTTCTTGTTTATGATATGCTAATAAGCACTAAGGAATTCCAAGTCTATATGACTATACAGTGCGAGTTCCCAGAAACAAAATGTTCCAATGAACACCAAATGAAAGGAAGGCACCAGGCTCCCTTGAGGTCTTCCAAATGATTTTCCTCCCCTTCTTACAGCCACCCTTTCCCAAAAAGGAAAGTCTGTTATTCAATATATGTTGGATGAGCATAGTCGTCAGGCCCTGTGCAAGGTGCCAAGGTGAATGTGATTCCATCTAGTAGAGGAGACAGACATAATCAGATGATAAATGACTTCCCAATGTGGCAAAGACTATAGTGGGGGTAGAAAGAGGATCCAGGGAGTACGTAGAGAGGGAAAAGTCTGACTTTTTCTAGAGGATATAAGGAAAATTTTCCTAAAGAAATGTCAAAGAACCACTCAAACAATTCTTTTTAAATTAACCATTTTTTGAACACCCAATTTTTTCAAGTTATGATGTTGAGCCATATTCATCTAGATGTTTACCTCAAATGGGGGCAGTGAGGAGCTTACATTATGGTCAGTTCATTGAAGAGCAAGTGGTCCTGACTTCACCCCACATGTATTGATGACTCTGTGGTATGTGGCCCAGAGGCACAGAAGAATTTCCTAACACTGACCAACAACCCTGTAATACCAGCCCTTGGTCACAAGGAGGGCAGATGAAAATCTAAATTCTAGAATTTTAAAAGCCAAAGGACACAGAATCCATCCAGTTGAGTGGTTTGGGAAACACAGGGCAGAGAGTGGGGGGGGGCGGTGAGTAGAAGCCCAGAATATGAGATTACTGACCTTATACTAAAGTTTGAAATAGTGCAACTCTGTGATTTTTTTATATTGGGTTTCTGTATCTACTTTTGTTTTAGATGAGGGTCCTATTGCTGAAAAAAACTGAGTAAAATGACTGGAATTTAAATAAAAATTTGGAGAAAAAAATAAACTAATCCACTCTCATTTTACAGATAGGGGAAACTAAGGCTCAAAGGAGGGAAATAATTTGCCCCAGATGACACTGTGACGTGGAGCAAATGATTTTACCTCTATGAGCTTCAGTTCCCCATCTGTGAAATGGGAATTATAATAGTGTATTCCTCGTATCATTGTTTTGAGGATTCATTGAGCTAATGCATTCACTTAGGCCAGTGCCTGAAACATAATAGATATGGAAAAAAAAATGATTACTACCAGGATGATGATGATGATGATGATGATGCAATTAGTTCCAGCTAATTATTTAAAACTCAAGTTTCCTGCTTTGCAAATCAGCATTCTATTCTCTATATCATATTGGCTCAGGACAGGCCTCTCAGCAGCACTGGTCAGCATGACTTGACACAGTTGATCATTTCTTTCTCCTGGATTTACTTTTTTTTTTTTTTTTTTTTAAAGATTTTATTTATTTATTTGAGAGAGAGAATGAGAGAGAGAGAGCACATGAGAGGGGGGAGGGTCAGAGGGAGAAGCAGGCTCCCCGCCGAGCAGGGAGCCCGATGCGGGACTCGATCCCGGGACTCCAGGATCATGACCTGAGCCGAAGGCAGTCGCCCAACCAACTGAGCCACCCAGGCGCCCTCCTGGATTTACTTTTTACATTTGGGTTTCTGGGACAGGCACTCACTGAGTTTGTCCTCCTACCTCACTGGCTATTCCTTCTTAATCTCCTCCACATCCGCATTTCCCCCAACCATTAACCTCAGGGCTCAGGCTTCAGATCTCTCCTCTCTTCTACACTCATTCCCTGGGACATCTTATTCAGGCTCATGGCTTTAAATTCCCTCTATATGTTGAAGACTCAAAAATGTATATCTCCAGCTCAGACTTCTCTCTCCTGAACTCCAGATTCATACCAACCGATACCAACCAATCATTTCAATATAGACATCTCAAAGTAAATATGACTAAAATAGAATTCTTGAGTCCAAATTTGCTCTTCCTCTCACTGTTCCCCACTTCGGTAAATACCCCCAACATCATCCCAGTCGTTCAAACCAAAAACCCAGGCACCTTTTCTCTTTTCCTCCCATCCGTAGGCAGTCCATCAGCAAGTCACATTGGCTATGCCTGTAAAATTCATGATATTCATGATAGCACAAATTTACCCATTTCTCATTCCTGCATTGCTAAAATCTTAGGCTAAGCCACCTCCAATCTAATCACCCTGTATTCACTCTTGCCATCTTATAGACCATTCTCTGTATAGTAGCCAGAGTGATCATTTTAAAATCATTATCCAGATAATGTGCTTCTGCAATGACTTTTCATTGGACATCCTTAGGTAAAGCAGCATAGCCTTGCCCTCACTCCCAATGCACTCTTTCTCACTATCCCGCTTCTTTCCTTCATAGTACTTACCACTATTTGAAATCTTATGTACCTGTATATATATTTTTACTTGTTTACATTTTTAAATGTCTTCCACACACACACTGGCCAATGGAATGTCAATGCCATGAGGAAGGATCTTTACCTTCTCTATTGCTCTATCCCCAGCACTTAGAACAGTGCCTGGCACAGTAGACCTTCAGCAAATAATTTTTGAGCACATGAGTGAAAATAGAAACCTGACTAGAGACTTGACTTCACTGGGTCCCAGTGTTCCCTGACTATCTCTGTGAAGCCCCCTTCCCAAATGGAGTCCACATTCTAGGTAAGACCATAGGGAGTTTGGGAAGAAACTACTTTCCACCTCATCTCGACTCTGACAGATGAATTAAGCACCAATATAGCTCTCAGAGAGTATTTTTTTGTGTGGCAAAACTGTGATTCCTCCAGTCTATAAAGGATTTTAATGAGAAAGGATCCATCATGATCAAAAGTACTATTTCTGGGGCGCCTGGGTGGCTCAGCCATTAAGCGTCTGCCTTCGGCTCAGGTCATGATCCCAGAGTCCTGGGATCGAGCCTCACATCGGGCTCCCTGCTCGGCGGGAAGCCTGCTTCTCCCTCTCCCTCTCCCCCTGCTTGTGTTCCCTCTCTCGCTGTGTCTCTCTCTGCCAAATAAATAAACTCTTTAAAAAAAAAAAAGTACTATTCCTAACTATGCTCATGATGAATGTATAATAATTAAGATATTCCAACTAGTGTCACTTGCTTGGCACATTCCAGTTATGGAGGATGCTATAAATAAAGAGATTAAAAACATCACCTGTTGCAAACATTGTATAGGAGAAGAGCTCCTGCACAGAACCCTTCTGGATAATAGCTCTGATGATGAATAGCTTATTGCAACAGAAAGAAATTGACTTGTAAAACTATAGACACAGGGAAGGAGGGGAAGATCATGCTGATGCACAGGGTCACTCCAAGCCAGCATCAGGATCCTTGAAAACAGGTCAAAGTTGAGATTAAAAAGTAGAATTGTCCCTAGGCAACGATGTACAATGTACAATTAGGGAATCTGTCCAATGGAGGAAGTGATAAGTACAAGGGTTTTTCAACATCTCCAGTCATTATTCAGCTACTTGGAGAAGTGAAGGAATAGGAGGAAATTTGGCCTGGTGTTTATAGCACAGCAGGTTGCAGCATTGAATTCACATTAGAATCACCTTTGAATATTAAAAGCCACTCATGCCTAGGATTCACTCCCAGTGATTCTGATTTAATTAATCTGGAGCAAGTCCCAGGCACTAGTGTGCTGTTTTAGATTCTCCGGTGATTCCAATCTGCAGTCAGGTTTGAGAACCATTTTTAGCTGATCCAAATCTTCAGAAGGCACCCTGTTTCTTTAACTCTGGTTCTCAAAGTTGGTCCCCAGACCTGCAGTAGCAGATAACTCAGGAATATGTTAGAAATGCAAATCACGGGGTCTAAACTCAGATCTACTGAATCAGACACTCTGGGGACAGGGCCCAGTGATCTGTGGTTTAACAAACCCTCCAGGTGACAAAGCACCCCTAAGCAGGAGAATCACTGCTTTAACCAGCAATAACAGATTAAACAAAGTGAATATATCTAACTGTAATAGAGTTAAACGGCTGGAACTGCAAGGAGCAACTAGAGGTACTTTGATTACAAACTGGACTGAAGCACTACAGCTGGAGCTGGGTTTTTGCAGGGCTCCCACTTCAGGAGAAAATGTTAGTGAGTTAAGAGTGAGCTCTGAACCAAAATGTAAATATAAGATTAAATCCAAGGTTTTTTTAAATTTTTTATTTTATTTATTTATTTGACAGAGCGAGAGAGCACAAGCAGGGGGAGCGGCAGGCAGAGGCAGAGGGAGAAGCAGGCTCCCCGCTGAGCAGAGAGCCCGATGCGGGGCTCGATCCCAGGACCCTGGGATCATGACCAGAGCCAAAGGCAGACGCTTAAACATCTGAGCCACCCAGGTGCCCCTAAATCCAAGTTTAGAAGATATCTGGAAATATTTAGGAATTAACAACAAGGGTACCAGTTCATACTTAGAAGACTTTTTCCTTTAAAAAATATTAGTTCTATAGAAGTGCTTTTAAAAAATTATTGTGCTACTGAAACCTGTGGGCAGCTTATTAAAAATACAGATTCCTGGGCCCCACATCCAGAGGTTCTGATTTATTTTTTATTTATTTTTTAAATATTTATTTGAGAGAGAGAGAGCAGGGGGATGGGCAGAGAGAGAGGGAGACAAGGAGACTCCCCGCTGAGTAGGGAGCCCAACACAGGGCTGATCCGGGAAGCCTGAGATCATGACCCTGGGCCGAAATCAAGAGTTGGACACTCAACTGACTGAGCCACCCAGGATCAGAGATTCTGATTTAATAGGTCTGGAGTGAGACCTATAAATTTACATTTTCAGTAAACTTTTTAGGTGATTCTGTAGTAAGTGGTCTTCTTTTTTTTTAATTTTTTAAATTTTATTATGTTATGTTAGTCACCATACATCATTAGTTTTTGATGTCTTCTTACCAAACTTTAAGAAATGCTGTTCTATATGAACTTGATTTTATCAATGGGCTGATCAGAAAGAATTCTGATTAAATCCTAATGTCAGTGGTCTAGATGGCAGATGAAATGTGTCCCTTGTAGATTTAATCATATGACCTTGCAAATAAACATACCTACTGACATCATTCTGGTGGCTATATGCTAACTGGGAAGAAAATAACTGACAGGATTCAATGGCTTCTTTAGTGCTGAATCCACATGCCCAGAATTACAGAATAACAACAATAATGCCAAAAACAAGACCCATAAAGTGGACATGTGGAAGCTGACTGCAGTTTATTCTATATTTTCAATTTAATTCTTGTTTGGGACCTACTTATTTTAACTGTATGATCAAATTTCCTAAGTTCATCTCAGAGTAATTTTAGGATGTCTTAGAATACCTATCTTGTCATGTAAAGTAATGGAGAGGTCACAGCTTTCTGACTGACTTATCCTATAGCAGCCCAACACCATACATCTCTAGTCATAATCCATAAATATTCAGTGCTGGTAATGGCATCTAAAACATTCTTGTCTATTTCCAGACTATGCCTGAATGTATGCTAACATAAGCCATAAATGGGAGATGAAGTAGTCTACTATTCAGCTTAAAACAACATATACTGTGCTTGCACCAATTATATACAGACACATACAGAAACACATTCATATCACAGGACTTTCAAACTCCACTTAGCTTTTTAGTCTCCTACCCCATGGTCTAGCTGAACTTATTAGAACAAGGACAACTCATTCATTGTCATAGACCAAAGTCATTGTTTAGTGTCCTCAGAACCCCACCTTGGGTATGGCTAGCCCAGGCAATTGTCCAGGCCCTGATCTTTGATTGACAGAAGGATCTATCTTCAATAATAGGAAATAATTAGTTCCAGACTGAACATAAGTCTAGTTCTGCCTAGCAAACCTAAAAGTAAGAACTGAACATATCGTTCTCTTTCCAAGTGGCGTCACTATACCCCAGAACAAAACCAAAGAGTATTTATAGGAATACAAAAAAAAAAAAAAAAAAAATCCAACCCCAACAAAGTAAGACTCACAATATCTGGTATCAAATAAAAAATTACCAGGCATGCAAAGTGGCAGGAAAAGATGACCCATAATGTGAAAATAAAATCAACCCACCAAAACTGGCCCACTACTGACATAGACATTACTATAAGCAGAAAAGGATACTTAAAATTTATTATAACTGTATTCTACACATTAAAAGTTAAAGATATGGAAGATATAAAGAAGACCTAAATCAAATTTGTAGAGATGAAAACTACAGTGTGTGATATTTAAAATGCTACTAGACATAATTAATAACGGACTAGATAATACACCTAAATCCACAAAAATAGATAGTATCCAAAACGAAACACAAAGAGTGAAGAGAAGAAAGAGAAGGAAAGAAAAAATATTTGAAGATGATGGACAAAAATTTTCCCCATCTGATGAAAATATAAAAACACAGATCCAAGAAGATCAAGAAAAACCAAAAAAAAAGAAGAAGAAGAAGAAAACCACACCAATTTACATCATAATCAAATTTCAGGAAAGCCAGTGATAAAATCTTAAAAGTAGTCAGAGAACTCTGAAAAACAAACTGAGGGTTCTAGAGGGGAGGGGGGT
Organism: Leptonychotes weddellii; assembly: GCF_054177405.1. Classification (NCBI taxonomy): domain Eukaryota; kingdom Metazoa; phylum Chordata; class Mammalia; order Carnivora; family Phocidae; genus Leptonychotes; species Leptonychotes weddellii. Next base: position 31,091,795 of record NC_138385.1, read on the forward strand.
GGGAGGATGGGTTAGCCTGGTGATGGGTATTAAAGAGGGCACATTCTGCATGGAGCACTGGGTATTATGCACAAACAACGAATCATGGAACACTACATCTAAAACTAATGATGTAATGTGTGGTGATTAACATAACAATAAATTTTTTTTTTAAAAAGTAGTCAGAGAAAAAAGACACATTATGTAGAGAAATAAAAGAATGACAGATTTTTTCACTGGAAACAATGCAAGTGAGAGGACAGTGCAGTATTATCTTCAAAATACCAAAAGAAAAAACTGTCAAGGGAAAATATCTTCTAAAAATAAAGAGGACACACCCCTATACTTTTGAGTATGTACCCAAAAGAAGTGAAAGCAGGGACTTGAACAAGTATTTGTACACCCATGTTCAAAGCAACATTATTTACCATAGTTAAAAGATGGGAACACTAATGTCCATCAAAAGATGAATGGTTAAACAAAATGTAATATACACATAAAGTAGAATATTATTCAGCCTTGAAAAGGAAGGTAATTGACATATGCTACAATATGGCTAAACATTGAGGACTTTATACTAAGTGAAATAAACCACTCACCAAAAGACAAATATTGTGTGATTTCACTTATATGAGGTACCTAAAGTAGTCAAATTCATAGAGACAGAAAGGAGAAGGGTAGTTGGCAGGGACTGATAGCGGGGGAGTGGAGAGTTAGTGTTTGATGGGTATAGAGTTTCAGTTGAGAAAGATGAAGAAGTTCTGAATATGGATGTTAGTGATAGTTGTACAACAATGTGAATGTATTCAATGTCACTGAACTGAATAATTTAAAATGGTTAAAATGGTAAATTTTATGTTATGTATATTTTACCACAATAAAAAAAATCTTTAAAAATGAAGAGGGATTAAAGATGTTTTCAGACACAAAAAAAGCTGACACAACTCATCACCAGCAGACCCATGCTTCAAGTAGTGTTAAAGAAAGTTTGTCAGACAGAAGAAAAATTATACTAGATAGATACATAGATCTACAAAAAGAAATAAAGAACACCAAAAATGGTACACATATGAGTAAATATAAGAGAACTGTCTCTTATTATTTTAATATTTTAAGAGATAATTGTTTAAAAAAATAAAAACAATTTATTGTGATATTTGTTGCATGAATAAAAGCAAAATCCATGACAACTGTAGCACAAAGGCTTAGAGGAAAGAAATGGAATTTTACTGTTGTAAGGCTCCTATACTATATGGTAAGTAGTATAATATCACCTGAAAATAGATTGTGATTAGTTAAAGATGTATATTATAACCAACCCCCAAATACTAATAAAATTACAAAACAAAGACTTAACGTTAATAAAACAATAAAGGAGATTAAATGGAATTAAAAATGTCAGTTAATCCAAAATAAAGCAAAAAACAAAAAGACAGGAAAGGGAACAAAGAACACATATGACAAAAGAGAAATAACAGGAGGAGAGGATTAAAGCTAGCCATATCAACACTTACATTAAATGTAGATGGTCTAAACACCGGAAAAAACTCAACTGTCCATCCATATGTGAATGGATAAACAAACTGGTATATCCATACAATGGAATACTGCTTATAAATAAAAAGGAATAAATTGTTGATATACAACATTTAGATATATCTCAAAATAATTACATTGAGTTAAAAAAGCCAGACCAAAAAAAAAAAAAAAGGATATGTACTGTATGATTCCATTTATATAAAAATCTGAGAAATGTAAACTATTATACTGTGACCAAAAGCAGTTTTCTGGGGCTGAGAGGGGATTCCAAAAAGGCCTGTTACAACTTTGGGAGATAATGGATATGTTCACTATCTTTATGGTAATAATGGTTTCATGGATGTAGACATATGTGAAAAGATTAAATTATACACTTTAAATATAGAGAGTTTATGTATGCCAATTATACCTCCATAAAGCTGTTTTGGTTATTTTTTTAATGTACTATGGGAATTCTGAGCAGATAGACTCAAAATGGATCACAGTAGTAGGACATGGAGGCTAAGTTTCTCATCAGATGAGTGTTAAGAATGATCTCTAGGGGTAAATTATCCTTTTCTAGGATCTGTATTTGCCTTGAAATGATGGAAATATGGAAAATCTCAAATTGCATGCCCAAGTCTGAAATGAATTAGTTCCACAGAACCTAAGATAGAGAAGGGTCTTAGAGGTCCAAAGGTTTTCAAACATTGTTCCACAGAGCACTGGAGTACTTCTGAGTTCTCCAGAGTGTATGAAGAGGGTGGTGTTGCAGGAGTTGAGAAGACATGAGTTAATTCTTTCTCTTCCATCCTGACTCAATTAGAGCAGCTCTACTCTTATCTGCTTTACATACTGAATTTCAGAGTAATATTTTATTTTTTCATTTTTTTTACTTTTGAGAGGGGTGAGGGGCAGAGGGAGAGGAAGAGAGAATCTTAAGTAGGCTCCACACCCAGCATGGAGCCCAATGTGGGGCTCGATCTCACAACCCTGAGATCATGACCTGAGCCGAAATCAAGAGTGGGACTTTTTTTTTTTTAAAGATTTTATTTATTTATTTGACAGAGAGATAGGCAGAAGAGCACAAGCAGAGGGAGTGGCAGAGGGAGAGGGAGAAGCAGGCTCTGCACTGAGCAGGGAACCCGATGCGGGACTCGATCCCAGGACCCTGAGATCATGACCTGAGCCGAAGGCAGACGCTTAACCATCTGAGCCACCCAGGCGCCCAAGAGTGGGACGTTTAACCAACTGAGCTACCCAGGCACCCTGAGTAATATTTCATTTTAAAAAATAAAAATACCCCATGACCAAAAAGATAAAAATGGAAAATCACAGGTATAGCTCAAAAAAATGTGCTATGTGACTAATTATTTACTACATCCATTTACTGTACTTATTGTAGTGTAGCTAAAATGTTAGAGAGATTGGGAGGTCCTGCTTACTATGCTAGTTATTCTAGTTGTAGCATAGCATGGGAAGGAAGAAGTTCTTGAGCAAGAAAGCACAAGGGGAAAGCTAGCTGACCTGATTTTTCATGAGCCAAGTCTTTGTTTAAAATGATACAGATCAATACTAATAACAGCAAACATTTATTGAGCACTTACTATGTACCAGGCACAGGATAATCACTTTACATGTATTAAGTCCCTAAATCTTCACAACCATCTTATGGAATAAGAGCTATTTATCACCCTCAATTGTCAGATGTGGAAAACTGAGGCATAGAGGGATTAAGTAGTTAAGAGCATAGAGCATAGAGTTAAAAGCATAGAGCTATTAAGTGGTGAAGCCAGGAACAGAACCCATATATGCTTGACTCCAAAGCACATGCTCTTGACCATTAAATGCTATTGCTCTCTAGATCAACTATTTTCAAACTATATGGAATTGGTTCATGGATGTGTTGGTGGTATGGAGAGGGAATGAGAAGGGGGAGGGAATCTGACTCTTTGCCATCACTATCATCACTTTGTGATCACAGCAGCTCTACTTCTATTTGTTTATATAAGATGTCCACTGAACACATATGTTCACTACTAAAAAAATTTTTTTAAAGATTTTATTTATTTATTTGACAGAGAGAGACACAGTGAGAGAGGGAACACAAGCAGGGGGAGTGGGAGAGGGAGAAGCAGGCTTCCCGCAGAGCAGGGAGCCTGATGTGGGGCTCGATCCCAGGACCCTGGGATCATGACCTGAGCCGAAGGCAGACGCCTAACAACTGAGCCACCCAGGCGCCCCACTACTAAAAAAATTTAAAGAGGTTTGAAAAGCACTGATAATAGTATGATCCCCTCACGTTACAAATGAAAATACTGAGGACACAAGGGGAATGTGCTCTACCTTCAGTAGCAGTAACATAACAAGTACGAGGCAGGTCTTGACTCTGTCCAGCATTCTTTCTTATATGCCATTATTTCACCATGAACCCCAACAAGATCTCATCAAGATTTTAGTGGAATACATGAGTTTTGAAAAATCAAAATTGAAAGTAAGCAATGTCTAAAGAGAAGACCCTATTCTGAAATTCAGAGTGAGCTGTATTCCAGGAAATGATAGCCATCTCTAACATCCAGTACTAAAGGCAAAATATTTTTCCTTGACCACTAGTGGGCACTGAAGTGCACAAATAATTTAATGCTATAATGGAACTTTCTTAGTGCATATCAGGTACAAGTCTAGGTAGGAATTTATTTTTTTCTTTTTTTTAATTTTTTATTAACATATAATGTATTATTTGTTTCAAGGATATAGGTCTGTGATTCATCAGTCTTACACAATTCACAGCACTCACCATAGTACCTACCCTCCCCAATGTCCAACACCCAGCCATCCCATCCTTCCCACCCCCCTCCACTCCAGCAACCCTCAGTTTGTTTCTTGAGATTAAGAGTCTCTTATGGTTTGTCTCCCTCTCTGGTTTTGTCTTGTTTCATTTTTCCCTCCCTTCCCCTATGATCCTCTGTCTTTAAACTTAAGCTTCATGCATCAAGCTTTTCGTAGGGATATGCCATAAAACTGAAGAGAAGATAATCACATCCAACCTTGCATTTGAAAATGACTCATCCAAGTTCTGGCAGAGCCAAGGTGCTAGGTTTGGTGCTCATCCTCTGTCTCAGATTTCAGGGCCATTTTTTCAGTTCCAGACCCTAAGACCTTTATCTCGGATGTAAACCTCAGAATTTGAGGGGGCTTATGAAACTCCTGAATTGTTACACAAAATTTTGCATGTATGTGCATATTTCTAGAGAGTGAATATTTAGTTTTCTTCAGAATCTCAAAGGAGTTCATAACCCCTGAAAGGAAATGCTAGTTTGGACTGAGTTTCTATGAATGAACTGGGCATTAAGCCCTTTGTGAGATCAGAGGGAAGTAAGCTGTTAGCTTGACCTGAAAGTTCCAGCAATAGTAAAAAGTGAAGCTGGGGTTTTATATTTCTCCCTGCCTGCCTGCCTGCTTAATCTCCTTTGTGGAGAGCGTGAGAAGAGGTAATAAAGAGAAACAAAAGCTAGATTATTTCTATGTGTTCTGTTTATATGATGTCAGATAACCTATTTAGCATAAACTCTTGCCTTTTAACCTGTTGTTTCAGTGTCATGCAGAGGTAGTCTGATACAGTGGGGTAAATATTGGCTTTAGAGACAAACAGACCTGGATTCAAATCCAGACTCCACCACTTTGGGACAATTTACTTAACTTCTTTGGGCCTCTGTTTTCTAATTTATAAAATGGGAATTATAGGAACTACTTCTTAATGTTGTACAGGTTAAATGGGATAAGGCAAAGAGCCTAGTAAATAGAAAGGGCATAATAAATAGTAGAAAATTTTTAATTAGAATTCACTATTATCACCATACACACAATCTTTCTACTCCCGTTTTTTAATTCCTTCTACTTATTTTTCTCTGTTCTGCTAAATCTATTTATTGTCCTGGTTGGTCCCTTTCTTCCATCTTCCTTGCTTCCCCTCCTTCTTTTCCAATATCTTTCTACCTTTCTCTATTTACTCTCTCTCCTTCTCTCACTATATATGTCTCCCTGCTATTCACTTATCAGGAAAGAGGGAAATATGAAGCAACTTGAAGGATTCAAGACATGAATAGTCAAGGGAAAATAAAAGCCATATTTCAAGGATATCAGGTCTCTTTATTGAAGTTCTGCATCTTCACCTGAAATCTCATCTATAAATATGTAATTACCTCTAAACTTACCATGTCCCCTTGAATGGCTCAATCTCAGCCAAAATCAATGTCAGGTTTCCTGTTGCATTCTGAGCTGAAAATAAGTCCCTGGGTACCATGGAGATTTGAAGTTCTCCCTAAGCTCTTGAGCTTTTACATAAATGAAAAGCCAAACATCCAAGCAATATTTACCCAAGAACTTGTTTGCTACATTAATTAGTTAAAATATGATGCGAGCCCCCTTACCAATGCTATAGAGACAGAGGGCTGACTAATTTAAAAATCTCCTTTAAAGCAGAAAACAGTAAGAAAGGATACATAAGTGCCTTAAATATTTTAACTTAAAACATAAATGTGCATTCCTTTCCCAATATTTTGATGTAGGACCAAGGCCTACATTATAATTTTTCTTGTATAAAACTCACCCATAAGTGTCATCAATGATTTCTAGTTTCAGTTCTTTTGACACGGAGTAAGAGCCTATAGGCACTTGTAAAGCATACTGACTGAAGAATCCTATATTGTATGATCTTATTCCCAATTATTTATAGATGTCGTAAACCCATATGGCTTGACAGCCGCATTTTTAGTGACATGGATTTACTGAATTTTTCCAAATCAATTTAGTATTCTTTTGTTATTATTAAATGTATCATATAAAAATAACTTATAATGTGTATGTAAAATATAGAGAATAAACATTAAATGAAGATCCATGTACTCACAACCAGTTTAAGAAATATATCATCACAAATAACTTTGAAGGCTCTTGTGTCAAGAACTGTGAAGGGTCTGAGATTTTACCTACTTGTAAGCTGACAAGTTGGCCTGTCACAGTTTCACGGATGCTGACAAAAATCAATCTAGTTGTTTATCTTTATGCCAATACTACACTGTCATGATTACTGTAGTATTATATTAAGACTTGAAAATCAGCTTAAAAAATCCTCCAAATTTGTTCTTTTTTTAATTTGTTTTGGCTAATTTAGGTTCTTTATATTTCCATGTAAATTTGAGAACTATCTTTTCAATTTCAAAAAAAAGCATACCATCATTTTAATTGGGGTTGAGTTAAATCCGTAGATAAAATTGTGAATAACTAACATTTTAATAATATCAAATCTTCCTTCTGATTCATGAAAACAGTATATCTCTTTACTTACTTAGGTCTCCTTTGATTTTTCTTAGTTTTACAACATCTTTTCTCAGATTATTCCATAAGTATTCAACATATTTTGAAGCTACCGTTAATGGCATTTTTTTCCATTGCAATTTTGATTGTTGCTAATATATAAAAATACAACAAATTTTTATTGATGTATAGTTGACACGCAATGTTACATTAGTTTCAGGTGTACAACATAGTGATTCAACAACTCTATATGCTATGTTCACCACAAGTGTAGATACCATATGTCATCATAAAACATTATTACAATACCATTAGCTATATTCCCTATGCTATAACTTTCATTCTTGTGACTTAACTCATTTCATAACTGGAAGCCTGTACCTCCCACTCCCCTTCACCTATTTTGCCCATCCACCACCACCCTCTCCTCTGGCAACTGTCAGTTATTTTTCTGTATTTATGGATCTGTTTCTGTTTGTTTGTTTTGTTTCTTAGATTCTACATATAAGTGAAATCATAAGGTATTTGTTCTCTATCAGACTTATTTCACTTAGCATAGAACCCTCCAGGTCCATCCATGTTGTTTGCAAATCCGAGATCTCATTCTTTTTTATGGCTGATTAATATTCCATTATATATATATCTTCATCCATTCATCTATCCATGGACATTTATGTTGTTTCCATAACTTGGCTACTGTAAATAATGCTGCAATAAACATAGGGATGCATACATCTTTTCAAATTAGTGTTTTCATTTTCTTTGGGTAAAAACCCAGTAGTGGAAATATTGGATCATGTGGTACTTCTATTTTTAAATTTTTGAGGGACCTCCATACTGTTTTCTACAGTTGTTGCACCAATTTACATTCCCACCAACAGTGTGTGAGGATTACTTTTCCTCCATACCAACACTTGTTATTTCTTGTCTTTTTTATTCTAGCCATTCTAACTGGTATAAGGTAATATATCATATGGTTTTGATTTACATTTTCCTGGTGATTAGTGCTGTTGACATATTTTCTTGTGTCTGTTGGCCATCTATGTTTTCTAAGAAAAATGTCTATTTAGGTCCAATTAAGTGGGATTTATCCCAGGGATATGAAGATGTTTCAATATCCACAAATCAATGTGATATATCACATTACCAAAAAGAAAGGATAAAAACCATACGATTATCTCAATAGATGCAGAAAAAGCATTTGACAAAATTTAACATCTATTCATGATAAAAACTCCCATCAAAGTGGGTTTAGATGGACCCTTTCTCAACAAAATGAAGGCCATATATGGCAAACACACAGCTAACATCATACTCAATGGTGAAAAGCTGAAATCTTTTCTTCTATAATCAGGAACAAGACAAAGATGGCCACTCTCACCACTTTTATTCAACATAGTACTAGAAATCCTAGCCACAGCAATCAGAAAAGAAAAAGAAATAAAAGACATTCAAATTGGTAAGGAAGAAGTAAAACTGTCACTGTTGCAGATGACATGACACTACACACAGAAAACTCTACAGCCTCCAGCAATAAACTACTGGAACTAATACATAAATTCAGTAAAGTGCAGGATACAACATTAATATACAGAAATCTGTTGTGCTTCTTTATACACTAATAATGAAGTTGCAGAAAGAGAAATTAAGAAAATAATCTCATTTATAATTTCACCAAAAAGAATAGAATACCCAGGAATAAACTTAACCAAGGAGGTGAAAGACCTGTGCTCTGAAAACTATAGATCACCAATGAAAGAAATTGAATATGACATAAAATGGAAAGATATACCATGCTCATGGATTGAAACAATTAATATTGTTAAAATGTCCATATTACCCAAAGTAATCTACAGATTCAGTACAATCTCCATCAAAAAACTAATAGTATCTTTCACTGAACTAGAGCAAATAATTCTAAAATTTGTATGGAACCACAAAGACCCCTAATAGCCAATGCACTCTTGAGAAAGCAGAACAAAGCTGGAGGTTTCATAATCTCAGATTTAAAGATATACTACAAAACTACAGTAATTAAAACAATATGGTACTGGCACAAAAATAGACACACAGATCAATGGAACAGAATAGAGAGCTCAGAAACAAACACATGCTTATATTGTCAATTAACCTCTGACAAAAGAGGCAAGAATATACAATGGAGAACACAGGCTCTTCAATAAACGGTGCTGGTAAAACTGGATAGCTGCATGCAAAAGAATAAAAGTGAACCACTTTCTTACACCATACACAAAAATAAACTCAAAATGGATTATAGACTTAGATATGAGACCTGAAACCACAAAACCCCTTAAAGGAAACATAGGCAGTAATCTCTTAGACGTCAGCCTTACAACATTTTTCTAGATATGTTTCCTCAAGCAGGGGAAACAAAAATAATTGAGACTACATCAAAAAAAATTTTTTGTACAGGAAACTATCAACAAAATGAAAAGGCTACCTATTGAATGGGAGAAGATATTTGCAAAGAATATATCTGATAGTGGGTTAATATCCAAAATATATAATTTATACAACTCAACACCAAAATAACCAAATAATCTGATTTTTGTATGTTGATTTTCTATCCTGAATCTCTGCTAAATTCACTTAGTTTTAGTAGCTTTTTTTGGTAGATTCCATCAGATTTTCTACATAGAAGATCATATTGTCTTAAAATCATGACATTTTAAATCATGACATTTTCTACATGGAAGATCATATAGTCTTAAAATCATTTAGTTTTAGTTCTCGCTTTCCTATCTGGATTTCTCTTTCTTGCTTTATAGCAATGGACAGAACTGCCAGTCTACAGTTGAATATAAGTGGCAAAAGATTACTTTCTTGCATTGTTTCATGATCTCAGGGCAGAAACATACTTTCACCTTTACTTATAAAGTTAGCTGTAGTTTTCTGGCTGGCACACTTTATCAGGTTAAGATTTTCTTCTATTCCTGGTTTGCTGAGAATTTTTATCAAAAATGGATGGTGGATTTTGTCAAATGCTTTATCTGTGTCTATTATGATGATCATACGGTTTTTCTGTTTTCATCTGTTAATTACATTCATCTTTGAGAATCAGCTTGTCAATTTCCAAAAAAAAAAAAAAGGATACCATACTACCATACTCTGCCTCGTGAGCTCTAATTACCCTTTCCTCCCCAGACTCTCAGCTCAATCTTCTCTAATTACAGAGTTTAGTGGGCTCAGTCTGGGTTTCCCTCCTTGTGCCATGGGCTGAATACTCTCTCTAGACAGTAATCTAGGACTCACCTTATTTTTTTTCCTGTCTCTCAGGTATTACCACCTTTCCTTCAGTGATACCCAATGTCTTGAAAATTAATGTTTTATATGCTTTGTCCAGGTTTTTTAGTTGTTCTGCTTTGTCCAGGTTGTTTAGTTGTTTAGGCAGAAGGGCAAATCAAGTTCCTATTATTCCATCTTGGTTACAGGCAGAACCCTGTGGGTATTGAATTTTGTCAAATGCTTTTGCAGTGTCTATTTGAGAGGAATCTATAATTTCCTGCCTAAGGCCTATTAATGTTGTGAACTACATTGCTTGATTTTCAAATAGGAAATCAAACTTTCAATACAGGGATGAAAATAAACCATGAGTTAGTATCCTTTTTGTATATTGCTAGATTCTATTTGCTAATATTTTGCTATGGATTTTTGTTCATGTGGTATATTAGCCTATAGTTTCCTTGTCTTTTATTTTTCTGATTTCATATCAGGGAAATTCTGGCCTCATAAAATGTGCCATGAAATGTCCCCTCCTCCTCTATTTTCTAAATGAGTCTGTGTATGGTTGATATTATTTCTTTCTTTTTTTTTAAGATTTTATTTATTTATTTGACAGAGAGAGACACAGCGAGAGAGGGAACATAAGCAGGGGGAGTGGCAGAGGGAGAAGCAGGCTCCCCGCGGAGCAGGGAGCCCAACGCAGGGCTCGATCCAAGGACCCTGGGATCATGACCTGAACCGAAGGCAGACGCTTAACGACTGAGCCACCCAGGTGCCCCCAGTTGATATTATTTCTTAAATATTTGGTAGAATTTACCAGTCAAGGTACTTGGGATTGGTGTTTCCTTTGTGCAGAGGTTTTTAATTATAAATTCAATTTTAAAAATTGATGCAAAGATATTTAGATTTTCTACATCTTCTGTAGTCAGTTTTCATCCACTGAATTTTAAACTTTAATTACAGTATTTTTTTATTTCTAGGAATTCTATTTCATTACAATTCAAGTCTGCTGGTTCATTTTTATACTTCCTTGTTCTCTAGAGATATTTTAACCTTATCTCTTAGTTTTTAAACATAGAAGACATATTTTATAAACAGTTTAAAGAAATAATTTGTGTCTCATAAATCCAACATGTGAAGCCTTTTGGGGATACTACTGTTTTTTGTTTCTGCTGGTGCTCATTCTTGGTGCCTTGATATATTTTGTGCATAGTAATTTTGACAGTGGGTTATTCGTTATTCTTGGAATATTATTTTGGGACATTCTTTTTATTTTTTTTATTTAGGTGAAATTCACATAAGAGTAATCATCTTGAAGTGAAGAACTCAGTGATATTTAGTACATTCACAATGTTATACAATCACCATATCTACCTAGTTCTTAAATATTTTTGTCAACCCAAAATTAAAGCTCATGCCCATAAAGCAGTTAATCCCCTGGCAAGCACTAACCTGCTTTTCATTATTGATGGATTTATCTATCCTGGACATTTTACATTAATAGAATCACACAATATGTGGTCTTTTGTATCTGGATTCTTTCACTTAGCATGTTTTCAAGCTTCATCCACGTTGCAACATGTATCATTATTTCATTAATTTTTATGGCTGAATAATACCCCTGTGTGAATAATTTGCTCACCTACTCATTCATTAATGGGTATTTGGATCATTTCTACCCTTTGACTATTGTAAATAGTGCTGCTATGAACATTCAGGTGCAAGTATTTGTTTGAATACCAGGGTTGAATTATCTTGGGTATATAACAAAGGGGTGAAATTCCTGGGTTGTCTGGCAATTATATGTTTAACTATTGAGTCACATTCAATAGTTTTTATTTTTCTAGAAGTCTGTTTATTTCATCTAATTTTTAGCAGTATTAGTATGAAGTGCTTTGTAACATTCTTATTAATCTCTGCTATATCTCTATTTAAGTCCTTTATTTTATTCCTAATATTGCTCATTCAACTTGGTTTTCACAGAAATAACAATTTTATTTTTGTAGTCATGTTCCACTGATTGTCATAATATTAAAATTAAAGTATGGAATTACAATAGCAAGTTCAATTGGCCCAAACAGGTTTGGAAAAAAATACAACCCTATCTTGTCTCTTATACCTCTCAACTGGTAGCAGCAAGACTATTCTGATTTAATAGAGAGAAGTTTATCAGCTGCAAGCATTTAGTAAGCCCTGGGCATCAGTCAATAGGTTTTCCAGAGGGACTGGAATGTAGAGATACAATTTTTAGCATATATCAAATTCTCTGTATGCAAATGAAAAGAGGTATGTTTCAATTTGCTGAAAAGTGTTTTAAAAATTGGAGTATAGTTGACAGACAATGTTACATTAGTTTCCGGTGTACAATACAGTGATTTAACAAGTTTATACATTATGCCATGTTCACCACAAGTGTAGCTACCATATATGCTTTTCAACCCCTATGTACTGTTTTTCACGTTCTCTAGTAATATAGTATTTCTGGTAGGGTTTTTTTGTTTTGTTTTTTTGTTTTTTCAGAAAAAGAGAAACTGTTAAGTTTGAGGGTTTCTCTTATATATTAATGAGCTTCCACATTCTTAAAATCCTAAGTTTTATATACCCATGTGCAAATTCTTGACCTATGTAATGAAGATTTCTCTAATTAAAAATAATTCATGTCACCTACATAACATAACCTTGCAAAAATTCTATTTTGATGTCCATGCCATTAAAAAATTGTTATTTGTGTATTTTTTAAATTCCAGTATAATTAACATATAGTGTTGTATTAGTTTCATGTGTACAATATAGTGATTCAATAATTCAATACATTACTCAGTGCTCATCACAATAAGTGTACTCTTAATCCCCTTCACCTAGCTCACCCATCCCCCCATCCACCTCCCCTCTGGCAACCACCAGTTTGTTCTCTGTATTTAAGAGTATGTGTTTTTTTGTTTGTCTCTTTTTTTTCTTTATTTGTTTTCTTTCTTAAAGTCCACATATGAGTGAAATCATATGATATTTGTCTTTCTCTCACTGATTTATTTCATTTAGCATTATAGCCTCTAGATCCATCCATGTTGTTGCAAATGGCAAAATTTCATTTTTTATGGCTGAGTAATAGTCCGTGTGTGTGTGTGTGTGTGTGTGTGTGTGTTTGTGTGTGTGTGATCTATCCATCTATCTACAGATGAACACTTGGGTTCCATATCTTGGCTATAGTAAATAATGCTGCAATAAGCATAAGGGTGCATATATCTTTTTGAATTAGTGTTTTTGTTTTCTTTGGCAAGGAAAACCAAAGCAAAATTAAACTATTGGCACTATACCAAAATATAAATATTTTGACAGTGAAGGAAACCATCAACAAAACAAAAAGACAACCCACTGAATGGGAGAAGATATTTGCAAATGATATATCCAATAAAGTGTTAAGATCCAAAGTATATAAAGAACTTCTACAACTCAACACCAAAAAAATCTAATTAAAAATGTGCCATGACGATTTTGAAAAGAAGACCAAAATTTTGCTTTTGGTTTGGCCCCAAATGGGGACTAATAACTGTCATCCTAAAACTGAAGTTAACTAGATCATGAGCTTTCTATAAACATAATCCAAGAAAGCTGACTTGGTAAGCAGTAAGGAGAAATGCTGTGAAAACATCTTACATTAACTCATCATTTTTAAAAGATTTTATTTATTTGAGAGAGAGACAGAGCACAAGCGGGGGGAGGGGCAGAGGGAGAGGGAGAGAGACTAAGCAGACTCCCTGCTGAGAGGGGAGCCCGATGCAGGGCTCCATCCCAGGACCCTGAGATCATGACCTGAGCCAAAGTCAGACACTTAACTGACTGAGCCACCCAGGTGCCCCAACTTATCATCATCTTTAAAGAGATATAAACCACACCAGAAGCTGGCCAATAACAGGTGCAACAAAATAAGAAATATATATTTGGT